>NC_058372.1:118042500-118690833 GCF_018350175.1 Felis catus | reverse complement strand
CCAGTAAGAGGGAATGTGGAGTTTGGTTTAGCCCAGGTGAACCATGGGGTCTGTGAGTGCAGCTTTACCCAAAACACATGGGCTGAAGGCTGGGGGATGATGGTCCCACCAATGCAGGAATCAGCCATGTTTTTCTGTAAAAGGACCAATAATAAACATTTTACCCTTTGTGGGCCACCCAGGTTCTGTCTGTTCAACTCTGCCATTGTAGCTTAAAAGTAGTCGCGGACATTGCAGCAACAAATAGAGATGGCTATGTACCAATAAAGCTTTATTTATAAAATAAGGAGACAGGCCAGATTTTGTCTACAGGCCATAGTTTTCCAGCTCATGCACTAGAGAAAAACTGAGTACAATTACTGGGATGGAAGTCAGGCAACGAAAACAAATATGAGCAGACGTCTGCTACATGCATAATGTAGTACAGATATGCCTGCTTTTCTGGGTCTTTGAATCATCTCCTCCTTTATAATGAGAATCTTAACAGATGACTTTTAGGAGGCTTTCTTGCAACTTTCTTGCAAGTTTACCTGGCTTCAAATTAAAATGGTCTACCAGATGTCCAGGTGGCTTTTGCAAATCTTAGAACCCAGGAGGAGAAGTGACAGCCATCATAGTAACAAGCCTGTAGGCAGCTCAGCAACACATAATTTCCCCCTACATATAACACTTTCATATGGGAATACATATAATATCTCCCCCTTGGCCTACCCAAAATAATATGCTTCTTTCCTAATCTTGCCCATAACAGGTAATGGTACTGCCTTTTACCCAATCATCCAGGTCAAAAGCTGAAGTGTCATCCTTGACATTTTTCTGCTCACACTGCACAGCCAGCCGGTCAGCAAGTTCTACATCCAAATTACATACTGAATCTGACCACCTCTTCCTACCTTCACTGCTACAACTCCAGTCGATGTCACTACTGACCATCCTGTATGTTTCTCCAAGAGCCTTCTCATGGGTCTCCTTCCTGCTTGCTCCTCTAATACCCTTTCTCTATTCAGCAGCCAGAGTGATGTTTCTCAAATATAAATCTTCCCATGGCTTGCCATTAGAATAAAATCCAAACTCCTTAGAGTAGTTCACAAGGCCCTGAAGGTCTAGACTTTCTCAACCTTTCTAGCAACGCTGTCTTCCGGAAATCCCTCAAATGCTCTGAGCTCAGCCTTATGTCATGGTTTTGAGCTTTCTATTCCCCCCACCTAGGCAGATCTTTTCTTACGAATTTCTAAATCTAGTAGAGTGATGTGTTCTTTCTCTTATTCTTCAGCATATCTAAGGTACAGAACAGTACTTGACATAGCCAATAAATATTTTCGGAATGAATGAATAAAACAAATACAGTAAGACTAAGGAGCGCGGATATGTAGACGATGGGATAATGCAAAAATGTTCAGATTAGTGCCGTAATTCCAAGGTTCCAAAAGAAAGACAATCTCCCGGTTTCAAGTTTCAGTGCCTGGTCAGATGGCTATACTAAGAAAATTTAAAAGTAGCATCCGCTCAATAAGTAAAAATAAACCAGAACAACAACAAAATCTTAGTAGTTGCTACTTCACTATGACTGATGAAAGTTTATGCTCTTCTTCATCAAGGTACTTCATTTATCTAGAGTTCAGACAGAGAACAGCTTTGCACCATAGAGAAATAAGTACTGTGCTAAATTAAGCCGTTGGGAAATGAGCTGATTTAATTAATGCTGATTTTCTAAGGAGCGCAGAAAGAATTTTGCAAAGAATTGCTAATGCTAACGAAATTGGCAACAAACAACATTTCACACTTGTAATTGAAAATCGTAAAATGCCTATGTCCGTAAATCCCAAAAGGTGTCATTAGGGACAGACTAGTAACTTCATTGTCCGTGGAAACAGCTCCATGACTTTACTCCCAGCATCCTGACATGGACCCTTGTGGCTGTGTGACGTGGGTGGCACAGGGATTAACTTTAATGTTACCTTTCTAATTCTGTTAAAGTGCTAATTGCTGTAAAGCGTGCACAACATAATTACGGAGGCAGTGGAACGTGCTGATTTTCTTTTTTGCTGATTAATGCAAAAATCTTTCTTTTTTTTTTTTTTTTTTCAAATGAGACCCATAAAGGGACAATGAGAATAGCCCTCTCTCTTTGGGGATCTTTCTTTCTGAACACCCATATTAATCAGTTTTCCTGTAGTGACAAACCGGTCCCCAACCCCAGTGGCTTATACCAAGAAAAGTTTTATTTCTTGCATGATTCCACGTTAGCAGCTGTACCTCAGCAGCTGTGGCTTTGCTCCCGCGTGCCTTCTCATGCCAAGAGCCAGACTAAAAAAGCAGCCCCTTTTTGGTACACAACATCATTATTAAGCCGAGGGTAAAATACAAGAGACAGAGCCAAATCACACAACTGCCCTTAAAGCTGTTGCTTGCACGTGGCCTTTGTACTTCCATTGGCTGAGGTAAGTCACGTGGCCAAGCTGCTATGGTGCAGGAAGTGTATTCTACCCATATGGTGGCTCTGCAACAGACATGGCAATGGGTGAGAATGGATAATCACCCCACGGGGAAGGGAGGGAGTCGGTGGAGACAACAGTGCAACCTACCCGAGGAGCCAGGAGCACACTCATCCTAAGTCTATCCTTCCCCCTAATAGACTATGCTGAATTTTATAAGGTTTGAGGTTCTGAAGCCTCCTACAGTTTAACTCCTTACATCCTTGATCTTGAATTCCATTCTTGAATTCTGAATTCTGTTCAATTCTGCTCTCCCATAGGACACAAGGATTGAACCCATCTCTTTTCTGTAGACTCTGCTACCAACCCACTAGGTACTCCTGCCAGCCTAGTACTAGGTACTGGACCCACTTGTCATCTTATGGAATCCTCTGCATATTCACATAAGTGGAAGTCTGAGAGGCTAACGAAATTGCCAAATTCCTCGCTGCTGGAAATTGGTATGTCCAGGATGTAAATTTCACTGACTGCTACGATGTGAAACTGCCTCATCCAGGAAAGGGAAAAGCTGTGTATGGACTTGGTGGAGAGTGGTTTCCAGGGTCATTTTAAGGCCTTGGTAGGCTCTGAATTCTTTTACTATGGAGGCTCCACTGTGCATCATATAAAACGTATCAAAACAAACCTTCATCCCACACTAAATATAATTCTCGGCTGTAAATTTTTTTTTGAAAGGATGTTTTTACTTTTAAAACTATTTGGCTACAGGTAGCATTTAATTTATGACTGGCTATGATTTGTTAGCTATTACTATTTATACTTTGGAAGTATTTCAATGTAAGGTACTTCAACTTCCAAAATTATATCCAAATGCAATGAAATTTATGTAAATACTAAAATTGACAAGACAGTTGACTACTGTTATATTTGTAGATTTTAATTAACCATTTATCACTTTCAGTTTTTTAGCTTCTTTACCTTATGTGAAGCCCATATGTATTTTTTTTTCGGGACTCAAACATGCTTCCTGGTCTCTGAAAACCTCCTAGGCTCCTAGATTTGTGCCTATGCCGCCCGATGGATTAAATAGCCCTGAAGATGATTTATCCCAGAACTATTCTGGGTGAGGAAAAATGCATCCTTAAAACATGGGGCCCGAGACAGAGCCTTGAGAAGAAACTACAATAAAAAGTCAAATATTGTCCAAAGATCAAAGAGTAGAATCTACGTGTGAGACAGCAGGACTAAAGCAATAAATTTGAGATTAAACCTGAAGAATAGGAGGAATGGGAGGGAGGGGAAAGGGGGTTCTTAAGCAGTGAGATCACTGCAGGTACTGGTGCCTCCATGGCCTCTGCGGAGGTAGGGGCCGCTAAGAAGCAGCATGTTTTTATGGTTGACCTGGGATAAAAAATGTACCTTCACATTCTTGCCCCAAATGGCTGCTCCCCTGGAGCACAGAACTCCTACACTGACACTGTTCTTACCCTTCCCAGTTTTCTAAGAGCTGTAGCTTTCCTTCCGGGCTCCTTGCAGGAGAGACTCTCTTCCCTGAGATTCCTCCCTTGGACCTTTGGTTGTCCTGAACTTTGAATGGAGAGCTGTTGACTTGATCCCGGAAAAGCCTATATCTTTTCTGATGTGTTTCTTTCTTCTTGATTGGACTTGTCTAATGGAAACTGTCTGTTCAGTTGTTGAGGCAGATTCCTTCTGTGGGTGCAGCTGACTTTTGCTTCCAAGATTCAAAGTGATTTCCATCCACGTCCATCCTCACTCCCTTATACTTAACACTAACCGTTACTCATGGAGCCATGTGGCCTCAATGATTAAAGGGTTTCTCTGACTATGATGGAACAGCTCAGCCATCTGACTTTTCCCATTTCCCACTGACTTCGTGTTTTCAGTCTGAAGAAGACCACTAGGTTTTCATTTGACTTTGAAGCAGAGATGATGGATATACCATCAGTAAAATTGTTTCCACAGTTTCTCTCTAATGGTAAAATCAAGTGTCTGTTTACCTCATCCTTGCAAAAGAACTTCTGAAATATAATTGCTGTTTCTTTTTTTTTTTTTTACAAAAAAATTTTTTTCATCTTTAGTAATGATACCCTGGTTGATGAGGACCCCCAGCCCTAATCTCATCCCTTCTTCATCAGGAAGGATGAGGACAAGATATTTTCTCAAACTCTCTCTGACCATGGAGCCATTATGGAGGTGTCTGTCCATGGTAAAGAGCTCTTCTGGAGAGAAGTATCATCAGAGACAACACGGGTGCCTGCCCCAATCCTGGGAAGATCGGAGGGAAGTTAAGGAGACGGAACAGAGCATGAAGGAGGCTGATGAAGGGAGAACCTGGAATTGAGGGTTCTCTGGATGCTTTACCCCATCATGCCAAGCTTCAGGCGAGGAGGCATCTGACCCAACGTTATCACTGAAGGCCACTCGCCACACACTGCGGTGTGAGTGATGTCCCTTAAAATTACCCAGTGCACCATATGTGTGATTGTGCACTATGGATTTGACAAAGGGAACTCAGCCCAACAACAGAGAAATGGCGTTGGAAGCAGGACAAGCCAGCAGAGGGCAGAGCCTGGGCCATCCAGGGTTTCAGAGCAAGCAAAGCCACCCTGTGAGGTCTGAAGTGATCATGCAATTTGAGACTTGATGGAAATTACTACTGCGACGTCCAGAATGGTAGCTGTTGAGCACTTGAAATGTGTCTAGGGTGACTGAGGAACTAATTTTTAAACGTATTTAGTTTTGATTAACTTAAAATTGCTACTCAGTACCGTTGACGGAAAATTTCACGTGATGAGAACAACTTGGGTAACGAATCTATTTTATAGCTATACATTTATGTAATCTAAACACATCAAATATTTCTCCCCCAAATTTAGTGTCCAACTGAGATGGGCTACATGTGCAAATACGTACTAGATTTCACAGACTAAGTATGAAAGAAATGTAAAATGTAGTAATCATTTAATATTAATATCATGTTAAAATAATAGTATATTGGGTTAAATAAAATATATCATTAATTATTAAAATTAATTAAAAAGTAAAGATTTGTTAAAGTATATTACTTTCATATTAACCTAATATGTTTAAATGTAAATATGCTAAACATTCATATATTTTATATAAAATATATAATTATGTATGTAAAATTAAAACATTTTAGAATAAATTAATATATTGTTACAATTAATTTTTCTTGTTTCTTTTTACCTTTTAAAAATGTTTTTTAATGTTTACTTATTTTTCAGAGACAGAGCGTGAGAGGCGGAGGGGCAGAGAGAGAGGGAGTCACAGAATCCGAAGCAGGTCCAGGCTCTGAGCTGTCAGCACAGAGCCTGACCTGCGGCTCGAACTCATGGACTGTGAGATCATGACCTGAGCTGAAGTTGGATGCTTAACTGACTGAGCCACCCGGGTGCCCCTCTTTTTACTTTTTAAATTTAACTTCTAGAGAGTTAAAAATTACATATGTGACTCATATTTCTATTGAACAATGCTCCTCTATTACATATTCATATACATCCTCTAGATTAAGATTTTAATTTTAATGGTAAAATACTATATAAACTAATAACCTCTTCACTTCTTTTTTTTTAATGTTTATTTATTTTTGAGACAGAGAGAGACAGAGTGCAAGTGGGGGAGGGGCAGAGAGAGAGGGAGACACAGAATCTGAAACAGGCTCCAGGCTCTGAGCGGTCAGCACAGAGCCTGACGCGGGGCTCGAACCCACGGACTGTGAGATCATGACCTGAGCCGAAGTCGGACACTCAACCAACTGAGCCACCCAGGCGCCCCACCTCTTCACTTCTTAACATGTCAAGAACATTTTGTCCTATGAATAGATATCATCTGCACCTTCATCTGGACTGAAATGAATGAGATACTTGTTTATTGGCATGAATTTATTGTTGAGAAGATTTTATGAGCTGAATCTCCATTCCTTAGTTAGACTTTTTCCTAAAATATTGAGGGTGGAGATATAACAGGTAGCAGAGCCCTGGACCATTCAATGAGCTGTGTTTCCAGGAATCAGATGTCTGAAGGGAGCATTTATGAGCTAAACCTTTACATTTGCCCTAGCTGAGGTAAAAATAACAGAATATTGTCGGTCTGCAGTAGCTATGGGCTATTCTCTCACACAGGCTTATGATCAAGCAATAATACTATTTTTAGGAGGTGACTGTATAATCGACAAATCACGCAATAGTCATAGACTGCCTCTAAGCAACCAATACAAAACAGATTGATGAGATTTGCTATGTTAAAGTCTTACAAGAGAACAGGGAGTAATAAAGTCTCAAAATAGATTTTCTTATAAGAAGTTTTCCCCTTAAATGTCAACTTCTGAAATTCAATTCAAATAGCAAAGCTGGACTTCTCATCCATAAGGAATAATCTACAGATACTGACATAGAAAGGCTTAATTACTTCACAAATTTCCATGTGCCAAAGCAATAGTTATTGGCACCAATATTCCTTGCACAGCAAAAATTGTTCAGAAGCAATAGTCACTATTAATTCTACCTCTCAGTAAGGTACACGGTAGTGTGGGAAAATCATGAGTTTCTAGTGTCTCAAAGGCTGGCATTTAAATCCTGGATGCACATTACTGGTTGTATGACCTTAGAATAGAATTTAAGCTTCTTAAATCTCAGTTTCCACATTTGTAAAAAGAAGCAATAATAAATGCCTTGTACTTCAAGATGAATGTCAAATGAGTATTGCATTCAGTGCATGTATTTATTATGTGCTGGGCATATAGTAGCTGATATATAATAAGCAAGCGGTAAATATTCTTCTTTCTCCACCTCATGTTACTTAAACATCTAATCTGGTTAGAGAATACACAGGGAAAAGGGTAGAGATAAGAAGAAAATTAAAATCACGGCACCTGCAGTTAAGCATCTGACTTCAGCTCATGTCAGGATCTCAGGGTTTGTGGGTTTGAGCCCCACATCAGGCTCTCTGCTGTCAGCGCCGAGCCCACTTCAGATCCTCTGTCTCCCTCTCTCTCTGCCCTTCCCCCATTCATGCTCTCTCTCTCTCTTTCTCTGAAAAATAAATAAAAACATTAAAAAAGGAAGAAAATTGAAAGAAAGCACAACACTCTGCCAGTATAGAATATTAGGACTATATACAGTTTGAGGTTTTTTTTCTCATTTTACTTACTTATAATAACTTAATTTTAAAAGATATTTTAGTGGAAGTCCACTGAAATGTAGTCATTTGCTCTTTTCGTTAATTATACTGATACTTGTTGTCATCTAAATACATGTCTGGAAATTGACAATTATCATTCCCATTTATTAAACCTTAATCCGCAGAGATGCCATATGAGGAATTCAGTCTCTATATTCAAGAATTAAATGACAAAACAAGATGGAAGTATATGCGTATTTTGAAATTTTTTTTTTCAACGTTTATTTATTTTTGGGACAGAGAGAGACAGAGCATGAACGGGGGAGGGGCAGAGAGAGAGGGAGACACAGAATCGGAAACAGGCTCCAGGCTCTGAGCCATCAGCCCAGAGCCTGACGCAGGGCTCGAACTCACGGACCACGAGATCGTGACCTGGCTGAAGTCGGACGCTTAACCGACTGCGCCACCCAGGCGCCCCTATATGCGTATTTTGGAGGCTCTGTTATACATATCAAACATAGTCAAATGCATACACTTTCCTAATTAAACATATTATATTGATAATCTTAAGAACTGAAATTAATTGACTAGTGGATATACTGTTTTGTGTTATAGACAATTAATGAACTATTTATTATGTCTGATTTACAACTTGGTATTTTCTTTTTCTGACTGGAAATAAAACTTGTTTTTCCTCTCTTTTTTTTTTAATGTTTATTTATTTTTGAGAGAGAGAGAGAGAGAGAGAGAGAGACAGAGCATGAGCAGGGAAGGGGTAGAGAGAGAGGGAGACACAATGTGAAGCAGGCTCCAGGTTCTGAGCTGTCAGCACAGAGCCCGGGGTGGGGCTGGAACTCACAGACCTTGAGATCATGATCTGAGCCAAAGTCTGATGCTTAACCTACCGAGCCCCCCAGGCACCCCAAAACTTGTTTTTCAAATTATAAACCCTTTGTAAGCCTGCAAAACCTTTTGCCCCTAGGCAAGTGTTGTATTTAGAATACATAACAGATAAAACTCTTAAAGAGTTTTTTTTTTTTTTTTTTTTTTTTTTATGCTTATTTACTTTTGAGAGTGCTGATCAGGGTAGGGGCAGAGAGGTAAAGGGAATAGAGAATCTGAAGCAGGCTCAGAGAGGCTGACGCGAGGCTCAGACTCACAAACAGTGAGATCATGACCTGAGCTGAAGCTGAATGTTTAACCCACGGAGCCACCCAGGTGCCCCAGCCAGTGAAGTGTTCTAATAAAGGTTTCTCCTACTTTGGTGATCATCAGAATCCCTGCAGGCCTTGTTAAAACAAAGATTGCTGGTCCCCACCTTCAGAGGTTTGGACTCAGGAGGTCTGGGGTGGGATCTGAGAATGGCATTTCTAACATGTTCCCTGGTGATGCTAAATACTCCTGGTCTAGGGACCACACGTTGAGAATCTACTAGAATCCAGACACGGTAGAGCAGCCTCATAGCAGCCTCATAGGCAACGATGTGTGTAGATTTACAGGAGATATTTGGTTTTCACCTGGGTGGCAAGAGTTAGCCTGAAAGACACAGTACAAGGACAAGGGGAGTTCCAGTTTTTCTATTTATTTGTAGAATTCTCTTAGGAAAGTCACTTGCCCTCTCTGGACTTCTGGGCTGCCTGCAGAGAGTGGGTTTTGAGTGTCAGTGAATTCTGAAATGGTAAGGCCCTACATCAGTGACACTTACTATTTATATTAGTATTGAAAATGAAAAGAATGGACAGCTTAATATCCTTGGAAAAATAAATGCAGTCTAAACACTACTGCAAAACAGCAGGGAGGGCGAATCTGGGTGAGAAGGAGCCGGTTTGGCACAGTGCTTGGCTGAGGCTCAAAGGCCCTATTCTGTCACAGCTTTAGAAAACAGTTGCTGAAAATCTGGGAGTGAACTAAAAGAGCTGTAACCTCTCTGTCCAAATGAGGGTACCAGCAAGGAAGAAATTGTAGCAGTCACGAACTGGCTCTGGGCCCAGCAGGACCCATGTTCAACAGTGACACCATGTGACCATGACTGACAATAGCTGTGCTGAGGGACAGAACAGTTTGCTCTGTCCGGCGCTTGGAAGAGGACTGCCTCCCTTTGTACTAAATAATCCCTAGGAGTTCTTGAGTGATTTGTTGGAGACAGTGAGGCCTCAAGAGAGAGACACTGGACTCTTTCAATAAAGGCGTTTGGATTTCAAGTGATTACACAGAAAAATAAAGAAAAGTAACTATATTTGTCACTAAACATTGGTGACTTGGCTCATGCCTGAAGTATATTGTTTGTTTCTGCTATGGGGAGAATCAGCAGGATTCCGTGTTCCGTACCTAGACCTGGAGAGATGCCGATAATCAGGTAAGGAGCAGCGGTCACAGGTACCCCCTGTTGTCCTGTGTGCCGAAGGATGCTCAGGAGTGCTTGAATGATACTTGGCATTAAGGATTTGCTGGAAAGATCTCTGGCTTTGGACAGTGGAGGATAACATGAACATTCTCCCACTGCAAAGCTAGAAATGCTGGATAAAATATAAGCAACATTCTTTAAAACGCCTTGTTGAACTCTCTAGAAAAAAGGGAATCCTATAGGGACTTCAAATAATCAGAATTTAAAAACTAAAGCTATGAGTGCAAAATAACACAGAGGCTACCTTGGAAGGGGAGAGGGTTTCCAGAAGTCTGGGGTCTTAGCGACTACATGAGCACAGGCTATGAAGCCCTGATCCCAGGAGGTAGAGATGAAAATAAGACCACTACCTTATGCTCTTCCCACCCCCCAAAGCCAGCACGCTTAGAAGGGTGACTTGGGGGAAGGCAAAAAAACCAAACAACAAACAACAAAGAAACAAACAAAAAACTAGCACAGGAGGGAAAAGTTGGTCTGCCGAATAGGAAATAATCTCTCCTGGCATTTGTAGCTGTGGGCCTTCCCACGAGCAGTTTGAGGTTTGAAATAACACTATTTATGTGGTCTGGGAACCCCCAAGTTAGGACATTAATATAAAGTTAGTTCTAAAATGCTAATATTTCCAGCGTGCCCAACTAAAGCAAAGTGGAAACTTTCTTGGAGATGCATATTCCCAAACCAGGCTGTGGAGAATTTCCATAGATACAGATGAATTCACAATTCAAAACTATAAAACATGTATGCAAGTAATCTCTCATGAGGGAATGTTAGGGCACAAAAGTAGGAATTTTAGACCCCTAAGAATTCACAGAAAAGAGGAGCAGGACATCATTTTGGGACAGAGCGGCGGCGAGAAATAGGTCTCTACTCTGCAAATGGTAACGGCAGCGTGTTGCTCCCCTGAGCTCTGTGTTGAGAGGATTCTGAGGCCAAGTCCAGGCTCAGTGGAAAAGCCCAATTGTCATACATAGTGTTCTCTTACAATTGGAAGTTTTTGTTTATTTTATCTCTCTGATGAGGGATGCCAGGACCCGTCAAACAGTGATGAAAACGTCTGTGACTCAAAGAGAAAGGAGTAGCAGTGAAATATTAAGTCCTTCCTCAACTTACTCCCTCCTGTGTGTTCCCACTACATTTTGTACACCTGTTTATTATAATATTTTAGGGACTAAGGTTAGAAGTTTATGAATCTGTCTCCAGCACTAGGCAATGAGCTTCCTGGAGAAAAATGGACAATATTTCATTCAAGTGTGTATCCCTTGGGCCTATTAAAGTACTTAGCACATCAACTTTAATAAAAGGGTGCAAAATTGAATTGAAGAAGAGGAGTGGGCAGAGTTCCAAGTCAGAAGACCGAATCATTTTTAACATAGGCAATCCCTTCATTCTTTACGTCGTCTTCCCAGACAAACCAGAACCATTCACTCTATCCAGAGCATCCAAAAAAAAAAAATTATTTTTGCATCCTTCCCCTCCCCCAGCACCTGTCACTATTCTTGGCACATAGCAGGTGTTCAACAAAGTTTTGGTAAGTGATTGATAGATCAGCTTTCCCGAAACAAAGCTTCTTTAACTCTTTGCTCAAAGACCTATCTTTCTGGAATCGTAGAATCCAGGACCTGAGGGGTGACACCAGCTGGTTAGAAGCATCAAAAGCAGCAATCAGCCCTCAGAGAACAGTCCCAGTGGGGCACAGGAAGTCAGCTAATGAAAGGGTTAGCAGCAGAACTGTCTCAGATGCCACGTAAAAGCCACTATTTTTACTCCTCAAGATATTTTCCACTTCAGAATTGTTGATTTTTCCCCCTTGATCTATCTCTTGTTTCCTAATTAAGTTTCAGGCTTGCTTTCTTCCCGTTTCAAACCCAAATTCCGTCCCCAGAGATATCTCTCCAAACATGGTTTTATGAGGAAGGCTAACAGACCTGGACGGTGGGGTGTTAAGGGCACCTTTGATATGGATGAGAGCACAAACAGCCCTTGCGCCTCCAGGGAAGGTTGCCAAACAGGCAGCCACTTTAAATAGACAGAACTCGGCCCTCCTCCCGTTCATCGTGCCCCACATCCGAAATCTCTATCCATCATTCGCACTGTTTGGTCTGGACAAGGGAGTGACTTTGGCAAGTCTCAGAATATTCCTCATGACCTCCAGCATTCCTCTTTGCGGTCTAGCCAACCACAGCGGATTAGTTCAGTTTCCCATTTTAACAGAATTTTAGGAGTTAGTGGACCGATTTCAAGACTCTTGCTGTTGAGAGATCAGATAACTTAGAGTGGTAGAATCGAAAGGGTAAGGAGGGAAAAGCTCCATGGAAAAAAGTGGCATTTGAGCAAGAGCCTGAAGGAAATGGGGAAGGACACTCCACCGAGGCACGGAAAAGCAGACTCAACGATGGAGAAGATGGGAGGTTGGCTATGGGCACTCCAAGGGCCTCGGTGTGAGTAAAATGTAACAAATTAAACAGGACGAATAAAGATGAGGAACAAAAAATAATGTTAGTGATTTGGTTGGGGTCAGAGGTGAATGTAAAAGGAGTACAAAGTTATTTTGTGGTGATGACCCAAACCACAACCATCTTAGTATCCGCTATGTGCCAAGTTCTACCATAGCCACTGAGGTTACCACCAGTGTCTCAGGCACAGTCCTCAAAGTCCCCTCTAGGATCTCACAGCCTACTGTCTAGTCACTAGGCTCTTGAGAAACACACATTATACGAGGCTATTTTAACCCGTAATGAACAAAGTGCCTCAGGAAGCCAGAGGTTCCATGTCACTGCGAGAGGAGGTGAATTTGGCTTTCGCTTTTACATTTTAATCACCTTCACTCCCTACCCCCACCAATCTGTTCTCTGTTTCTAGAAGTTAAGGGTTTTTTTGTTGTTGCTTTTTGTTTTTAGATTTCACATACAAGTGAGATTATACAGCACTTGTCTTTCTCTGTATGATTTATCTCACTCAGCATAATACTGTCCATCCATGTTGCTGCAAATGGCAAGTTTTGTTTCTTTTTTTATGGTTGAATAATATTCCATTGCATATACAGTAAAACCCTGGATTACAAGTAACTTGTTCTGAGAGTGTTTTGCAAGATGAGCAAACATTTCTAATAAATTTTAACTTGATAAACCAATGATGTCTTGTGATACAAGTAGTACATGATGCTGAATGTCACATGATCACAACTGAGCCAATAGTTCTTGAAATTTGCTTTGATATACAAGTACTTTGGATTACAAGCATGTTTCCAGAATGAATTATGCTCAAAAGCCAAGGTTTTACTGTGTGTGTGTGTGTGTGTGTGTGTGTGTGTGTGTATTTTTTTCTTTATCCATTTACCCATCAATGAACACTTAGGTTGTTTCCATGTCTTGGCTATTGTAAATCATACTGCAGTAAACATGGGGATGCAGATATCTCTTTAAGACAGTGATTTCATTTCCTTTGAATATATACCCAAAGGATCGTATGATAGTCTATTTTTAATTCTTTGAGGAAACTCCATACTGTTTTCCATGATGGCTGTACTGTCTTACACTTCCTTTTTCTCTACACTTTCCAACGCTTGTTATCTTGTCTTTTTGATGATAGCCATTCTAACAGTGTAAGGTTTTGTGTTTTCTGTCGCTTTGATTTGCATTTCCCTGATGCTTAGTGATGTTGGGCACCTTTTCATGTATCTGTCAAATGTCTTCTTTGGGAAAAATGTCTACTCAGATCCTTTGCCCATTTTAAAATTGGATTATTATTATTATTGCTGTTAAGTTTTGTGAGTTCCTTATATATTTTGGCTATTAATCCCTTATCAGATATATGGTTTGCAAATGGTTTTTCCTATTATGTAGGTTGTCATTTTATTTTACTGATCGTTTCTTTTGCTGTGCAGAAGCTTTTTAGTTTGACATAGTTCACTTGTTTATTTTTGCTTTTGTTGCTTTGTGCTCTAGGTGTCTTATCCAAAAAATCATTGCCAAGACCTGTCAAGAAGCTTTTTTCCTGTATTTTCTTCTTGGAATTTAATGTAAGTTTTTACATGTAAGTTTTTGATTCCTTTTAAATTTATTTTTGTGAGTGGTATAAAATAGGGGTCGTTTCATTTTTTTTATATGTGAATATCCAATTTTCCCAGCACTATTTATTGAAGAGACTGTCTTTTCTCCATTGAATATTCTTGGAAAACATTGGTTGGTCACAAATATTAGGTGAATTTGAACTGGGCTTTGCAGAGTGAGATAATCAGAGGTTTGAGAATTGATAGGACATGTGAGCAGAAGAAGAGATATTGCTAAGGGACAAAGTAACTGTGCTTGCACCAGTGGAATACTGGTGAATATTTAACAACCAGCTGGAAGAGGTGGAAGGTCCTGGTTTGCAACAATAGAAACTTTCTACTGTAAATGCTTCCATGATAGCCAATCTCAAAGTCCACCAGCCTGCAAAATCTCTGACAAATTATCAGTTGGCTCTCTTGAGCCCCTAGAGGCTGGATCCGTAAACTATGGCCTAGCTGGAACAAGTTGAATTTGAAATGATTGGCAGACACCTAGATGAAGGTGACCAGTAAGAATTACAAGTCTCTTGTTCCTGTGAGAAGCTGAGCCAAAGCAAGGTCGTCAAAGTCTCAGAGGTCTGCTATATTCGGGGAACGTGGCACTGAGAAGTTAAGCTCTGGGTTTCGTGCCCCTATTCAAAGAAAGCAGCTCTGTTGTTAATCAGCTTTATGCTTAAACAGCAAGTATCACTTCACCAGTTTAGAGGGTCCAAATGAAACAGTATGGCAGGTTATATTCAAATTCAACATTAACTTCATATTAGCATCATGTCCAATATGCTCTTGGAATGACCTTTCCAAATAGCCCTGGTTCCTAGGTCCTTTACACTGATGCCTTTTACCGTGTTTTCCATAATCACTTACTGCCACCTGCTGGGTGAAGAGGTGCAGCACTCAAGGTCAAATTATCTCCAGTATCTGCATAAGCTACAACTTCTGGGCTATTTGTATGGCCCTGGTGTCATTGTTATTGTTAAAGTAAAAGCCAATTGAAGAAAGATGGTCCATGCAATTCAGAGAAACATAACCAGTGGCATCTTCAGCCACTGCTGGCTGTTCTCAGAGCTTCTACATGCCTGGTGAAGATTTCTGCTGATTTGCCCAGACTTCAGGGACCTTTCAGATACAGCGAAAGGTGCTTCTCGCATATGATGCTCCTGTAAATAGTTCCTCTTTGTGTTCAGTGCTCTCGATGAATACTCAAACAGGCCATGGTTCCCAGGGAGTTCCTATGTCGTCTGTATATTTAGTCCATATGCCCCTAGTATTTCCTAAACTGAAGATACCTATGGTGATATATCTCTGAGACCTAATAGTATTTTTTAAAGTTCATATTATCCACTTTATTCTATCAATAAGATGAGTCTTTTTTTGTCAAAGTCATTATGTCAAAAAAAACTTTATCAATTCTACATAAACATAATTGCAAGGCCAACTAAAGCCAGTAAGTTGCTGACTTACTTTATTTTCTATAATGCATAAGGATAAGAACTTCATCATGAAAAGAAAATCAAGCACCCAAAAGATGACACAAAAGGTATTTCAAATTAATTGGTTAGCTAACTATGAATGTGATCACTGCTTTTCACATAATTACTGCAAGGTGAAATTTAAAATTTTTTATGAATATATCCATACGATTACTATAAAATTTTACTAGGAGTGCAAGTTTTTTGTATCATTTATTCTTTTTTTCTAACTTTTTATTTTAAAACTTCCTGTTTTTATACAAAACAACGAATACTCATCATAAATGTAGCAACTGATGTTCAGATTTGAGAAAAATTAAATAAAATGGCATTTCTTGCACTTTAGAATAATGGATAAATTAAACATTTACATGTCTATCAAGAGAAACTACCAACATTCGCCACACACACACACACACACACACACACACACACAAAACTACAGCTAACATCACTGTTCAGGGTGAAAGACGTTTCCCTGGTAGAATTGGGAACAAGGTAAAAATTCCACTCACCACTGCTATTTAACATGATACTCTAAGTTCCAGTCAGTGAAATAAAACAAGCAGAAAAGGAAATGAAATGATGATAGGTTGGAAAGGGAGAAATAAACTGTCTTCATTTGCAGACGGTATAATTGCCTACATAAAAAATCCCAAGGAGTGTACCAAAAATGTCTGACAGAAATTACGATATAGTTGTGTAAAGTTACACCAACTGTTTGTCTCTCCTGCTCCCCTCCCACCTCCTCCTTCTCTTCTGCCTCTGCCGCCCCTGAGAAAGCAAGACCACCCCCCCTTCCTCCTTTACGATGATCCACTTCCACTTAACAATAGTACATAATCATCACGCTATAGAGTTCATCAACTTATCTGTCGTGTGTGTGTGAATGTCTTCACGTGAAAATATCTATGGCAAGAACTGTATGAGACATTTTTGTGTCATCAGTCTTATCGCCTAAGTATTCATTGTGTAGAATACTGTCTGCAAGACTTATATGGAAGTGGACAGCCTATCCTTACACAGGTGTAAGGTGAGTAACTTTTAACATAAAATTAATAAGATGTTAGTTTTATTAACTGTTTATAGCTTTGCTTCTAGAGAATTATAGTACCATATTGTATGCTTCTCTCATAACTGGAGGAACAGAGTATCATTCTATCATCACACATAAGTGATTTTTATAAAGACTGTAACAATGTTTCTAATGCTGTGTTATAAACACGACTGTAATATTGTATGCTATAAAATTTTATAAGGACCATTCATGAAGCAATCATGTTGATTGTACTAGACTGCTACGTGAAGCAATCATGTTGATTGTACTAGACTGCTATAAAGTAAGCATATTGCTGATTCTTATCAATGCATGAATCATTATACCTATAAATAAATAGGAATTTTCATTTTTTATTTCTAGTGTTAGTAATATGTGTAGCATCTATCATGTTTTGTATCATATAAAACTGTATTTATGTTTTACTGACGTACTGACGATTTATCTCGTAAACAGATGACATAACCTTATAGTATGGATAAAACTATGCTAGCCTGCCTTGGGGTGCCTGGGTGGCTCAGTCGGTTGAGCGTCCAACTTCGACTCAGGTCATGATTTCACGGTTCGTGGGTTCAAGTCCCGCGCCGGGCTCTGTGCTGACAGCTCAGAGCCAGGAGCCTGCTTTGGATTCTGTGTCTCCCTCTCTCTCTGCCCCTCTCTTGCCCATGCTCTGTCTCTGTCCCTCAACAATAAATAAATGTTAAAAAAAATTTTTAACTATGCTATAAAAGTAAAGTTTTGCAGTATAAAACTATACTATACTGTAAGTGTATTTTCTCTTCCTTATGATTTTATTAGTAACATCCTCTCTTCTCTTGCTTACTTTATTGTAAGAATACAGTGTATATAATACGTGTAATATATAAGATATGTATTAACTGTTCATGCTATTGGTAAGGCTTCTGGGCAATAGTAGCCTTTTTGTAGGTAAGTTTTGGGGGAGTCAAAAGTTATATGAGGATTTTTTACAACACTGGAGTTGGTACCCCTAATCCCCACATTGTTCAAGGGTCAATTATAATTATTTCAAAATAAAAAGCTACTTTAAAAAATCCAACTAGAAAAAAAATGCTTATTGACAATTAATATATCTGTGTACCTGTATATGACCAGATTACCTCTTATTAATGAATTCCAAGGGCAAGAATTCAATTAACTAATTATAGTTCTGCTGAATTGCTTTACTGCCTTATTTATGCCCCAATTTTTATACTCTAGTATATGAGTGACTATCAACTCATAACTCTATACTGCATTTGATTTAATGATTCACGTGTATATTATTCCATTAAATGTCACACCCAGGTCCGCACCAATGTCACCTTTTGAAACCTCAGTGTTTAGTACAGTTCCTGACACTGTTAAGATTATATATGGGTCAGTCAATGAGCTATATCCAAATAAACTGGATGTTAATTTTAATAAATGGAAGAATGAATGAGTGAATACTTGCAGATAATGGCTATGAGAGTTTACAGGAAATATTTTGGTGAAGGAAAATGTCTACATATTTTTCAATTTATGTATTTATATTCAGGTTAGTTAACATACAGTGTAGTCTTGGCTTCAGGAGTAGAACCCAGTGATTCATCTCTTACGTATGACACCCAGTGCTCATCCCAAGTGCCCTCCTTAATATCCATCACCCATTTAGCCCATCCCTCCACCCACCTCCCCTCCAGCAACCCTCAGTTTGTTCTCTGTATTTAAGAGTTTCTTATGACTTGCCTCTCTCTCTGTTTTAATCTTATTTTTCCTTCCCTTCCCCATGTTCATCTGTTGTCCACATTTTATTTTTTTTTATTTGTGTGTGTGTGTGTGTGTGTGTGTGTGTGTGTGTCCACATTTTAATGACAGCAGAATCTTACGGGGCAGGTTCTCACTCCAGCAGTCCCGGTTTTTCCTAAAACCGAACAATTCCAAGATGACCAGCAGGGGGAGAACTACTCCTCAGTTTAGAGTTGGCATCCAAACTACTCAACAGTTACCCCTGTTTTTCCAATGTGCACGTTACGCCTCCTTGCTTTTACAACAAACCAACCAACCTACATTAGTACCTGTTTTCACGAACCAAAAGAAATGCGAAGAGGGTTTTTGTTTTTACAAAAATGTCGAAGAGCAAAAATAGCGTTCAGCACTTGTTTTGCAGTGTTTGCAGCCTTGACCCAGGCAGCATGCACCAGTCTCGAGAGTGACCCCATCAAGCCCCTGGCCCCAGAACTGCACTCAGCATTTCAGCACCAAGATCCCATAGCTTTGAACTGTGTCTGTGAGCATCTGTGCTTTCTCTCAGTTTAGTTTGTGCCTCTGTTAGCAAGATGTGTCCTAAGGTATCAGTCTGGGAATGCTCAAAAAAATTCCCCCAGAAGTTAATGGTAATTGCTTCTTTACTTTATGCCATTTCTACTTAGAAAAAGGTTCACAGGACTGCTCTACTTTCGGAGAGTGGGGGAAACCTGCATTTGTGGCTATGGTATGTTTGATTTTATCCAATGCCTACATTTATAGAGCTAAAGATGTTTCTAAAGTGATGACTGTTTTTGTTATTTTTACTACCGTTATATTTATTATTGCTGTGAAGCATATTCAGAAACCTGCAAATTCCCCATGTGTAATCAAGACTTACCACCTAATCTGTCCCCATGTCCTCTCCCTTCTCAATTTTTCTTTAAATTCTGGTAAAAATAAAAAACATATAACATAACACTTGCCATCTTAGCCATTTTTAGGTGCACAGTTCTATAGTGGTAAATATATTCATTTTGCTGTGAATGTTCCATCTTGCCAAGTTGAAGCTCTCTACCTAGACTGCTCTCATAGCCTTCCCCTCTCCATCCTCTGGTAACTACCATTCTTTCTTCTCCTACGCGTTTGACTCCTTTAGATACCACATATTAGTGGAACTGTACAAGACTGGCTTTTTGTCTGGCTTATTTCACTCGGCCCCATGTCCTCAAGGTTCTTCTGTATTGTTGCCCGTGATAGATTTTCCTTCCTTTTTAAGGCTGAATAATATTTACCTGTATGTGTATACGATATTTTGCTTATCCATCCAACTGTCAATGTACATTTAAGTTGCTTCCGCCTCTTGGCTATTGTGAATAGTTCCGCCACAAACATGTATGCATCAACCTGGCCTTTTAAATATGAATCAGTACATACACACACACGAATGACTTGGATCTCAACTTTTAACTCAGCCTTCCTGCCTTCATAAACAACTGGAGATAGATTTTTGAAGGATCCAAACATTATACAGCACATCGTAAAGGTAGTCCTCTTTTCCTCTGCCTTCAACAGTATGTCACTCTCCCATTTTCCAGCCTCTGCCCACTGCCTGATGCCAAAGTCAATGCCACATCTTTCAAGTAGCACTTAGTATTACTCAGGTTGCAATTATGTATTGTTGCCTAAAAACATTCCAAGACATAGTAGCTTAAAAGAACGATCCAATATTTCTCATGGTTCTGGCTGTGCTCAGCTGAGTGGTTCTTCTGGTGGTCTCATTAGGGCCACTCACACCTTTCACTGCAGCCTTCAGGCAGCTCCATTAGTCCTGGAGGGCATAAATGGCCTTACCCTCTCTTACAGGGCCTTGGAGCCGGCTGTAGGCTGAGCCTCTCTTCTACACAGTCTCTCATCACTCAGCGGGTTGGCCCTGGCTTCCTTACCTGGTGGTAGGAGAATTTTCAGACCCAAAGCATAGGGTGTAAGGACCCTTACGGACAACCTCATAAGTGAAAAAAAAGTCACTTTGGCCACATTCTAATGGTCAGAGCAAGTCACAAGGCTTTTGTGCGTTGGAGGAACAAAGTCACACTGCAGAGAAGCATGCAGGACAAAAAAAGCAAACAATCTACTATAGTGGTGAACTGGCAAACGTAATGGAAACTACAAGTAAAACAGGGAAAGAGAAAAAAGGGTTGACGGAGTTGTGAAATCTCTTGGGCATGAACTAAATTGAGGAAATGAACCAAAGTCCATGAGTGTCCAACACTGGAATTGTTTACACTCCAGATGATGTGAACATTTGTACAAGGCACAATCTCGGAAGAGGGAAGGAGCCCAAATATCATAGAAAGTCTAAGACAATCTCAAACTGTCTTTTCTCCCACCACTACTCTACCCTTGGGCTTTAAAAACAGTGGACAGGAAGCAAAATATTCCTCCCTGAAACTGTAATTTAAAGGAAAAAAAACAAACGACTCTCAGATACAATTGGAAGATGGTTACCTACTCCATCAGAGTAAAATGGAATGTCAAACAGGAGTAAGATGAAAAGAAATGGCATTAAACTCAGCAAATATACTATGGGCTAGAAAAGGAGGAAGGTGCATGGGGAAGAGGAAGAGAGGAAGGAAGGAGGCAGAGTGAGAGGGAAGGAAGGAAAAATCATTCCATCAATTCCACCTAGAAGACAACATAGGTCAAACAAGAAGAAGAAAATAGACGCATGAATCCAATAAATAAAAACAATCTCGAAGAAGATAGGGTAAAACCATAAAAGGAGATTTCAAAAGAGGGGATGGCAGGCCCAAAGAAATAATAATACAAAACTAATAACTTACAAATAGCAAAGAAGAGAACAAACATGCTGAAAACTCGAATCAGGGGCACAGAGAGATGTTTGAGACAGTAGCAGTGATTGAAAATATATTCAAGAAAGATTAATGCAATAATCAAGAAGCTAATAAAGGAGCTGGGATGTTAACAGTGAGAGGCTGCGTGGGATGATGGTTATTTCCCTCCTTATAATTTGCAGCACATTTTGTCATTTCCAAAATAAAAATGAAATCTGTCAATTAGGAAATCATTGTTCTTTTTTTTAAAAAAAGAGAGGTTCTGGGAAGGCGGGTGAGGGGAGCGGTCATTAACCAACTCACCAGAGTTTCAAAAAACGGGAGAAGTTAACAAGGAAATAAAATGAGGAGATGTAAACCAGGCACCTATTTGTCCAGTCTCACGGTGAGAGCTCGAGGGACAGACAAAACAGGGTGGACGCCGTTGGGAAACGGAAGGACAAGTACCTACTCAAAGCAGAGAGATGGCAGCAGCAGAGAGATGGGAATCACAGAAGTGTGCATGAGAAAGAAAGGTCAATAACGAAGAAAACAGAGCCTGGGAGGAAATGAGAACTCAGCTCTGAAAAAACAAAAGAATCACACTTTCTCCATGAGGGACTGGAAGGAAGGTGGGCAAGTGTGAACACCAGAAGCTTGGAAGGGAAAGGAAGATGACCAAAGACAAAGGTTTTGTGTAGTATGGTGGAATTCAAGTCCCAGTGGGCCTTTTGAACTGTGTTGACATCACCACAGCGACGAGCAATGAAATGAGGGAGGATCACTCACCGCTGAACACCTACGCGATATCCTTAGGTACTGGGACCTTTTCTGCTGTTTGGATGTGCATCACCACATAAGTAGATAAGGGTGAAGACACTTCAAATACTTTATGATTGAAGAGTATTTTTTTGTCTAAACAAATTTTACTAGTGTCTTTTTTTTCCAGATTATAAAAGTAATGACTTACAGGGGAACAAGAAAGGGAGGACCACCCCAAACCCCAGCACTGCCGATTAACTTTGCAACACTGGGGGTCTGCATCTTTTAAAACTTTCCCACGTGGTAAACACAAAAATGTCATTTGCATTTAATTTTTGAGCTAAAACATGCTGGTGAATTTGTTTTTTTACAGTTCTTTCCTATGAATGTTTTATTCCAGACTTTTGCCAGTTTTTCAGTGGAGAGTTAACATTTTTTATTTTGTTTTTTTTTTTTAATGTTTTTGTTTATTTTGAGAGAAAGAGCGGGGGAGGGGCAGAGAGAGAAAGGGAAGAGAGAGAGAGAGAGAGAGAGAGAGAGAGAGAGAGAGAGAGAGAGAATCCCAAGCAGGGTCCACACTGTCAGCACAGAGCCCAGTGTAGGGCTCTATCCCACAAACCATGACAGCATTACCTAAGCTGAAATCAAGAGTTGGATGCTTAACCAACTGAGCCACCCAAGCACCCCTTTATTTTGTTTATAAGCGCTTTTTTTTAAATGATGGTATTTCAAGCTATTAATACGCTTGAATATTAATTCAAGAACTGGCTTGGGATTCAACTGCTGATGGAGTAGACTTTGATGAATTTGAACATTTTCAGTGTGCTTTTCAAGGACGCAATGTGACATGCTGTTTAAATAGATGAGTTTTAGCAAGACCTGGGCTCGGATCCCTGCCAGGGATAACCTACTAGCCAGGGTAAAGGTTAGTAGTTTCACATTACAGAATTGTTGAGAAAATAATTAAGAAAATATATGTCAATCATTTAGCACAATGTCTGGAACTAAATACGTACCCAGTGAAGAGTATCTATTTTTAATTTTTTAATGTTTATTTATTTTTGAGAGAGAGACAGAGTGCGAGTGGGGGAGGGGCAAAAAGTGAGGAAGACACAGATTCCGAAACAGGCTCCAGGCTCTGAGCCATTACCACAGAGCCCAATGCGGGTCTCGAACCCATGAACTGTGAGATCATGACCTAAGCTGAAGTCGGTCGCTCAACCCACAGCCACCCAGGCGCCCCAAGGGTAGCTATTCTTATAACTGTCATCATATTTGATCTAGTTTCACAGATGTCTTTGTTATCATAATAATGTGACTGATTCATAGGGTATATAAATATTTCATTTGTTTACTGTCAACCTTCCATGAGGGAGAGAGATGATTTCACATCACTAATACTTAGTTCATGACTATCTCAGCCAGTGCTAAATTCTGTTGCCCGGAATTTCAAAGATAGTAAGAAGGGGTAGGTCTCTCCTTTTCAGTAAAGTGAAGTTGCCTGAAATATTTGTTCTAGAAGCTCCAGCATGGTTGCTACCGCCTACTTATTTTCTTCCAGGCTGATATGCTTTTCCTCACAGCGGAAGTGTTACCTGAAGTTGATGGAAGTGACAACGAACAGATGCTCCTGTGCTTCTCTACCTTTGTCAGCGAATGTTTATGACAGCAGTTTGTTGCTGGAGATACACCGTATGCTTTTTGTAGACAGGTTTTTCATCGGAGATGTCAAAACTCTGAAAAGTTCACCAGGCATGATACTTGACGCAGGATGTGGTGAATGAAAACTGTGAATGGCCCTTGAAAGGAATTTTTATTGTATATTTATTGTATTTTTATTTTTATATTTGTGTTGTACTTATAATATTTTTAAAATTCTGCCTTGTGTACTAGGAAGATATCTATAGATGCCCTGCTTTTTAAAAATACCCCATTGAAAATACCATCTAGCACTTAAAAAAGGTGGGGAGGCAAAGAATAAGTAATGTCAATGTGATTGTCCTACAGCTACATTTCTGTAACCTGTGATTCCTGAGCTATCTTAAATGGATGTTTTAGTAGGATCATCTTATTGAGTTTCATTCATCTGGACATTTTTTTTTTAATTGACCAACTACTATGTGCCAGGCACCGTACTAGAAACAGCAGCTATAAAGAGTTTTTCTGTTCTCCATGACAGATGATTTTGGAGACAATACATGAGAAGAAATCTATCAATTTAAAAAAATATCTGCTTAATGTTAAATGGGAGTTACAACCACCAGGGAAAAATCCCACAGGATTGAGTTGTATTCCTTGTGGAACAGTGCACTCTTGACATAAATCTCACCGAAGTTACAGTTTCGGGGAAAAAACTCAAAGGGTACAGCCTTAGCAAGTTTAACAGAAGATCACAGGCTAGGAAATGCTCAGCTAATACAGCTTCTTGGGACTTTTTAATTTTCTTATGAGGTTTGTGGAATGTGTTCTCTTTAGGATAAGATACTCCCAGGTTCCTGGAAGCCCCACATGGAAGCTAACAATCTTCACACACCACTAACCACCCCACCCTGAAACTATTCCCTTTTATGGTCGCAGACCATCCACCATTAGCAAGCCATGCATTTGGATCTAGCATCAGGGGCTGAGTACAACTTCTTAGGACGGTTGCAAGGCCATCTAACAACATTGTATACAGATTATAGGGCAATAAAATGCATCACGCACACAGCTGGTTGCAATTACCAACAATGACTCACCTGAGGGCCCGTGCTCTGTCACCTACAAGGTCTGGGAGGGTCTGACCACAGATCACATGACCATGCTTAGGGGTACAGAGAAGACTGGTGTCAAAAATATAGGCCTTGGGCGAGATCTTGAAATCAAGATGGACTGTTGCTAAGTAAGCACCAAGGGGGAGGTATCCCATCTGTCTTGTTCCCTGGATTTAGCCCTAATGCCTATTTCCTTGACACAGAGTAAACACAGCTTTGAAATCTGTTGTCAGTCTTGATCTAATTGAATCTATTCTAGTGGAATGTGTTAAAGTGTTCTATTGAGTTAAACAGGGGTGGGATCTGAAAAACACGCAAGGGCACAAAGGCCTCACAGATCAACCACTCTTTCTGTTCGGACTTTCATAAAAGTGAGCGACTCTTCAAAACAGTGAAATTGTGTCAAGGTCTAGCATGGGTTATAATGGAAGATTCAAAATTATAGGTTTTATCTGAGATTTTTTTAAATGATAAAAATTCGAGCAATGAGATCTATTCATTGAACTGAGGAAATTTTGGTCTCATTTATTTAAAATCATTTCCAGTCTCTATTAACTTATGAACTTTCAGTCCTGAGATCTTTGTTTCACTGTCTTTGTATTATATTCAGCACAATGTTATCTAGGCATTGGCATAAAACATTTTGATAGTAAAAAGTACCTGGATGTCCTGGGGCAAAATTATCAAGAGATAGAAAAACCTCATTTCCTGGATATTTATTATATTGCTTTGTATCTCAATTCTGTGAAGGCTGAAGTGTATCCTAATTCTGAGACCTGAATTTGATATGTAATGAAATCCTATAAGAGTTTTATTTTTTTTTTTATTTTTTAAAGACTTATTACCTTTATTTATTTTTTAATGTTTATTTTTGAGAGAGAGAGAGAGAATGCGAGCAGGGGAGGGGCAGAGAGGGAGACACAGAATCCAATGCAGGGTCCAGGCTCTGAGTTCTGAGCACAGACCCCGACATGAAGCCTGGACCCATGAACCACAAGATCATGACCTGGGCCAAAGTCAGATGCTTAACTGACTGAGCCACCCAGGCACCCAGAAATCCTACAAGAGTTTTAAAAGTGAATGTGTTATTTTTATTAAAATCCTGCCCCCTGAGTTGAGGATTTATGGGCAAGCATGAAGTTAAATTTATAATGATGACATTGTGGGGGCACCTGGGTGGCTGAGTCTGTTAAATGTCTGACTCTTGATTTCAGGTTGGGTCATGATCTCATGGGTTCATGGATTTGAGCCCCACGTCAGGCTCAGCAGTGACAGCATGGAGCCTGCTTGGGATATTCTCTCTCTCTCTCTCTCTCTCTCTCTCTCTCTCCTTCTCTCTCTGCCCCTCACTCACACACTCTCTCTCAAAAATAAACATTAAAACAATGACACTGGGGTGGAATGAAAGGTGCATCTTTTCTGTTGTTTCCTTTTGACTTCTTATGAAGATAAATCCTTTTCCAGAGTTTCTTTCATTTCTAGAAGACTAAAACACATTTTACGTATCTCTAGTTTCTTCCATGGCTATAATTTCTAGTAAAATCTTTATTTTTCCTTCAATTGTTATTTATGTAGAATGGAAAGGATAAGTACAAAAATTTCACGTCGAAAAAAATCTATGGAAGTTATAATTTGGATGCTTTCTCTCTGGTTTCAGACAATTCTATATACTGGAAAGAAATGTATACATGCCTGTCTTGTTTTTACCTGGAAATATGATTGCAAATAATTAAAATACAAAAACAAGAATATAGGTCAGAAGCTGATCTTTACTCTGTGAATTTGAAATGAACTTTGGAACTTTTTTCTCCTTCCAGTAATACAGCTGTGGTTAATTGTCTACAACCCCTGTACTCAGTATCATCCCTGGGAAAACACCACCACCCATTCCCTGCCCCCACCCTCCAAACACACACACACACACACACACACACACACACACACACACACACACACAGACATAAGCAGCCAAGCTTCTGTATATACAACTTTTATTGGTAAATCCACATTTCTTAGTTTAGAGACTTATATTCTGTAGATTCTTCCCTCTCCCTGATAATATTGAGACTGCCAAAAAACAAGGAAAACATCCTTGGACTGTAGCCATGTTAAAATTTTACTTAATGCTTACGAAAGCACCCACACACCAAATTCCTGTGATAGGTTTCAGCATGAAGTGTAATCACCACATTTAGTTTCAAAGTTCAAATGCCTGTTCCTATTATAGATAAGCATGTACCCACAGGTCAAGGCAGTACAGCTACTGTAGCTAACGACAGAAAAAAGTAAAGGTCAGGGGGTAACAGCCTCTCCTGGGGAAGTAGGTGGTCTTAGCTCCAATCTGGTCTAAAACAGGACTAGACCAACTAGCCTAACGTTGACCTGCCCTCCTGGGACCTGAACACTTGCCTTCTTCCCCCTAAGGTTTGCCCTCTTTTCTCTGAAACTTGGAAATATTTTTAAGTTCCACCTGGTTGTTTGCTCTGCCATGAATGAGCTGACCTAGCTATGAAATCTTATATGGAAGTTATTTACCTCATTAAGGAAGTACTGATCAGAGGCAGGGCAATAAAGTTAGGGATAAGTAAAGGTTTTGCTTTGCATATGAAAAACCAAGAATAGCCTTTATTGTACACAGTAGGATAAAGACATTTTCAAATATAGTCATGTGAATTTACCATTCAAACTGGGGAAGTAGGCCAGTCACATGTTTTCAACTGATGAAATAGTAAGAGGAGAGATCTCTTGCAAGATAAGAATAAGAATACTGCATAAGAGCAACTGAAAAAAAAACTAATAGGAACAGATGTGGATGCCCTTTAAAGAGTCAGCATAGCATTCACTTACAGTCTGACTTTTAAGAACAGGAGATTATAATAACAGTGTAGGAAAAATAAAAGTTGTAAATCATAAGTTGGTCATAGCAACACCTGTAGAAAATATCAAAAGTAGTGGTAAATGGGAAAATGCCAAAAACACATCTATCCAAGGGATGTTAGAATGTCCTTTCCTTGCCTGTTCACCTGAAGAGCTCCAATTCATCTTCAAGTTCTAGCCCAATGCCACCACATCTAGGAAGTTACTGCTGAGACCTGTCAAGTCCCACCCAGGGTGTTCTTTGTCCTCCCTAGCACCCTGCCCGTGGCTCCATTAAAAAATCTACCGCCCCCCCTTAGGAATCACATACACTTCTGCTGCCTTCTCTCCCTCCCCCAAACTGTAAGGATTATAACTTGTCATTCTTCATATTCCTGGTGACTGGCAAAGGCAAGAGACACCTACCCATTTAATTAAGATCTGCTAGAATGCTTTACATAGAGGCAATCATGTGTCTGCATGTATTTTGAAGAATATATAAAAATCAATGAGACACTTCTACAAAGAAGTATATATCCTTCTGCTAAGTGCAGATAAAAAGCTTAGATATACATAAAACGAAAATAGGAAGATTCTGAAAGGTGGAGACAAGGCAGGCAGGCTAGGGATCTTGGAACCCAAGGAACAAAACTGTGATAAGTTCTCCTGAGTTTGCTCTTTGAGCTCAGATGTCCCAGACTTGGAACTGAAGAGTTCCCAACCTATAAATGCCAACAGAGCAGCCAAAAAGAAGTCCTAAGAAAGTCCTGCTCTCTAGCCAAAGGACTAGAAGACAAGCAGCCTAGCAAGAGAGAGAACAGTAATTGCACCACTCCAGCAAACCCCACGGAAAATGCCACGGCCCCGCCCACACCAGCAAAGGCCATGCGGGGAGCCTAGACTTCCACTCTTGGCAGGCTGTAATGAAGTGCCCTCACTCCCCTGACAGGGTGATTTCTGAGAAGGCTGGGCAGGGAACTGGTCATTTCACCCCCACCTGGTCATAATAAAGTCTTCCCAGCTTTCCTGCCAATAGTGTCAGTGGACACGACGTGGGAGCAGTGACAAGACACCCTACACATCCCAGCCAGGGAGGCATCAATGGTGACCCAGTGGGGAGCTGCACTCCCACCCTGCCCAGCAGTGACAAGGGTCCCATCTCGCCCCTAGTGTCAATGGCAGCTGAATGGAAAACCTGGACTCGTAGCCACACCTGGAAATAACTAGACAGTGTCCTTCATTCCCGCACTAGGCCCCTGTGCCCTCGCTAGGCTGATGCCAGAGAAAGTCAGCTAAAACAGAAGGTTTAACTAAGATCCCTAGCCACATAATACCTAAAATATTCAGGTTTTCATCAAGAATCATCCATCATGCCAAGAACCAGGAAAATCTTTTTCAATGAAAAAAAGACAAAAGATGCCAACATCTGAGATGATGCAGATGCTGGCATTATTTGAAAGAATTTTACAGCAGCCATCACAGAAATGCTTCAGTGAATATTATGAATATGCATGGAATAAGTGAGAAAATACAAAGACTCAGCCAAAATAAAAATACAAATTCTCAGCAAAGAAATAAAAGATATGAAGAAGAACCAAATGGAAATTTTAGAAACAAAAACAAAAACAGTAACTGAAATACAAAAATCAATGGATGGGCTCAACAACAAAATGGATTAGAGAGAGAAAATAATCAGTGAACTTAGAACAATAGAAATGACCCAAACGGAACAACAGAGAGAAGACAGACTGGAAGAAAAAAAAAATAAACAAAACAATACAATGTACAAACGCTCCAGGCCAATGGGACTAATACAAAAACCAATGACATCTTCCAAATTATTAAATAATTTTTAGATATAAATTGTATTATCTAAAGGATTTTGTGGTCCATAGTCTGTTGAAGAATGATCATCATATGAACGACAAATAAAAATTGTGGTGTACTAATGTAACACCTAAATCAAACCCACGTAGCCAAAAATGAAAGTAACCTTTGGAGGTCCACAGGCCGGGACTAACAGGTATAGTCTATATAGTGGATCAAGTTCATTTATCATGACCACCAAGAAGATATAAAGCAATGGCTACACATTCTCTTCAAATCTATGGAACTTCAAAATGAACAATTCAGCATGATTCTGCTACTGGTGGGGTCATTTTTATGCACAGAGGAAAATGTTCCTACCACCTTGATGAAAAATGTCACCTTGCATGTATTGACAAGCTCTCTGAAGTTTCATCAAGACATTTTTAACAGTCTAAAACAACTACTTTAGAGCTATTTTCAACCTATGTTAATTACCAGTGAGCAGGATGGGAATATCTTTCTTTTTTTTAAATGCAAATGTAGGGCAAAATTTTATAGCAGGTCGATATGCTAGATAATTCACAAATGTTGCCTCAAAGTTTAACTTGCTAAAGACATTAAATCTGAAATTGCTAAATCACAATTAAAAACAAAAACCCACAGGACTGCATAGTTTGGCTTTTGAAAAGGTATACAGAAAAGACAGAAAGAGGGCCTCAGAGATATTTTTACTTCCACTGAATTTTTTGGTTAAAACTCAGATGAATACAACTCCAAGTTAAAAAGAATCCGGAATCACTTTTAAATTCTTACGGAAATACTAATGCTGTAACACGGATTATTCCAATCCTATCCATTAGCGCCCCGTTTGCCAGTTCCACAGAAGTTTATTAACGAAAGGAAGGTTCAAATGTCTGGTGTCCAGACAACGTTCACAGCTACTTCTGCCCTTAAGAGAATATAGAAGAGCAGTTTTAGGTATGGTCTGTCTTTATTTCCCAAATCGGAACGATTCTGACACATTCAAACATGTGCGAGACTCAAGAAGAACATTTTCCTACTGCCAGGCCGAGGCCACAGGGTTCCCTGAGACGGTCGTATCACAGAGGATTCTCAGCTCTAACTCTGGTCGACAGTTTCCAAACAACGCGACAGCGTGAACAGAGGGCTGTATAAAATAGAAGGTTCTTTCAAAAACATTTATGATGTGTTTTTTGGAATAAAAAATCTCAGTCTTCTTCGTTAAAAGTTGGCAACTGTGTTTTCAACTTTAAAATGTCTGAGATTGGCTCTTTTCTCTCTTGATAGAAGCTGAGTCCAGTGATGTGTTCGACATCTGCGATCCGAGCTCTGTGTAACTTCAGTAACTCTTCAACCCACGAGGAGTCCTGCTTCCCATGCTATGAAGGTGGGAAATGTAAAACAAACAGTCACTGGAGAACAGTCCGTTCACTTTCTCTACAAGCACTTTGTCTTCCCATTTCAATCAGCTATGGCACTTTGGCTCCCAGGTGGCAGAGGCCACAGATTTGTTAGGTACAATCCCTGCTCTTGAGTAGCTCACTATCTAACATATACTATGCACGTTTGTTTAATCAGATGTCTCAAATCTGGGGAAAGGAAAGTACACCTGGAATAGATGCTCATATATTGCATTGGTGCAAGAGACTGGATCAGTGTGAGGTTAAAAAAAATGCTGGAAAACAGAAGCGATGTGGCATGGCCGAAAGAATGTGGGAATTAGTAGCAAGAAAGTTGGGTTCAAGTCCTGGTTCCATCATTTTCATACCACGTAAACTGAGGCAAGTTGGTTAACATCTGAATCCCGATTCTCTTACCTGCACCCTCCTTATAAGGTTGTTTTTGAGGATCAAATGTAATGATGTGTGCACACTATAAAAACACCAGCTCTTATCAGAATCCGTTATCTACACAGTTGCAATGAAGAGAGCTTTGGGGGAAGTGGTGAAACACAATTTCGTCTGGTTTGGTAGCGAAGTCTCAGCTAACATGAGATCAGACAAGAAGTAAAGGCATGTGCTCTGGCACATGGAAGCTGAGGCAGGTAACAGAGATAGAAATCATACATTCATGCATAAGTACCATTTTTCTGCATCTGGCTCCTGGAGAGGGTCAGGTGAAGAAAGTATCCACTGATTGGTGGTCTATAATTGTACTTTATTTTTTTTAACGCTATTTATTTTTGGAGAGAGGGAGAGAGAGTGAGGGAGAGGCAGGGAGCAGGGAAGACGGAGGATCCCACGCAAGCTCCGTGCTGTCAGCACAGAGCCTGATGTGGGGCTCGAACTCGTTAACCATGACATCATGACCTGAACGAAATCAAGAGTCAGACACTTAGCTGACTGAGCCCCTATGATTGTACTTTAAAGACATCCTTCAATAAAGATCCCTGTCCCCTTGGGACATTATTAGTTGGAAAGGATAAATACAGACTTTTCACATAAAAAGGGAATGGATCAATAGTTTCCATTTTCCCATTAGCCTCCAATCATCACTATACCCAGTACTAATTGCTGCCCCACTCAGTTTTTCTCTGCAGTAATCAGAATAGCCCTGACTCAGTGCATTACTTGGCCAGTAGATATTTTTCATCTGTCCCAACATACACAGGAATAGATGCAAAGTACATGTAAGACATCTGTTTTCTCAGGCCAATATCCTGTTGATCCTTAGTCACTACTTCAGAGACGAAACAGAAGGAATCAGTAAGTATGGGTGATATACCTTCAAATAATCCTCTCTCTGGTTCAAGTCCAATAGTTAGTGTCTTCAAGGCACATTGCTATTATAGAATTTGATAAAATGTTTGTACAAGAGCTTTTGGAATGATAGACATAGGAAAGGAACTTGGTGCCTAACTCATGACACCTGACATTATTTTGGTCATGAAATGTAAGCGTAAGTCTGTTGCTGCCTTCTTTTGGGGGGAAAGGGCCCAGAATTCAGACATGATATCTAGAGAAGTAGAAACCATCTTCAGCCCACATATGCTACATGCTAATAATAGCACCAAAGGAACACAGGAAAGGTCTGGGTCCCTAATGGTGCTGCTGACCCAAGACTGTCTACCTCTGGATGGCCCATTACACGAGGACTTGCTCAAGTCACTGTCCATGGTCCTCTTATTTTCTGCAGAACACTAACTGATACCTTTAGTGATCATTTAATCTCTTGGGAAAAAAGAAATCAATGAACAAGGGAATACTCATACAGTGTTGAACATTGAACAGTTAGCAGACTTAGATGCCTGTTGGGCATAGGTAAAAAAGGTAAAATCCTGCTCTTCTGTACTTAATTCTGAAGAATAAAGAAAAATAACTTAATGAGAAATATCTTCTATGAGAACTGATCAATCTCAAAGTTTATCAGAGAAACAATTAAAGAGTGAAATATCTTCATTAATTCTTAATGAATGATACATAGACTCCAAGATCAAGGAGGGCAATACATCCCTATTTTCCACTCCTGGGCCCACAGCAGAAACCACAATCTGTTTTGTTCACTGCTGTGTTCTCTGTACTAAGAGTCCCTGGCAATACGTAGTTATTAAAGAAAAGAACGGCTGGATCCAAGAAGGGATACATGAATAAATAAAGGGAGGAATGAATAAGCAATCATAGCACTCTCTCCTGCTGAGCTCAGACTCATCCTTTTGACCACAGGACTCCAGATATTCACCACCCATTCAAATGAGGCTGGTAAGAAAGCCACATCTTGTTGCCAACTTAGATCTAAACTTAGAGTGTGTAAGTTCAATGGACAAAAAAAAAAAAGTGAAAAAAAAATCTACTGGGAAATCTGGGAAGTACTCTGAAAAAAAAACAAAAAAAAATTTGGCTCACCATAAGGAAAAACTTTAAAATTCCTAAAATTTTAATGGAGTCTTGATGTTCAAAGACGAGTTTAGGTATTTTAAATTCTGAGCAAATAAGGTAACATAAAACAATTATTTCTAAATGCTGAATGACCATAGAATAAGAAAAGATAATTAAAGACAAACATGAATTTTATAATAAAGTCGTATACAGAAAATTAATCTGAAATACTACAGAACTATAACTTTAAGACTAATTTATAACAGTGTTAACACTCTGGGAATTATAAATCCAGTTTGGGAACAAGAGTAAATTCATAGCTCAAATAAACCTAGAATTTAGTGGCTATGCCATATGAAGGCATTCATATATTTTTACATTTTGATCTGTTTTATCGTGTTTAAAAAAAAATTTTTTTTTGAGAGAGACACACGGCACATGCACACGTGAGCATGGGGTGGGGACGGGGGGGGTGGGCAAAGACAGAGGGGGCAGAGGTTCCCGAGCAGGCTCTGAGCTAACAGAGAGCCCAACGTGGGGCTCGATCTCACAAACCATGAGATCATGACCTGAGCCAAAGTCAGACGCTCAACTGACTGAGCCACACAGGCACCCCTGGTTTGTGTTTTTAACAGACAAGGGTGGCCTTCTCCAGAGATAGGTCATCTCAGAGCATCAGATTTAAAACCATCCTGCAAAGTTCATGTGAAGTGCATCCTTTCAAAGTACATGCATATTCAAGTTCCGTTTTTGACCAGAGTAATGTTAGATATAATACACCAATATACTTATCTCTGTATTTTCAATGTGTCAGGTAAGCTAACAAAGGCTACTTACCATACAGCTCTCACTGTTGTCAGTCCTGTGAGGCAAAATGAAAGCTAAGGTGTCTAAATCTCCACACTGTGAGGGAGTCTGGAATGTGTTTTTACAACTTGTTAGCACAATGAAGAAGTGAGTCGGGATCAGAATTTCTCGATTACGGATGCGTCTGCTGTTTCTGTAAGATAAGGCAATATTCACTTTAAGAAAGAAATAACTATCTTCTTTTTAATGAATACTTCAGGAAAGTATAATTTTAATGCAATGCATCTAAAAATACAATGCAAATAATTAAATGTTAGTATGAAGTTAGTAATTCTGATACCTCAACATATCCTGCCAGATTGAGACAATGAATTAGAAGACACTCAGATAAACATACACTAAATACTTTTTGTTTTCTATAAGAATTTATTGAACTTCGGAGTTCTTTTTTTGCTTCTACCTTAACACATTGGAATAGAGATGCTAAAGAAAAAAAATATGTATCATTCTCGAATACCTACAACCAAAATTCTAAAGCATTATTGGTAAGTATTTTCAACCCTATGCAACTGCACAGATAGTAGACAGAGAGGAAACTAGTTTGGGATTTTTTTCTGTTCCATCCCCTCCAGAGAAGTCATATGTTTTTACATTTTGATGTAAACTGTGACTCTTCTTTGTTTTAAAGGCATTTCCTTTCCCATCCTGATAACTTCTTTTAAACTGTAGTATATTCTTGAAGAGGTCCCAAGTAACACCTTTACCTCATCGTAATTCTATTTCCTTGGGGCTCAAAGCTACGTTTGTTTGTTTTTCAGCATCTTTCAAAATTTAAGGTAGTGGGAGCATTGTTTTCAATTTTAGTCTTCTGTGGAGCCATACTATAGAAGATGGATTAAAACAGAGAGCTCTGGTAGAATGCAAAATGTATAAAGTTCCCTTCTTTACCCACTCTACTGCTGTGACCTCTGAGGCAGTTATGTTAGGACCCTTATTCCTCAAGGGATATAGTTTAAAACAAACAAACAAACAAACAAACAAAACCCCTGTCATTTTACAAACTAATGTGCTACAGATATATGTGTGTGAAGAGTAATTTCCGAGCCTGCCTGAAAGAACGGTGCTCAGGGAAGAGGTGAATCTCAGCAGATGTTTCAATTTCTTTATCCTGGAGCCTTAATAGCAAAATTGCTTCCAAAACTCATGTTATTTTTTTAAGAAAGATCAAATGGAGGGATCCAGGTGTGCTATTTCGAAGGGACACATGCAACCCCATGTTTATAGCAGCGCTATCAACAATAGCCAAAGTATGGAAAGAGCCCAAATGTCCATCGATGGATGAATGGATAAAGAAGATGTGGTATATATAGACATACAATGGAGTATTAGTCGGCAATCAAAAAGAATGAAATCTCACCATTTGCAACTACGTGGATGGAACTGGAGGGTATTATGCTAAGTGACATTAGTCAGAGAAAGACAAAAATCATATGACTTCACTCATATGAGGACTTTAAGAGACAAAACAGATGAACATAAGGGAAGGGAAACAAAAATAACATCAAAACAGGGAGGGGGACAAAACAGAAGAGACTCTTAAAGATGCAGAATAAACAGAGGGTTCCTGGAGGAATTGTGGGAGGGGGGATGGGCTAAATGCTTAAGGGGCGCTAAGGAATCTACTCCTGAAATCATTGTTGCACTATATGCTAACTAATTTGGATGTGAATTTAAAAAAATAAAAATAAAAAAAAAATAAAATGTTCTCCCCCTCTCCTTTATAAAAAAACCACTGTTGGTTTTTTTTTTCAAGATGGTCACTCCATCTCCCTCTAACCAAAGTTGGGTAAAAGCTGTGACATTCACTCAAGCCCTAAGCTTGGACACTATAGATTTATAACCCTGTTGGTTCTTTCAGGATGCCTCTAGCCACAGCACGTGTTCATCTTCTAGCCAGCAGTATGTTAATTAAGACAGTATTTTAACAATCAGCCACACATAGAGATTTTAAACATGGATGTTACCTTCTTAACATACAGTGAGTTCAGTGCTTAATCTGAGCTCAAGAATTACTTATCTAAGCTGCGTGGGAGAGAAACACTCCTTCTTTCCTCCAAAAAACATTTTACTGAACACTGAGCAAAACATCAAAATTAATCAGGTATTTCAAGGGGCTCTCAGTGTAATCGGAAATGTCACGTACATCAATATGAATACTATCAGACAGAAAAGGCTCTGGTGACTCCACTGGATGGTAATCCCACTTGACAGCTGTTTTTAAGAGGAAATGAAATATGTCTTACTGCTTCAGGGTCTCTGAGGAATCATAGCATCCATCATAATCAGAGTCAAACACAGGGCCACTGACAACATTGACACCATTTCTTTCTTCTGCATACCTGTGCAGTAGGGTGCCATGAAAATAGTGCCATATAACTGAAACAAGAAGGAAGTCAGTGCAGTTTCAAAAGAATAAGGTGCCATGCTGTTGTGTTACAAAAACTCAACAACCTCATTTGAAATCAGCATCTGTAGTAATCAGAGACAGTCAAATTTGGCTTCAGTGTTAATGTGAGGCCAAAAATCCACTGCTCAACTTTGGCCTTTGGCAGAACTAATAAACAAATGTTGAATTCAAGACTATTTTGGACATGACTGATCCTGTGCATCACCATGAATTTGTGATCACAGACCACCACAAAGCATAAAAAACCATGAACATCAGTAAACGAGGCAGGTTATTCAGATTTATTGTTAATACCTGAACATTCCTTTTGAAATAGCCACAAGTACTCTACATGTAAATTGGAGTAAAAATCTCCTGTATGCTCTATATTGTGAAATCCTATATGCCACTTGAAGTATAAATTTATATTTATCCTTGTAAGAGCCAAATGCTGCGATAATTAATAGTGATGTAAAATCCATACATTTTAAGATCAAAAGCAATTATCAAGAACTTCCAAAAGTTATATAAGGAAACATACTGAAAGTTTATGTAAATGTTGTAGATTATATTAACTGGATAACTTTCCAAGAAGACTACATACTTTTTCCACCAAAAAATGTCATTTATAGAGATTTAAATACAGAGTAGAATAAATGGTATTGGAATATATCATGATTTTAATAGTTGTAGAATTTTTGTGTATTGGTGTTGTCCAAGTTAAACCAATAAGAATGTATCAGATAGTCATTTAATTTAGAGGGTCAACCTTATTAATATAAATTATACCTATAATACACAGAAATTCATTGAGATTATGAAATATAGGGTTAAAATTTTTTACCTTGAAAACTCTGGTACATTGGCACTATGTTAGTATTAAGCAATGCTTCAGAATATAGTTGACTTGAACCTTTATTTAGTTCTACAAAAAAATAAAAATAAAAAAGACAACTATTTCATTCTTCATGAGTAGCATTAGACATTATACTTTTTCATGGGAGTAGCATTTTTAAAAATTAGCTATCACCTTAAACCCATAAAAGTTTCCCAGGTACTGGGTCAAGGGAAAGGGCAATGTGCTTGGTCAAGTCCCTTTAAAAAAAGGAAAATAAGTATTTTCTTCCTCAAGATGAATTTAGCAAAGAAACAAACGCTTAATAAGAGCCCCAAAATAAACATGTTCAATTTTTACCTTTTTTGCCTTATTTCAACTACGATGTATTATGTGGACAATCTTCTTTCCTTCAACTCTTTTACAGTGAAAGGAAAAAAGAGGATATCTGGCTTCAGAACAACACCTACTGCCCTAAAAAAACATCACAGGACGTCTGCCTCGAAACGCTGTACAAGGCTTCTTTGTATGGATTTTCAGCTTGGATCTGCTCTATTTTCATAAAGCAATAGCCAAGTTCTGACTTCAGACACTTATTCTGGGGACTGGACTGGATACTGAAAGTATTGAAGCACCTGGAGACTTCTGATTTTTGCCTTTTAAGGCCAGCCTCAAAATGTCTTCTCATTAACATACAAATTTGCCACATTAAAAAGAGAATACTTAACCTCAAAAAAAAAAAAAAAAAGAGGGAGAGAAAAATCTTCCCTAGTGGCTCTGTCCCCGTAAAGGGCAAGCACACTTGGGCTCTGCCTATTCCTAATTCTTTGACAAATTATTTTTCTTTTTAACAAACAAAATGATATCTCCCTCCTAAGACCCCTGCTGGATCCTTCGGACTCAAGTTTTCTCAAATTCTGTGTAAAAGAAAGGTAGAAAAAATGAAGAATGTCCTATCTACAGCGTCTGCACTAAATCAACTACCCTCCAAACAAAAGCTAAAGGTTTTGTAAAATTCAAGTTTTAGATGCTTTAGAAATTTTCCCCTAAGAGTTATACTTCTCATTCGTGATGATCAACAATAAAAAGATGGTGTCCATTGCCCCAAAAGAAAGAAAAGGAGAAGGAAGAGAGAAAGAAGACCAGGGAAAGGGCAGGTCAGGGAGGAAGAAACTTACGTGGTGGGTAGAGGAACCCGTAACTCAGTTCAGCATTATTTTTATAAAATGAACACTTATGGACAGGATTGAGGGAAATTCGAAGATCCTGGTGGAGACAGTTGGAAAAGTCTTCTGTAGAGAAACTGTCCTGAAAAACAAAATGTAAAGAGCCATGAGGTATCAGGCATATAAAAGAAAAGAAGACGGCTTTATGAAGAGTTGAGGGTGAACCACACCCTACAAGGTCTGTGAACAACACCCTACTTGTCCCTTTAGGTCCTACTCCATTTTCCCATTTTTCTAACAGTGTATTCATCTTTTTTCTAACTGAAAGGCAACAACTCTTTATACTATTAAGGATATTAGTCATTTGTCATATGTGCAAATATTGGCCTATTATGCTGGGTTCAATATGGGCCTATATGCTGGGGGGACCTGAGCCTATCTTCCAAAGACAACCGCACAGACTTGAAAGCTGGTGCTTGGGGGAGCCACTGAATCAACAATGCAGCATGAAAACCTCGGGAGCACTGATGACGGAATTTATGCTGCTTTGATTGTATTACAAAACAGAACATTCAAACCGAAGCAAAGAACACCGTAATTAAGGCATTAAACAATAAATCTGATGGGGACCTACACAATACTGGCTAGACTCCTATATATTACAAAGTCAAGTACAAAACATGTTCGTAGTGTTTGAAGATAGTCGTCAAAATTAGAACAAATTTATGGCTGAAACTTTATGTAAATATGAGAATATGTGGGGGGCGTAATATATATATATTTTTTTAACAAAGACATTACATATATACATGCACACATCCCTACCTTTTTTATTTAGCTTTCTCAGTGAGTATTAACAATAGTTTTATTTTTTAAATCCAACTGCTAGACTCAACTAAGCTCTCTCAAATTGCCTTTCTGTCCCTTAAGGACTTCCTGTAGCTTGCCAGGCATTCGGTCTTTGAAAATTTGGTCAGACTAGTTTAAAACTTTAATTTGATCAAAATCTAAATCTCATTCCCTCCCCCCTTCTCTCTTTCGAGGCCTATCTTCTGCTTCTCTTTCTACTACAGCAGCCAGGGGACAGGGATGAGGGGGAATGGTGGTCTTATTCTGGGATATTCCATACCACGCCTACCCCCAACTATGCATTTAGAGACGAATACTTGTGACTGACTGCAAAACTGATTACATAAGTTAGAATCATAAAACATGAAAACAAACAAACACAAGGCAAGGGAGACACTTTGATGCACATTCCTCATTTCCCAGAAGAAGAAATTTGCTCGGAGTCTCAAAGTCACAGAGCTAGAATCAGAACTTAATTCCTGCAACTCCCAATTCAGTGATCTCCTAATTTAGGAACTGATTATGAAGCCAAGATTAGTTTGGCCCAAATTAACCATGCTTTTAGTGTTCTGCTTAATGATAATTAATGAAATAATCGCACGTAGCTAGAGGGGCGACCAATACTTGCATTTCTGTCGACAGTGTAGGATGTCCAAAGGGGCATCAGGATGTCATGGCTGTAAGCACTCACAAACCGGTGCTGGTAAAGAAGGCAAACTGTGCTGTCCCTCTGGAGAACTCTGGGTCTTCCATAGGGTACAGTGCCACGCTTAATAACCTTCTCTTGGGTCATAGGGGAAAAATGAAACCACCGTTCAAACAAACTTACTGTGAACTATATGATAATATATAATGATAACATTCATCTAATTCTTTCCTCTCCTTAAGACCCTATTGAAAAATTATTTTTTACTACAAAAAAACCCCACAAACTAATTACAAAGAGCAGAACCATAAATGATTTAGAAAACAAAAGGGATTCACCACAGTTTTTGCCTATGAAGATTCTGAGAGATCAGTGTAATATCAAGATCTCACAAAGGGACACTGTGAAATTGCTAGAAATTTCAGCAAATAGATCTTAAATAATATTACTAAAATTCTTTAACATTACTTTAATGACTTATTCTTTAGAGCAAATCTCCAGAAAGAAACATTTGAGGATGATGTATGTGCTTGGAAAACAAAAATTCAGAACTGAAATTATGAGATAAAGCTGAATGAAACAGTGATAGTATATATACCGTTTACTGCGCTTTTTCCAAGCGTCAAGTGCTTTGTAGAGTCCTTTGTAGACATCGTCTAATTGAATTCTTAAATAGTCCTATGAATTAAGGTTATATGTCCATTGTACAGATGAGAATACAGCAGTTTACAGGGAGTAAATACTTTTCCAATGGACATACAGTTCCTAAGCTCATATTCAAACATAGATCTACTCAATTCCAAAAGTGTCATCTTTCACTATACTTTGTCACCATGGGCCATCAAAGATTTCTCTAAACATGTACAGAGATTTTATATAGGCAAATTCAATTTGGGAATAATGTAGACTTCACCTTTTTATTCCAGAAGGAAAAAACTGAGCCAAGTAACTTAGGGATCAGAGACTACATCAAAGTGTATCAGAGATCATATCAAAGTGACACTGAGCATCCAAGTCCCAGCTGACAAATGTTCTCAGTTGTCTGTGTATTAAATATGCTTAATTTTCACTCAAAAGTTATGAAGAGGGGCACCGGGATGGCTTAGTCAGTTAGGCGTCTGACTCTTGATTTTGGCTCAGGTCACGATCTTAGGGTCATGGGATCTAACCCTGCATGGAGCCCCAAAGTCTATGCCCAGCATGGAGCCTAATTAAGATTCTCATTCTCTTTCTCTGCCTCTCCCAGCTTACACTCTCTCTCAAAAAAAAAAAAATTATGAAAAAATAACTTTAGATAAATCAATCAACTTATACTCTCCTGTAATTAACTAAGACCCAGGTGAGATAGAAATTTAACAGTATTTTCAATGGAAATCTGAGGGTCTCTTATAAACTTATAAAAATCTCCAAAATCTCAAACCACCTCAACTCTGTTCATAAAGAGTTATTCAGCTTCCACTAAATGCATGATGTGCTGTAACTATCCCTTCCTTCCTTATGACTAGCAGTCTAGACTGTTGAGCAAGGACATTGCCATGTTTCATCAGGTCGTCCTCCCCTACTATCTTTATGTTACTGGCTATTCTCAGCTAATGTCCCCAGACCAGTTCTCTGTGGTTGACACTGTTGAGAAAAAGCCTGTTTCCACATTCCAAGCTCAAGAGTAAGGATGCCTTCCTTACCTTCTGCCACAGTCAAATTCAACTGTATCTCAAAATCCACAACCGGCAAAACCTAAAAGTTAATAATACTATTTTAAGCGATGAGAGACATGTTTTTTTTTGTTTGTTTGTTTTCAGATGTGTTTTAATTTTGTAACAATTTCTACAGCCTCATTGTTCCATCGTGGGACAATGATAAAACCATCTTGTACAAGTGAAAGTTATTTTTTTTGATGAAGATGATAAAAATTCGGATGACAGCTGCAAGAAGACAAAATTGTTACATAAGCACAACACCATCAATGAAAAATAAGAATTGCTGTTTTATAATTTTTATCCCTACTCTGACAGTCTTTCTACGAGCCTAAAACAAAATGGAAGGCATAAAATCAACTGTTCCCCAAATCTCTATCTTCATGGACACTATCAATTTTGTTCACTTGTTATCACAAATTTTTATCTTCTTAAAACTATATATTAAGATAGGAGTAAAAAGAAAACAGTGCCGGGGCGCCTGGGTGGTTCAGTCCATTAAGCGTCTGACTCTTGGTTTTGGCTCAGGTCATGATCTCATGGTTCATGAGACCGAGCCCTGCATCAGGCTCTGCATTGACAACTTGAAGCTTGCTTGGGATTCTTTCTCTCTCTCTGCCCCTCCCCCATTTGCACTGTTTCTGTCTCTCTCAAAATAAATAAACTTAAAAAGTAAAGTGCCATATATCCATTTCTTGCCAAAAAAAGTTATTTTGCCTCTAAATTTAAGATGAACTGAGGGGTGCCTGGGTGGCTCAGTCAGTTAAACATTGGACTCTTGATTTTGGTTCAAGTCATAATCTCACAGGTTCCTAGATTGAGCCCTGCATTGTCAGTGCAGGGCCTGCTTGGAACTCTCTCTCTCCCTTCCCCAGTTCACTCTCTCTCTCTCAAAATAAATAAACATTAAAAAATACTTTAAAATAAACTGAGATATATTTTAGGAAAAGAATACTGTGACTGGTTTATAATCAAGACCTCACTGCTAGGACAGTAGCACAGATTCCATGATTCAGGATGCTCCAGAACTTAGCTGGACTTCTCCCAACCTGCACCCAAGTCAAGTCACAGCACCAAGGGATAAAAACAGAAGTGAGGGCTGCCTGGGCAAAGTTAAGCATCTGACTTCAGCTCAGGTCACATCTCACGGTTTGTGGGTTTGAGTGCTATGACAGGCTGTGCATTGACAGTGTGGAGCCTGCTTCGGATTCTCCGTCTCCCTTCCTCTCTGCCCCTCCCCCGCCTGCACTTTCTCTCTCTCTCAAAAATAAATAAATAAAAATTAAAAAGTATGTGAAAATTCAAAAACCAGGAAGAGGAAAAATAAATAATAAAAGGGCTGCATGTGCATGCTTATTTGGAATTAAACATAAATATATATTTATGCTCACTTATACATTTTAATTTGATCATGAAGTGTTTCTATAGCACATGCTATGCAGAGGGTGTTGCAGAATCACACAAACTGGGCTACACTCTTTGTCAATACTTACGGAGGGATCACATGAACAGTCAAGGTTATGTCTGGGCGTTCTTGTGAAGGGGCACTGTGCCAGGGGGTGGGCTTCTTTGGGATGCGTTGGGGTGTAAACAGGATGCTTTAGAAGGTGGTTAAGACTTCCGTGAGTTCCATTATTAGGAGCAGGTGACAAATTCAGTAAATCTGCATAATGCCAAGAATGGTAAATGGTTACCTTGAGGTTTCAAAATCAAATAAATGGTAGACTTACACTATTTTTATCTTTTTAGAACTAAATGTATGTAAGGCTTCTTCACTCTCTACCTAAAATAAAACTATAAAACTCTCTTGAATTTGAGAGCATTTATGACTATGCTATTGGTTTTTTTTAGTATATATGCTGCCAAAGCAAGCACATGACTATGCTATTCTTAATGGAATTACTGATATTCTGCTGTACGTCTCTAACGAAACTTCTGAAGTTTAAAGTGTATAATAACTATAGTTACCACCATTGCATACTAATGCCAATCACTGTGCCAATATATTTTTCTTAATTAATCCTCAAAACAATTTAATAAGTTATTGTCAACATTTGGTAGGTGAATAATCACAGTGCTTTGCTCAAGGCCTCAAAGCTACTAATGTAGTAAGACCTACGCTTCAAAACCAGCTTTGTCTGAGTCTAAAACTCCTGCTCTTGGGGCGCCTGGGTGGCTCAGTTGGTTGAGCATCCGACTTCAGCTCAGGTCACGATCTCGCGGTCCGTGAGTTCAAGCCCCGCCTCAGGCTCTGGGCTGATGGCTCAGAGCCTGGAGCCTGCTTCCGATTCTGTGTCTCCCTCTCTATCTGCCCCTCCCCCGTTCATGCTCTGTCTCTCTCTGTCCCAAAAATAAATAAACATTAAAAAAAATTGTTTTTTAAATAAAATAAAATAAAACTCATGCTCTTGATAATAACAATAGCAAACGTTTAAACAGTAAAGCACTTAGGATATGCCTGGCACTGTTTTAAGTGCTTTAGGATATATTAATTCATTTGAGTGTATAGGCCCCCACTGAAAGAATCATACTCAGGACATATTTAAGGTTTTGCAAATGTCTAGTATCATTATCAGAAAAAGGAAGTAATACTTAAAACATAATATCCAACCATAAAGGTATTAATTAAGAAAGTACAGAGCAAGTCAGTAATATATCTAATGGGTCCTCCTCCATTCTACAACTGTGACATCGTCATCCATTCAACTATTATTGCTACCAGAGGTTCTGCCTCTTTTGTGTTCCCTTCAGAGACTCCAAACTCTTTCCCGGGCTTCCACCTGACGCCTGAGTCAATCGTCGTATCATTAAGCCGAAGGCCTGGCAAACTGCTAGGCATTGGGGATGTACAGACCTCACAGCTCTGGGTGTTGCAGTTTACCTGTGTGCAAACCCATGGAAGAGACACCAGTAATCAGATGGCAATGACCCACATATTTTTTTCAATGACTCTGGGTCAGAAAGGTGAAAGGTAAAAATGTGATCTGTCTCACATCATCATCTCTACAGAGATGCCCACCGTGTGACTTACTTTTCATAATCCTATTCCAGCTCTGTTTTCAGAAGAAATGAAAGAAGCCTGTTCACACTTACCACACATTAAATTATAGACTTCAATACTTTCAAAAGAGTCAACTTCGATGCTGTGCTTGAAGCCAGGTCCATAGCCGATAAAGAGAGCCTAGATTGGCCAGAAAAGTTAACAGTTTATCAGTTCGTATCAGCTATGTATGCAGCTGGTGAAAAAAATTATTTTATATTATCCATATTGTACATATATAAACTGGTTATGTTAAGATATCAGAAAAATACCGTGCCCACAGGCTTCATAGGATACGGTGTTAACCCTTGTTGCACATGTTATCTAAGGACATGTAGGACACTTCTCTCAGCTTTACTGTGATTCTGACTTGACAGTCAGAAGAGAATAGATGATGAAATTGTTTCTCATCTGTGAAATGGGATATAAATGTCACTCTGCCCACCCTACACAGTGCTGTAGGGATCAAATTAAATAACTGTTGTGCGTATATTTTGAACTTTTAAATTGCTAGATGAATGTAAGGCATTACCTTCATTTAGAACAAGTATGATATCTTTTCTCCTCTTAAATCACCAGCTTTCATTTACTGTGAAAGCAATATTCTTAACGGAACACAAACATATGCAAAATGATTATTAGAAATTTAGTATGAGGTATAAGTCATATAATACATCATACATGCCTGAAACATGAATATTTTAACAAATTCTATTAATACCATGCTCAAAATAAAATGACTATATGCAATCATATGCTTCATTAATTCTCATCCAAGACATGTAAGCACAATCTGTGTTTCTAAATCTAAACTTTGAGAGCTTGTTTGGAGGTTCTAGCAGGGGAGCGCAACTACTCATATACCCTTGACCAAAGAACGGTCCTCCTCTATCGGGGAAGGTCGTCCTCTTCGACAGAGCACTGGGTGTTGTATGGAAACCAATGTGACAATAAATTTCATATTTAAATAAATAAGTAAATAAATCTAAACTTTGTATATCAGTTTTTCTTCAGATACAAACTACTATTTTTTTTAAGTATATCAGATTTACTTACTTGCATATTTGAAAATATATTGTCAGAACCATGGAATCCAATTCCACAATGCTTGCTTTCTGCAGGATTCCTAATTTTGACATAGTATGAATTAATGATGTGAAGTCTATTCATAGTGCAAAATTTAAAGTCACATTATTTCTGTTAATCAAGAATAAGTAACTATTTTGTTAAACAAACCAAAAAATCGTAAACAAAACCACCTGGCTTTGCAAAGCAGTAAGAGGCCACCCTGATCTTTTATTTTGCAGACAAATCAACCATAAATGCAGGATGGCATAGAGGAAAAAAGCCACTAGCACTGACACAAAACTAGTTTTGAACCCTGACTATGCTATTTGCTAGCTGTGACACTGGCCATGTAGTTATCTTATCTTCGTTTCAGTCTTGTTGTATTGGGTTGTCTGTACAAATTAAATGGCTTAGCCTAAAGCAATCTTTGGAATATAGATGTTCGTAAAATATTGGTTCTCCCATGAAAGCAAGGACCATCCCTTCTTTCAATGTTTTTCTTCCAAACACGAAAAGCACAGCCCTCTAGTAAAAGTAGAGACAGTGAAACTCTTAAAGTGAATCCTGGTTCATTGCTTAGGTTTTGTTTGACAGGGGTATTTATTGTCCCTGGCTTCCCGGCAACCATCCAAAGAGTTAATTATCAGGTTTTGAGATATTAACAATATTAGCCATCCAAATAATTCTCCAACACATCAATAAACTGAGCTGAAAAAACAACTTCGTAAAATGAAGAAAGCAATTGCTCATTATCATAAAGAGGTTTTACCAATTATTCGCTGGATCTGAAGGTATTATTAGGATAACTGTAATGTGCAGAAGAGATAAGAGCGGCAAGTGGTAACACCAACATGGAACATAAATAATCAATATGGATGTGGGCAGAGGAGTGGCTCCCAGCTGGGGGTGGATGGCCCTCCCCAGGAAACCTATAGCAATGTCTGCAGACATTTTTGGTTGGCTCAACTATGGAAAGGGTGCTTTTTCATCTAGTGGGTAGAAGCCAGGGATGCTTTCAAACATCCCACAATGCACAGGACAGCCCTCCACAACAAAGAATGGTCTGACCCCAAAAGGTCAATCCCGGGTTGAGGAGCCCCAGGACAGAGTGAAGAGAATCATCTGTGCACGGTTTTCATACAACAACACTGTTGGAAAGGGCCCAATGGTTACACTGAATGACTAACATATCAGGTGAGGTTTACCTGGAAACCATCAGAACTTACAATGCAAGTTGCCACTGAGGATCCAAATAGAATGTCAAGGGCTCAATCCTGTCGTTTTTGGCAAAGTGCAAACGCTTCGGTAAGAAATGCTTGAGGTAAGGCTTGAAGTGCTGGTTTGGCTCCCGGCACTGATATTACAGAAGGTAAAGAAAAACTCTTATTTCGATATTTTCTTAGGTGTAAACTTCTCTTGAGACTGTATTCTAATTCTGTAAGATTTTTTTTCTGTTAAAAATTTTACCAGTCTGCTCAGTAAGTCACAGATGCAAAAATAACGGAGTCCCTCTATTCCCGATTCAATATTTGTATTTTTTACAGGAAATCATAATTGCTACATAAAAAAAAAAAAAACAACTAAAATTCTTAGACTATGCCATTCATTAATATTTGGGTTACTATCAATGATACCATTTCCAAACATTCTTATAACTGCAATGGTAATCATTTTCTTCAATATTTAAAACACTTCGGGGCCCCCGGGTGGCTCAGTCAGTTAAGTGTCTGACTCTTGGTTTCGGCTCAGGTCATGATCTCACAGTTTTGTGAGCTGGAGCCCCATTCACACTGTGCAGAGACTGCTTGGGATTCTCTCTCTCCCTCTCTCTGTTCCTCCACTGCTTGTGTGCTCTCTCTCTCTCTCTCTCAAAACAAATAAATAAACTTCAATAAATAAATAAATAAAACATATCAAGTAAAAAAAAGTACTATAGATAACTCATCACCAAGTCAAGAATTTATTTTTTAAATGGGGATAAAAGGATTGGCAGGAAATATATAACAATGCCAACAGTACCTATGCTGAGATAGCTATAGACTTTTTCCCTTCTATTTTTTCCAATTATTTCTTTACTGTTATAAAAATTAATTGATGACAATAAATGAATTCTTAAAAACTTTCAATGCTGGTTTATTGGGGTGTGTCCTTAAAAATCTTTAAAAACTATAGGGCATTTAAATGTTGGCCCACATAGCTCAAAAATTCTAATGCTAAAAAATCCCAAGAACAGTTACTAAACTTTTTTTCTAAATATATATTAAAACTAACAATAAGTAAATAATGGAAAAATAAATACACTCACGGAAAGATTCCTGGCAAGGTCTTCATAATTAACTGAAGGGGGACAAAGATAAGAATTAATCATGGATGTTATGCTACAATTAGAAATAAAAATAAAACAAAAATGTTGAATGTCAGACTCAAACTCAAAGCAGGTTCCAAACAGCTTATTTAAACCATTATATATTAGTGGTTGGTAGGAATGAGACAGATCTTTAGGAACCACCCCATGCCTGTGAAATCATGTCGTACTGTTAAATGAAGAGACAAGTTAAAGAGTATCTATCTATCCATCCATCTGTTCATCCATATGTGTGTCCATTCACCTGGCCATCCATAAATATGACCATGCATCTAGATCTAGTATGATTTCATAGTGTAAAAATTAAAAAAAAAATAGTGTTTTATATACGCATAGCAGATATCTGGGAAGACATTCCAAGCCTAACAGTGTTTAATCTCTAGAGAGAGGAAATGAGGTGTGAATTAGGGAGATTTAAGGAAACCGTTACTTTTTATTTTATATATTTTGATATTTGGTAACTCCAGAATTTCCAAATAAAAAGGACACTGGAGAACGTAGAAAAGAGAGCAAGTAGATAGTTTTGTAACTGAATTTGCATAGCAAGACCACACAGATTTACTTAGTGTCTTCTGTGCTACAAATCAATATATGTCTAGATTTCCAAAGATTCTTCTAGCCATACTTTATAAAAGTTTGAAAAAAAATTTCAGATACAATAAATGTTTTGTATATATATTTCATGTATGTATATTGATAAATAAATATAGATATTTTTGCCTTAATTTGGGAAACAGAGGCCTAATGAGAGAAAGTTAAAGCTCAGTCATCCCATACTAAACATCTCTGGGCACTGCCTCCGCCTATATGGTTTTATAACAGGTTTTATAACAATTGTATATGACTTTTAAGCAGGCTATAACAGAGGTGCAAACAGTTAGGAAATGCACTTGACTTGCAAAAGAATTAACATTTAAAAAATTTCCTTGGCAATTTGGGTTGCACATGTGGTCAACACAGAATTGAAATTTCTTCTTCTCTGTTTACAAAACACATTCTCACTGTGTTTTAGAATGGTAAAAGAAAGTCATTTCTGAGGACAGAAACCAGCTGTTTATGGAATTATAAGAATTACAGAATTTCCTGCATTCCTCCTTGTGACAGAATATTATTTTATAACAGCTCTAAGTTATTTTAATGGAATGTCATTAATGAAACTTGAATAAATGCAGATGAACTTTTCTTTTAAGTTTTGTTTTGTTTTTTGTTTTTGTTTTTATTTTTAGTACAAGTAATCTCAAACCCAATACAAGTAAAACACACACTACGACATAAAAATGTACTGACCACACACACATAATATGCTTAGCAACGAAAAACAAAAATAAGTGGTTAGATCTATGTCTTGAATAAAATCCCTTTGGGTGCAGAAGACCTGCATTGGAGATTTAATCATGCAAAGGAAATTAACTTGATGCACTTTAGTGTGGAGATACAATAATTTAGAGGAATGTATTCAGAATGTAATCACATTCAAAGTTAGCGTCCATATATACTTACATGAAAAGTACTTATCCGGGACATCAGAGGGTCTCAAGCGAGCGGCAGGTCCATATACAATTTTAATATTTTTAACGTCTCCCAAATATTTATTCAGATACACATATTTCTTGCAACTGCCTTGTTCCATGCCTAGGAGAAAAAATTCCCAAACATGTTACAACTTCAATAAAGAATTTCACACATGGAAGAGAATTTCCTTCACTTCCAGAATTTAATTCAATAAATATGTGCTCAGTGCTCATGTGAGTTAAACATCTAGTAGGTAAGACACAGAACTTCAGCTGTATCCACCATTTCACTTAAAAAAAAATCTTTTCCCCTTCATCCACAATTACTTTATTGTTTCTTCTAATTTAGGTAGGTGAGGAGGAATATCACAGCTTCAGACCAAATAGCAAAGCTTAGTTGTTTTCATAAGATCACCTAGAATAGTAACTGGTATTATAAAATTCTCAGTCTCATTCCAGAACTGCATTTTCTTTGGAACAAAACTTCTTACAGCTATTTCTAGAAATAGCTTTTAGCAATTATTTCTGACACAAACAATAACAACAAGAAAAAAAAAAAACGAAAAGGGTGTGTTTTCTATTTTCTTGTACATTCATTGCTTCTGCACTCTCAAGGCTGTTACACAAACATGTTCTAAAGGCCAAATAAGTAAAAAGTGAAATTAACATAGTGCTAAAATTAATACATACTGCTTCTAAAATCAGATTTTTATGCTAAATAGAAGACATACATAATAATGTATTCATTAAATCTAAAATTATTACACTACATTTACCAAAATTAAACATTAAAAAACTTTTTTTAACTTTTCAAAATTCCTGGTACAAACCTTCCTCAAATCAGGAAATGGGTGCATTATCATTGATAGCTGTGAATTCTGTGCTTTACTTGTACTTTATATTTTATACAATTTTTTCCTAAACATTTTCCACAACAAACTACATTAAAAAAACAACAACAAAGAATTAACTGTAACAATCAAAATAAATAATGAAACAATAACCAGTCAAGGAACCCTTTTTTGGGGCACCATTTAACCTGAAGGGTAAATGATGAAAATTCAGGTTACCATGATCTGAAACAAGGATGAGGTTCAGGCACTGATGCAAGTTCAGCTCCTTTAGACCATCCATCAGCATGCCAACCATGTTGTCAACCCTCTGCAAAGCTCTGATGACCTAAGAAAAGGAAGCAATTTCATGTGATGGATTCCATATTAACAGCTATTTCTATGTAAAGCTATCTCTGTTCATAAAGGAAAAGTTCAGTGGATGCAACTACGATGATGAACTACATATGCTTTGCATTAGGCTAAGACAAGCCAGGTAAGACAATGCCCATTAATAAAAAGAAGGGCCCAAATCCCGTACATGCTCAATCCTAAGTACTGGAAATGTCACTAGCCGACCTGATCGTCTAAATTGCCAAAAATGTTAAAATTATTCATGAAATGCTTTATAGTTCATTATGTTTGATTTTTAAAACTAGAACTCCTAGGGTGTGCCTAGGTGGCTCAGTCAGTTAAGCCTCCAACTTTGGCTCAGGTCATGATCTCACGGTTCGTAGGTTCGAGCCCCATATCGGGCTCTGTGTTGACAGCTCAGAGCTTGGAGCCTGCTTCTGATTCTGTGTCTCCCTCTCTCTGCCCATCCCCACTCACACTCTGTGTGTGTCTCTCTCACTCAAAAATAAATAAACATTGACAAAAATGTTTTAAATTTTTTTTTTCAACGTTTATTTATTTTTGGGACAGAGAGAGACAGAGCATGAACGGGGGAGGGGCAGAGAGAGAGGGAGACACAGAATCAGAAACAGGCTCCAGGCTCTGAGCCATCAGCCCAGAGCCCGACACGGGGCTCGAACTCATGGACTGCGAGATTGTGACCTGGCTGAAGTCAGACGCTTAACCGACTGCGCCACCCAGGCGCCCCGACAAAAATGTTTTAAATTAGAACTCCTAGGAACCCATTATTTCCTTGCAAACTGCATGTATTTTGCACACATCTATCACGAGGACAGACTAGCAAATAGTTTTAGTAACTTGCTTTTGACATTTCTCTTTTCGGCTCTCCTTGCAAAACCAGGAAAATTCTTTGCAGCTCTACATGTGCTTTCTGTAATGTATCAAATCAGTCTTATCTCTATAGTCAATTTATTCCACTGTAATAATGAAACAACCTCCTTCAATATGGTCTTTCATTCAAAGCCACCCAAGTAATGCAAGTTGGAGTTTTTAAGTATTAAAATCAAGTGGGTTTTGATGTGCCAGTAATATTAGAATTTAACAGAATTTACAAGCTGGTGACTATGATACAAAAAGCAAGGGGCTCAATCTTGAATGAAGATGAATCACAAAAATAGTCCTTTGGAAAATCTTCAGTGAAATTAGAAAAGGCAGCACCGATTTCATAATTTATATGAGCTGATAACCAAACAATTACAAAATGATCCTCAGACTTCCTTGTAGCCAGACTGACCTAGACATGAGTTGTGTCAGTGAATTCAGTGAAAGAATAAAAATTACACTAGCATCTGGTCAATTGTCAAACCAAGATAACACTGACACAAAACTTTTCCCTGTCACCAATTATGACCCAGTCACCTTATTGACCATGTGTCTTCCTTACCCCACCTCTAAAGAGCAAAGCAAGGGCACAGGGAATTACTAACTACATTAGAGCTGCTGGAGATGTTAGGAGCTAATAGACATGTTAGGATAGGCTCTGGTCTGGACTCTGTGCTAAAGAGACTTTGAGGCTCACAAACTACGCAGACTAGGGTGAAATTCTAGCTATTCCTAGTCTTTTATCTCTTACAGTCACATGGGGGAAAAGATAACAAGGATTCTGAGATTAGGGACCCTGGCTATACCTCTTCTTCCTTTCACCATGACCACCAATATTCCTAGATCCTTACTCCCTGTTTCTTTTCAGATCTTGGGTCACAGATAAAATATACGGCATAAGGGAAGTCAGCTTAGAAGTACAAGGAAAGAAGCTCAAATCGTTTTCTGTTCCAATGCTTCCTCTGCTCCAAGATATAAAAATTCTACGGCCGCACAAAAACTGAAAGCAGTATTTGATCTTTCAAAGCACTATACCGATTACAAACCTAGCCAGGGGTTGGCTAAGTTCCTAAAAGGACGTCAGGTCAAGTAAGATCTCATGTTGACAGCCTTAGTACATGAGCCATTTCCCCATCTCTAACTTCCTAGTAACTGTTCAATAAAACCATGGTTATTTGAAATTTTCTGTAGTGTTGACAAAATCTCCTATTTTTTAATGCCCAAGCTCTGTTGTAAGCATGATCTCAGAGGCCAGAGCTAGATCTCCTAAGGTGGAGAGATCATAGTAGGCTTCTTGTGTTATTTGACCAATTCTCCTCTATTTACATAGAAAATTGAGCACTGGATGCCATATGTAAGAGAGGAATCATTGGGTTCTACCTCTGAAGCCAAGACTACACTGTATGTTAACTAACTTGAATTAAGAAGAAAAAAAACAAAACTTAGGGGTGCCTGGGTGGCTCAGTCAGTTAAGCGTCCAACTTCGGCTCAGGTCATGATCTCACAGTTCGTGAGTTCAAGCCCCACGTTGGGCTCTGTGCTGACGGCTCAGAGCATGGAGCCTGCTTCGGATTCAGTGTCTCCCTCTCTCTGCCCCCCTCCCTTGTTCGTACTCTGCCTCTCTCTCTCAAAAAAAAAAAATAATAAACAAATAAACATCAAAACAAGAACTAAAAAAAAAAAGAAAAAAAAGAAACCAGTCTATGGACAGGCCAGAACCCTGGCTACCTGAACCTTTGCTATCCACACTCTTGTTTATCAAACACAGAATAAAATAAGTCAAGATTTAAAAAAAAAAAAGAAAGAAAAAAAAAAAAAAAAAGAAAATTGGAGTCTTACCCATTTACAAAACTTCCAAAGACCCTTAGTTTTTAAGCCAATGTAGGGATAAATGCAGTGGATAAAGGCTTTGGAAATGAGAATATGGAATTTAATTTACCATCAGTTCAACTGAGCACTGTGGAAAGTATAGACAAGACTACTGTTATTTTTACTAGAGTGCATCCTTTGGTTTAGTTAAAATTGTGCTTACTACTCTTCCCAGAATCATGGAATCTTGCTAGAATGGTCTAGAAACCTGCTTCAAAGCAGGTTTAGTTACATGACACCAGGTTTCATGAAGTAATCACTGATAAAAAGGTACTTACCTCACTGCTGACTGGTCCATATGAATGACCTGAAGAATCTGGTTCTTCTAAATACAGAGTGTAAAAGTGTGGTCTAAATCAAACAGCATCAAAATGTAATATTTTATAAACACATTGTAAAACAGAATGGAAAGAATAACTTAACAATTGAGAGTGATTAAAAAGTCTACAACACTGGGGTAACATTTCTAATCTTTCTGAGAAATAATTTGCGGATTTGGAGTTCTTCAAAATGGTAGCCATAAGAGCTCCCTAAAGAGTTTATTTGGATATAAAATGCCAGAGCCAACTGCAAAGTTTTCTTGCTGCCTATTTTTAAATATTCTGTGATATCTATAAAACAAAGGAGTAGTTACCATACAAATTAGTCATCTACATACCTTTCATCTTTAGGAAGCTGCAACCACTTAAGAACAGCTAAAATCCTTTCTTCAAATGGTACTGAACTAAAATTAAGGATAAACAAAATTAAATAGTCTGTGACACTGTTTGAGTTTAAAATATCAGTGTGTTTCTTATTGACAAGCACACTGCAAGACTAAAGCAATTACATGCATTAATTGTGTTTGAAACAATGTAAAAGTTTTATTTGAAAACTCTAACTTGTTTTCCCAATAAAGGACCAAAAGTTAAGGTTCACATTGGGGAAGCTTCGATCTGGGGAAGAGAATGAAGGCAAGTGTTTAATTTGCTGACATTTTTGTTATGTAACTAATATTTATTAAGCATTTATTGCCAATTACAGTTCTAAATGGTGTCCCCATAAGCATCCCAATGAAAGCTGCAAATAGGTTTAAAAATGTGCTTCTGACTTCTACCTGATGATATTATGCCTGTATCTGAGAATAGCAATTGCTACCACATGAATAACCCATGTGTCCACCATACATTTCACAAAAGGTACCTGATGGAGAACTCATTTGCTCGTGACTCTTAAAAAGTTGGAGTCAGTCACTATGACTTCATTTTTTATTCCTGCCCAAAGATCTGAATGCAAACTGTAACACGTAACCAGCACTTTCTAGAAAACCTCCAGAAAAAACTTTGTCTAGTTTCACTGTCCATCCATCCCTTCAAAACTCACCTACCCTCCACCTAAAAGCTATCTGAGATAGAGTTCTTATTCTGGCCATTCTCATTTTTCAGCTAACGCACTATGCAAATGCTAGAACTTAGAACTTGATAAAAAGGAGAAGCTGAGATTAAAAAATAAATAAATGAGCAATTCTGAAAAAGTGCATCTATACCTACCTATTATATATTTTATAGATGTCTGGGAAAATTCCACTAATTTCCACGTCTGATCCTGGCCAGAAAAATGTACCACTTTTCAGGCCTTGATATTTAGCAGTGATCCAAATCTGGGGAAGAGAATGAAGGCAAGTCAGAAAATTACACAACTGTTCACTTCTTAGCAAAGTATACACTCATGTAACACCAGTGTGTTTCTCTCAAGTGCTAGACTATGTTTGAGGTTAATGAGCTCCAGCAGCGAGACTATAAAATAATCACTTAATATGACTCTGAACAGCAGCAAAATGAAATAATTAGAACTTAAATTAACCTAAAAAATATAGACAGTCCGTTTTCAGAAATCTCTGCAACTTTCAGAGCCACACCCCTACTTAATGGGGTTTCCCCTGGAAAGAAGAAAAAATCCCCAAATATACATGTGCTTAATTTGCTGACATTTTTGTTATGTAACTAACATTTATTAAGCACTTATTGCCAATTTCAGTTCTAAATAGCATCCCCCTAAGCATCCCAATTATTAATTTAGATAATCCTCACAATAACCCCGTAAGGGTAACAGTATTATCTACAGTATAAACATGAGAAAATGGAGGCAGAGAAAGAATAATTTGCCCAAAGTCACATAGCTTTAAGTGTCAGCACTAAAATTTGAATTTATACCCTGTAAATTACCCATCATGCTCTTTTTCCTTCTAAGAAGAATATCAAGACTATCTAAAAAGACCCCATGGGATTTTTGTGGAAATTTCGGAAAAATACAAAGAAACACATCTAAATCATGGCCAGAAAGAATCTTTGTGTTAGCCAATGCAAATGAAGTCAAAGTTTACCTCCTTCAGAAACCATTAGTGTTATGTGGATCAAAAGATTGCCCCGACGACTTCTATACACTCCTAGTGTATAGAAGGTGGAATGAAGCAGAAAAGAAAAATGGTTCAGAATTACCCAAACCCAGTTATGAAATAAACTACTCTCATTACGCAATGATACAAGCTGTGTTCAGGATGATCAGCATCTGTCTCCATTTACAAAAGGATGGCCACGACACAATAAATGAAGTAGGTTATTAAAAGCTCCAGAGAATCTGGGAGTTTACTCTGATTGAAATAGAAGAGAATTAAAAAAAAAAAAAAAAATCTTAGTAGCCAAAACAAACAAACAACTCACTGGTTCTCCTTTGTACCACTCAGGATTAAATTTCTCTTTACTTTTAAGTGCAAAGTAAGCATTCATCTTGGGATCATATATTTTATTGTCAATTATGCCATGGGATTCTGGATAAAGTCCCTAAAAAATATAAAAACAGGTTTTATGCAAGTTGTGAGGTATTTTTTGTTTTCATGTTAAATAAAATCACAAAACAAAATCATCAAAGAGAAACATGTAACTGAAGCTACAGGGAACTCGGCAGAGTTAAGGAGGGAAGAACAAAACTTTGGGATTTTTAAAATACAACCAACCACTCAAGATTTTATATAGTATTTGTACTTTATTTAACAGGAGAAAGTAAGTAGGAATGCTATGGATAAGGGCCTATATTAATAGGCAGCTTCCTCAATTTCTAAAAAAGTGCCCTATTTTCCCATTGCATTGCCGAGTAAGGAATTTCTGTAGAACAAACTATGTTTTGGTTCAGTCTGAGAAGAGCTTGCATTAATACAAGCTAAAGAATTCATTTTCTGGCTTGAACCCTAACACCTAATGAATTTGACTTTTCTCTTGGACTCCAATTAAATTGGCAAACTTTGAAACAAAAACAGGGCTGTAATCCTATCTAGAGTCAGGCAAAGTGGCTTGCTTAAATTCATACATCAAGATGACTGGAACAGGTTGAGAATCCATGAGTGTAGGACAGATTTGTACCAACAAAGCAAGCTACAAAACCATAAGAAGAAACAAGACACAAAAATTGGAGAACCTTAAAGCTGAAAGGAAACCAAGAACTCAGTTCTTAGAGTCTTCAGTCACCTCTTTTCAAGATGGAAAAATTGAGACCAGAATGAAAGGGATCCTCCCCGAACTACACCTAGTTGGTGGCAGAGGCAAAGACCAAAACCTAGGTTTCCTTGCTTAACTACATTTTGGAAAAAAGTTATTCTTTTCTGATATGATGTCTAATTATTCCCTCGAAAAATGTAACATTTACATCTCACTTCTGTGAACATATAAAAACTGAAATGTGGAGCTTACGGTGACAATGCTGTAGTGATTGGGAAAAGTTTTTGTTGGATATACTGGTCTCATGTTTCTGGTATATGTTCCACAGTTTTCTATAAGGGAAAAAAATCAAAGATTGTTGTTAAATGCAATCAATAATCTGTTTAATTCATCTAGCTTTGGTACGAAGTAAGTCTAAATAGTACTAAAAAAAACCAACCCAGGAGGGATTTATAACCATATGAAAATTTAGGGTTAATTATAAAGCAACACTGCAGATTCAAATTCAGTGTTCAAGTTAGTTTTCCTCAGATAAATATTAAACAAAATAATTAAGTCTATGAAATAATTATCCCATACTTATCAAAAACATTAAGTTCCGGGTAGACCATTTGTAATAATGATGCCTACTAGATCTTTGTCTGATATTATTTGGTGGTCACATACCTAAATTACAAGAGATAATTTAAAAAAAGCAAACTGCATCCTATGATTTCACTCATATGTGGAATTTGAGAAACTCAACAGATGCCCACAGGGGAAGAGAAGGAAAAATAAAATAAAAACAGAGAGGGAGGCAAACCATAAGAAACTCTTAAATACAGAGAACAAACTGAGGGTTGTTGGAGGGGTGTTGGGTGAAGGGATGGGCTAAATGGGTGATGGACATGAAGGGAGGGCACTTGCTGGCATGAGCACTGGGCGTCATATGTAAGTGATGAATCACTGATTAGAAAATAAAGGAGAGAAAAAACAAACTGCACGAGTAGCAAAATCTGCAAAATTAAAACAACGGTGAAGCAGTAGCTGGGGTGGCAGTGTCTCAGTCTGAAAATCCAGAATCAGCTCACTCTGGACACACTCAACACTGCTCTAAAGACAAAAAGGCATCTTCTGGCTTCGAGTTAGAGAAAGGCACAGAAGTCAGACTGTTCCAGATTTAGCCCTGGTGTCACGCTCCTTTTCTCCCGCCTCTACTATTAAAAAAAAAAGGGGCACCTGGGTGGCGCAGTCGGTTAAGCGTCCGACTTCAGCCAGGTCACGATCTCACGGTCCGTGAGTTCGAGCCCCGCATCAGGCTCTGGGCTGATGGCTCGGAGCCTGGAGCCTGTTTCTGATTCTGCGTCTCCCTCTCTCTCTGCCCCTCCCCCATTCATGCTCTGTCTCTCTCTGTTCCAAAAATAAATAAAAACGTTGAAAAAAAAAATACATAAACCTAATGATTCTAGCATCTCAATAAGTCATTGCCAAAAAATGCCCCTCAGGTTGGCATGTGTCTATCTCAATGCCTTCCAAACAGTGCAGAATTACAGAGTATGTTCCTCAATTATCCAAAGCTGGGGCTTAGGCAAATGGTGTACTGATTTCTTTTAAACGTCACATACAGGTAGCTACAGCTATTTAATTCTGAACTCAGGATGCAGTGTTTGGTGCCGTTGAAACAAACTTTCCTTTTCATGGCAACAAAGGGCCAGATTCAAGCTTCAAAGCCCATCATGGGCCTAACAGGTAAGAATAAAGCCTTCCCTGCTCCTGCATGCTTTTTGCTAAAGACTTTTTTTTTTCCAAGTCAAATAATTATTTACAAAAACGATTTTCTTTTAGGTAGAAATTAAAAACTGAAATTTTGGGCACCTGGGTGGCTCAGTCAGTTAAGCATCCCACTTTGGCTCAGGTCATGATCTCGCAGTCCATGAGTTCGAGCCCCACATCGGGCTCTGTGCTGACAGCTCAGAGCCTGGAGCCTGCTTCAGATTCTGTGTCTCCCTCTCTCTCTGCCCCTCCCCTGCTCACACTCTCCTTTCTCTCTCTCCCTCTCTCTCTCTCTCTCTCTCAAAATAAATAAACATTTAGAAAAACTGAAATTTTAAAAAGATACTCCCAAATTATTTTGGTTTGTCATAAAAGAAGTATAATAAATGTGCACATGTATTTACTGAGAGTGATTTTAATGTTTATACTAATCTCATACACTCAAGCCTAATAAATAATATTTTACAATTCAGAACTCCCAACATAGTTGTATTTACTTCCATTTCAGTTTAGCGTCCCACTGGAACTACTTAATTATTGATCACTGATAATGAGCAAAGTTCTCTAATTTTTATACCCATAAACTATGTTTTTTTCTTTTTCAGTAACAATGATGATACAAGTAATACCCATATAACTGGGGGTTAATGTGATTTAAAACTCTGGCATTAATATTAAGAGAAGACTATTCTACTATTGCATCAATAATTGCAAACTATTCTACTATTGCATCAATTGTAATCAATTCTGATTACAGAATAGTCATCCAGTTAAGGCCTCGAGTGAAGCAAAGAAATTGGAACGATGCTACATGGTACTATAGGATAACTAGCAAATACTCAACGTCTACAGTACTAGAAGCGTATCAGAAATACCTTCAGTTTTTGAAATTCTATTTTAAGATGTAATAATTATTAAATGATTTTTCCACAAAAAGAATCCAAAATTCTAATACATACAGATTTATATGCGTGTGTATATATTTATATATAACTGTATATATACACATGCTGTACGCACGTGTGTGTGTGTGTGTGTGTGTGTATAACTATTATCTTAGAAGTATTTAAAAGGCAGCTTCAAAGTAATTACAATATTGAAGACTAGTTCCTTATCATCAGGTTCAACTACTTTGCCATAGAGAGGTTTGGTAAAACACATTCTGCCAGTATTTTTCCAAAAAAAGACTGCCTCCCTAGTCTATCGCACTGAAACTGTGACACCTCAACAGTGAACTCCAAAGTTACTTACTTAGTCTGCTAATAACAGGAAGAAGGCCACCCCAAGTGTGTAAATATTCTGCCCTGAAGCCATCCAAAGAAAATAAGAGGGTAGGAGGTGCTTCAAACCTGGGTAATGAGAAAGAAGAAAAACAATGTTTAAAGAAGCAGAAGGAGGATACACATCCAATGAAGATTTTTCCCTGGCACAGGGAAAAATGAAAAATGAAAATTTTTCACTGAGGTCAGTATGTAATCTAAAGTAAATTAACAAGTTCAACAAGCATTCTTATAAAGGAGATATTACATTTATATTCATATATATGCTTTTATATTTCACTATATATATATGTCATACACACACACACACACAAACACACACACATACACACACACACACACACACATATATATATATATATATATATATATATACATATACATATACATATACATATATCGTCTAATAGTATTTTCAAGCATTTATACCATTTTGAGCCACCATATGGAGAACATCATTCATGGTTCCTGCTATTCCAAAAGCTGGACCAAATGCTACTAAAATGTAATAATATTTTCCCAATCTCCAGGAGAATAAATGTTAGCAACAGCATTTTCTAAATTATGTTTTTATTTCCATTAAGATTTTTCCTGAACAACCACCTTTGGATATTGTCTACATGAATCTAATAGATGGTACCCCATATCACAAAAATTATACATAATATTTGTGGTTTTTTAAATTTTTTTTCTAACGTTTATTCCTTTTTTTTTTTTTTTTTTTGAGACAGAGAGAGACAGAGCATGAACAGGGGAGGGTCAGAGAGAGAGGGAGACACAGAATCTGAAACAGGCTGCAGGCTCTGAGCTGTCAGCACAGAGCCCGATGCAGGGCTCAAACTCACAGACAGCGAAATCACGACCTGAGCCGAAGTCAGACGCTCAACCGACTGAGCCACCCAGGCGCCCCCATAACATTTGGTTTTTAAGTTTACTGTATTTGAAAGATGTTACTATTTAGTTGAGAAGTTTGAGATGTATTTACTACATTTAAATAAACAACAAATGATCCAAAGCTAGAAATGAACAATGAGGGCATATGCGTGTGCATGCATGTGCACACACACACACACACACACACACACACACACACGATGTATGTGGTGCACTAATCCAAAGGAGGCAAAAAAAAAAAAAAAAAAAAAACACGTACAATGATGTGCTCAGTCAAAGTGAATAACTATGGAAAACTGTTACATGGCCAAACCAAAATGGGCATGGTTCAGAAATTTTGAACTTCTAATGATAATTGGGAGACTGTAGGGAGTTGAACACTGCAGGATAACTGTAAAAAAAACTTTCCACTTAAAGCTTACTCAGTAATTTAAAATTTGAGAGCAAATGCTAAACTCTTCTTGCCTTTTTCAATTCTACCTCCTCTTCAGCTTACTCTCACATGCAAACACAAAAGGAAGAAGAAAAAAATATATATATTGGTATGTGATTTCCACTAACTAGTATTTGCATCATAGCTCAGTTGGAAGATTCCAGAACCAATGCCTAGAGTCTCAATGGTCCATCACTGTATAAAATTATTTGTATTCAATCAACATAAAACATAAACAGTTTATTGTGCCATCAGATAAATAAACTGGTATAACTTCCAGTAGAATAACACATGTTCTAACTTATGATCTTATTGTAAAGAAAGGAAGAGTTACATATCCACTACAAGGATCAACATTACAACTGAAAAGTAATGATCAATATGTAGAAGGAAAAGAAAGATTAAAAATTCACTAAGTCTAAATTTTCCAAGATATCTTGAACTTAAAAGACAGCTCAAGGCACAGGAGCGCACCCTTTGAAAAAAGTCTCTTCTGTTGGAATTTTTTAATTTGGGTTTAGTTTTTGCTGCTGCTATTACTGTTCTTTTAAACAAAACAAAAAAAAAGTACTGTTTCATCCAAAAGAAAAAAAAAACGCCCATCTTATAAAGCAAAACTAAATTATATACACAAACAAAATAAGCTAACGTACAGCTTTAAAATGTTGAATAGTTTGGGAAAAACTCATTACTTTAAAAAGGTAAAAATATGTTTCTGAAGATGAATAAGTCAAATTATATGAAATAGTAGATCTCAAGTGGAGCAAAGAAAATTTACGTTACATCTTCACAAAATCTCCCCCTTTGAATTCCACACAAGATTTTTTGATGGCCTAGTATACATAAGGTACTGGGCAAAATACTTTAAGGACAAAAAGAACAAAGATGAATTATAAAACTTATGCAACATTCTCTCACAGACATGTTGCTTATCCCCCGAATTTATAAGTGAACCAAAATATAAAAAATAAAAAGGAAGCTGTAAAGTAACTTGCTACAGGTTTGATTCTCAAAACTAAGTAAAGGGCCCTTCTTCTTAAGGAGAAAGACAACACACTTCCAGCGACCCTCATGAATACTAAAGACTAAATAGTCGTGGCCTCTCTTTTTCCCATTAGCTTCCAGAGTGGGGAACATTCCATAATCAACCGTATGCCACAAGTGCCCACCACAGGGCCTGACTAAAAATAACATTTAATGAACCAATGACTATTACTTTTATCTTTTCAATTTGGAAAGAGAAAAAAAAATAGTACCTTAACAAAATAGTATCTCAGAATATCATCTTACCCTGCTGGACACTTTGGCTCATTAATGTTTTCACATGTTTCTTCTACCCAACTCTTCTCTCCTAAAATATTTTCAAGAAATAAAACAAAGTGAACATATTGAATAGTGACAATAACTGTGATGCTGTGAGACATCTTAGGACAGATTCCAAAAACAAAACATGTTAACACATATATACGTAATATGGGTCATGGTTCTAGGGAAATACAATAAATACAGTAAGTTATTATGTTTCAAAATAACCGCCAGTTGATATCAGGAAGAAAAACAATGAACCGAAAACTAAATGCAAGACTCAAACATGTGACTGTATTTGTGAGAACTTAAAGGCATCTTTTCCATTTTCAAGTTGTTCATATTTTCAGCCAACATTTACAACCCTCCTTTTATCCACTAACATCTTCTAGTATTAAATCCTTGATGTCTTAGTTCCTCTTATCAGTTTCAAAGAACCCAGTAACTGGATGAAACCTCACAATAGCATCAGTTTACATAATACCCTATATAACCTCGGGCAGTAATTTCACATCTACTCTTTCAACACATGGCATACATTGCCCTCATTTACATTACGAGGGAACCTGGAATGTAAAGATAGCCAGGACTACAAAAAGTGATCTTTCCACAAAGCAGCATTAAAAGCGTAGCTAATATCGGGGAGCCTGGGTGGCTCAGTCGGTTGAGCGTCCGACTTCAGGTCAGGTCACGATCTCGCGGTCTGTGGGTTCGAGCCCCGCATCAGGCTCTGTGCTGACAACTCAGAGCCTGGAGCCTGTTTCGATTCTGTGTCTCCCTCTCTCTCTGACCTTCCCCCATTCATGCTCTGTCTGTCTCTGTCTCAAAAATAAATAAACATTAAAAAAATTTTAAAAATAAAAAAAAAATTAAAAAATGTAGCTAATATCAAAATAACATGAGGGGGTGGCAGCAGGAGAGTGACTACTATAGACAGAACAAGATTTGCCATGTGTAAATAGTGATTCTTAAACGACTGATGAGTACGAGATTCATTACATACTTTATTTGAATTTTACTCTAATAAGATGTTTTTTAAGTATTTTTTCAGCTAAGACAGTTGGTCAACAAATATGACTCCTAATGTAAAAAATGACACCTGTGCAAAACCCAGCTAACACCTAGAAGGATGTCGGGCTGCTGCAGAGCCCGATGGGTGCATGGGAACCTGACCTCGGCACACAGAGCTATAGTTGACACAGCAGTCACCCTTGTCCCTGCAGTCATCCGAACAGGAGCAAAGGCTTCTGGGCAATCTTTTCTCACCACACCTGAACTTGCTGCAAGTCCATATGTGTTCTAGAAACAAATAACAACAAAAGACGTGTTATGGTCCCAATTTAACACATCCGAAGTAGACACAGAACTGTTCTCTTCTGGAGCACGATCCAGGAGGGACAACGAACTATTTCATAACTCAGTTACTCACAGAATCTGCCACCACAGGGGTCGACCTGAACTAACAGACAGAAAGCATGCAAGCAACAGCTGTTATTGTTTCACTAAAGAAAACAGAATTTCATCATTTGAAAACATGGGCGAACATGGTTATTATACAATTCACATACAGATCTTGGCTTTCTCCACCAGCCATTTTCAGGGTTCTCAACATTTAATCTGAAACTGGCCTACTCCCATTTAAATAGGAAACATGTCCTATGTAGACAAACCCGAATGGAACAGAAAATATACACGTTCTGACGGTTTTATTTCAAAGTGTTAAGCAGGTTTCTAAGTACACCTGGAACGAATGTGACATTCTGTGTCAGCTACACTTCAGTAAAAAGAAGTGGATGTCTCAGAACTCTTGCTTTAGCGAGCCCACACTGAAAGTACTCGTATGTTTCAAGAAGACTTTTTGAAGTGTAAGTGCAAATTCGATTACGCAGGCTCTCGGCATACGTTAAACACAAGCACAGTTTTGCTATCCATAAAGTGTTTAACAAAGGCAAAATACATGAAATTTCTTCTCTAAGGAAATGCAAAGGCCAATTTTTTTAAAAAAGCCTCAAGTGGGTTCAATAAATCACATTTCTAAAAAATGCAGAACTTTTTTTTTTTTTGATCTTTGACTAGTGCCCATGACATCATCTTTTCCCCTGCGTATTTTTATTTACCTGGTTCTATACACGTCTCCTGGTAATCCAGACAGCAGTTTCCAAGGTCAACACAAGCAACATCACAGCGGCAGTTTCCAAATGTTCTCTCAAAACAGCGACCTTTGCAACTTTTAACTGAAAATATCGAATAATGAGTTAGAAGTTTCTAATCACAGAATCAAGAAGCAAACATCAACTAGTATACATAAGTTAGATTCAAATCCTACCTTAGAAAATACAGATGGGGTAATGAAGTTACCCAAGAATTTTTTCACAAATACACATAGAAAGTGGCACAAAAAGAAAATTCTATCTCTTGTCATAGGGGAGAAAAAAAGAAGTTTTAAAATTTATTACGAACCTTACCGAGTCTGGTAAGACTTCAATACTTATGGCATGGTAAAGAAAAGTCAGAATAAGGACTTGTTCTTTTTATTTTTTTTTAAGTTTATTTATTTATTTTGAGAGACAGAGAGAGTGAGACAGCGAGCAGAGGAGGGGCAGAGAGAGGGAGAGAGAGAATCCCAAGCAGGCTCCACATTGTCAGCACAGAGTTTAATGCACGTCTCGAACTCAGGAATCATGAGATCATGACCTGAGCAGAAATCGAGTCAGACGCTTAACAGACTGAGCCACCCAGGCACCCCGCTGAATAAGGACTTGTTCTGAAAGTTTTATGCTTATATAACATTCTCTAAAATTCCAAACTGTGAGAAAAGACTTTAAAAGTGATTATCTGAATATTTCAGGAGGAGAAAGAATACCTGCCCCACTGTACTCTCACTCTGGGTGTATCAAAGAAGTAATGTGCTTATGCAGGACATTCTGCAGGACTGTCCCTCCCACCATCACCTAAAAGTACGCATTTCACCTTCAGATCTGGTTCCTACACTCCCCAGTCAAGGTCCAATTTCCTTTGTTTAAGCTTTTGTAAAACCTGTCCTTCCCCTCAGTCACTAATTCCATTTGAACTAGAATATTTGGTTAATATCCCAGTCTCACACTGAACTACCAACTTCCATTCATTCATTCATTCATTCATTTAGAGAGAGAGAGTGCAAGCAGGGTTAGGGCAGAGAGAGAGAGAGAGAGAGAGAGAGAATCCCAAGCAGGCTCAGCACTGTCAGCACAGAGCCAGATGTGGGGCTCAAACCCACAAACTGTGAGATCATGACCTAAACTGAAATCAAGAGTCAGACGCTTAACCAACTGAGCCATTCAGGCATCATCCCTGGACTACCAACTTCTTGAGAGCAAAGTCCACACCTGCATTGTACCCAGCACACCTCATCCCTAGCGCCCAGCAAGATGCTTGACTATAGCTGGTACCAGTAAGTTTTTGTTAAATAGGATAAATGGCGGATATGGAAGGAAAACTTTTAATTAAATACAATAATTTTATGTTGTATTTACTATATACCTGGAAAAAGCTAGGTTCTCATCAGATTACTAAAACATCAGGATGGTGAGGAAAAAAAAAAACCCACTTGTAAAATAATGAAAGTCCAACAGAAAAAAAAAAAAAAAAAGAATAATCCTAGCTCCTGACTTTAGGGATCTCCTAACCCAAGAAGACACTGCCATAGAATTTAACCCTCATGACACTGGGAAAATTGGCAATTTTAAAGACATGAAATGACAACAGTAATTTCTAAGGTCAGGAATACTAACATTCCTGACCTGGGCAGGGCCAGGGAGAGCTGTTAGAATAATAGCTACTACTTGAGGCTCATTATTAAGCACCTCGTAGTTTGTAAAATACTGCGCATACTATGTTAGGTTTAGATTAAAATTACTTTTTTTAAACCTTCAGTTTTATTTTTGTGTTAAACTAAACTCAAAGTTTAAACTCAAACTAAACTACTTCATACCTATGCCTAGATGAACATTAAAGTCTGTAGCTATTTCATCTTGTTAAACTTAAGACACTTTTGCTCTGGATAGACGGCTGACCAAACACATGAAATTACTACATTTAATTACTACATTTAATTTAAGCAATAAGTGAAAACTTAAAAATCAGTACACTTGTTTAAATGACCAATATTACAATCACAGAAGAGTTGAACAGGAAAATAATTTTTCAATTTTCAAAACTGAATTCCCAGGGCGCCTGGGTGGCTCAGTTGGTTGAGCATCCAACTTCAGCTCAGGTCATGATCTCACACTCCGTGAGTTCGAGCCTCGCATCAGGCTCTGTGTTGACAGCTCAGAGCCTGGAGCCCACTTCAGATTCTGTGTCTCCCCCTCTCTCTGCTCCTCCCCTGCTCATGCTTTGTCTCTCTCTGGCTCAAAAAGAAATTAAAACATTAAAAAAATTTTAAAAAACTGAATTCCCTAGGAAGACCATCAGTGATTTCACACGGGGGAGAAACCTACCTCAGAGCCAAAACAAGGACTACTGCAATGTACTATGATTCAGAGTTTTGTTAGTTACAGTAATCTCATCAATGCTGGATAGATTTCTGCACTCAATATAAAGAAAAAAAAATATGTAGAAGCTTAAAACTGTCATTTCACTATAGCTTTGAAACCACAAATGCTCGTAATTTTAAAAGCTGTTAGGGCACATAACGATAAATTTCTGGTTGCCCAGAGATGCTAACTGGTTACCAAGTAATCTCTCCAGGCTGCTTCAGCAACTAACTCCTTGGGGAAAAAAAAAAAAAAAGTGTCCTCAGAGTTCCTGGAGAGAGTCCAGGGAGAAGGGCTCCAGGGTGCAGCACCAAAACATTTAGGCCATATTGGCTTGTATGTTTCACTGCTCTTAATTTATTTTTTGTTGTTTTGGGGGTTTGTTCTTTGGTTGATTTTTTGGTGATAGCCCCTCTTCATTGTTTTAGGATGAAGTTTTACAACTAAATAAAACATTGCATGGCTAAAATAATAAAAGAGTTTTAAGAAGACTCAAACCATTATCACATCTGCAATAACTATGGAGTACCCACAGATTAGGACAGGACACTTTTCTCAGTCACATTCTGAAGAGGACTAAGTAGCCACACACACCCATGTGCACACACACACACACACACACACACACACACATACACAGTATTTATACTGTAGTAATTACCTTCTTTGGCACAGCTTGGTTTCAGCCCAAATATACAACCAAGGATTGTTGTTAACACACAGACTGACAATACCTGTGGGGAGAAAAAAGAAAATTATATAGCTTCAAAACCCTTCTAGTTCTTCAAATGTTTCTCAACGTGCTGGGGCCGCTCTGCCTCCTGCTGTGGGTACAGGTCACGTGGATGTGCGTGCTTTGTGAAAATTCAAACCCCACGCCTACGCTTTGTGCACTTTTCTGCATGTATGTTATACTTCAAGAAAAAGTTTGCTTACATGTCAGCAAACAAATCTGTGCCATCCAGGACGAATGTTTCCAGAATTTCCCAGTTAATGCAAATGAATCTAGTCAGAGAACTTGAAATAATTAAGGGATGGAGAGAGGAAAATCAATTTACAGATTCAATTTCCTACTTGCTAATCCAATAAAACGCAATATGAGAATATTAGCTGCCTCTCTGAACAGGTTAACTACACAAACCTGAACAATATTCTCGTATGCCCCATGGCAGCCTATGGGAACGGGCACTGCACGGGGTTAGGCAACTGCACTGTAGCCCCAAATGTTACCACAAACTGGTTGTGTGATTTGGGGAAGATGACTTAAGTGTTCCAGACATCAAATTATTCACCTATAAAATTAAAGGGTGAGACTAGGGGCGCCTGGGTGGCTTGGTCGGTTAAGCGTCTGACTTCGGCTCAGGTCATGATCTCACGGTCCGTGAGTTCGAGCCCCGCATCAGGCTCTGTGCTGACAGTTCAGAGCCTGGAGCCTGTTTCAGATTCTGTGTCTCCCTCTCTCTGCCCCTCCCCTGTTCATGCTCTGTCTCTCTCTGTCTCAAAAATAAATAAACGTTAAAAAAATTAAAAAAAAAAAAAAAAAGGGTGAGACTATATGGATCTCTAAAAATCTTTCCAGGTCTAACATTTTGCCACTTTCTCAATTCCCCACTCTTGTGGCCTTTGATTTTAAAATAAGTACATACACCAGACAGAATTTTTGTTTGAGAATTAGAAAAAAAAGGGGGGGGGAATACGTAGATTCGTAGAACCCTTAATTTTCTTAGTGGGATGGAGTTTCCTTGACAGCTCTCTGGAATCTCACTTTGCAGGAAAATCCAACAAAATACGCATTCAGTACCAACTATGTGTAATGACTATGTTACGCACAGGAAAGACATACCTCAGGGAGCTGCTATTTGTGTGGGCAAGGGTAAAAATAACAGCATAAATGGCTCATATTTGGCAGGCTCTAGGAGGCACCTGCAGTTACATAGTTGTTTAAAGAAGGAGAAAGGTTGGGGTGGTTGGGGAGAGGGAGATCAGAGAAGGCTCCACAAGAGAAATGGGTGAATGGGGCAGGGTGGGTGTTGGGTGCAGGCTTTTAGGAACTCACTCCCTCAAATAAAACATATCAAGTACTGACCATATATACCAGTCCCCAGGTTTAGGTACTGAATACTCAGTAAAAAAACAGACACGACCTTTGTCCTCAAGGTGCCTAATGTCAAGTGACTGTAAAAACTAAAGAGAAAGTAAACCGTAAGTAAATTGAATCCGGAGGTCTAACTTATGGCAGAAGAAAATGGGGTAAGGGAAGGGAAAGCAAGAGTGCAGTGGGTCTCAAACACAACTGGGTCTAGGTGAAACCCTTTTTTAAGGAAATAAAAAAACCTAAGCATACACACGTCCATTCAAATAGAGAGTCATCCGAGGAAAAGCTCGAGCAAATATGTAAATAAGGAGGGGCGCCTGGGTGGCGCAGTCGGTTAAGCGTCCGACTTCAGCCAGGTCACGATCTCGCGGTCCGTGAGTTCGAGCCCCGCGTTGGGCTCTGGGCTGATGGCTCGGAGCCTGGAGCCTGTTTCCGATTCTGTGTCTCCCTCTCTCTCTGCCCCTCCCCTGTTCATGCTCTGTCTCTCTCTGTCCCAAAAATAAATAAACGTTGAAAAAAAAATTTAAAAAAATATGTAAATAATGAAAAATGGAAGAAAGTACCAGAACACTAAGGGATTCTCCTAAACCCTTTGAGGTATAAACTAACACAAACATATGAAAGGTAATTTAAAAAAAAATAATGCTTATTTATTTTGAGAGAGAGCGAGAGCAAGAGTGCAAGTGGGGGCGGGGGCAGAGAGAGAGAGAGAGAGAGAGAGAGAGAGAGAGAATCCCAAGCAGGCCCTGCACTGTCAGCACAGAGCCGGACATGGGGCTCAAACTCAGGAACTGTGAGATCATGATCTGAGCCGATATCAAGAGTCAGAGGCTTAACCACCTGAGCCACCCAGGCGCTCCGTGAGAGGTAATTTTTACGTTTCTATCAAAAACATTAAGAACTCTTACGGTCAATTATAAACATACAAGGAAATGAAAAAATTGCAAACCTCATCTGTATTTCCTATACTATAATTTAAAACATGGAGGGTTAAAGTTTTCTTAGTAATAAACTTATCAAGAATAGTCTGAACAGTCTTTCTCTTCTTCTCGTCACATAACTTACAATCCATAGTGAGAAACTTTTCCGTGCCTTAACAGACCACCACATTCCTTTGCAAGCTTAGATCAGTTCCCCACGTTGTAACCTTTGCACTTTTAATATCGTCACGTATCTGCAGGAGTTCGATTAATATGAATTCTTGTGCCAGTGTCATTTCCTCTGGGACATCTGCATCCTTTTCATCACAACCACACTCCTCACCAGAGGGATAACCTCGCCATCCCCGAGTTCCTCTGGCCGCAGAGCTGGAGGCCGCTGAACAGAGGCAGTGTGAACATTCGCGCAGTTTGCTTTTCCTTCCATAACCCCATTTACTTTTGAACTGAATTTCACTTCTGGCATTATCACTTTACTTAGTTTGCATCTTTATCGGCCAATTCTCTCTTTCAATTATCCATTTTATAACCTGTCATGTACGTTCACTACCAGAAGACACAGAAGCAACCCACCACTTGCCCTGCTGTCTGTGAGCTGCTGAGCAACAGAAGCAGACAGTAACCAATCACTGACAGGCTTTAAAAGGAGCCACATTGGTCACTGACCACCATACGCATGTGTTGTGTACGCAGTGATCTGTGGACTGAAAAAGCTAGCAGCAAAGGCTGCACTCTACGCAACTCCCCTCAATTAATAAATCTTGGAACTGAAATTTGAACCATGTTGTTTGGGGACGGGTGTTATTTAATTAAACTGTGGTGACCGAAACTGAGCATGCCAGAGTCCTGCAAACCTGGGCTGCCTGTACTCGTACAAGTGGGCACTACAGCTGTCCAAAGATGCTCATTTCAAAACCGCTTGTATCCACAATGAACAGACACGAAAACAAACAAAAAAAACAAGAACTATAACCCACGTTCATCACATTAAGAAACTGGCTTAAAAAGTCAGTTTCATCAACACAATCTCAGGAGGTCAGCCTCAGAGATAGGCATGTCAGAAGTCAGAGAGGAAGATAAAGACAACGATAACAACAAAACTGAGATAGAGCCAGAAGCCAGAAGCTGAGGAGGCACCCCCTCAATCTCCTTGGGCAAGTAAGAATATCTCCAGAGAGTGAAGAAGTCTACCTGGGGCTCTGTAGTAAGGAGGGGGTGCAAGACATCCTAAGTGAGGATGGCTGCAAATATGTGGTAACAAGGGAGACAGAGTCAACAAAGGCATAAAGACCTTCAAGCTCTGGGAGCCCAGCTGAACCCCAATACGTGGATTATAATGGACCCAAGTGGCCTGGAATTCCAGGGCTGGGAATAGGGAGATGGGACAAAAAGATAACATGGCATGGGGGATGGGAAGCAGGGGAAACAGAGCAGGAAAGCTGATAAAAGTCAAAAGGTGGCTGTAAAGGCTGAACAGGGTTGAGACCATGTGCACATGGAGGTTCGAGAACTGGGAGAAGACAGGGGATCTGGTGCATGTGGAAGTGGGAACAAGGGAGGGAGCAAGGAAGGAGGAGGGATGGAAGTTACGAGCCTGAAAGCAATTTCAGAATCTGAGCGCTCTGAAGTGGGACAGTTTGGAATGGAGGTGAAACCAAAGGGAGAAACCTGAAATCGGCAGAAAATACTCCTTGGAAGCAAGATGGCCCAAAAGTCCAAGTACTTGCACTCGTAATCAGAGTTAAGTTTATACCAACAAATACAAATCACAGTGAGAGAACTTTTTTACATTCAGAAATGTATTGCCTTAAAGGACATACTCCCTCACTGCTGTAAGAAATTCAGTCATGGAGCTGTATTACCCGCAACTGTACTGTCCTTCCCAAATATAAAAAAGAACTTGCCAACAGTTCTGTTACAATTAAGTCTCACCTTGATGAAAACTATGGGAAGATTTGGTGGTAAGCAAGCATTTAAATCATAAGCACGCGGGGGTACCCTGGGTGGCTCAGTGGGTCAAGCATCCGACTTTGGCTCAGGTCATGATCTCACGGTTTGAGAGTTCAAGCCCCGTATTGGGCTCTGTGCTGACAGCTCAAGGCCTGGAGCCTGCTTCGGATTCTGTGTCTCCCTCTCTCTCTGCCCCTCCCCCGCTCATGCTCTGTGTCTCTCTCTCAAAATAAATAAATAAACATTGGGAAAAAATGTCTTTTAAATCGTAAGCATGCGTTTAAAACACACCCAGTATATGTAGGTCTCTCCTCTCATTAAACTGCAACAGGGGCATGAGGATTTTTTTTTTATTACCTCTTCATTGCTAAAAAAAATGTTACTTAGATTTAACTTTTGTTTCTTTTTAAACATTTTTTTAACGTTTATTTTATTTTTGAGACAGAGAGAGACAGAGCATGAACAGGGGAGGAGCAGAGAGAGAGGGAGACACAGAATCTGAAACAGGCTCCAGGCTCTGAGCTGTCAGCACAGAGCCCGACGCGGGGCTCGAACTCACAGACCGTGAGATCATGACCTGAGCCGAAGTCGGATGTGTAACCGACCAAGCCACCCAGGCACCCCTAGATTTAACTTTTGTAAGATAATGCAGAGCATGGAAATGAAACAGAAGTATGACAAGAGGAACAATCAATTCTCATCTATAATCACGCCTATAAAAGATGAAACTTACATCACCTACTACTGTGTTACCCAACTTCCACTCAGGATAGTTTTTAGTAGGAAATTTCAGAGCTGTGAAATCTAATTCAATTTTAATTTCTTCTCAAAGTAGATTAAAACAGCAATGTCAAAATCCACTATTCATTTTTTACCTCTATAACAATTTAGGTAGTTTTCATATTTTGATACTCTCTTAGAAACTAAAGATGAGACATTTTACCTTAGACCACATAGAGCCACCAGACATACAAGTAAATTGGCAGAATATTTTGCCTCTACGTTAGAAGACTATTGATTTGGGAGTTTCCTGCTTGTTTAGAGTACCTAAATCGTTTGGCCTTTCTTGGACATTTAATGAACCAAAAGAAATAGATATAAAGAAATCACTCCATTTTTTTTCTCACAGATTCCCTAAAACGTATTAATACAACATGTATTATTCTTTATTGAGCATTCATTTAAATATGAGTGCCTACTTACACAGACCCTTTGCTAAAGGCCAGAGAGACAAATGAAAGCAACTCACACCCTGACAGAGAAATGAAGCTGGGGGCGGGGGCGGGGGGGGGGGGGAGGGTGGTGGAGGGCATGAAAATTAATGATTACAATGGAGCTACAGCAGATATATGTAAAAAAATTTTAACATGCTGGAGCGCCTGGGTGGCTCAGTAGGTTAAGAGTCTGACTTTGGCTCAGGTCATGATCTCATGGTTCATGAGTTCAAGCCCTGTGTCGGGCTCTGTTCTGACAGCTCAGAGTCTGGAGCCTGCTTCAGATTCTAGGTGTCCCTCTCTCTCTCCTCCTCCCCCACTCACGCTCTGTCTCTCTCAGAAATAAATAAAACATTTTTAAAAAATGTTAACACGCTAATAGCACAGTGGAGAGAAAAAAAGGAAAGAATGGTGATGAAAAGAACTTCACAAAGACAGATTTGGAGACAAAGGGATTTCCCCTTCAGTCAATAAACAAATGTTTGGGGGCGCCTGGGTGGCGCAGTCGGTTGAGCGTCCAACTTCAGCCAGGTCACGATCTCGCGGTCCGTGAGTTCGAGCCCCGCGTCGGGCTCTGGGCTGATGGCTCAGAGCCTGGAGCCTGTTTCCGATTCTGTGTCTCCCTCTCTCTCTGCCTCACCCCCGTTCATGCTCTGTCTCTCTCTGTCCCAAAAATAAATAAACGTTGAAAAAAAAAATAAAATAAAAAAAATAAACAAATGTTTGAGTGTCTGCAATATACACTGTACTTAAATTCTGAGGAGGAGGGAGGGGTCCAAAAATAAAACAAAAAAAAGAATTTGTGGTGAAATCCCTAATCTCAGGGTTCACCATCCAATCAGGGTGATGACTTTAGAATTTGTTAATGACAAAGACAGGAAATGGTGAGAAGCAGCCTAAGAATTAAATCACGGGGTAGTGACAATCCGTGCAATGGCACTTTGTACAAAGGCAGGGAGGTACAGAAAACCACCGCGGTCTGGGAGAAAGAAGGAGAGTGGTAACAACAATAAGCATGGCGTCTACAGTACTACGTGCTAGGCACTTTTCTCAGAGTTTTGCATCAAATCGTTTAATCTTCACATTATGACACAGATTACTGAGATTAACCCAGTTTAAGAAAATGGAGCTGCAGATTGCTGACCAGTGGCAGGGGCAAGATCCGAATTTAGACAGTCAGGCTGTAAGCAGTGGGGCAATAGGGGGACAGGGGAGTGCCTGAAAGAGGGCTGTGCCTTGGGAGCAGTCAGCAGGGAGCTGCTGGGGCATTAAAATATGAAACTGACATGACTGGATTTTCAAATTCTTTTTTTTTTTTAAGTTTCTCTCTTTTGAGAGAGAGACAGTGAGAGCGAGCGGGGGGAGGGGCAAACAGAGGAGGGGAGAGAGAGAACCCCAATCTGCGCTATCAGCACGGAGCTCAATGCAAGGCTCAAACTTACCAACTGTGAGATCATGACCTGAGTAGAAACCAAGAGTCGGACACTTAACCGACTGAGCCACCCAGGTGTCCCTGGATTTACAATTCTAAAAAGAGTCTTTGGCAACATTATGGAAAGCTCTGGTATGAGTCCAAGAGTGAAATGAGCACTTGGTCTTACCTGCCTCTCCTTTCTCAGGAGACGCTCTGTCCTCCTCGTCTTTCCTCATCCCAACCACTACGGCCCTCACCATGTTCTATGAGATCTATGTCGCTGACCAGACTGTGAGTTCCAGGGGGGGTGATTTACTTCTCTATTTTCCATGTCTAGCATGGTGCCTAGCACATAGCAGACATTCGACAAATAACTGTTGAGCTGAAAATCAGCAAACTGTGACTTCATTAAACATAATTTGGGGGAAACCATGATCCTCCCCCTTTTCTTCATATGACTTCACAAAGTCAGCCAGTTTAAGTACCTTCGTATCTGCTTTATATAAAGGATGTCTACAATACGTAGACATTCCTTTTTTTAGGAAATGGTATATTGCTGGATTTGGTATTCAAATGTGACAGGTGTCATATAAACACCTATCCGATGAAGATGAATTAGCTGACCACACTGCCTATCACTCCTCTGGCCTCTGGCCAAAGCTGCATGCCTTCTGAAAACAACTCTGTAAAAACTCAGATCGACACAGTGCTGAGTCTGCAGGGATTTCTTTTTTTTCCCCAGAAGATGAGGATTAGATACTCAGAAACTTCCACAGGAGATTCAAAGGGAGGTTCAAAGGAAATGCCGTACTCTTGAAGAATTTTAAGTATTACAAAGTTTAAAGTACACGTTAGAACAACTGCTTGAGTGGATTAAAGAACTTTTTAAGGAAAGAGTTCTCACTTTTGCTTGGCCTCTTATACCCTCTCTATCATTTTAGTTATGTTTGACTTAATTGAAGGTTTTCCCAAATGGCAGTGATATTTTATGTAATTTATATAAATGATCAAATGAAAATGAGGAAAAAAGACACCAAGCACTGAACAAGTCTATCACTTTGGGGCAAACCAAACTCAATCTCTGAGTAAAATATTAAACCTCTGAAGAAGCTGGCTTCTTCCTGGTAGAGTTTCAGGTTCAGAATGGCTAGGGTTCAAATCCCACCTCTCTCAGTTCATTTTTGTCAGCATTCAACAAACATTTCTTGAGAGCCTACATGTCAAGACTGAACTAATGCTGGGAATACACCAGTGAACAAAATGATTTCAGTGCTTACATAGCGCTTACATTCCAGTGACTTCTAGACAACCACGAAACGTGTGATAAGGGAATGCTTCATATCCTAACTAAACCTCATTTTTAAAACATTTCTAATGTTTTAAACATTAGAAACATTTCTAATGCTGATAATACCTACCTTCCAAAGTGGGCACGAGCTTTGAGCATAATGTACAGAAAGTGTCCGGATTGGTGACGGGGGCACAGAGGTGCTCAATAAATGACCGTTCCTACTAGGAACAACTCACTAAGAGCCCCCTATAGATTATTACACAGCCACAATATAACCCATGGTTAAGCAAACTACAGGGTATTCTTTTTTATATGCTGTTAAAAGAAATGCCATAAATTCCTATATTAACACTTTCTTCTTCTTCTTCTTCTTCTTCTTCTTCTTCTTCTTCTTCTTCTTCTTCTCCTCCTCCTCCTCCTCCTCCTCCTCCTCCTCCTCCTCCTTCTCCTTCTCCTTCTCCTTCTCCTTTCTTTTTTGTTGTTGTTTCTAATTCTGCAGTAATCTGTTTTCAACAGTTGTTGAAGACCATGCAGTGGTTAAAAAGAACCCTATCCAAAGGATGCAACCGAAACAGAAAAAAGGCAAAGTAGTATTTTGTAGGGGATGGTGGTAGCAGTAATTTGAGTTATATCTATACAACAGCTCTCCAAACCATGCTAATGAAAAAGGGACCCATATAAACACCAATCTGCATATTAAAGAATACTTCAGATCCACGTTTGCACATGTAACAAAGTATGCTTAGACTGATTCAAACGCTGTGGGAATAAGAAGCTATAGAAAAATTCTGAAACACCTTAAAATATTCATATTGTTTGACTCAAAAATTATACTTCTTACAGTTTCTTTAAGATAAAAAATTATCTATAAATATGTATTACAAATATTTACATGTAGCATTACTTACAAGAAAAAAAATAGACACATACGCAGTCTCCAGCAATTGAAAATGGCTAAATATGAAATACTTATGTAATTGAATACTATACAGCCAATAATGATGACATAGAAGAAATTTAATAGCATGGGGAAAGACACATTATTGACTATAAACTATAAATTATAAAATAAAATGGCAGTATAGTCCTAATTTTCTGCTATACATGTATATTTTTTATAAATAGTCTTATATCTGCCTGATGGGCTCATATGTGATTTTTTTTTTCCTTCTTGGTACTTACCTTTATTTTCCAAAGTTTCCACAGTGAACCCATATGCAGGAGAACTAAGGGGGCTAGTAGATGGGTATTAGTCACCCAGAGTAAAGTTTTCCCATTTTGGCATTTTAGGGATCTTTCGGCATAAAAGGCAACTCCTCCCTGCCTACATACTCTAAGCAAACTCCAATCAACAAATTCTGATTCCATTCAGCCTTTTTTTTTTTTTTTTTAAGAGACAGTGAGAGCTAGCAGAGGAGGGGCAGAGAGAGAAAGGGAAGGAATCCCAAGATCCCAAGCAGGCTCAGCACCACCAGCGCAGGGCCTGATGTGGGACTCGAACTCATGAACGGGGAGATCATGACATGAGCTAAAATCAAGAGTCAGATGCTTAACCGAATGAATCACCAGGCGTTGCATTCAACCTCATTCTTAAGTATCCCTCATTCTTTCTTTTTTAATTTTTTTTAATGTTTATTTATATTTTGAGAGACAGAGAGTGAGTGGGGTAGGGGCAGAGAGACAGGGAGACACAGAATCCAAAGCAGGCTCCAGGCTCTGAACTGACAGCACAGAGCCCGACACCGGGCTTGAACTCACAGACTGTGAAATCATGACCTGAGCCAAAGTCTGATGCTTAACCAACTGAGCCACCCAGGCACCCCTCCCTCATTCTTAAATATCAGTCAACAGCCATGATTCACCACTCATCTGAGGTAAGCCTACAATATAAGATAAACAAAAAGTGTAATATCAACACAAAGGAAAAAAAGGGAGAGAAAGAGAGAAAAATATTAAAAACAAACATATAATTAGTATTCTCAGTGGGATTCAAGATTTGTGCAAATCCTCAAATCCAAAAGTCCTAATGTCAAATATCCAAAATGATATATCAAAGAAGGCTCATACTTACATAATTTTCAAATTCCAGAACACCAATGATAAAAAGACCTTAAAGGAAAAGCTATGCCAACTTCATTTAAAAAAACAAAACAAAACAAAACAAAACAAAACAAAACAATAAAGATGTATAAGATTGGAGTTAGTTTTTCTTTAGAGGTTTAGTAGAACTCACTGGTAAAGCTCTGTGGGCCTAGAAAGATCTGTGTAGTAAGCTTATTAATTTCTGGTTCAATCCCTTCATGGGTTTATAGAATTATCTAGATGCTCTAATTTTTTCTTGAGTCGGGTTTGGTAAGTTGTATTTCTTCTTGGAATTTTTCACTTCACCTACATTTTCAAATACATTAGTATAAAGTGATTTATAGTAGCCCTTTGTTATTTTTTCAGTGTTTGTACATTTTGTATTTGTGATCCTTCGTTCCTCCCTGATATAATGTGCCTTCTTTCTTTCTTGGCTTAATTAGGCTCACCAGAAATAATACTCTATTTTAAAGAATCTACTTTTTGCTTTGTCAATCTTCTCTTTGATATGTTTATTTTTTGTTTTACTGATTTTTGGTCTTGTCTTTATTTTTTTCTTTCCTTTTGTAGCCTAGGTTTAATTTTACTCTTTTTCTTTTAATAAGTTATAGATACAGACACTTAGGTTATAGCTTTATAGACTTTTTTCTCTTTTAATATTACGTTTATTCTAATTTTTAAAGCCCTTAAGTCATTGTTGTTTTATAAGTTCATTTAGATTTATCCAAATATTTATGACCTTATGCATTTTAATGCATTTTCCTTTGCACCTTTCATCTGGAGTCGTCTAGAACCCATTTTCTTCTACCTAAAATATATCTTTTGGAATTTTCCTGATGGCAGATTCTCTCAGTATTTGTTAGTTTATACGTGTCTTTATTTTGTTCTCATTCTTGAAAGGCATTTCTTTTCTGGATATATAATTGCAATTTGGCAATTATTTTCTTTCAGCACAAGGAAGATGTCATTACACTATCTTATGCTTTTAATCATTGCTATTGAGAATTCAGCTGTCAATCTACTGTACTTTTGAAGGAAATAGGTCTTTTTTTAATACCTTTAAAAATGCTTACTTTTACTTTTGCATTCTGCAATGTTATTCTGTCATTTGTTGACTATATATATATATGTATGTATATATAATTTATTCTGCTTAAGATTCAATGTGCTACTTAAATCTGAGGATTGGTGTCTTTCATCCGTTCTAGAAAATTGCCATCTCTTCAGATAGTATTCAAAATAAAAGGAAAAAATGGATAATATTAACAGGAAAATATTAAACTACAAAAAGTGACCTAGAAAGTCTTTAAAAAACCAAATAAAATTTCTAGAAATAGGGGTGCCTGGGTGGCTCATCGGCTGAGCATCTGACATTAGCTCAGGTCATGATCTCATGGTTCATGGGTTTAAGCCCTGCATCAGGCTCTGTGCTGACAGCTCAGAGCTTAGAGTCTGCTTTGGATTCTGTGTCTGTCTCTCTCTCTCTGCCCCAGCCCCACTCACACTCTTTCTTTCACTCATTCTGTCTCTCAAAAATGAATAAACATTAAAAAATAAAATGTTTATAAAATGTCTAGAAATAAAAAAATAAATTAATTCAGTGATGAGGCTTCACATCAAAAGGGACACGGTGAAAAACAGAATTAGTAAGCTGGAAGACAGTCCAGAAGACATTATCTGATATATATCACAAAAAGAAAGATGACAAGAAATTACCCTTCTTCCAATTCACTATTATTTCTTCCATATTTTCTTCAAAAATAGTCAAGGCTTTTATAACCTGTGTCTGATAACACTACCATCTGAAGTCACTGCTTGTCTGCTTCTGCTGTGTGGTATTCCTGCTGGCTTTTGCTCACGGTGCCATTTTCCTCCGTGTGCCTGGTTGTTTTTAACTGTGTTCTGTTTATTGATGTTAAAGATTTTCAGGAGTTTTTAAAGCCTAGGATGAAAGTGTTTTCCTCCAGATAGGATTTATATTTGCTTCTGCCAAAAAACATTAGAGAAACTTCAAGTTTGAGACCACCTTCACAACTTGAGGTAGATAAAGCGAGATCAACTTGCATATATCTTTATTTATGGGAAATATACCATAAATTACACAGTAGCTAGGTCCTTCACAGATTGTTCTAACTACATGTAACATAATACAAATGTAATATATTTAGAACATAATTCATAGCATATAAGATATATAAGCATGCACAGCTTCTTTAAAGAATGACTTCAAGGGGCGCCTGGGTGGCGCAGTCGGTTGAGCGTCCGACTTCAGCCAGGTCACGATCTCGCGGTCTGTGAGTTCGAGCCCCGTGTCGGGCTCTGGGCTGATGGCTCGGAGCCTGAAGCCTGTTTCCGATTCTGTGTCTCCCTCTCTCTCTCTGCCCCTCCCCCCGTTCATGATCTGTCTCTCTCTGTCCCAAAATAAATAAAAAACGTTGAAAAAAAAATTTAAAAAAAAAAAGAATGACTTCAAAACTTTATTTCTGATTTATGATATGTTCCAGAAATATACCTTTTATATTTCTGTCTCTCTTACCAATGGTCAAGCTCATCAAATTCAGTTTAAGAAATATTAACGCTTGCCTTTACTGTATCAGGGGACATCTGGTATGATAACTGTCTTAAGTAGAATGTCCTTTATCCTCACAATTAGGTCAATTTTGGCACTTATGGAAATAGTGATATTTTTATTATCTCATTAATAGGTCTCAATTAAGAGTCGCAGAAATCACTATAGTAATATTTATCATCGTATAGCTAGTATAGGTGCACGACTACAAGGACAGAATGAGGAGCAGGTGCTAGAACAAAAGAGAAATAGAACAGTCATTTTATGAAGCTTTCAGGAATAACTAGCAATTTATTGAACCACACACACACACACACACACACACACACACACACACACAACAAAACCCAAAAAATCCCTAGGGTCTTGGTGGATAAAACCATTTGTTATCAAACCACTGCTTCGAAGAGTAACTAGAAGGGACCAATCGGAAGACTAATGACAACCCAACAGAGGGGACACTATTGTGGTTCCTTTGGATCTACAAAGATCCCCGCATATGAGGCACAACTTGTTACTACTTCCTGCTCAAACCCAGCTGCTAAAGCACTTCTAGGAACACTCTATTACAAGCAAGCTAAGATCATAAGCCACAGCACTGTCCCTCAGAGACATTCCTAGTACTGTGGATTTACATAAATAAATATAAATATAAATATAAATATAAATATAAATATAAATAATATAAATATAAACAAATATAAATATAAATAAATTAATAAATAAATCTGCTCCATGGATACCAGTACAGCACTTTCCACAAACATAAAGGGGGAAATATCAATTTTAAAGTGAGAGGTATTAAGACAGGAGTCCACAAAAATAATCTTTGAAGACATATCACAGAAATTTTGCTTGACCTTCTAAAACTCCATCATCAACACATTTTTTTACAATACTGATTAACAGAATTGCTGAATGTGTGCCACCATTTCAAACAGTACTTGCTTCTAATTTGTCAGAAATCGTGCTATGAATCTGTTACATTTTTTTAAATGGCAAATACTTCTCATATTTAGTAAGTAGGGGAAATCAAGAGCAGGCTTAGTTTAACAGACTTTATCAAAGTAGATTCTTGTTGTGAGTAAGGGGAAGTATATTCACAATGAAAAACCACACACTCTTCTTTGGAAGATTCAGGTTCTTTTTCTAGTATCTTTAAAAGAGAGAGAGAGAGAGAGAGAGAGAGAGAGAGAGAGAGAGAAAGAGAAATAAAGTCAGAAGGAGGTAGAGCAGTGTAGTAGGACACAAAATAGAAATCCTTAAATTATTACTATTTTAAATACTGGCTCTCTTAAATGCTACCATTTGTCACTCCGGGGCTCTGGGCATCTAATCTTTTCCTAGGTGAGAAAGAAAGAAAATAGCAAATAGATATTTTATAACATTCAGGTCTCATAGTATGTATATGAAAGATGGAGAAGACAATGCCCCCAGTCTAACATAAATCTGTTGGCACTGCTGATAAAAGAATGTGCAGTTCAAAACAATTATGTTGAATAAACAAATTTCACATTTGGTTGAACTAGTCTCTTGGGCTGATAAAACAATGAGATTCTTCCCTTAACTAGAATTAGTAGTCCAGAAAAGAGCTTTTGGCATCTTTAATACTTAAGCAAATAGTCATTTCAACAATTCCCTGATTTTCAATGACATATCTATCCTCATTAAGCAAGCATTTTTAGAAAAGTCTCAAAGAAAGCTCATATTGATAGCCAATAGGGCTGGTGATGATCATTGAAAAATAATCTTTTTAGGGCAGATTAAAATAAAATATCAAATTAAAAGGCTTGCTTAAGAAAACAGAAACAATGTTAGTACTTTGCCATAAACCATGAGGAAATCATTAAAATCATAACTGTTTTCAATTAAAGATATAAGTATGACAAAATTGTGGCCCTAATCACAAAAAGAGCAATAACTCTCATGCCTTTATTTTCAAATAAGGATGTGCATTACATTTGGAGTTTTGTGATACCAAGGAAGCCACATCATCTATAGTCCCCACATTGGGATGGAATATTTTCTATGGTGCCTGATAAACCTAAAATACCTAAGAATCTACTTCTCTCTGACAATTGATCCTACCTTTATTTGGATCACTCCTGACCCCACCTCCTATACCCTCCCCTCTTAAGGAATATTACTCCGTATATGTAAATGTATTAAAATTCTTGGGGCACCTAGGTGGCTCAGTCAGTTGAGCGACCGACTTCGGCTCACATCATGATCTCATGGTTCATGGGTTCAAGCTCCGCATTGGGCTCTGTGCTGACAGCTTGGAGCCTGGAGCCTGTTTTAGATTTTGTGTCTCCCTCTTTCTCTGCCCCTCCACCATCCACGCTGACTCTGTCTCTCTCTCAAAGAATGAACAAACATTAAAACAAAAAACAACAACAAAAAAAGAGATTCTTGGCTGACTCTGGAACATAGTATGGAGGTTCCTCAAAAAGTTAAAAATAGAACTACCCTATGATCCAGCAATTGCTCTATGAGGCATTTACCAAAAGGATACAAAAACACTGATTTGAAAGGACACATGGTCCCAATGTTTACAGCAGCATATACATACACACATATACACACACACAGTAGAATATTACTCGACCATAAAAAGGTTTGCAACAACTTGGATGGAGCTAGAGAGTATTATGCTAAGCAAAGTAAGTCAGAGAAAGACAAATACCATAATGATTTTACTCATATACGGAATTTAAGAAACCCAACAGATGAACATAGAAGAAAAAGAAAGGCAATCCATAAAACAGGCTCTTAACTATAAAGAACAAACTATGGGTTGTCGGAAGCGAGGTGAAGGGGGGGGGAGGGATGGGTTAAATGGGTGATGGGGATTAAGGAGGGCACCTGTGATGAGCACTGGGTATTATATGTAAGTGATGAATCACTAAATTCTACACCTGAAACTAATATTAAACTGTATGTTAACTAAGTGGAATTTAAATAAAAATTTGAAAAAGAAAAAAAAAATTCTTGACTGAACACAGGCCAGTGGAATAACTATTAGGCTTGTTATCATAAAAAGAACTGGAAACACCACCCCTGGAGCCTTACTTCTGCAGGCAAAGCAGAAAGGGGATCAGAAACTCACCTGAGCATATCCTCCATAGTTAAAATTTTTCCTGGGATGCTGCAAGGCCTCCAGAGAGCTGAATTCTCAAGTGTCCCTTCCTATTATGTTCATTTAATTTTTTTTCAGTTTGAGAAATAACTGACATACATCACGGTATACGTTTAAGACACATAGGACGATGGTTTGATTGACATATATTGTGAAATGATCACCACGGTTTGGCTAAAAGCCATCATCTCACAGAGCTACAATAAAAAGAAAAACTTGTCCGTTTATTTTTGTTTCAAAAAGTACCAAGCACTTCAAAGGGAAGAATATCCAGCAAATCACTTCTCTAAGATCTCACCAATTGCTCTCACAGACCATTTCTCTCTGAAGCTAAAGGTCAAGGGTAAAACAGTCATTTGGTGCATTTGGTGGCTGTTTCAGTAGTAAAAAGTGATGGTTTCAATAGAGATTTAGCTCGGATGGCAACCTTCACTCCATGACCCGTACGCCCTCACGGAATCTTGAGAGGTAAGCACCTAATGACCAAGGTTTTCAGGAACAGAAAACACCTCAAAACAAAGCAGGGGTTGCTCTTCAAAAGGCTGGAGGGCAACTCCAGATGCAGCTTCCTGCCATGAGGGCTTCTGTTTACACCCACACAAGGATCATGCCCACCAGTGATGACAGAATTATTAAATATCAACACTCTCTTCTTGGTCTGATGGCTTATTTAACTGTTGTTTACCTTCACTTAGCAAACTACATTTTTGTGGCTTTTCTTTATGTAATCTGACTTACTTTGGTTTCTTAAGAAAAGCAATTGAGAAAAGATCTTCACGAGCATGTTTAGTAAACTGGATTTCTATCTCTTGCCTTCTAACAAAATAAAATGACTGATGGAGTAAATATTTAAAGGTTTACTGTGAAATCACTAGAAGAAAACCATGGGCAAAATGTTTATAATTTTAGGGTGGTGAACACCATCACAAGGATGGCACAAACTCCAAAAATTAGAATGGAGAAGTTAACGTATTTGATCCATAAAAATAAGAAATGTCTGTAATGCCAAAGAAAAAGAACATCAACCACAAGAAAAACTGGAGTGGGGGAACTAGGATAAAACATTTTCAACACACAACAGAAGGTTAATATCGATGATAGATAATGAGTGCATAAAAACCAAGTAGGAAAAGATAACCCACAGTTTTAAAATACCAAAAGTAATAAACTAGTCTAGGCAAAAAAGAGAAACAGCTAATAAAAATACGACATTCACCTTCATTAAAAATCAAAGAACTATAAATCAGAGTCCCTTTCTTAGCCAATGAAATTGAGAATCATTAAACAGATTAGTAACTACAAGTGTTGGCAAGGATGTAAAAAGAGACAGGCACTTTCCCACTATCTTCATAAAAACATATGTTCCTTTCCAAAAGGTCACTTAGATTAATCTACCTAAATTCAAAATGTACAGAATCGCCACTCCTGCCATTCCGAATTTAATAATTCATCTGCTAGAAGTTTTCACATAAGCGTATAAGGATATGCATACAGAGATATTTCTTTATTGCAGCATTATTTATAACAGCAAAAAAATATGCGAAGAACCTAAAATTTCTGTTAATAAACAACTGAATAAATACAATACATTATGGTAGACCCAAACAATAGAAAACACTGATCGATTATTTTGAAATTAGGTAAATCCATCACCAGTGTGTTTCCTCTTAAAGCCTTCAGCCCCCATGTACGCAGTCTACTCTGAGGCTATCATGCCGTATGTCCAAACTATCCCATGCATACATACAGACCACAGGCAGAGGTCCCTCCATGGGAGCAGGGTGCCTGGCCAGCAGGATGCCTGGCCAGTGGAGCAGACGCCCCACTCCATGCTGCTGCAACTCCAGCCACCATCTGACTGCAACCACATGAGAGACCCTGAGCCGCACCTGCCCGGCCAAGCTTTTTCCAAATTCCTGATTCATCAAATACCATAAGAGGGTTTTGAATCTGCACAACTGATGACCAGATGCTGGACAGGGATGAATTTATCAATCAAGTTGGTAGTACCAACCAGTATGCCTCTCTGACCATAGGAGAGGACACACGTCTCCCAGATTTTGTGCCTAAATCATTCCCGAGGTAAAATGATCAACGAGGCAATGGAAGAGTTGACTCTGCTTAAATACACAAATGGCCAGCTTCATTCAGGGTAATGACCTGGTTCCTCAGCACTTCACTGGATGAAGGGAAATGCCTGAAAAATACTCCACACAGTGATATGGGGATGTGAGCGATGTGATGAGTACTTTACTCCCTTTGCTAGATGCACAGAGAATTTAGGCGCAAACATTTATGCAAGTCCACTTCTAACTTTCAAGTGGAAAAGTAGACTGGGTTATACTCACTAGTTTATAGTATTAAGAATATTAGTAAATGTTGAGGGGGAAAAATTAGGACAAGATGAGCCTGAAAGTCTGAATCCTCTTGTAGTACAGAAAGTAAAGGAAGTGTTACACAAACACACACACACACAGAGTGATGGGGGTGTGTCAAAGGGACACAGGCCCCAACTCCCAATGGCCAAAGCGGGAACAATTTGAGAAAAAGTACAAATAACATATTTTTGGATATAAAGCATAAAATAAATATCAATGAGTTCAAATTGATATAAATAAATGACTGTATAAATAAGAACAGACCAATCTCCAGTACAGAATTCGGCATAATTTATGTGGATGACCCACCTTCAAAGTAGAACATACTCTACTCTGTAAGTGTGGGCTGGGCTTTCAAAGAGTACAGGATGGACAAGTATAAAAAAAGACTATCTCTACAGTGAAGAACGCTGAAAAACACTAGCTCAGTGGTCTGCCTCCCCAAAGTGAACGTTCCCACTCTACTCGTGAGAAAACCGTCGGACAAACCGCAATTGCAGGACATTCCACAAAATACATGACTAGCACTCCTCAAAACTGTCAGAGGCATCACAAACAAGGAAGTCTGAGAAACACAGCCACGAGGAAGCTACAGAGATGAGACAACGACACGTAACGTGGTGCTCCTGGATGGGATACGGGAACAGCAAACAGAAAAGGACATCGGGGAAAAACTAAGGAGATGCAAATAGAGCAAGGACTCTAGTCCAAAAGGCTATACCCATATTGGTTCTTTAGCTGTGACAAATGCACCAGACTAATGCAAGCGGTTAATCATCCGGGCTCTGGCTGCACCACCTTCTCCCTTTGCCCCTCCTGCCCTCCAGGGGGTGGCAGTTCCTTCCAGCTCCCCTTCATGTGGCCGCCTCATTGCCACACTATCCAGTCTGGCTTTCAGTCCAGTCCTCCCAACACCTTTCCGACTTGTTTCTTATACTAAATTCTCTTAATTAAATTACCAAGTATGGCCTTTTTGTGATTGGACCCTGGTGAATAGAGCAAGTGATCTCTCTCTCTCTCTCTCTCTCTCTCTCTCTCTCTCTCTCTCTGTCACACACACACACACACACACACCAAGGCATAATCTAAAGGCATGATCTAAACTAAAATGAATATGGGCAAAGAACTTTCCTTTTTTTTTTTTTTAATTTTTTTTCAACGTTTATTTATTTTTGGGACAGAGAGAGACAGAGCATGAACGGGGGAGGGGCAGAGAGAGAGGGAGACACAGAATCGGAAACAGGCTCTAGGCTCTGAGCCATCAGCCCAGAGCCTGACGCGGGGCTCGAACTCACGGACCGCGAGATCGTGACCTGGCTGAAGTCGGACGCTTAACCGACTGCGCCACCCCGGCGCCCCAAAGAACTTTCCATTTTGAAGATTCATTTGTTTTTCATTCTCAATCTCCTAGGTATAAAAATATATATTTTTAATTAGATCTTGCTTCAGTTGGATTTCAAGAAAAAAAATGTCTGCCAAAAGAATCCTGAAAATGGTGTTTCTTTTGAAGCTACGATCAAGACAGATAGGAGCCATTAAATAAAAGTACTCGTAAATGATTTTAGGACAAAAAAATTTTAAGTCTGTCAAGCTCACGAGACAGAAAAAAGAGGGAAAAGCAGCTCCTTTATGGTATAAGACATACCCTCAGGCTGCGGACAAAACAGATGGACTAAAAGGTAAGGAACTATGGATTTTATCCAACGTACACTGTTTCTCTTGCCTAGGCAGGTATCTTGCCTTCACAGATGGTAGATCAGAGATAAAACACAAAAGGTGGAGACAGGACACTGTGCTCAGTTAGGTTTGTGTGATTTGTTCCTGTGTTTTTTCCAAAATAAATTTTGGAACATAACGATCAGAAGAGTACCTTACATTTATTCTTGAAAGATGGGCCCGGAGGGAAATAAACAGCAAAAAAAAAAAAACAAAAAAAAACTATCCAGAGGATTCCTGGTAATTCTCCCCAAGGACAGAAAACGGGATAACAGGGAGATAACAAACGACCACTTATTTTCAGTAGAGACACAGTAGTTACTCGGTCACAATTACAGTGGAGACTTAAAGACAGAACTTAAAAATTATAAGGGAATACAAGGGCTTATAATTTAGGAGGGAACATAATTTTAGAAATGTGTCACCTTTTAATGTGTATATTTAGGCTTAAGTCAACTTCATTACACTCATTCATTTGGGAAAAAAAATCTTAAAATTACATTTGTATGAACAATCACGAAATTAAGCCTTTTGAGCAATTTATTTTGTTCTAACAAATGTTTCTTGAACAAAGAACATCTGTTCCATATACATTTTCATTATTACTTGCTGGAAGAACTATAAAAGTAAAAACAAAACAAACAAACAAACAAACAAACAAACACCCAACAACAAAACCTGTAATATTACAACCCTCAAGTCCTAGCACAGAAGTTTTTAAGACGCTACTGTGGCATTTGCCTGAATTGCCCCCTTTGGTAGCTTCACCGCTGGGCATTTGAGAAGTGGCTGATGTGACTGAAAACCTGAGTTCCTTTTTATTTCATAGGACTTTAGTTGATATAAATTTTAACTTAAATAGCTACATGCGGAACTTACATCTAGCAGGAAAAGAGAAAGCAGTTATGAAACGGCCAAGTAAAAAGAGAGTAAAAGCGAACTTTCCTCAGCTGCCATCCTTTTTAATTTGTTCCTCCCATTGAAACTAAAATGGTCTTTCCAAAACGTAAATCAGATTTTGTCATTAAGAATGAAAAGAGAAACAAAAACAGACAGGAAAACACTTCAGTGATTTCCAATTGCTCTTAAAAAGCAAAATCTGTCCAATAGTCTGTCTGCAAGGCCCAGCCTGGACCTGGCCCCAGACCCCCTTTCCAGCCTCATCACCCATCACACACCGGTGCACACCACCTACCCTGGTCTCCTTCCAATTCGGGAACGGACACTACTCCTGGCTATCCCAGGGCCTGTGTACAGCAGAATCCTCTTGGCTCACCGGTCACTTCCCCCAGGACACCTTCGACCTCTGTGACTAGGTCCCCTCCCCCTCAGGACTCTCCCTCAGGGCTCCCCCTACCTTCTAGACAGCACATATCACTGCGTCAACATGAGACAGTCTTGTAGGATTCTTTGATAACTCTCTGGTCCTGTGGGGGTGGACCATGAGAACAGGGAGGAAGTCTTTCCCTTCCCCTAGCCTCCATTTAGCCCCCAGCTTCTTACACAAGATTGTTCACACAGTAGGAACTCTAAATATTTGTTTAGTAAGTTATCAACCTCAGCAATAACAATAAACCCTAATCTAGGATCTATACTGTCTCAGGTACTTTACTCATTAGTGTACATATGTTAATTCATTTAACCCTTAAAACAAACCTCTGAGGTAGCTAGCTACTGTTATTATCCCCATTTTATAGATGAGGAAACTGGGGCACAGAGAAGTTAAAGGACTTGCCCAAGGGCACACAGTACTTACTGGAAAGACAGGTTTCAATCCCAGCAGTCTGGCCCTTAACCACTAAGCTCGATGACCTCTCTATGATGAAGTAGCAACTGAGACCTTCAGGGACAGGGGATATCGAGACGAAGAGCAGCTAAGGAATGTTTCCCGTGACAGGGGAAGCTGAGTTGGATCCCAGGGAGTATCTGGCCTCAGGTAAGAAATAGGGAGGTAAAAGAAAAAAAAAAAATCATTCCTGGGGTAGAAAACAGAAATCATTAACACAAAGTGTATTTGGAAAACAGTACAAATCTGAGCCGACGATAATAGAAGGTATGTTTCAGCAGAGCTGGGACACCGGGGGGCAGGCATCTTGAGACCCTGTCTGACTCTCTCAACTGGCCCAGTAGCATAAGAACAGAAGTTGAAAACGAGCTGAGTCTTCAAACATCTGAATCCAAATTAGGCATATAACGTACACATGTCCCATCTTACAGAAGGGACACAGTGTCCCCCTAACAGGTGGGTCCCAGACCGGCCTTACCAGCCATCACGTGTGCTGCCTCTTACATCGTACAACTTTGCCAATCAAAGGAGAAAAAGTGCTTCACATCGAGTTTGACAAAGAGTCAGCTCCATAAAGGCGCGTATAAATTCGCCAAACACCTCCAGAGCTCTTACCATGCACAAAGGTCCACTTTAAGTGCTTGACAAATACTGCCTGACCCATGGCCACACATATACATCACAGACCTCCAGGACTGCTGTGACTGGATGAAGCTGACACGCCCAGTCCCCAAGTGGTAACACTGGTACTCAAGCAGTGAGAAACAGGCAAAAAGAAGACTGAGTTCAGGGGCACACACTTCCCCTCATGTATTATGTTTAGGAAAACTAACAACTGAACCATAAGAAAGAAGACTGAGCAGTGGAGGTAAAGCTGAGCGATGAATAAAACAAAAACAAAAACTGTTCTAAAAAAAATCTGAATGGATGAATGAATGAACGAATAAAACAAAAAACGTGTTCTAAAAAAATTTGTTTTGATTCCTGGGGACTAAGGTATGAGTAGAGACGCCTCCAAAGTTTACCCCATGAACTAGTAAAATAAAAGTCTTGAAATCCTATTCTTGAAAGGCTGAAAAACTGTCTAGCACTGACAAAATCTCGTGGTAGAATACAAATGAAAAGAAATGGAGCAGTATCTGTAAGGTGATCTCATTTTTGTTAGAAAAGGAAGTGAAATGCACACATGGAAAAATCCTGAGGTTAAAAAAAAAAAAGATTAATAGCAGATAAAAAGAATGCAACCTTTATTTTCTTACACTTTTTCACATTTTCTGAACTTTACATTACCTGTAACATGTAGTATTTTTATAACAAGGGGAAAATTATAAGTTCTCTATACAAAGATTTTAGACCTAGAAGAAAGCCACCTACTCCAAACCCCTTGTATCATGGTCAAAGAAACTGAAAGTCAGAGAAGCAGAGCAAATGTTCAAAAGTCACACAGCAACTACTTCCTATAACTCCAAGTTTCAGGCTCTTTACATGACCCCTGTCTCTTAAAACTTGCTTGAGTCATCCCAGAAAAATCAATGTCCCCTTTTCCTTTAAAAGTTTCCAGACCTGGGATGCCTGAGTGGCTCAGTCAGTTAGGCGTCTGACTCTTGACTGCAGCTCAGGTCATGATCTCACGGTTTGAGTTTGAGCCCTGCATTTGGCTCTGTGCTAACAGCATGGAGCCTGCTTGGGATTCTCCGTCACCCTCTTTCTCCACCCCTCCCCCACAACCTCTCTCTCTCTCAAAATAAGTCAACATTTTTTTTTTTTACCAAAAAACACTTTCCAAGAGATGACAAATGTATAAATACTTTTATATGGCAACATTCCTCACATTTACTTCTTTTGAGCTGATCGGTAAGGTATTTTAGTGTCCATGTAGAGTTGTTCTGTACTTATTTCTTTGGTTAATTCAAAGAGAGACAAGAACAACATGGTCTATTCATAATGCTCCTAACCCACACCCTTCCCACCTGAATAGACTCCATTCACCTGTTTCCTAGTTTCCAGGAGATTCTAATCTAAGTGATGCTGGATGGCTCTCTATAGGAAGCCTATGTGTTTGGATGATGAAATATTATGAAATAAACTCTGCACCAAGGACACTTCACCTGACTCAATGCCACCTGAAAATGCCCTGGTCCAAGATTTCTTTGTTTTGGTTTTGTGTCAAGTATATTGTTGATCGTTGAGAAGGTACTGGCAGTGGAAAGTCTGAACTGAAGAGTTCTGTTGATGGTGTGATGTAAAAGTGAAACCCGCTGGGTATTCAGATGGATGTTTGAATTGGAAGGAACATCCAAATATTATCAGGTCACAGCAAAGGCAGAAGCTGGCACAGCTGAGAGCAATAAAGAGCAATTAAAGGACAAGCCAGGACAGAGTGAGGAAAAGGCAGTTAAAGCACAAGAAACAAATGAGAGCGCAGGTCAGCTCCTGCTACATGGAAACTGCACACGTGATGGGAGGGAAGAGACAGTGTATGTCACGTCCTGTACACGCAACAAGAGCAATGAATGGGCACCTTTAAGCAAGGCGCCGCTGAGGTCCAAGGAAAGAAACGGGCCAGATGCAACCAGCAGCAGCGCCATTTCAACCCAAAGCCAACACAGTTGAGGTCTTTAAGGAACAGTCAGGATTTGGTTTTTTAATCGTAGCATCACGTATGAGGTCTGTGGAAGAACAAAGGCTAATTAGCAGCCCCAGCTCAAGAAATGCAGGCTGGTGTGCCTTCTCTACCAGTTCATGATCCTTAAGGAGTGCTGCTCCTCAAACTTGAACGTGTAGACCAATCCCTGGGGATCTGTAAAAACAGAGATTCTGGTTTGGAAGGTCTGGGGGCGGCGGGGGGGGGGGGGGGGGTGTTGGGGCTCAAAATTCTGCATTTTGTACAGGTGCCAAGGAGGTGAGGCTGAGGTCTGCAGACCACACCTTGAGTAGCAAGGATATGAATGTCTCCTGAGTAAGGAAAAATAAAAAATTCAGTCACACTAAAGCTTCTCAATAACCACAAGAAAAATGACCACGTATTCAGGACACAAACTTGAAACAATATTAAGGAACGTTCAATACTGTTACATTAAAATCCATTAATCTCTCTTGTCCTTTGAATGAAACTTACACCCATTCCTAGTTTTGTAAATCATCCATTGGTCCCTTGGAAAATACTGGTTCACTGAGTTACGTAGTTCTTTCAAATGTTGACACAAGTCATCATACCTTATGGGGAAAAAAAAAAGTCAAACTCCTTACTATCTCCATCAATTTCTTCAGAAAAGTCTTTAAAAGTTGGGAAGCTACCAATCATACAATAACAGGTACAAGTCCCAAAATTCTGATTTTTACTGAAAAGACTGGATTTTTACTATAGTCAACAGGTACCTTAATTTGTTTTCCTTGAAGTGACAAGCTAACATTATTCATTTTGAGACAATGTGGGCCAAATACTAAATCCGAATAACCAGTGCGTGTCAGCCATTCTTTCAAATAAAAATGAAAACCGGTGTTCCAGGAAAAAACAACAAAAAGCAACCAGTCCAGCTCACAACTCAATCACAGAGTTTCCCCTCCAGAAAACAAAGCACTTCAGACGCGGCAGTGCGTACTTCCAATTTCCCACCTATTAAAAAGGTAGGTAGTTTATGGTTGAGCTTTAATAAAATCTGCTTCATCAAGGACATTTTTACCGCCTCATCCAGTACATTCTTTTAAGTGAAACTGACTTCTTTGTGCTTTAGTCGCAAGTGCAGGGCTACCGGCAGCTGCTGGTGCGACTCATTGCCTTGATCCCTGCTAAGGCGACAGCAGTGGTCCCTGCCACTGCTTTCATGCCCTCAGTGTCAAGGTCAGCACAGTGCAAAGGGCAGGTGACATCTGACTACTGTTGCTAAAATCGTTTGCAATCCATGGCCCCCTGGCCACCCAGGGACCCACCCACTGCAGGTTGAGGGCTGCGGTCTAAACTATGTGGATGTGGGCTCTTGAAACTTTGTTCTACTTGTGTTGTCTTTTGCTTAGAAACATATCTATTCAAAATAAAGGTACTCTGGAGCAACAGAGACTCTATCTGGAAAAATGTCATAAGGACGGCTGTATTTTCTTTTGCTGCACAACAGCATCATAAAAAACTACTTGAGTTGCTTTCCATTTCTCTCTCCACGACAGACCGTAGGCCCCAGACGCTTACTAATGTCAAAAAGCGTTTCAAGGGAAAGAAATCAGCTTTAGAAACAAGCTACTTTCTCTGAAATACTTCCTGAAAACCAAGCTAGAATGCTCTTTGAGGATCTCAGACCATGCCTGTGATAGAATGTTTGCCACCTTAAATCTGTGTAAAATCCTATGATATGGGGAGAAAACGATCGATCCACAAATGAGACATGCTTGTGAAAATTTACTCCCTTCTATCATGACTCTATTTTCCTATTCTGGTACATTTAAAAATGTATTAAAAAGGAAACTCAAGGGTGCCTGGGTGGCTCAGTAGGTTAAGCATCCGATTCTTGATTTCAGCTCACGGCTTGAGTTCCTGCCCCATATCTCCCTCTACACTGACAGTGTAGAGCCTGCTTGGGATTTTCTCTCCTCTCTCTTTCTCTCTCTCTCTCTCTCTCTCTCTCTCTCTCTCTCTCTCTCTGCCTCTTTCCCTCTCTCTCTCTGCCACTCTCATGCTCTCTCTCTCCCAAAACAAATAAACTAAAAAAAATAAATAAAAAAATAAGGAAACTCAAATTAAGAAGATGAAAATCGTTTTCTTCAAAATTTGTATACATTGGAAGTTCAGAATAACATGTGACTATTGACATCACACTGATAAAAAGGCATATGAATGGGATGCCATTTGCCATTAATACAGAATAAAAATCTGTAGTTAAGAGTCCTTGCATAGTTTTCTACTTATAGATGGCAGATGACTTTCGCCTATAAATTTAACCTACTCTTTCTAGAAATAGAGTAAATACACCAACTACACCTGAATAACTTAAGGTACATGTCATAATTATGCAAGATTCTTTGGGTCCATTCCTATCTTAGTGCCACTCAAACTGCTGTAACAAAATGTCACAGACTGGGTAATTTAACAGAAATTTCTCACAGTTCTAGAGGCTGGCAAGTCCAAGATCAGGATGCTAGCCAAACTGCTTTCTGGTGAAGACTCCCTTCTTTCTGGCTTCTTTTTTTCACTGTGTCTTCACAGGACCTTTCCTCAGTGTCAGATGGGCATGGGGGAAGGAAGGAAGGGAGGGAGCCGGCTCAGCTCTCCTCTCTCTTCCCCTTCCTGTACAGATACTAATCCCATCATGACAGCCTACCCTCACAACCTCATCTGAGTCTGATCAACTCCCAAAGACCCCACTTCCAAATATCATTATATTGGGGGCTTATGACTTCACCATATGAATGTGGGAAGGACACAGACATTTAGTCCATAACAATTTCAAGCTTTCTGAACCATAACCACTGGGATTGGAGCCCAGCGATCTATTGTCCTTAACAGTTTTGGGCTGTTTCCTAAGCACTCTGCTGTTTGAGAAACCTGACTGCATGCCTGTGAGCCTCAGTTTCCTAATCTATCAAGTAGGATTCATTGTCACCATACTTTACTGTTTCAGAGTTGCTGACGTGTTGAGGATCTGGGAAAATGTTTTCTAAAACTGCAAAGTGCTTTGTGAATGATAAACTTTTACCACCTACATTTCCACCAAATCTTATTCTAAAATCTAAAAGTGAGTGAGGATAAAATAAAGATTATTATGGATGTTATCTTAATTCTTATAATTAAACCTCAGATAACTAAAATACTCAGGAAACAGAGTGTTCTAGTTAATATTTAGCTGGACATTCTGGTCACTTCAGAAAAGCCCTTTCAAATATATTATTATATTTTCTTTCTGTGGTAAATACATCACTTAGATTTGATTTGATGTCAAAGGATTTTTATTTCGAGTCAGTTTTCTGAATATCAGTTCTTGTTAGGCTTAAAAGAGTAATCTATGCTCTGCCTTGAACTCGTTTGCTAAAAGGTTTCATGGTAGATAAAGGCATGTTTATTTTAACCAAGGTAGCTCTCTAATTCCAAGTTGTATTCCAAAAGCTTATTTGTTCCTAAGTTGTTTGAAACATGAAATGTCTCTCTCCCTACCCCCCCAATTATGAATCATAATTAAGTTCTCTAGCTTGTCCAAAAAGCCCATAAACACAGATGAAATACATTTGCTATGAGTTACAAGTCACACAGATACTTTGCAGTGGAATTTATCAAACTCAAACCGAATATAAAACTATTTTCATTTACCTTTAATATTAGTATCTGAGAAAAAAGCTAGCTGGAGGAAGATGAGAAGATGGTAAGAATTTCTATAAATATTATGAGCCAACAGTCCTCAGTTCTGTATTATACACAATGTATAAGGTCTCTTAACTTATATGAAGCCACTAGGGATTGTCTTCAGAATCATGATTAGGAAATAATGGGGGTGGGGGACAGCAACACTGAGTGTCCAGAGTTAACTGAACAAGTGGAATAGATGGGAAAAAAGAAAATGTTCAAAGGATGGCTGTGTATCCATGGCGCGAAAATAGGTGAGGTATCAATGGTGACAGAGAGAGACCAGAATATGACTCAAAGCAGAAGAAAGGAAGTAATAGAAAGCAATGCTGGAGAAAACAATGCCCCACAAAAGCCACAAAGACTGAATTTGGGGTATGATAGCAAAGTCACCAAAACAGAAGAGGCCTCGATACAAGTGAAGGAGACTTTCCTTTGTACCTGCAGGATGACCTACCTTATGCATGTCAGATGGCCACACTTGGGTCATTTGAACCTGAGAGAATGCCCAGTAATGAGATCCTGATTCTGAATGCAAGTGATCACAGAGGCCTTGTCTGGCCTGTCCTAAGGTTGGCCTTGGCTGGAAACTTGTTCATAGCTCATTCACTGCCTCTTCCATCTCCCAACGCCCTAATGGAATGATATTCCAGTTTTGATCTTATCCCTGAATTTATACCCAAGTGCCCTACCTACTAGTGCATCTATATTTAGATTCCTGAGACTCCTGACCTTCAATTGGTCATGTGGGTCTGTGGATGTTTTTTCTGTCTTCCCATCTTGCCCTTTGCCAAGGTAAAGTGTCACTTGGTCTAAGCAAAAATGCAGCGCATTCACTCATTCAACCAAAAGCCAACATTGAGTGTAAGGCACCTTCTTAGGTCCAGTAGTAAACACAACCATCTTACTTGGCTGCTAGAAATCTGCGATGCGTTTTATCACAACGTGTGAAACAAAAACCATAAGAGGTAAACAGGAGCCTTCTCTGACCTCTAAGATGCTCTGGTCACGTTGAAATATGCGAAACCATGGCTGGCTGGATGTTAAATTTTACAAACCAAAGAATAATGCCAAGTCCAAGTCTGATTAAGAGCAGAGAACCACCTTGATTGTTCTCCACATTGTACTTTAGAGATAAGACAATGTGTTGTAAAAAGGGGAGAAAAGCTAACCAAAGTAATAATTTTCATGCCCAAACTTCTGATAAACAAGGGCAACCACGGCCACTTACAAAGAACTCTTTAACTGAAAGGTGAAAGTAGTCCCCCGTAACTACCACCCATACATACAGCCCTGTACACATACGCAGGTGTATGTATTATTCATAAGCACAGCAGAAGGTCACAAACACAAAGTAATGCTGTAGAGGAACTCACTGGAGAATGGAAAAATGTACTGCACTGTGGCTGAAAGTTTTCTGCCCTTGGGGTGCCTCGGTGACTCAGTCAGTTAAGCATCGGCTCTTGATCTCTGCTCAGGTCATGACCTCCTGGTTTGTGAGATTGAGCCCTGTGTCAGGCTCTGTGCAGACAGTGTGGAGCCTGCTTGGGATTCTCTCTCCCTCCTCCCCAATCTCTCTCTGCCCCTCCCCCCTCACAATAAATAATTTTTTTTTTTAAAAGAAAGTTTTCTGCCCTTTAAAATACCAGGAACAAGAAGAATTTTTTTTCAAATCTTCAAGTCCGACCTCAGTTGAAGTCAAAATTCCAGTTCAAAATTTAATTTGGAACCAGGGAAAGGCATTCAGTATTTAACATATCTACTGAAGCATATAGAGAATAATACTCGTATTTGCCCTCTTAGTTTTCCGCAGTCTGGCTCAGTGCCTTTCCAGGGCCCAGGGCCAAAAGCCACCAGAGACTGCAATTCTTTCCCTGGGATCAAACACCATACTTAAAGAGAAGGGAGGGTAGAGCAGGATCTTTCCTTCTTTACTGCATCATTTAAGCTTAGCCGAAGTATGTTCAGAAAAATGCAAGAGTTGCCACTGATTATTCTCTGGAAGGCAGCTCTTGTGATTATCCTGCTAGATAAAAACCATGAGGCTGAGGACCATATCAGTGATTGGCCTCTAGTAATCCCAACACCAGATGCAACGAGTCCATTTCCCCAAGTTTATGAAAAGCGTCTTGATGTTTAACTGGAAAAAAGGAACCCATGAGTGCAGCTCCTTTCTAGAAGACATGTTCCAGAACTCTTTGATGTCAACTGTCAAAATCCTTTTGGAGGCTTTTCCCTTTGGAAGTGTATCATTTGGGGAAGGTCAGGGAGGAGGGAGTGGGGGGAAAGAAGGGTACTGAAGTAGGGAAGAGAAAGAAGAATGGGTAAAAGGTTTCACATTCACTTTAGTTACTAATTAAGATTTCAAAAATACAGCAATGAGTTTAGGTGTATATTTAATGTCCCACAGTATTTCATCGAAAGTCATGAGGTAAGAATTCTCTGCCAATTCAATGTGTTACAGCAAAAGACCCCGCCTAATGGGATAAGTGACATTCATGATTGTGCTACTTATGGAAGACCTAAGACATTTCCATGTCCAGTCCCTAGAGGTGCACCATCAGAGCACAATGGAATGCTGTTTAGCTGATTGCACGTGTCATAGACTGAAATGCGTGTTTCAAAAATAGGACTTTGCTTATACCTATTGTGGATCTATAGGTAAATGAGTAGGAAAGATTTAAAAACTGAATATGGCATTTGGCAATTTAGCAACCTTTCAGGACTACAGGCATTTAGAAATGATTTCACAATAGACTTATGCACAGATTCAATGTACAATTATTGGATAACCTGTAGTGGGTTAAACACGTGAAAATAGTGACACTAAATCATTTAAGTGATCATGTTCTAGAAACAAAAGTCTCACATTAACAGAAAGAAAAAAGGTGACTCAATAGATAAAACCTAGGCTCTCATCAATAACACGTGTTCTAGACTCAAACAGTGATATATGATGCAAAAATATATGTTGAGATACAAACATTATGTGGTTTGCAACCCTTCCAATCTTAGGCTTAACTTCTAAGTACTAAGCATATGACACCATCTTTTTAGGAATGTTGGTTCCTCAAAGCATTATAACCTCTCCATGACACCTAAAACATAGTGAAAATGGAAATGCTTATGAAAGGAAAGATTTCATATATCAGAAAAGATATTCTCTACACAGCATTGTTCAATCATAGCAAGTGATAATGTTACTTCCATATGATACAATAAAAATTATGGCTCCTTGCAAGTTTCAATTTACTTCCCCACAGACGTTGTTCCCATTGGATCCCCACAATAATTCTATGCAGTGGGCAATGAAGACGATGTCCTCATTGTACCAAATAAGAAACTGAGGTTTGGGAGAGTTGTACAAGGCCTTAGCAACTACTATCTAAACCAGGAACCCAGGCTCTGACTCCATCCAGCACTTCCTACCATCCATCTAGAATGAATCCCCACCCCCTCCCCCAACACTTTCTAAAAGTGACTGTGGATCTTGCAACTGTCCTAACAAATAGCAGAGGAATAATGGCTACTTTTGTTAGCAACAAAAACCGTGTAACCTACGGTTAAAAGAGTAGACAAAGAATGGTAAACGTTTCTTCACGTTCGCATAACATGAATATTGATGAATTTCTGAACAGCTGCAAGGAAATTCCTGAGCAGAGCCAAAAGAAAAGGTTTTTCCTAAAGTTCCTGACAAAACTTGAAGAGCTCTGTTAAATATTTTCAAGTGAAATTAGTTAATGCAAAGAAAGTCATCAATACTGCAGTCGCAAAAAAAAAAAAAAAAAAAGTTGGTCCTTCCTAAGACCGACAACTTTCGGGCTGGCGGGCTGGTCATTTTTCCCTTCTAAAAACTTCGTACTCTCATGGGGAGGGGTGGGGGGCGAGGTGGTATCTCCAAAGATCACACTATGAACACTGTGATTTCCTAAGCAGGCCCTTAGAAGCATCGGTGGCACACGTGAACGTGACCTACTCCCCCGGGGTAAAGAGAAGAACAGTGCGGAGCGCGTGCAGGCGAAGAGGAGCGGCAGAAACGCTGCCTCTCTCCGGGCCCCGGGTGCTGACCGCGCACGGAGCGGAGGAGCCGGGCGCCGCCCTCCCCGCCCTCCCGGGCGCCGGGCCGCGGACCTACCAGCGAGAGCACCTTGTAGGTGTTGGGGTCCTTGGCCGTGCGGGCTTGCGCCGCCTTCTCCAGCGGCTCCTCCCCCAGGTCCATGGGGGCCAGTAAGGACGCGGCCGCCTGCCCTTCCCCGGGTGCCTGGGCCGCGCGGCCGTGGCTCGGGTCGTGGCCGTTCCCCGCCGGGCCCTCCCGGGAACCGCGGCCGCCCTCGCCGCCGCTGCTCCCGCCCCCCGAGCAGCCGCCGCGCTCCATCGTGGCCCCCGGCGCTTCGGCCCCGCCGCCTCGCTGCGCCTTTAATAGGCTCCGCGCCGGCCCCGCCCCGCCCGCCGCCGCGCCCGCCCCTCGCCGCCAGACCCTTGGCGCCGCGCCCGCCGCCCCGCGCTAGAAGTGAGGGGAAAGCAACTCAACGCCCCGGATTATTTGGCTTCCTGTCTGATTTCGGGCACTCTGCGTGTCGGTTATTTTGGGTCCTTTACGTGGGCGCGTCTTTAACTTCCCCCAGAGCTTTCCCCTCGCCGCGCCCCGGGCACCTTCCGAACACTTGCAGCAATCGCCCTGGACTGGAATTGCCGAATGTGGTCTGCAGAGGGCATGAGATCATGGGGCCCCAAAATAGAGCGGGAGGAGGAGAAGGATGCAGCCCGGGCTGGTGCCGCTTCTTAACGCCGGGGGAGTGGAGTCGGGCCGACCTGTGTTTCTACGTGGACGTGCACATCGGCTGGAGGGTCGAGGGTGGGACAGGGCCACCTTTTTCTCCTGCGTAGAAGCGAGCGAGGATTCCCTCAAAGCCCTGCTACCCACTACGACTCTACTCTGAGACAGGAATAGCCAACCTTAACATGTCTAGTTAACCAAAGTGCTCACACATAATGGATACTTAGTTTTTCACGGTGTTGTGTTGTTTCTGGGTTTTTATCGCTGATCCGGCTTTAATATATTTACTTACTAGTTCCTTTAGACTTTCTGTGTTGAAGGTTTCAAAATGCCCATGCTGCCTTATTCTGAAATTGACCCTGATACTTGGTTAGCGATATTGAACATTTTAACACAGTCTGAAATACTTTGAAACCTTATTTTTGAACTAGGACACGAACGGTGGGCTATAATTCTTGATGGGTTTTGATTCGCCTTTGATTCTACAACTTTTACATTTCCTGGCTCATCAGTTGGAAAAACCACACGTGTGTAGCGAAGTGATTCTTCTCTGTCAAGGTGAAACTGGTGACTTTCAACTGCCTTGCAATGCCAGGGACTGAGTTCAGTGACCAAAAAAAGTTAAACAGTAAAAAAACCAATCCATTTTCAATCCACTTTGGTTACACGAATGTAGGCAATTCATGGATATTTAATAGATATAAAGTATGTGTTGTTCCCTTTAAAGTAGTCAATTTAGGGGGCGCCTGGGTGGCTCCCTGGGTTGAGTCAGACTTCAGCTCAGGCCTTGATCTCCTGAGTTGGGCTCCTGGGGCTCTGTGCTGACAGCTCAGAGCCTGGAGCCTACTTCAGATTCTGTCTCTCTCTCTCTCTCTCTCTCTCTCTCTCTCTGACCCTCCTCTGCTCAAATTCCCTTTCTCAAAAATAAATAAACATTAAGATGGTCAATTTAGGGTGCTTTCTGTTTATACTGACTCATTCATTCATTCAATAATGAATTTTTCAACTCAATCTTTTCACCTCCAACTATATATACCATATCGAAGATGAATAAAAGTACATATTTCTCAAATAGCTCTCAGTCTGGTCGAAGTAGGTAAAGAAAATAAACAAAATAATATAAAACCCAAGTCATATGTGCATCATAGAGTCACAAATAGGATATTTTGAAAGTTTAGTGGGAAGGTAACTGACATCTGGAAGAAGTAAAAGCCATCCCTCAAAACATTATTGAGCTCTTTTTTTTTTTAATTACCTTTGAGTCAGCTTTACAAACCACCCAAGAGAAACAGGTTTTCACTATTTCATACTCACACATATTTTTTACCCCAAACTTGGCTCCAAATTTTCCTTTAACTGCTGCCAAAAATCAGATTCAAGGACAAAGATCTGTGCCACGGAGGCTGGTCAAATGAGTATCAAATCTAAAAGAAACTCAACAGAGACGTCCAAAGTGGCTTTGAACCTAACAAAACACAAGGAATCAGTGTCTTCACTGTAGCATCACTTTGAAGGCTTCGCCCACGGGAACCGTCAGCATAGTCTGCAGTCACAAACTCAAATGCCCTAAATTAGAGAGGCAGCCCCACTGTGGGTGAACCGTGTGCCCTGTTATAGGGGTGAGGCATTTACTCAGCAGGATTGTGTGCCCATTGTGGCCAGATAGATTTCTCAAGAGAAACAGGAAATTTAGATGTTTGTGTGAGTTCTCCAGATTGCAAAATTTTGTCTACAAAACTCAGAAAAACAATTTCTTTAAACACTTGAAAGGCCAAACAAAATGTAACACATCTGCAGGGTGGGCCCGGCAAACAGGCCACCAGGATGTGGCCTCTGACATTGCTCAGGCCTCTCCTGTGCCGGTCAGAACATCTATGGGTAACTATAAAAGTCTAATTGAAATTGTGAAATCAAAGGAATAAGAATGGATCAAGTATGCCACTCAGATTATTTAGCTACAGACATCACGATGCCTGTAGCAAAGATTTGCCTCAGTCTTGTTTAAATTCCAAATAGTCTGAGAGATGGCTTTATACTCCTAAGTACAACAGAACCACGAAACATAAATCTGCAACACAACTTTCTTGGTTAGGGCAAGGTTAATACGAACGTTTCAGGGCCCCTAGGTGGCTCAGTCGATTAAATGTCTCAGGTCATGAGCTCACGATTTGTGAGTTCAAGCCCTGCATGGAGCTCTCTGGGCCCATTTTGGATCCTGTGCCCCCCGCCCCTGCCCCTCCCCGGCTGGTTCGTTCTCTCTCTCTCTCTCCCTCTCTCTCTCTCTCAAAATAAATATATAAACTTAAAAAAATAGTATTGAATATTTCATCCTTGGTCCTAAACCACTTTGCTTTAATGATTGAAGACTCTAATCTAGTATAACAGTAAAGATGAGAGTTTAAGATTTTATGAGATTCCTTAAGTTTTACTCTACAGACATATGTAAACGTTTCTCCCTTGCTGCCTGAAACTTGAGACACAGATAAGACCAAAACACCAGATAAAACTGACTTATCTATGTTTGAACTGTGACTTCTCAACAGTGAGGAACAGCTCTTCTCGGCTTTTAGAAACGGAAATATGCTGTAGAGTAATTCTTTTACCAGCTGCCCCACACCTTCTCCAGCTTTCTCCAATTCTCCAGTAAAACACCAAAGACATCTAGCCCAGTCTAAAAAACTACATGTCTCTTTCATCTTTGTAAGACTTGGAAAAAAATGTTTTCCATAGTGTTCACTTATTATTAAGATTTTGTATGACATCCTTTCTCTTTCTTTTTTGTAAGCACAAAAATACACTCTCTGGGAGAAGCTTGCCTAACTATGTGACCTTGTCCAGATAGATTGCAGGACCTCTGAGTCTTGGCTTCCTCGTTTATAAACTGGTATTACAAATAATACCATAAAACTACACCATTATTTCCAAATGCCAACAAAATGTTAATATTTCCCCAACTTACATAAAAGTTTAAATGTATTCTTTCCATGTTTAGGGCTGCCTGGGTGGCTCAGTCGGTTAAGTATCTGACTTTGGTTCAGGTCATGATCTCGGGGTTCATGAGTTTGAGCCCTACATGGGGCTCTCTGCTGTCAGCATAGAGCCAGCTTCGGATCCTCTGTCCCCCGCTCTCTCGCTCTCTCTCTGCCCCTCCCCCACTCATGCTGTCTCAAAGAATAAAAAAATAAAAAATAATTAAAACATAAGTGTATCCTTTCCATATTTAAATCACTCAACTGACATCCCTAACAGAATAAAGCAATTTAATTTCCACATAAATAATGCATGATTTAGGGGCACCTGGGTGGCTCAGTTTCTTAAGTGTCTGACCCCAGTCCAGGTCATGATCTCTCGGTCCTTGAGTTGCAGCCCTGCGTCAGGCTCTGTGCTGACAGCTCAGATCCTGGAGCCTGCTTCAGATTCTGTGTCTCCCTCTCTCTCTGTCTCTCCCCCGTTCACTCTCTCTCTCTTTCTCTCTCTCTCTCAAAAATGAATAAACAGTTAAAAATGTTTAAAAAATAATGCATGAGTTACACTTAATTCCTGGAAAGGTTTGAGAGGTGCCATTGAAAATGCATCTATAAAAGGAGAGCCTGTGGGGTCCGGAAGGGATGCTTGCCCCTGGGGGGGTGGAGGAGCCATGGTTTGTCATCAAGCAGACAGAAAATTGAGTGAAGTGTAAACTGTAACTGAGAGTAATAGACACTGTGGAAAGATGGAAAACACGTACCCCGTCTAGAGGGAGCTGCTGTCAGCCCACTCCTTCACTTTCCGGTTGGCCGCAATCTCTGCCACTTCCGTCATCTCTCATACCTCATGTCCAGCAAAACCTCAAGGTGCCAACAATCTGAATTCACGTCTGCCACTTTGCTATTTGCTTTCTAGGTGCCTCATGTCTTTTTCCCCCCTCTGCTCTTCCTTCACTTGTTTACATTTGTGTTAATTTTTTTTTTTTTTTATTATACTGGGCTAATTCCTCTGTTATATTTCAGCTTTTTTAAAGGAGTTTTTCGGGGCGCCTGGGTGGCTCAGTCGGGTAAGTGTCCGACTTCGGCTCAGGTCATGATCTCACGGCTTGTGAGTTCGAGCCCCGCGTCGGGCTCTGTGCTGACAGCTCAGAGCCTGGAGCCTGTTTCAGATTCTGTGTCTCCCTCTCTCTCTCTGACCCTCCCCCGTTCATGCCCTGTCTCTCTCTGTCTCAAAAGTAAATAAACATTAAAAAACAAAAGGAGTTTTTCTTAGCAGTTACTCTATATAACATGACTCTTTAACTTACCACCTGCTTCAGATTAATACGGACTTAATTCTGGGAAAATACAGTGGTTTTTTGTTTTTTTTTGTTTTGTTTTTTTTTGTAATACATCTCCTTTCCTCATCCTTTTCTTTCGCTCTTAATGTTAGTCTACATGTGTTATAAAGCCAATGATGCAGTGTTATTATTTTAAACCTTATGTGTTTTTATGGGGCGCCTGGGTGGCGCAGTCGGTTAAGCGTCCGACTTCAGCCAGGTCACGATCTCGCGGTCTGTGAGTTCGAGCCCCGCGTCGGGCTCTGGGCTGATGGCTCAGAGCCCGGAGCCTGTTTCTGATTCTGTGTCTCCCTCTCTCTCTGCCCCTCCCCCATTCATGCTCTGTCTCTCTCTGTCCCAAAAATAAATAAACGTTGAAAAAAAAAATTTAAACCTTATGTGTTTTTAGAGAAATTAAGAGAACAGAGTACATGCACACACACACATACACACACACACAGATTTTTTCCCCCTTGAATATGAATCACTTTTTCTTGTTTCTGTGCATGTATTATAATTTTGGGTTGAAAACTGAGCTGTCAGGTAATGTGTTCTGGCAACTCTGGATTCTGATTATTTTTTTTCTGACCTTTTTTAATACTCCCCTGGACTTATAGCTTCAGATTTGTCCTGCTGTTTTCTACCTTTGCCATTTTCATACCTCACCACTACCCCACCAAATTAAGTCCACCCCTCTGGTGGCTGAAAGCCTCAAATTCTCACTGTTCTTATCCAAAACCCTAGCAGCTTTTCAAGAATAAATATTTCTCAACTTGTCTGCCATCGGTCAACTTACAGAACCCTGAAATTATTGTTATTGAGAGATCTGTCCATTTTTATACTTCTATTTTGTAGAGAGAATATGCAAATCCTTTTACACTGACATAGCTGGAAATCCATTTCAGATTTTTTAATTAATGCCAGAAATTTTGATATTTATTTAAAATTTTAAATATTGGCAACTGAGTCAATATTTTTAAAGATGCCATGGAAGCCAACAAAATGTACCTGAAAGATTCGTTGATGCATAGGCTCTCAATTTGCACTCTATCCTGAGTATGCCAAGTAAGCCTGCAAAGCATTGAAGTTCTCCTTCAGTTTTCATTATAACCCCAGCCTAGGAATTCCCTATCTGTGCCCATGTCCACTCCATAGACACTAAATCGCAGTATCTCAATCCCTTTATATTTCTTTGGGGTAGCTCAGTGATGGGGGTAATATATAAAAAGTACAATGTGGGGGCACCTGGGTGGCTCAGTTGGTTGAGTACCTGACTTGAGTACCTGACTGTGAGTCATGATCTCACAGTTCCTAGGTTCAAACCCCGTGTCAGGCTCTGTGCTGACAGCTCAGGGCCTGGAGCCTGCTTCAGATTCTGTGTCTCCCTCTCTCTCTGCCCCTCTCCAATTCATTGCCCCCCCCTTCAAGAATAAATAAACATTAAAAAAAAGTTGAATGTTTGTTGAGCTGAGTTAAGGTGTGAAGGGACTGATGCCCCAATATATAATGTTGTTCCAGAAGAAAGACAATTGGATGCTAGATAGCCAAACAACAAACATCCCCTACAACCTCTTCAGAGCTTTATTTACTATTGGAACTCTCTAAGCATTGTGAGGTCTCCATGGGCAGTTCCATACAAGGTAACAAATTGCTACTAAAAGATTGTGGGCATTATGCATGCTCTTTAGAAGCCTCTTGATATGTTAGGAAATATGTGTAGAAAAGACACAAACGTATATGTTAGTATTCAGATGCACAGCATATATTAAATGATCTTGCCTTCTAAGCCTTCATCTCACAGGATAACTAGGGATTGAGGTGATCGTGGGGCATATTCTCTCAGTCCCTTTCAGTATCTTTGGAGTAACTCAGTGTTTGGGGGATAATTGTGCCCCTTCTTTCTGTTTGCTCCCATACCTCTGCTCCCCAGGGTGTTTGTTGGCAGGGGTTGGACAGAAAGACCGCTTATTAAGTAGTGTGGAAGAGGCTTGCATTGGCTTGCTTCTTTGGAGGTTTGTCTTTAGACTCTTGCTGATCTTATGTGGGCAGTGTCAGGTCTGATCTAGCCTCTGGGCACATTCACTTGTGTTTTCTGAAATGCGGTTGGTAAATGTCTGACTTGTTTTCTTGGCTCCAACAGAGCTCAGAAACTCTTTACATTTGATTAAACTCTACCTCAACCCATGGTAGGGCTACAGATACTTCTCATTACAGCCACTTCCTCCATCCAACCATGGTCCAAGCTCTTCATGTTATGCTCTCGGAGTTAGGGTCACCTCATCTTTAACTGTAAGGTTTATGTCATAACTCCATTGGCTCTCAACTCAGCACTTTCCATATCCCCAAAATGCATGCAGGAACTTGTGAATCGTTCCCTTTGTACAGGAAAGCCAAAGAGAGCTCAGAGTGCTACTCATATTCTGCCTAACTATATTAGTCAGGGGAGCATTCTGTCAATGGTTCCTCCAGGGGGCTCATCAGGAAGTGGAGTAAAAGCATCTGTACTTTATGCTTTCTATATAACCTGCTAATGCTTACCCCAATCCAGGATTTCAGCTCATAAAAGGTAAAGTCATCATAAAAGTGTCTAACTGAGGGCTTTCATTAATGCTGTCACTTCTCCTGTCCACACTCCATAGCATCAAAGTCAACTTTCTCTCTTTCTGGCATAAAAGGGACTTATATATCACATTCTAAGTTCTGTATTCCCATGATTTAAAGCAAAATTAATATTCAACTCTTTCAGGCCTCGCTCTTAAATGTTTGTGGAAATTTGAGAAATTTAGAAACCCTTTTCATTCTTGACAACACCTGGCTTTGAAGACTACTGCCTTGCTAAGTATTCAAATTATATCTTTTAGATGAAAGATTGTAATAACAATTCCTTTATCTTTGTATCTTTGTATATTTGGAATAATGAAGCTAAGGATCCCTACCTTACCTTCCTCACCCAGCTCTGAGGCAGGTGGATAATTCTAGTTGATCAGGAATCAGATCACTCACACAAGAGAAAGACAGACAGAAAGAAATAGGGAAGGGAAAGAAGGAGAAAGAAAGAAATGAAGGCAGAAAAATGAAAACTCATTATTCTTTTCAAAATTATTATCCATTTATATGCCTCCAAGTATATAACCACATTTGATATGCATATATAAAAGGTCTGACTTTTTTAAAATTCACCAATCTGGGGCATCCCTTTTTTTCTATCCATATGGTCATGAAAGCTGGTCACGAATGAGCATGGGACCCAAAGGGCCCACCCAAAGGACCACGTGGCCTTTCTTCTCACCCATGGGAAAGAACATTTGTTACAAAGATGCCATAATTGTAGGTTAGTCTGAAGTCTTGGGAGAAGGTAAGAATGTTGCAGCTGTGGGTCCCAAAGAATAAGAATGTACTCTTCCTCACTGTGCTGGTGACATTATCCAGGGCAGCAGAGGCTGAGGTCTGGCCTAGTGTAAGACAGAGTTTTTAATTCTTATAATATGGAGAATAGTGGGGCAGAGGGAAGTTCTGTATGTCTCTATCCTTAAGCCACCTGAAAGGAAAACATTGGAGAAACAGAATAAAAAAGGGATATATCACATTTTATTTCAAAATAAACTTTCAAAAAATAAAATGTAAACATACACATACACACAAAAAAACAAAAACAAAAAGAAACTCACAAATGCATATAAAGAAAATGTAGATGATTTTTTAAAAATTACCTCATAATTCTTGACCTTTCAAACAAATATTTTTTGAAAGAATAAATGAATATGAGAGATAAAGTATTATTTTTATCAATAGGCAATGAAATTTATAATTATTTAATGACAATTTAAAAAGTTTTGTACTTAAGAAAAAATGATAAATGACCCAATTTTTTTTAAGATAGCCACTTAATGGAAATAGAAAAGCATATGGCCAAGAAAACATTGAAAGCAATGTCTTCACTAATAATAGGAGAATTTTCAAAGAAATGCTGAATTGCCAATGCAATAAAATTAGACAAAACATTTAAAAACGCTTTTTCATACTGAGTACAGGCAGGTAAGAACTGCTATCCTTTATATAAGTAAAACAGAGTGATCTTTATATTTGATCAGCTTATAACCGAAAGGCAACTTTGAGGCCACAGGGAAGACAAATCCAAACAAACCCTATGGTGTCACTAAATCGAAGCGTCAAATATTGATATTCAGAGAAGTCAAAACAGCCATGATCTATGGGAAAAATTATCAAATAGGAAATAACTAAAAGAGAGAGAGAAGGGAAAGTGGGGAGAGGGTTACTCTGAGCATCTGTAGAGGTGCCTTTAAGATTTTGGGGATCATGGGTTACCTGGATGGCTCAGTCGGTTAAGGATCCAACTTCGGCTCTGGTCATGATCTCACAGTTCCTAGGTTTGAGCCCCGTGTCAGGCTCTGTGCTGACAGCTCAGAGCCTGGAGCCTGTTTCAGATTCTGTGTCTCCCTCTCTCTCTCTCTGCCCCTCCCCCTCTCATGCTCTGTCTCTATCTGTCTCAAAAATAAGTAAACATTAAAAAAATTTAAAATCTGGCCAGAATTATGTCCAGATGACATTTAGGGGGAAAAAAAAGACATTGGGGATCATTTGTGTTCTTACTGGCCAGAGTGGAAAAGCCTTAGAAAACACAGGTCACTATAGATTCCTCAGAAGATTATTACCTTGACGATGAAGTTGAAATAGACCCAGCCAAAGCTGGTCTGGATCCACCATACAAAAGCTTAAAAGTAGCCTTGATTCCAAGTAACCAACTAACTATGTGTTAAAGCAAAATCCAACACAATTTAAAGGAATACAATAAAACTTAGCAACGGACAACATAAAACACACCATGTCAAGTGTCCAGTCAAAACTTTCCAGACATTTAAGGAGGCTGAAAAATATGATTTTTACTATGAGAAACGCTAATCAATAGAAAGAGACCCAGAAATGACAGGGATGATGAAACTGCAGATAAGGGCTTAATAAAATGTAACAAACAGCCCAATTCTTTTTTTTTTTTTTTAGTAGTGACTTAGGAGAAATAACAAAGCATATTATAAATATAATACACTTATATACATATTACATTTATATACATATTATAAATATTCTTAAATATTAAAGAAGTTACAGGCAAAACAGTAGCATGATGAAGAAAGAAATGAAAGATGTTAAAAAAATGTAACTTCTTGAGATGAAAAATGCAATATTTATAAAGAAAAATACACTGGATAGATTTAAGAGCATATTAAAAACAGTATATAGAAAGAACAGTGGAGTTGAAGACACAGCAATATAATCTATCCAAAATAAGCACACAAAGAAAAAAATATGACTAAAAAGTAATGAGCAAACCATCAGGGACCTGAAGGACATTTGAGGAGCACAAATGTAATTAGAACCTCAGAAAAAGATTTTGGGGGTGGAGGTGGGGGCGGGAGTTTAGGAAAAAAAATATTTGAAGAAATAATGGAACAAAGTAATTGAATAAATGGATCAAAATTTTCCATTTTTTTTCAACGTTTTTATTTATTTTTGGGACAGAGAGAGACAGAGCATGAACGGGGGAGAGGCAGAGAGAGAGAGGGAGACACAGAATCGGAAACAGGCTCCAGGCTCTGAGCCATCAGCCCAGAGCCTGACGCGGGGCTCGAACTCACGGACCGCGAGATCGTGACCTGGCTGAAGTCGGACGCTTAACCGACTGCGCCACCCAGGCGCCCCAAAATTTTCCAATTTTTAAGGCATCTATCAACTCATAGGTTTCAGAATTTGAACAAATGCCAAGCAGAACAGACACACACACACACACACACACACACACACACACACACACACACATAACTGTATCAAGGCACATCGTAGTCAGATTGCTGAAAACTAGCATTAAAAAAAATTTTTAGGAGCGCCTGGATTGTTCAGTTGGTTAAGCATCTGACACTTGATTCTGGCTCAAGTGAGCCGTGACTCTGACCTCGCGGCTCATGAGTTTGAGACCCTTGTCAGGCTTTGTGCAGACAGTGCACACTGCTTGGGATTCTCTACCTCCCACTCTGTCTCTGACCCTCTCCCACTCACGCTCTCTGTCTGTGAAAAATAAATAAATAAACACTTTTAAAAAGTCTTTTAAAGCTGTATTATATGCAGAGGGGGTTAGAGGGAAGATAAGAATCACAACAGACTTGTTGGAATCTTTTGCAGGAATAAGATATGGAGAGACATCTTCAAAGGAGAGAAAAAACACTTGTCAAACTAGATTTCTTTACCCAGTGAAAAATATCTTTGAAAAACAAAGGTAAAATAAAAACATATTCAGACAAACTAAGCTGAAAGAATATATCCCCAGCAGAATTGTACTGTAAAAAAATATCAAAGGAAGTTCTTCAGAAGAAGGAAAATGGTATCAGACCAAAATTTAAATCTATACAAAGGCATAAAGAGTATGGGAAATTGTAAATGTTTAGATAAATACAGGGATTTTTCTCTTAATATCTTTAAAGTAGAATTCACTGCAGCAAAATTAATAATAACATACATAGAAGTCAAAGACATGGCAACAATAACATGCAACATGGGAGAATGAAATGGAAATTTACCATTATAAAGTTCATACCCTATGGGTGAAGTGTTACAAAATTATTGGAGGATAAGTTAGGACATGTTCAAAGATGTATAATGCAAACTTCAAGTAAACTATTTGTAAAATAAAACAAAACAAAGAGCTAATATGCCAATAATGGAGATAAAATAGAATCATAGTTAATTATTCAAATTAATCCAAAAAATAGGAAAAGAGGAAACAGGAAAAAAACAAAAGATGGGAATAGAAAAAATAAATAATATGGTAGATTTAAATCTACGTATATTGACAATAGCCTTAAAAACAAGACGTCCAGATGGCTAACAGACACACTAAAAGATGCTCAACATCGCTCATCATCAGGGAAATCCAAATCAAAACCACAATGAGATACCATCTCACACCTGTCAGAATGGCTAAAAGTAACAACTCAGGAAACGACAGATGTTGGCAAGGATGTGGAGAAAGGGGAACACTTTGGTATTGTTGGTGGGAATGCAAACTGTTGCAACCATTTGCAAAAACTTTTGAGCCATTTTTTCCTCAAAAAAAAAAAAATAGAGCTCCCTACAAACCAGTAATTGTACTACTTGGTATTTATACAAAGGCTACAAAAATCCTGTTTCCAAGGGGCACATGCACCCTAATGTTTATAGCGGCACTATCAACAATAGCCAAATTATGGAAAGAACCCAAATGTCTATCGACTGATGAACAGATAAAGAAGATGTGGTATACAGGTACAATGGAATATTAGTCAGCCATCAAAAAGAATGAAATCTTGCCATTTGCAACAATGTGGATGGAACTAGAGTGTATTATGTTAAGTGAAATAAATCAGTCAGAGAAAGCCAAATACCATATAATGTCACTCATATGTGGAATTCAAAAAAAAATAAAACTGATGAATGTATGGGAAGGGAAGGAAAAATAAGATAAAAAACAGGCAGCGAGGCAAACCATAAGATACTCTAAATAGAGAGAACAAACTGAGGGTTGCTGGAGGGGAAGTGGATGGGGGAATGGGCTAAATGGGAGATAGGTACTAAGAAGGGCACTTGTTGGGGTGAGCACAGGGTATTATATGTAAGTAATGAATCACTAAATTCTACCCCTGAAAAAAATAATAATAATAAATGGACTAAAAATGGGGCACCTGGGTGGCTCAGTCAGTTAAGCATCCAACTTTGGCTCAGGACATGATCTCAAGGTTCTTGAGTTCTAGCCCTGCATCGGGCTCTGTGCTGACAGCTCACAGCCTGGAGCCTGCTTCAGATTCTGTGTCTCCTTCTCTCTCTGTTCCTCCCCTGCTTGTGCGCGCGCTCTCTCTCTCTCTTTCTCTCTCAAAAGTAAATAAAGATTAAAAAAAAAACTTTTTGGGGCGCCTGGGTGGCGCAGTTGGTTAAGCGTCCGACTTCAGCCAGGTCACGATCTCGCGGTCGTGAGTTCGAGCCCCACGTCGGGCTCTGGGCTGATGGCTCAGAGCCTGGAGCCTGTTTCCGATTCTGTGTCTCCCTCTCTCTCTGCCCCTCCCCCGTTCATGCTCTGTCTCTCTCTGTCCCAAAAATAAATAAAAAAACGTTGAAAAAAAAATAAATTTTTAAAAAAAAACTTTTTTAAATGGATTAAAGCTACCTTAATTAGTTTCCATATTGAATAAAAATGCAAAACCCGATTTCATGCTATGCATAAGATACTCACCTTAAATGTAAAGACAGATAGGATAGACGAAAAGGATTGAAAAAGATATACCATGCAACATTAATCAAAAGAAAGCTAGTTGGGGCAACTTAGTGGCTCAGTAGGTTAAGTGTCCAACTTCAGCTCAAGTCATAATCTCATGGTTTTTGAGTTTGAGCCCCACATCAGGCTCTGTGCTGACACCTCAGAGCCTGGAGCCTGCTTTGGATTCTGTGTTTCCCTCTCTCTGCCCCTCCCCTGCTTGTTCTCTCTCTCTCTCTCTCTCTCTCTCTCTCTCTCTCTCTCTCTCAAAAATAAATAAATAAACATTTTAAAAATGTGAGCATGTTATAATAGTATTCAACAAAGAAGTTTAAAAACAAACAAAAAACAAAGAACTTACCAAGGATATCAGACATTTTCTTATGATAAAGGGGCCAGTTTATCAAGAAAATGTAACAATCCTAAATGTGAATGCACTTAATCAGAGTATATATGCAAAACCTTATAAACTTGAAAAAATAAATCTACAATAATACTTGAAGATTTCAACACTTCTCTCAGTAATTGATAGAACAAATAGAAAATCAGTAAAGATACAGAAGAATTAAATAGCAATATCAACCAAAATGACATAGTGGGCATATATATAAAAAACTCCACCCAACAGCCAAATACACCTTTTTTTTTATGTGCTTATGGAACAAAAAAACAATATAGATCATAAGATAAGCCACAATATTTTTAAGAGGATGGAAATCATACAAAGTATGTTCTCTGAACACAACAGATTTAACCTAAAAATTAAAACATTCCCAAATATTTGGCACTTAAGTAGCATACTCCTTTTTTAAAACATTTTTTTCATGTCTATTTTGGAAAGAGACAGAGACAGACTGTGAGCAGGGGAGAGGCAGAGAGAGAGGGAGACACAGAATCCGAAGCAGGATCCAGGCTCCGAGCTGTCAGTACAGAGCCTGATGCGGGGCTGGAACTCATGGACCACGAGATCATGACCAATGCCAAAGTCGGACACTTAACCGACTGAGCCACCCAGGTGCCCCTTAAATAGCATACTTGTAAATAACCCTTGGGTCAAAAAAAAAAAATCACAGGAGAAAATGGAAAGAATTTTAATTTATTGAAAATGAAAACATAATGAATCAAAATTTGTTATAAGCAGCTAAATCAATACACACTGGAAATTTTTATGATGTTTAAACTGGTATCAGCAAAGAAGTTTCCAATCAATGACTTAGAATGAAATGAACAAATTAAATTTAGATAAGCTGAGGGAAGCAAATAGTGAAGAGAAGAATAGAAATTAATGAAATTGAGAACAGAAAAAAGGGAAGAAAACCAATGACACCGAAAATGTTTCTTTGAAAAGTTTATAAGATTTATAAACCTCTAGTTAGGCTTACCAAGAAAAAAAAAAGAGAGAGAGATTCCCCATATTGAAACAGGTGACACAGAGACTATGAGTCCTCCAAACATTAAAAGGATAATATTATACACAATTTTATGGGAAATTCTAGAAGAACAAAACTATAGTGCCGGAAAGCATGTCAGCGTTGACTATAAACGGGCACAAGGAGGCTTTTGGGAGTGATAGAAATGCTCTATTTCATGATCGTGGTGGTTCATGACTCCATGTACACACATGTCAAAACTCATGAAACAACACACCTAAAAGCAAAGAATTTCACTGTATACAAAAAGTGCCTCAATAAAGCTGATTTTTAAAAATTAAACAATGAAGTAATATGAACAGGGACTTCTGGGAAATGGTGATGGATCAAAGCATATATATTTTCTTTCTCTTTCTCCCAAACCAAACTAAAATAACAGAATGTTTGGTTTTTAAAGGCATAAATCCACAAGGGCAAAGAGAAGTGGAGAAGAGATGACCAAAAATATATAACTTTGGGTGGAAAAACAGATGGACCCTTGGTAACTGCTTTAGGAGACCAAAGAAAGTTTAATCCTAAACCAGAAGCAAAACAACCAAGACGCAACTAGATTTATATGTAGAATGGGCTGCACCTGTTACCTCTGTTAGAGGGCAGAGGAGTTGGACTTAAAAACAGGATAATTGGTTAAAAGTCTGTTTAAGAAGTATTTAGAGAGACAAATTCTCTCCCAGCTCCATACAGTTGGCTTGTCTCTTCCTTCTTTGTCAGCACAAAACTGGATGTTTATTCTGTGGAGAAAATAATTCTATAGGATTAGGATGGAATCCTATCCAGTGGTAGGATGTGGTCAAAGAAGGATTCCCTGAGGAAGTGATGCTTGGACCAAACTTTGAAAGATAAGTAGGGTTTAACGAGAGGAAGTAAAAATAAGACCACAGACCCAATGATTTTGAAAACTGACCTTTGCTGATTGTGTAACATCTGTAGAGAGGAAGAAATGAGATAAATGAATCATGGGTCATAAACTGGAGACCATTCACATATCAGTTTCTTATCTGCCAATTTTACGGGTTCCCTTTTATACCTGAGAACAATTCAAGATACTCCCAACATTGACAGAAATATTTTTCGGATCCAGATAGCAGGGGGGCACTTGAATTTACAAGTGGAAAAAAAAAGAAACTTCATAAAGATGATGACAATAATACACATTTGAAATGGGATTAGGGTATATGCATTCTGAAAATAGGAAGAGAAATAGTAAATTAGATAAAATATACATTTGAAAATAGATTCAAATATGCATTTTGAAAATAAGGGGAGTCACATAAATAAGAAAAGTTATACATCAAAAAGGAGATTTGAAAAGAAAGCAAGTCGCAGAATGATGTCAAGGAAGGAGATCAGTAAAGATATTTTTTTGTTTTAAATTAATTTGAGTCCTGAGGCACTGCAACAAGTGACCTAGAGGCGGTTGTCACAGGAAATTGAATGTCTTGTGCTTTTTCTCCTCAATCATATGAAGTTAAACTTTCAAAGACACTTCATAGGAATGAATGCTTGACTGAGAAAAAAAAATGTAACATAAAGATTTATTCTGGTTTTTTTTTTTACGTTTTGTTCAGAATAGAGATGTTTGAGCTTTATAAATCACAAATCGTAAAAGGTATCAAAATTTTATTTCAGTAGATTATTACGTGTCTTTCAAGATAGAAGGACGTGGACTCCATGGGTCACAACGTTGGGCCTTTGTGCATAAAGAAGAAATCGGCTTCCCAGCTCAGAGGTGAGACTGCCACGTGACCTGGAGGCCTAGGCCCCCTCTCTAGCAATTGCTGAAAATTGTAAACACAAGTGAAGTAATTCCCAGGAGAGGCAGAAGGACTTTAAGGTTTCACTCAGTCATGTTCTTCTGCTCACTAGAAGCAAGCCATGTTTGAGATTGTCTGGAAAACAGCTGTTGGTGACAGACGCATCTGGTGAGCAGCTGAAACATGAAGTTGCTTTTTTCGAGCCAAGGCTTAATGCCAATGGTATCTCTAGAATTAAACTTACTTGAGAAGAGCCAGTACAAAAAGAACACTCTGACTCTTTCTCTCCGACAGCAGAAAATGAGTGTCCCATGCGAAAGGCACCCTCCCTGCACCAGGATATAGAGACATCCTTATTGCTAAAGATAGGGAATTCAAAGTCAAGTAGGACTGCTTAGTTTCCTCATCAGTTAGCACACAAATCTAAGTTTCCTTGTCTTATCACTTCTTCACAAATTTATTGTTTCTTTGTGTCAAAGGTATAAAAGCTCCCTCCTTTGGTCATTTCTTTGGATCTCATTTTCTTATGAGGCTCAGTACATACAAAATTAAATTTATTTTTCTTCTGTTAATCTGTGCTATGTTAATTTAGGTATTAGGCCAGTCAAAAGAACCAAGAGGGGTTGGGGAAACTGTCCCTTCCCTAACGGTTTTGGCACAGTGGGCAGGATACTTCACTGGCTGGACACCATGTGTTCTGGGGCTACAACTGGAAGATCCCAGGGCCTCTGATAAGCACCAGCAGCAAGTAAGAATTCTTACCAGTCAGCCTCCCAGATCTCTATCTACAGAATTCAACAGAAGTGTAAGTGGTGAAAATCCTTTTGCTCTTTTATGAAATTTGGATTATCAGGAGAAAATATTTGTGGAACTAGTTCCTTGGATAATTTTTTTTTTAATGTTTATTTATTTTTGAGAGAGACAGACAGAGCGTGAGTGGGGGAGGGGCAAAGATAGAGGAGACACAGAATCCGAAGCAGGCTCCAGGGTCTGGGCTGTCAGGACAGAGCCCAATGCCAGGCTCGAACTCAGGAACTGTGAGATCATGATCTGAGCCAAAGTCGTATGCTTAACTGACTGAGCCACCCAGGTGCCCCACTAGTTCCTTGGATATAATGTCTCTGGTAAAGATTTTGTATGAGTACCCTCAGTTTGTATTGATCCTTTTCCTCCCAAACATGGCCACTATTTCTCTTTGTTTCTGTCTATCATTTATAAGGAGGAAGAACCACAGGGAAAAACACAGGCATAGACCTTGTAAGCCCTGCTGTTCAAGCTAGCCTCACAGACTGGGGAGTTCACAGTTCTTACCAGACCAGTGTCAGTTTACAACAGACTTTGCTGTGGGTCCCCTGTGTGAAAGCTAAATGAGGCTTTACCTTTTGTCCTGTTCTATGTCCTGAGAGTGTGACTTTATGACCAACGAGAATATTCTCTCTGGTCTCCACCATCCAGAAGATGCACTCACCAGTGTCCACTTTGGTGGCCAGTTGAATGGACTGGGATTTCAAGATACCAACTTACAAGCAGCATTCTCTTTGTCTGGATGTGCAGCTCTCAGGGAAATTGGTCAAAACAGGTCCCAGTCCATAAGGACCTTTGTCATCTCAGCCTTGTTGTCCATTGATGCTACAAAAGTCTCAATTTAGTAGCACCTGCCCAATGTCACAGATTAGTGGGCCTACAACTGGAGGCATCTCATGTTCCTATGAGAGACCAGAAAAACCATTTTCACTTCACCGTCCTTTTAAGCTGTCTGGATCTATGAGGGTTGTAGCTCTTGCACTCTCTTGTGGGATGCCTCTTGCATCCTTGGTTTGTTACGGAACCAGGCTGGAATGCTGGCGGAAAAACCAAGCGGCACTTGGAGATCTTGGTGGATTGGAGATTTATTTAACAACGGCGGGCTCAGAGGAGACCATTTCTCTAAGGATCTGAGCCCCGAGTGCAAGTGGGAAGGGTAATTTACAGTTGTCAGCTTCCATATCCATGGCGGGTTTTCTGTGCATGGCAAACAGGGCAAAAAGGACCTGGAAGAGAGGTCTCTAAGCGAGAGACAAGAGCTTGTTTTAGTCCCATCAGCCATCTTTGGTGCAGTGCTTTATTCATTTTTCCAACAGGTTGAGTCATTAAAACAAAACAAAAACAAAAAACCTGCCGGTTTGAGTCACTAGTTATATTAGTATAAGATCCTATTCATCAATGGTCATACAATGGATCCTTTGAATTGAAAAAAAACTTCTACATTTTAGACGGCCATCATCCTAAACAATTGTCTTATTGGTACCTATAGAAAGACCAAATTAAAAAGTCAATACAAAAAATATGACGGCCAGCCTTAGGGACTCCATGAACAAGATGAAAGAACAGAATAAACTTTAAACAAAATTAAAGTCCACATCCAACATAAATTCCCCTTCTTAAAATCTGGTCTCATCTCCCCAAATTTTCTTAACACCTCAAACCCCTCCACCCTCCCCCAGAAAATCCCTTCAACACTCAGCTGCTTGTTTTAACTTCCTTTTCCCTATAAGATTTACAGAGAGCACGCCAGCCTAATCTCTAGGCCCAAAGTCTGCAAGTTACTCATGTAAATGCTAAATAAAAAGGCCAGAAATAAATTTAGCACAAATACCCAGTAAGAGCAATCAGGCTCCTTTTGCTGGGTTCTATAATCAGACTTTGCCGGCTTCAGGTCTTCCTATGCAAGGTCCTTTGTGGTATCCAAAATGCCCTCCCCAAAAAATTCATCTTCCCTAGACAGCAGAACATAGAAATCTTTTGATTTCCATCTTAGCTCGGAATTTTCCAATAGATATAAAAAGGCAAATTCAAAATAAAGTGGTAGAGTGGGCAAATCAACCTCTAAGTATTCTAAGGGCAAAGGCTACCCAACTCTTTAAGACAGCTTGTGGAAGCTCAGATTTTAAAAGAAGTTAAAATCAATGATTCTTAATTTATAATGACTTGAGAAACGCAAAAGCAGAATTCTGAAAGCAGCTCAAAATTCACTCAGACCCTTTTCTATTTGCCTTCAGACATTTGCAGATATTATAAAGAAACCAAGATACTGAAAACAAAATTGTTCTGTACCTGAGAAAAAGAATGAAAATTTAAATAGTAGTTACTTCAGGCTTACTTCCAGTAATAGGCAAATATACCCCCAAACTCTGAGGAGAACACTTGTATTCTTCCTCTATTCCTTGAGGCTGTAAATCTTATCGTGTCTTTGAAATGGAAATACAACCCACTGAGGCTTGATACTAAGGGGGAAAAAGAGAAAGAGGGCTTTTTAAAAAATACAAATACTAAAAAGGCTCCCTTGCCCAAACTCCATATCACAGCTTTCTGAAGATCACTTCCAGTGACAAATACAAATCTTTAAAGTCTTCTCCACAGAGTTGCCTGGGTGACTCAGTCAGTTCAGCATTAAACTCTTGATTTTGGCCCAGGTCAAGATCTCACACTTCGTGAGATGGAGACTTGCATCAGGCTCTGTGCCCCCTCTCTCTCCCTTTCTATCTGTTTTCTCACCCCCACCTCTCTCTCTCTCTTTCAAAATAAATAAACTAAAAAAAAAAAATCTTCTTTGCAAATAGTAAAAGGCTTTAGCTATCTGAATGGATACACTTATTCCGAATGTTATTGATAACCTAGTGAGTTTTATATTGTTATACCTCATTCATAACTAAAATTTTAAAATTAAAGCCATAAGATCTCTATATATGTTTCTCCTCTATGTATGTCTATAATATGTACATTAAAATATGGTACTTTTCTACCTCTGGACAGTATCACCAAAATTAATTCATAAAAGAGCTCTATTTAATCGGGTTAAAATTAAGTGCTTATAAATTAAGTATTTCCAATTCTCAAAAAAGGGTAATAGAAACTAACTCTATTGCTCTTCAAAATTACATGCCTTGGGAAAACAGTTGTTATTAAAGCAAGTTTAAGTTTATGGCTTAATGAATATAGACATGTCTTTAGAGTTCTCAGCATTAAATATGATACTTTTATTCCACCTAGGTTTACTAAAATTAAAATAAGCTCATGTTATCTCTGTCACAAAATTTGTCCACAAGGAAAAACCTAAGGTAATGACTAACTGCTTTAATGTCTCAAGAAATTCTCATGAGTAGTCTATGATTGTTAAGAATAAATGAGTTAAATAATAACAACAATGATGTTGATGATGATGATGAGTACTTACTCATCTTCAAACAGAAGAGTTTTTAGGTGAGCTTTTTAGCAATGATTGCATTATGATAGGTGTACTTAAAAAGTTTTCCAAATCTATTTGGTAACCTGCAGAACTTCTGCCCTTAGGATTTTGTTAAGTTAAATTAAATTATGGGAACTTATTGAATATCTAGATCATTTCCAAATAAGATAAAATACCAAAACATTAATTGCTAAGCAAGTCTAGGTTTACCTACTTTTGACCTTTTTTTTAAATAAAGAAACTAAAGAGATTTGGGTGTATGAGTAAACATATCTTGTGTTATGTTAAATAAATTGTGCTATAAGGAGATATATACTTCCAGAAATTATGAAGTGTATTAATAATTTTGCCAATCTAGTAATACTGATATAACAGTTCATAATTGCTTACTTTTTAATTTTCACTAGAAATTAAAGTTTCTAACAGTTAAGAATTCTAACTAATATATGTAATTAAAACTACTAGAAATAAGAGAGATAACTCTGTATGCAAAAACAGTAGGATATATGTTTTTAGCAAGCAATTGAATGTGGAATAAAGATGCATTTTTGTTGAGAGACAAAAAGTAATTTTGTCCCAAAATAAAGCTGATTATTTCTGAATGGGAAAGATAACAAGAGAAAAACTAAAATGGACATAGAAAGTTGTAGAGGGTTTATGGTGGGGAAAGAATTTTTATGTGATTTAGCTGGATGGGATTGAATTGAGTTGTTATTAGTATTGAAAAGATAAGCTTGAGGGATGCCTGAGTGGCTCAGTGGGTTAAATGTCCGACTCTTGGTTTTGGCTCAGGTCATGATCTTGTAGTTCATGAGATCAAGCCCTGCATCGGGGCTCTGTGCTGACAGTGAGGAGCCTGCTTGAGATTCTCTCTCTCACTCTCTCTCTCTCTGCACCCCCCATGCTCAAGCCTTCTTTTTTTCTCTCTCTCTTTCAAAAATGAATAAATAAACATTAAAAAAAATAAGCTTGAGTATCAATAGTGTACTTATATCAAAATGGAATTCAGTTTTCTTTCATCTGTTAAAAGAACAAATAAATTTGCTTGGACTATTGGTCTGCTTCTCACATAAATTTATGCTTTTCATAAGAGATAATAAAGGTTTTTTATGTTTTTAAAGAAATCTGCTTAGAAAACAAGGATTCTATGCTTTTCCAATACAATTTCCTGTGTTATCAAGTCTTTGATTACTAAATTAAACCCTCTTGATATTAAAAGAGCTAAGTTTTGCTCAGAACTATGTAACCATCTATGTTTGCCTATAAGGTCTATAATTATCACTTTGGTTAAATAGATAACTAAGTATTGTTTCACAGTGACCTATGATCCTATTTCACCAAGTGTTTTAAAACCTTTTCAGTATTTTTGACAAACTTCCCCCAAATCAAATTCTAAATAAAGTCTTTTGACCTCAAACAAATGTTGAGAATCTTAACAGGGTCCCTGGGATATCTCAAAAGATTTATTCTCTCTTTTTATAAAAGAAATATTACACAAATTAGGCTTATTTAATATATTAAATTACATAGAAGCATTGTCAAATAAGCCATGGTAAACTTTATCAGGTTGTATGATATAAATGAATGTTAATAATATAAGCATTCTAAGAATTATATAACATTCCTAGAATGTGATATGTCCTATTATCAACCATAATTCCATTTATTATTATCTTAAAATGTCATGTGTCACAGAAATAAATGATCTTGTCAATTTTTTTTTGCATTATAATGAACTCTCATCAGATGTTTAACTATGGCTATTTTAAGTCTTTTGTTATGTATAGATGGTTACCGTTTTATTTGGATCTTTTTACAAAAGCTTCCTGAAAACGTGTTTCATCTTCAGTGAAATTCATGAAAGGAATCTAACGGGTACTTCAGAGTACAGATTTCTGATAACTTTCAAATATCACTCAACTAAGTAAGAATTTATAGAACCCTTGGTGGAGACACTGCTGGCTTCATAATAAAAGATCAACAAGAGGTAATTACACGGGACTGAATGAATTGAGAATAATGCCTATAATTTTTATGACTTTTTATTTGAAACGTTGCTATTTTTTTAAGGTTATTTATTTATTTTTGAAGGAGGGAGGGTCAGACAGAGGGAGAGAGAAAGTTCCAAGCAGGCGGCAGTGACCTGCGCTTGACGTGGGGCTCAATCTCCAAACCACAAGATCATGACCTGAGCCAAAATCAAGAGTCGGACACTTAACCAGCTGAGCTGCTCACGTGCCCCGAAACATTGCTAATTTTGTAATGTTTGGTTTGCTAGATATAAATAAAGCTTTTTTCTTTTTTTCTTAAGCTTTCTGTGACTTAGGGCAAAGAAAAAACATCTTTTTTTCCCCCTACCTGATCCCTCCAAATTTGGCACTGAATATTTTTATATTTTTCTGACAATATAGTTATTTGCATAAGTTCAATAAAAATCCATATTTCACATATTTTTTCATTGTTTTCATTACATCAATTCTGTGATGTACTAAAAACATCCTAAGTACTTACTTGCCCATCTGTTGGGTGGAATCCCGGGGCAGTCATAAAAACCTATATAAAAATACTCTTTCTAGGCCTCCAACGTGTTTGGTAAATCTGCCTCCTAAATGTATTTACTCATACAACTTTTTCCATTAGTTGCAGATATTTTCCTTGGGGATTCTTTTTTGAAGAGCCAAGATTCTCTTTGAAGAGAAGGGACAGTGAGAGCAGGAAGGGAAGCACATGATTAGGTTGTGCCTGATATCCATGGATCCCAACTGGACTGCACCCAAATATACTATTTTGAAGGATCTGCAACTATTTGTTAAGGTAGTTAAAGAAGTATCATTTTGTGGTGAGAAAAGGTTTTGTAATCAGAATACCTTTGTGGAAGTCCTAGTTTCTCTATTTCATGGTTGAATGACCTATCCAAATTACCTAACTTCTTTCTGCTTTGGTTTCCACGTTTTTTTTACTTATTTTTTAATGTTTTTATTTATTTTTGAGACAGAGAGAGAGAGAGAACAAGAGACTGAGCACAAGTAGGGGAGGGGCAGAGAGAGAGAGAGGGAGACACAGAATCTGAAGCAGGCTCCAGGCTCTGAGCTGTCAGCACAGAGCCCGGGACGGGGCTTGAACTCCTGAACCACGAGATCATGACCTGAGCTAAAGTCGGACACTCAACCGACTGAGCCACCCAGGCATCCCTGGTTTCCACATTATAAAAATAAGGATAATATAATACTATCTGTTCTGCTCATCTCGAAAGGCTGTTTGAAAGATAATTAAGATTCTGGACGTTGAAAGCACTTTGTAAATTTTAAGGGACCCTTAGAATTGGTGATGGTGTTCCTGTTATAGTCACTGTGGAGCAGGCGCAAATTGAAGCCAACCATTTATTCCTAAAGAGTGAACCTGCCACTTTGGAGTAGTGGTTTGTTTACTCTCAACTTCCTAGGATTTTATTTTTTTTGTTTGTTTCAAACGAAGCATTGGCAAACATAACTTGTTAACATTATGCTTTAAATTAATGCTCATTTTTAATTTCAGACCACGACTACTGGAACACAAAAAGGTGTTTTTACCTTGAAAAAAACTTTTCAGGTTAAAAACCACAAAGGAGGCAAACTGGTTTTTCTTAATTGCTCCAAAGGACCTTCTATCCTGAGGTGATCATTGTGTAAATTTACAGACCTGTCTGAGGATCCAAAGTAAATTTCTAAACACACAGAACTCTATGCAAGAAACTAACCCTTTGTTTCAAGGTAAAATGGGAGTTTAAAAATAAAAGTCAGAGTGTTTTTTTATAAGATCTGTGATAAGATAAACAGACCTGCCCTCCCTTTCCCCTCTCCTGACTATAATGACTTTCATTCCTAAAAAAAATCACTTAAGACTTCTTTGCCACTTAATATCACTTCTTTTTGACACGATCCTGGCCTATTTTCACTCCCTTTGAGCCTCTTATTCCAAGACGTCATCAGCTCCAGGTAAAATGCAATATTCAAATACCCTTTCATAAGGAAGATTCTGGATGTTCCTTGATCCTGTTGCCCAATCGTCAATATCCCATGTGGTTTTTTTCCCCAAAGATGTATTATTATCATATGATGCATATAATGTAATTTGTACATCATACAATAGTTCTGCTGATTTTAAATTACTCTTTGGCTAATAGTAAAAAGAAGTATTTGAAAGATACCATACTGCTAAAAGAAACAGCCCTTTGTTTTGTTTTCTTTTTTATTGAAGTATAATTGGCATACAATATTATATTAGTTTTAGGTGTTCAACGTAGCGATTCAATATTTATATATATACACTACAAAAATGATCACCATAACAAGTTCTAGTTACCATCTGCCACAATACAGAGTTAATACAATATTATTGCCTATATTCTCTGTGCTGGACATTACATTCCTATGATTTTATTTTGTAACTGAAAATTTGTGCCTCTTGATCCCCCCTTTATGCATTTTGCCCACCCCCAAATGCCCTTTCCTCTGGCAACCATCAGTCTGTTCTCTGTAACTCTGAGCCGGGTTTTGTTTTATTTTGTTTGTTCATTTGTTTTGTTTTGTAGATTCCACATTTAAGTGAAATCGTATATTTGTCTTTTTCTACATCTTACATATTTCACTTAGCATAATATCCTCCAGGTCCATCCATGTTGTCAAAAGTGGTAATGTTTCATTCTTTTTATGGTTGAGTAATATTCCATTGTGTGTGTGTGTGTGTGTGTGTGTGTGTGTGTGTGTATGTACCATTTTCTTATCCATTTATCTATTAATGGACACATGTAGCTTCCATATCTTGACTATTATAAATAACACTGCCATGAAGGTAGGGCTGTATGCCTCTTTTCAAGTTAGTGTTTTTATTCAGATAAATACCCAAAAGTGGAATTGCTGGGTTATATGGTAATTCTATTTTTAATTTTTTGAGGAAACTCCATACTGTTTTCCATAGTGGCTGCCCAATTTGCATTCCCACCAATAGTACATGAGAATTCCTTTTCTTTACATCTTCACCAAGACTTATCTTTTCTTTTTTGTTTGTTGCTTTTTTGATAATAGCCATTCTGACAAGTATGAGGTGATATCTTGTTATGGTTTTGATTTGCATTTTTCCAATGATTAGTAATGTTAAGCATCTTTTCATGTGCCTGTTGGTAATTTGCATGCCTTCTTTGGAAAAACATCTGTACAGATCTTCTGAATTAGATTTGTTGTTTTTTCCTCTTGAATTATAAGAGTTCTTCATATTTTTTGGATATTATCGATAGATGATTTGCAAATAGTTTCTCCCATTCAGTAGGTTGCCTTTTCATCTTGTTGATAGTTTCCTTTGCTGTGTAAAGCTTTTTAGTTTGCTGTAGTCCCATTTGTTTATTTTTGCTTTTGTTGCCCTTGCCTGTGGATTCAGGTAGAAAAAATACCACTAAGAGCAATATCAAGAAGTTTATAGCCTATATTTTCTTCTAGGAGTTTTGTGTTTTCAGGTCTTACATTCAAGTATTTTATCCCTTTTGTGTCAATATTTGGATATGGTGTAAGGAAATGATCTAGTTTCATTCTTTTGAATGTAGCTGTCCAGTTTTCCCAACATCAGTTATTAAAGAGACTGTCTTTTCCCCATTGTGTATTCTTGTCTGCTTTGTCGTAGATTAATTGCTCAAAGGTGCATAGGTTTATTTCTGGGCTCTCAATTCTTGAGAAACAGCACTTTTAAATGATTCTACTGCAAAGAGAACAATCTTACAATGGAAAATAATTAAGCTCATAAAAAATAATTACTTGGCTTGCATCGAATCCTAGGTTCTAAATTTTCCACCAGTATTAGGACCAGTCTGTGCACAAGTTTTAAATTTGGGAATCATTAAAAAAATTAGGGAATCATGACTTTATAAACAGCAGGCAAACTAGAAGGGAAGAAAGAAAATATGCTCATCAAATTGAATTATTCCAGTTGGCTGGGTTTTTTTAATCAAATCACCAGAATGACTGCCAAATCCATTCTTTGGGTGGTATGCCACATGCTCCTAATACAACCAAAATACCAGGAGTGTTTAGAAAGGTAAACCCCCTATAGGGAGGAGAACTAAGAAATTCCAGTGTTTCTCTAGCCCCCACCCCAACCTCGACTCCCAAGCCCCAAACCCCAGGGTGACCAGGACCCCTGGTGAAATACCCATACTTCAGACCAAAGATCTTCTGTGGAGTATATTAGACTTTCAGTGAGGCTTGTGTATTTGGGGGTAAATACTATTATGATACAATTTTATATTTAGAACACTAAATAAAATTTTTTATTCTAAAATTTCAAATCATTTATTATTAATTTGGTTTTCCAAGAGGGAGTTTGAAACTTTGAATCCTGTCCATACCTTTTCCTCCTTTCTTCTTCTTGTGGGAATTTGCCTGACTTCTCATGCCAGAACCAAGATCTGTACTGAGAGTGAGTGTCAATGAGACCACCACTTTCCCAGGGTGCAAGAAAGAGAATTCCAGCCTCCATCAGCTCCCTGGGCACCGATGTTCCATATTTGCCCTCTCTCTTCTCCTTCTCAATAAGCCTTCCTGTAGAAACTATAAGCGTAATGCCCAAGGGTTCTGTATGAAGCTTGAGTTAAATGCCTTGAGAGTGAGCTGATGGAGATCTGGATGAGAGTCCGGTTCCAAGGAGGGTCACCATTTCAGACAGAGCGATTTTCTTCCACACCAATTTCCTTGGAGAGAAGTAGAATGGAAGAGAGGGAAGGGAACCCTGACCCATATTTATTCAGTGTGGGCTTACTTAAGCCTTTTCCTAAGTAAACATAGAAAAATACACTGAAACAGCCAGACTTATTACTACAATCAGAAAGTATTTTTCATGATTTATTGCTTCTTAATTTCCAACTCCTGGAATAGAGCTCTGCTAATGAGAACGCACTACTAGTTCTCAAACCCACGAGCAAAGTTAAAATAACATATGCTGGAATTATCAGGAAATATTAACACATGTTGCTGTGTTGATGATTTCTTATAGAGAAATAAAGATCGAAGTCTTACCATACAGAGTAACCAGTGATAATTGACTAGCCTTCTTGATCAGTGATGACTCCAGAGGAATAAAGTCTAAAGTTTTTGTGGTCTCTACAATCTAAAATCAGAAATGAAGCACTGGGGCACCTGCATGGCTCTGTCAGTTAAGCGTCTGACTTCGGCTCAGGTCGTGATCTTAGGGTTTGTGAGTTCCAGCCCTGTGTCGGGCTCTTTGCTGACAGCTCGGAGTCTGGAGCCTACTTTGGATTTTGTGTCTCTTTCTCTCTCTGCTCCTCCTCTGCTCATGCTCTCTCTCTGTCAAAAATAAATAAACGTTAAAAAAATTTTAATGAATTAAAAAAAATGAAGCACTTATTGTGCATAGATCAGTCTCTCTAGGATCCCAAAGATAACCAGACAGAGGAAGCACCAATCTGAAGGTGGTGGGATGGCTGGGTGTATCTCATACTTGCATTCACGGACATAGACTTTCATTTCAGAAGCCACAACCTTCAGGTTCCAGTATTCCCTCATTAACCACAAGATGCTGAAATTACACAATAACTATGTTGGGAATGTTTTCATTAGCTTAATGCTTTATTTACTTACATTAACACTTTATTTACCAAAATGCAAATATTGTTGAGATGGATGATAGAATATTTTATCTAGCATTTATATCTCAGTGGAGAAAAGTTAATGACAACTGGGAGCTGGTTCTGATAGGGAAGGAAGAGAGAGAGGATGAGGGCACGGAGCATCTGAAATGACTATGACAATAAAAATGCACACAAAGGGCACCGTGCACTCTGAAATCAGCTTATTCATTTTCTAACCTTGTTTTATTGAACCTTACTCCTGACGGCATTCCCCCACTTGAGGTAGTGTAGGTTATCTGGATAAAAGAAAGAAGGAGAAACTAGTGAATAAGATAAATCAGGATTTCATACCTAATGAGGCAAGTGGAACAAGATGGAACATCCCTTGGCTAAGAGGAAATTTAAAAATCCACAATAAGTGGCTAGGCACATCTGGAGAAGGGTTTCCAGAAAACAGGTGTGGAAAAGCTCTAAGAACACATATAACCTTGGTATGAATTCATGTTCTGTATTCCCAAAATATTCCAGTTGCCCTGGTTTCTGCTGCTTCCTAGTGTCCTTTCTGCTCCTCACCATCCTAGGTCTGTCCCATCCACTCCCTAACAGCCTATGATATGCTCCACCCTACTGACCATTGGGTTCCCAGGTTGTTCTCTTCAGAGTCCTGTTTCCAGAAAACTGTACTCTTAAACAGTATCAATGACATAGTTGCCTGGAAGTCCTCACCAGTGGTCTAATCTACTTCTAATGTAGAGCTAGCAGGTCAGAAATAGGTTTGGGGTGCCTGGGTAGCTCAGTTGGTTAAGTGTCTGATACTTGATTTCGGCTCAGGTAATGATCTCATGATTGTGAGATCGGGGCCCACACTGGGCTCCATGCCCAGCATGGATTCTCTTTCTCCCTCTCCCTCTGCCCCTCCCCTGCTCATGCATGCATGGGTGGCTCACTCTATCTCGAGAGAAAGAAAGAAAGAAAGAAAGAAAGAAAGAAAGAAAGAAAGAAAGGAAGAAAGAAAGAAAGAAAGAAAGAAAATAAGTTAATAAGTTTAACCTCAGCAGGCCTATCAAATCCTCTCCAGCCCTCAATCTGTCCACCTTGCTATCTTGAGCTGCTTTAACCTTCACTACCACCATTGCTACCACCATCAAGGCCCTTCCACCCATTTTTTATGGACATCCATCTGTGTGTGTGACAGAAAGATACTGAGAGCCTATTACATGGCTGTCATAGACTCTGGGTCTAAATTTCTCTCTTGTCTAGCAAAAGAGAGGGATGCAGTATTGAAAGTGAGAGATGGCTAATGTCCACGAAAAGACGAGAGCCCCGAATAAGGGTCCTTGCCCGTTTTTATTAGGATCAGAAGGCTTACAAACATAGTGATGGACGTGCATAAAGACATAATGAATCTGTGAATATTAACTTGTGGACGTGAGGAAAAGGGGGTCTTGGGATATTTGTGGTTAGGGGTTTGGGTTAATACAAAACCAAATCTGGGTGCCAGGCAGTAGGGAGGAAGGTTGTTTACAGGGGACATGAAGCAGCACCTCTGTTTATCTTAGCTAGCCTCGGGGATGAGACAGGGGAGATAACCTCAGGGTTAATAAGGCACCTTTTCTTTTGTTAACCATCTCACTCTGGGCTGCTTTGCCTGCAGGGCAGCAATCCATAGTCCAATTCACCAATTTACCTAACATGGCCATATCCTCCTGTGAAAGCAGCTTTTCTGCTTTAGTACTGAATTGGGGTGCTTCCACCCTGAACATCTAATCTTATTTATTTCATATACCTATGTATTGGGCACCTTTGTGCCGTTTCTATTTCAGGCCTTTGCCTCTCCATCTCTATTTTGGGGGCTCAGCAACCCTTCTCTATTTTGGGGTGCCTTTGCACCTTCCTATTTCTGGCACCGTTGCACCCCCCCCTATTCTTGGGGTGCCAATCTGGTTTACCCAAACTTGGGTGTGAGCATTTTATGATTGTGTATTTCTTTATGCCTTGTCAACTCATTGGAATAAGACTGGGGGATTCCCAAGCTTATCCCCGACACATGGCTGGCACTGGTAAGGTAGCAATGAAGAAAGAGACACAAATCCCTGCCTTTCTGACACTTATGTTTTACTGGGGGGATGCAAATGACAAGGAAAATAAGTAAATAAAACACATAGTGTATCAGCAAATGGTAAGTTCTATGGAGAAAAATAAGTGGGAGGAGAAGAGGAGTGTTAGGGAGGGATGGTTACAAGTTTAAGCATAGTGGCCAGGGAAGGCCTTACTGAGAAGGTGTCATCTAAGACCTGAAGGAGGTAAGGAAGGGCATCTGGGGAAGGAGTGTTGCAGGAATAGGGACCTGGCAGGTGCACAGCTCTGAGGCTGGTGCCTGCCTGGCCTTTCTGAGGAATGCCCAGGGGTCCAGTGTTGCTGCAGCAGAGTTGGAGAGGGAAGATGAGAGCAGATGAAGTGAAAAAGGGGAGGAGGCTGGGCCTTGGAGGTAAGAAATAACGCTGACCATCCCCAAGTCCCACAAGCACTGAACTAACTACCACCATGGGAGGCCCCCCTAGAGAGTATCTTCTGGGACTTCATACCTTTATCCAAGTGCAGCCAGAGGATTTACTGTCTTGATGTTCTGCCCTTTGTTTCGAGCCTCTGCCAATTTAAGGCAAGATCCTCACGTATTTCCTTGTTCCCTCGATGGCAGTTATGTTGACAGGTTTTCATTTGGAATTGTATTTGCTCTCAGTTTCTACAGAGATCTAAATCTGCAAATATTTCTTTTTTTTTTTTTTTTTTTTTTTTTTTTTTTGCTGTTGACTTCTTCCAATTAAGTCAAGAGCAGAGAAAGTATATGGGAGGATTCACAATCAGGAATGTAGGCATTCCTGAGCTGTGACAGTAAGAATGTGGTGATAAGATAATGACCTGCAGAAGGTGGGAGAGGCAGTTATGAATTCTGAAGGGGACACATTGGTCACCTGTTGCAAGGTGTGTCCATCTCTACTGCCCAGGTGAGTTCATTGTCCTTTTTTTTTTTTTAATGTTTATTTATTTTTGAGACAGAGAGAGACAGAGCATGAACGGGGGAGGGTCAGAGAGAGGGAGACACAGAGTCTGAAACAGGCTTCAGGCTCTGAGCTGTCAGCACAGAGCCCAACGCGGGGCTTGAACTCACAGACCGTGAGATCATGACCTGAGCCGAAGCCAGCCGCTCAACCGACTGAGCCACCCAGGCACCCCTAGTTCATTGTCCTTTCTGCTGAATGAATGCCTGCTTTTCTTCTTCTTCTTTTTGTGTTTATTTATTCGTTTTGAGAGTGTGAACAGGGGAGAGGCAGGAAGAGAGAATCCTGAGCAAGCTCTGAACTGTCAGCTCAGAGCCTGACATGGGGTTCAATCCCATGACCCTGGGATCATAACCTGAGCTGAAACCAAGAGTTGGGTGTTTGACTGACTGAGCCACCCAGGTGCCTCAAAATGCCTGTTTTTCAACAAGCTAGTAATAAGTTGTGAGTTAAGACTTGCTATCTTTTGAACTATTTTAAACTATTTAGTATTATGTTTCATAGTACCCGGATGGCATTGTAATTTTTTAATGAGGAGAAGACTTTTAAGAAAAGCCCAAGATTGAATCCAAGGGTAGGAAGCATTCAACAGCAAATTAAGGTGAATTGACTCTGGATTCTAACCCCACCCTACTTTATTTATAACCACAATGATGTTTCATACAAATTGTCTGTATTCGAAGCGATTATTTACAACACTTCTGTACCAGATGATATCTGTACCAGATGCTATCATAAGCATGTGTTAACTCTACATGTATTAGCCCATAAAAAGTTTCTGATGTACTCACTTAGTAAACCATTTTATATATTTAAAAATTTGATGCTTAGAGTTTTAAAAATTTGCACAGCGTTGCTTTGTGTGGCTGCCAAAGGCACATATTTTCATTTACTCTGCAGAGGGAAGTATGAGGAACTGGTAAAATATATTCAAGCCGTAAGAAGAAATAAGCAGACTGATATCACTGGCTCTGGCTGTGATATTTAATCTAGTTTATTCCTTGATGGATTTCTCTGATGAATGAGTGATATACACTCTGATGAATGAGCTGCTTTAGGTTGAGAAAGCCATAGGAAATCTTGGCTTGTTCAGATTGTGCAGGCTTGCCAACTGGTCTGAAAACATTGTAAAAATAGATATAGACACATTATCTCACTTTTTCCATATCTGTGTCCAGTTTCAACTGAAGAAGTCAGAATTATGTGTTTTGGGAAAATCATAGAAATCAACTAACTAGACACCATCAGTTCTTCCAGAGCTCATGCAGCACGTTCCTCTCTGTGTGTCCCTTCCTTATCTCGGGATGAGAAATCCAGAAGATCTCCAAGAAATGAATGAAGTAGGATGTATGTGAAGGGCCTTGGTCATTCCTTTTTTTAACCACATCAGACAGAGGAGGTGGTGGCTCTAAGACTCAAGAAAAGCTCTTTACTGAGGACACGGATGAATCAATCCAAGGACACATGATGGTTTACTTTCCTTGAGGTTGGGTCACTCAGGAGCACAGAGTCCCAAGTGTCTCAAAATCCAGACTTCTGATGGTTTTTGCATCAAGATATTCCACCCACTGTCACCCCACCATTTTCTTGCTCTCCTTCCACTGCCATCCATAGCATTTATATTAAGTGAGTCTCTCTTTACAAGTTTGAGGCATTCTAGAAAAGTTCTGACTTACTTTTTTGCAATGTTTATAAACCTTATTAATGCTTTCCCTTGGGCACATTGTCATTTCAGACATTCCATCTCACTTGAGGAGCACAACTTATACATCTGTATATACAGTTTAAATTTACATATTTATATATATTTAATAAATATCTATTTTTTCACGAGCTACATTAATAGTCACATGTCATGATGCCTCAGACTTTTTGAAATGTCATATTTAAGAAGACTATAATTTCTGATCAAATCATTTTTTAAATTCTGAATTAAAGTTGGTGGATACCTGTTGCAAAACAGCATGGTAGTAACACTGGAAAAAATTTGAAAAATTTTTTATCTCTAAATATTTTCAAATCAGTATCCTTCTTCTAAACTTGAAAAAAAATCCACTCTTTTATTTATTTTTTTATTCCACTCTTTTAACAAATATCAATTTACTTAATAAATACGAATTGAGTGGCTGATACCTGCCTTGAGCACCTACCACCTCACAGGCACATTTGCTAGACGATGGAAACATAAAGAAGAAATGAGCACTAGCAAAGGTGATCCCTGTCCTCATGCAGTTTAGAGTCTAATGACGGTGCTCAACGAATCACACCAACAAATATGGTTATAAGCAAATGAAGATGAAGGCAAGATGTTTAGGACTTACCAATTATTCAAACCATTTATAGGACAAATAATTTTATCAATACACTACATGAGGATGCACATAAATTGTTTGGGAAGTTTCCGCCTGGTTACTCCCAACTGCATTTCGGTATCTAACCAGCACCTAAACCACAATACAACAAAAGTAAGCTCCTTATCTTCACCCCAGACTTTCTGTTTGAGTTGACACCATGTTTATTCTGTCAGTTGCTTAGGACAAAACCTTGGTGTCATCTTGACTTTTCTTTCTCTTTCAATTCTTTTACCCGCTCCTTCAGCAAATCTGTGGCTCTACCTTCAAAATACATGTCGAATCTGACCACTTCCCAGTCCCACCTCTGCTCCCACTGAGGTCTGGATTATCAGAACACAAGTGATATCGAATCTTGCCTGGATTTTTACAAATACCTCTTAAATGGCCTGTCTTCTACATTTTCCCTACTGACAGTTAATTCTCAATGTGGGTGATGTAGTGACCCCGCTGAGGGTTAAGTCACTTCACCGCTCAAAATGTTCCAGTCCACACTACCTACCCATTAAATTCACAGCCCTACTGGGGCCTATTTCCATTCTGACCTCCTCTCCTGTTCCTTTGCCTTTCACTCCCTATACTCGACTCTCCTGATCTCTTGTTGGTCCCTGGACTAGCCAGGGACCATTCTCTTTCTAGAGCCTTTCCTCCCCCAATTCCTCCTGCCTGGAATGTCTCTCCTCAGAGATCTGCATGGCTCACTCACTCCCTCACTTCCTTCAAGTCTTTTTTCAAATGACATCCATCTAATAAGGCAACCTGTCCTGGGCCCCACTGCTTTCCAGACTCCTTTAATTCTGTTCTCCTTTTCTCTGTCCCCTGTAAACAAGTATATAAATTTTACATAAATTATATTGTTTCTTTGTCTTTCCCGCTGGAGTCTAAAATTTTGGGGCACCTGGGCGGCTCAGTTGGTTAAGCATCTGACTCTTGATTTCAGCTCAGGTCATGATTGATCTCTCAGGTTGTGAGAGCCCATGTGTTGGGCTCTGTGCTGGGCTTGGAGCCTGATTACAATTCTCTCTCTCCCTCTTCCTCTGCTCCTCCCTGCCCCCCCCCAACCAACATTCTCTCTTTCTCTCTCTGTCTTGAAAAAAAAAATTCATAAGGGCAGGAAGCTTTGCCTTTTTTCATTCACATATCCTAAGCATTTAGAACAGTGTCTGGCATTTAATATATATTTTTCAAATAGAAGAATAGAAGTTAGTTAGCAAGGTAATGTAGTGGAAGAAGTGCAGGCTTCAAGTATGCAAACCTGAATTCTACTACAACTCCGCATGTTCTAGCTGGGTGAGCTTGCATGAGTTACTACACACTCTGAAGCTTCAGCAACTCCAACTGTGAAAATGTAAACCATAACATCATTGTTGTCAGCATGCAAGACATGGACACGTGGCCTCGTTTCCAGCCCCACCTTCTACCTTCCACCCTTCTCTTCCCCACCCTCCATCCAAGCCATCAGAGAAGCTGCTGGCTCGCTTCTGAGTGCTGCATGTCTGGGGACATTTGGACACCTCTGGACACTATTTGGTGTTCATCCCCTCCTATGTGATCTTGGCCAAGTCACTTAATGACAATAACCTGATTTGCACGGAGTCACAACGTGGCTTCCTCTCATGATATCACAGGATCCTCTAACCAGGCTCACGGTAGACACATTATCTCACTTGATCCTCATGACAACTCTGCAGGATGCTGTCAGTGCACCCACTTCATAGATGAGGAAACTGAGGTTGCAGAGAGGCGGTTACAACTTCTTATGGTCATATGGCTAATAAATGGAAGAAGTGGAATTCAAACTAGGGTTTATGGAACTCCAGATCTCAAGTTCCTTTATAATCCCAGGATGCAGAACAGAGATTGTCACTATCCTTACCAAAAAACAAAAAAACAAAAACAAAAACAAACAAAAAACAAGGCAAGAAAATGAAGAGTAGCATTGTGAGCATTACACACGAAGCACCCAGTGTGACATACATGTAGTTATCACTGATATCATCACAATATTTGTATAGGAAATAGTGAACAAAACATATAAATGCTATATTTTTTCAAACAAGCTTCTATAAGCCATAAATACAGTTTGAGCGCTCAGAAGTATTTGCTCACTTTGGCACCCTAGACACTACCCAAAAGCTCATCAATAGCACGAGCTCTTCTGAGTTTCTCTGTGAGAACTTCAGCAGGTCAGTTAGTTACTGGGAGGTATCAGTAGCTGAAAGACACAATTGTCCAAGCCTAGGTTTCTTAAGTCATAAACAATGGCCCCATTAATACTATACAAAGTTAGAAGACCAGAAGGGACAGGTTCATTTCTTGTAGCAAATAGTGTAATATTGACCAATGACCAAAAGAAAGCAGGAATAGAAATGTGTTCGATTTTGCTTTTTGGTTTTCTTTCACGAAGAAGAGACTTCAGACCAAGAACAATAGAATAAACATTAATGAGAGGATACAGAAGCATAAATATCTGAATATGTAAGATTGTGAGAGAAAGGGACACTTCTTGGAACCAGTTCATCCCCACAAGTTAAAGTGGTGGGCTCTTAAGATTTCTTAGCCATTGACAGTTCCTTCTGAGAAGGGAACTGAAATATACTTGCTGAGGGACAGAAGATGACAGTAGGGCTGCTGTCATTACAATTCCCTAAAGTAAATTGCACAAGCCATAGTTTGGCTTTAAAACACGTGTTAAAACCAGTCCAAGGGAGTAACAGGAACCAATTAATTCATGAAGTACTGATTCATTCATCTATTTATTCAAAAATAAACCAATGCCTACCAGTGACATCAGTAAATGTCTTCTGAATGAAAGAAATTCCCACCCTCATGGAAAATAACACCATGGATTTTTTGTTTGTTCATTTGTTTGTTTTTGGTAACCAGTCAATGAATGCCATGCTGTAGTCAGAGCACAGCTGGATCTTCATTTTGTTATGGATCAGAGGCACAATGAGTGAACCAAGAAGTGAATTGGGTCTGATAGGAGAGAGGAATCATGTTCAGAGAGGGTATAAAGGCCACTCCCTTCTGTGGAGGTGGCCTGCCCCGGAGCACTGAGTTCAGTACCACAATTGAAATGAAAAGAAATAGTGTTAAGTCAAGGACAATACAAATATGTTGAGGAGGTGCACAGGCCTGATTGCATGAAGAACACTGAAAAGGAAACAAAACAAAACAAAACAAAACAAAACAAAACAAAACAAAACACACAGGTGTTTGCCCTGAGAGAAAAGATTCAAAGAATACATAACAGCTGCCTCCCTTCTAGAAAGGGTGATGCGAGGTGGGTGGAGTTGAGGAGTATGGACCACCTTGGAGTTGGGCACTCCTCTGGGGCATTATCTCATTTAACCCTCATGTTTAGCTTTATGTGCTTGATCCCTGAGGGACACAAGCACCTAATGTCTGTCCCCAAGAACAAGAGGAACACTGAAAGACATCCCTTCTGGCTGGCCAGTCCCATCTTCCCAGGCTCTGAATTGTTGCTTTTGTATTAATTGATTCCCATTGTTTGCAAAAGTTCCAAGCAGCTGGGGTCACCTGGGTGACTCAATCAGTTAAGTGTCCAACTCTTGATTTTGACTCAGGTCATGATCCCAAGGTTGTGGGATCGAGGCTTGCATTGGGCTCCACACTGGGTGTGGGGCCTGCATAGGACTCTCTCTCTCTCTCTCTCTCTCTCTCTCTCTCTCTCATTCTCTCCACCCCCCACCCTCTTTCTCTCAAAAAAAAACAAAACAAAACAAAACAAAACAAAACAAAACAAAACTTCCAAGCAGTTAACATCAGTGAAGATTCAGAAAAGAAAAAAAGTATTTGACTTTAGGGGCAGATGGAAGTGGAGAAACCACTCCAGGGATCATAAATGACTGTACGAGCTGAAAGGACACAGGGAACACAACATGAAATGCCACAGCAGCCCAATCCCATAGAAAAGTGAGACACAGCTGCTCACTGATTTCCTAAATGGGCTGTTGGACCTTTAGAATGTGGTGTCCAGGGGCATCTGGGTGGCTGAGTCAGTTAAGCGTCCAACTCTTGAGTTCCACCCAGGTCATGTCGCAGTTTGTATGTTAGAGCCCAGCATCGGGCTCCGTGCTGACAGTGTGGAGCCTGCTTGTGATTCTGCTCTCTCTCTCTTTCTCACTCTCTTTCTCTCTCTCCTTCTCTCTCTTCCCTTCCTCCACTCACACACTCTCTCTCAAAATAAATAAACTTAAAAAAAAAGTATTAAAAAAAAAAAGAATGTCATGTCCACTTTGAAAATGAGCAAAATTGGTATGCCGGGATGGCAAAGTCAGTTGGATTTCTCCAGTTCAACAAACATTTCTGAATCTGGCTTCTATTCCTTCAAGAACCATGCTTACCTTCAAATCCATTTTGGTTTATAGAGGCCATCTTTACCAGCGTTGCTCACAAAGAAAGGGATCCTTTCAGGGAGACGTCAGAAAATATATGAAAAGGGTCTTTGAAAGCTATCACATTTGAAACTGACTTTCAATGAGCTACTGCCAGCTGCAGGGATCAGTTCAAGTAGATTCAATGGCTTTTCTTTATTTTTAGTATCTAATAGTTCACTTTTTCCTACTATTCTCAAATAACCTAAATATTCTGAGCTTTCCTGTGTGCCCTTAACAAGCAAATTGACAGACAGCATAAGAAGAAGCATTCTTTTTCTCTGGTAAATGTCCCCAGGAGATTTCTGCACCGCAGATGTACTATGGTTAATGGGCATACATCTATAAACATAAATTTAAGAACTATTCAGGAAAACAGACATCCAAAACATCACCTTCATAAAATGGTAGTACTCTTTTAAATACTATGTTTTGGGGTTTAGGAGCAGAAAGAAATAGCAGCCTAGATGACTCCGCATGGGTGAGGGTCACCTCCCCAACATGGCGGATTCTCGTTATAAACTCCGTCCAGTATGTCTTTCCACTGCCTCTCAGATCAGGTCAATCCTTAGCTCCCCTGAACTGTTCTGTGCTCAGGTTAACTTTTTAAAAATACTTATTATATGCCAAGCAGTGCAGGTGTGAAAGGTGAAATAAAAGAGAGTCACTTATGTTAATGGATGTTAAAATGGAGTCAGGAGACCATTTAGAAACTGGGCCTCATGCATGTCTTCTCCAGTGGGAACCCTGCACTTTTGAACTGAGCCAAATGGCAAATATTCTGGTTGGAACTCTGCTCTGAACATATGCAACTTGCTACAGTAATGGATTTCTGCTTAGTGACAGCCGTAGCAACCAATTATGTATAACCAAATTTAGTTTTCTGTCACCAGCACCAATCCAAATTCCTTGTAAACAATGTATACAAGTATTCCCTTTTTGTCTTTAAAAACTACCCTGACTTTGCTGCCCAATATGGGACACTTTTACCCTGAATTGTGATTCTTTGATCCCAAGTGAATGTTTGGGATTATTAATTAATGGGATAATTAATACCAAGTTAATTATTGCCTTCTGGCAATTTTAGGTTGACAAAGAACACAACTGAATTTAATTTTCACAGTAACGTCTTGAAGTGGGTACCATTTTTATTCCCATTTTACAAAGGCAGAGACTGAAGCTTAAAAATTTGCTTGGGGCGCCTGGGTGGCACAGTCGGTTAAGCGTCCGACTTCAGCCAGGTCATGATCTCGCGGTCCGTGAGTTCGAGCCCCGCGTCGGGCTCTGGGCTGATGGCTCAGAGCCTGGAGCCTGTTTCCGATTCTGTGTCTCCCTCTCTCTCTGCCCCTCCCCCGTTCATGCTCTGTCTCTCTCTGTCCCAAAAATAAATAAACGTTGAAAAAAAATTAAAAAAAAAAAATTTGCTTAAACAATTGGCTGGTAGGGTAGGTGGGGATGCGGGCTCGGAGCCCTGGTTCTTCACTGCTGCACTGAAATGCTTTTCTCAGTCAAGTTCCTTCCACGTAGGATGGGTCTATAAATGCCTAAATTTAATCTGAAGCATTCTAATGAAAAGAAAAATCCCAGGTAGAAAACAAGTTGGTGGGATATAGAATCTCTGGCCACTAGAACCAAAAAGATGTCCCTGGCAAAAACAACAGTGAACATTGGGTGTGAGATCAGTTATTTTGGCTGGTTCAGCCACAGCCGTGGCCACAGCCTCAGCCTGGAAGAAGAGGTCAAGGCTGGCCATGTAAGCACAGAGGAGAGACTCTAATTCTTTATTGTTCTTTTTTATTTTAACTTTTCAAGATTTGTGGGGTTTGGAAATCTGCCAGAAAAGCCTGAAAACAGCCTGAGCAGAACTGTTGGCAGTGTCCCTAGGAGTTGTTGGCCAAAAGCTGCAAACTCTTCTCTTCATCACTGAGACATGTCTGTTGGGAGTAGCCCAAAGATAATCTTTCAACCAAGATAATTAGCTTAGCAAAAGGGAGCCATTGTGGTTGAGAGAGCTCACCATTGATTACTAGGTCAAGATAAGGACTGTTTTCTCCTTTTTCCCTCCTGAGACCTCAGATAGTAAAGTACTTTTGACCTTGTGCAATAAAGATTCTCTTTCCCGTTGGGAATTATGTAGGGAGGAAGGGGAAGAGGTGGGAAGAAGTCAACATTCATTGTATGACTTCTCAGCACTCAAGTTTATGCCATCAGCCTTCACTTTCCCCACAGGCATGTGGCCCTCACCAGTAGAATCAGAAGAAAAACATAGCATGTCTAAGACCAGCCACAGCCCTGAAGGGTTCAGAAGAAGCCAACCCAAGATATGTTGCTTTGGCATATTGATTATTTTAAGTTGAAGGCCCTTGAGAAACAGCAGATGCAGGAAGCCCCCCCCCCCCACCAACCCCGCTTTGTACGTAAAAACATGTCATAAAATATGCCATGAGAAATATGCCATCCCTGCACCAGGAAGAGAACATTCTTATGACCAGAAATGAGTATACAAGCAAACTAAATTAACTGCCACAATTAACACACAATTAACTGTCTTGAGCCCAAACCCTTTTGTCTTATCACATCTCCAAAATTTATCATTAATTATTATATATTTTTTTAAATAATAAAAATTGCCCCTGTCATTCATTATTTTAAAAGATATGTAGACTTTGGGGCCTAATGGCTTCTTCTGGTCACCATTTTCCTTTTGAAGACTCACATGTACACAATAAAAATATTAAATAAAATTTGTATGCTTTTCCCCTGTTAACCTACCTCTGTCAGTTTACTTCTTAGGCTCAGCCACAGAACCTTCTAGGGTGGTGGGAAGCTGCCCCCCCCCTCCCCCAGCTGAGAGCCCTCTTGGAACTCACAGAAAAGATTTTTCCAAGTAACTTGATGACAAAAACTAGCCAAACTGATGAAATGCCTCTTTGAAATATTTTTTCTCCTTTTTCATTCTTAGGCATTCTGTACACAATCATTGATGAAAATTTAGAAAATATAAACAAAAAATAGGTAAATTAAAACCACCCAAAATACCACTATGCAGAGATAATTACCATGAATACCTTTGTGCAGATTCTTCCAAACTTTTTCTATTTAAGTATGAACATAAATTACTTCTTTAAAAAAAAGGGGATCAAATCCTACACATGGTTTAGTAACTTGCTTTTTTTCTTATTGTGTTGCTGGATAGATCACTATATATAAGCCCACCATCATTTACTAATCAGTTCAACATTTAGGTAGCTCCTTACTTATCACCCTTACTTTAAGCAACAACACAGCATCGCTCACACATTTTTTGAGCACTTGCCAATTATCTGACAATAAACTGCTCAAGCTGAAACCACCGCAGTTGTTAGGTCCTAACTGTGTTAGGACACAGTTCCGAGACACTGTCCTCCAGAAACATGGTATCCGACAACAATTTCACTAACAATGTTTGAAAGTGCCCCAAAGTCCTTAGCGTAGCAAACCAGCGAGCCCCTAAATGATGCCAGAAGAGGGAAGAAGAGTCACATTTCTGTTTTGCCAGGAGGCCTCTCCGTGGGGGCTCTCACCCTTCACTAAGAGAATGCAAACGATTGTCATTCTGTGGCCCCCATCCCAAACTTGTAAAATGAGACAGCAGCAGAGTTCTGCTATCATCCCAGAACATCCCAGAACAATGAAGAGTCCTCCGGGACCTTCTGAGAAGGCATTGCCACAGGGTGCCGTGTTGTTCAGAAAACAGAGCAAGAGCCAACATTTGGTGTAGAGGCCTGTCTGCAGCAGGTGGTCAAAACTGATGCTTCAGAGATGCAGAATTGTCTATTTATTTAGTTATTTTGCTTTTAATTAATTAATTAATTTACTAAATGTTTCAAGCTTCTATTTAAATTCTAGTTAGTTAAAATATAGTGTAACATTGGTTTCAGGAGTAGAATTTAGTGTGTGTGTCTAACCACACAGAAATGATGCCCATCAGGGAGCATCTTCAATCAGACCGAGGCATCCGCAACTGCTCCCACATATATAGGGTAGCAAATATTCAATTTTCCAGTCAAGCAGAAAGCACCATTTAACTGTTATTGGAAAAGTAAAAACAATGAAAATGGAAATTTGGACACCAAAAGCCACATAATACCTAAAATAACTAAAATGGTTTTAGATAGTAACATGTTCTCTGTACCTGATTCAGCCCTGGTTTCAACGGTCATTTATTAATTTAATTTTTTTCTTTTCCAGGGAAGGTTCCATTTTTTTCTTTAATAAATCATAATTGGACTACCTAAGGCCATAATTTCCCTGAGGCCTATGACATATTTCATCTTATTGAATCCCCCCAAACAACTATTTGGGAAAGTGCTGAAGCTTAGAAAGGCTGAGTGATTTATTTGTGGTAACAGAGGCAGGACATGAAGATGTCTTCCAACGACTTCCCCACTCCATCATATCTCCTGGCCTCCAAAACCTTACAACAGGCATGATTTCAAGCAAAAATGTACTGAAATATGCTGATATATTAACAGACATAGGTAATTAGATAGACAAATAAATATCTAGATTCATACATATGCTATTTCATGCATATTGAATTCAACCATCTGATGAATTCATCTCCCAGAACTCAAGATCACCTATTCATTTTATGTATGCATGCATGCATTGATGTATATATATAATATGTATGTATTTGCTCACCTTTGGTCAGCAAATCTCTTGCATATCCCACAGAACTGATTGTGGGTTTTTTTTTTCATTATGGTAAAAATTATGGTAAGTGTACTCTTTAAGTCCCATCACCCATTTCACCCATGCCCCCACCCACCTTTTCCTCTGGTAACCATCAGTTTGCTCTCTATAGTTAAGAGTTTCTATCTTGGTTTGTCTCTTTCATTTTTCCTCTTTGTTTGTTTGCTTTGTTTCTTAAATTCCACAGATGAGTGAGATCATATGGTATTTGTCTTTCTCTGATTGACTTATTTTGCTTAGCGTAATACTGTCTAGCTCCAAGTACATTGTTGCAAATGGCAAGATTTCATTCTTCTTTATGGCTGAATAATATCCCATTACACACACACACACACACACACACACACACACACACCTTCTTTATCCGTTTACCTGTCAATGGACAATGGATATTTGGGCTACTTCTATAGTTTGGCTATTGTAAATGCACTAAAACATTGGGATGCATGTATCCTTTTGAATTAATGTCTTTACATATTTTTGGTAAATACCCAGTAGTGCGATTGCTGGATCATAGGGTGGTTTCATGTTTAAGTTTTGAGGAACCTCCAATCTGTCTTCCACAGTGGCTGCATCAGTTTGCATTCCCACCAACAGTGCAAAAGGGTTCCTTTTTCCTCACATCCTGACCAGCACTTGTTGCTTGTTGTGTTGACAGGTGTGAGGTGACCACAGAATTGATTCTTAAATTTCACACCCCAAGCCCTCTGGCTTCTTTTCTCTCTGCAGTTGACAGAGAAAGTTAAGGCCCATCTTTAATTCATTTATTCATATGTTTACTCATATGCATGAAACCGCCCTGGAACCTTCTACGAAACTTATAAAAACATCCTCAGTGTCTTTCAACATAAACACACACACACAAACACATACATGCACGCACCTACATTCTGCAATCCTGAAATCTCTCTGGTTTCAGTAGCTTACAGATATGATCTCAAATTCTCCTTTTAGTCATTAAACATTATATTATTTCAAGCATACCCCAAGGACCATACTAATCACCTAGGTTTGACAAATCTTAACATTTTAACATTTTACCTAATTTTTCCTTTTATTAAAGGAATACAACATTATAAATACCATAGGAGCTCTCATATGCCTCTCCTTGACCTCTTTTCTTTCTCTTCCTCACCGAAGGTAACCACCAACATGACTTATCATACAGAGGTTACATCTTTTATTATTTATATATGTATTAGTTAACACTAATCTTTCATACTCTTAAAATTTCCTTTAAATGGAACATTGAAGTATCATTCTGAAACTCTCTTCATTCCTCCAATATTGCTTTTGAAACTTATCTGCAACAATACATGTCGTCAGTTAATTGCAACTGCATTTTAGTAGTGAGCTTCTGTAAGTACATGTTACCATTTGTTTATACTGTTACCTCTTTATGAATATGTAGGTTATTTCTAATTTTTTTTTTTTAATTACAAGATCCCATCTCCTGCTCCTTCATGGAAACGAAGCTCTCAGCACCAATACTGGTACATTCCCCACAGGCTGCTCACTGCGTGGGGGTGAAGTTATTCCTTTGTGTATGGGCCCTGGGGATATCTCTTACTTTTTGCAAATTCAGCTACACATTTAAAGTATGTTTGCCATATTTTATCCAACATAGTAAGTGTTACTTAGCAAGGATGTTTTCTGGTTAGCAGATCCTTCTTACCACCTGAAATGGGAACGTTACTACTTTCTTTTCTAAACTTTCCTTTTTGTTGGTGTCACCACATTCTGTTGCTTCTCTCCCTTTTTGCTCCTCTTCCCATCTCTTGCCTTTTAAATATCAAAATTATCACAGGGTTTGTCTTAACCCTTCTCGCTCTAATGAGTACTTCCTGGGTGATCATTTTCGTAGACATAACTGACTACAGCATGCTGATGACTCACCAATCAGGAGCCCAGAATTCTCTGACCAGAATCTTCCTCACTTTGTGCTCTGTATATCCAATTATCTCCTGTTTATTTCCACCTGAATGGGCCACTGGCACTTTAAATTCAGCACTTCTAAAACTTAACCCATTCCTTCCCCACAATTTTCTCTTTGTCTTATATTTCTAATGTCATCCACCCAAGTCAGAAAACTTGAAGTCACTCTATACTCCTCCCTCCCTTTCAATCAGACCTTGGCTTTCTGTATCCCAGAGTCATTAACTACCACATCCATTCAGGTCCACCTGCCTTCTCCTCTATTCAGTCCTCCCACCCCCGGCTTTTTTTTTTTTTTAACTTTTTGAGGTCTTTGTCATCTCTCTTTGAGCAATCACAAGAGTCACTTTGCTCTTGTGTTTTCCAACTACAGTTGCCAAATTTAGGAAATAAAAATACCGAATTGTCAGTTAAATTTGAATTTCAGGAAAACAATATTATTTTAGTGGAAATATACCTCAAATATTGATGGGAACCTATAATTTATCTGGCAGCCCTACAAACACACCTTTAATATTGCCACCAAAGGGAGCAAAAAATTTTACCATGGTGTTTCCAGCTTCATGTCGTCCAATTTCCCCGTTGCCCACAAGACTGTCTTTGGACAAATCTTCACCTGGGACACAAAACCTTCCATGACCTGGCCACTCTATACCTCTCCAATTTTCCTCACATATCTATCCCCTCATTCACTGTGTTCCCACCACACTAGCCTTAGTCCTGGAATGCCTGGAGCTGTTTTCTGTCTTAGAACTTGCAGACCCACCTACCCGGATCACTGACCCTCAGATCTTTATATGGCTGACTGATTCTCATTTCTCCAAACTTAGTGAACTGTTACTTCTTCAGAGAAACCTTCTTTGGGCATACTATCTATCGTAGTTCCTGGTTACTCTTCGTCTCATTCTTGTTTCTTTTCTTGATAACACTTTCATAATCTGACAGAATTTTGCTTATTTGCTCATCAGTTTATTATCTATCTTTTCATCAGAACATAAGTCCTATGAGATCAAACACTTAACTTGTTCACCACTGTACTCCTCAGGCTTAATACAGTTCCTAACACATAGGTGGTATCCAATAAGTATTTATAGAACAAATGAACAGGTGAAGTAATGAATGAATGAACAAATGATTGAATATTTAAGCCCATGAGTTCCTTCTGAGTCCTTGCTTACACTTTATGCTTTCAGCCTATCTTTGTCAGTTTGGGCTGCCATAACACAATATGGTGGTTTAAACAATAGACATTTATATTCTCACAGTCCTGGAGGCTAGAAGTCCAAGGTCAAGGTGTTAGCATGGTCAACTTCTGATAAGGACTCTTTGGCTTTTCCATGGTTGCCTTCTCACTGAATCCTCACATAGTAGGGAGAGACAGAGTGAGCAAGCTCTCTGGTATCTCTTTTTATAAAGACACCAATCCCATCATAAAGGCCTTACCTTCATGACCTCATCTAAATCTAAAGATCTCCCAAAGATCCCATGTCCAAATACCATCACACTGGGGGTGAGGGTTACAATATCTGAGTTTGAGGCACACACAGTTCAGTCCATAGGATGCTCCAAGTGTATTGCCCTCTTTTCCCTTCTGAGTGCTCAAGAATCTCTATATAGAGATTCCAGGTAAAATAAATCACTTCTTCCTTTGAACCTCACCAACATCGTATGTACCTGTTGTACTTACTGTAATGAGTTTTTTACACAACTGTCTCCCCCTCTGAGACTGTAAGTTCCTTGAGGGCTGTACCAACACCTCTCTGTGCCATGTCTGGCATGATGTCTGGAACTATATTCACAAGGTTTAATACAGTCCAACCCATATTCATTAACTGCATAGATAATTGGATGAATGAATACTAGCATCTAAGAAGTCAATATAAAATGACGAGGATTTGAGCAGCCAATATTCATATTATGTAGCTCGTAAAAGCTACTCCTAGAAGATACATTCCTGGACTATTTCAAAGCCTATTTATAGTTATTTTTCATGGTATTCATTAATTTGGTTACATGATTTTCAAATGAATCTGTATTAGTTTGCTGAGACTGCCATAACAAAGTACCACAGACTGGGTGGCTTAATCAACAGAAATTTATTTTCTCATAGTTTTGAAAATTAGAAATCCTCAATAAGGAGTTTGGCTTGGTTGGCTACTTCTGAGGGCTGTGAGGGAGGGATCTGTTTCTGACTTACTCCTTGGCTTATAAATGGCCATCTCCTCCCTGTGTCTTCACATCATCTTCCCTCTGTAAGTGTCTGTGTTCAAATTTTCTCTTCTTATAAGGACCCTACTCATATAGGATTAAGGCTTACCCTAATGACCTCATATTAACTTGATTATACTTTCAAAGACTCTACTTCCAAGTAGAATTACATTCTGAAGTATTGGGGTTAGAACTTCAAAACATAAATTTGGGGGAGAACACAATTCAGCCCATAATGTAATCTCCATTATGCAAATGAGAAAAGTGGAAGACAAGGCCTGTCTAAGCAGCCACCTAACTGCAGAGAAAGAAATGATAAACAGTCACCTGAAACCAAGGGACGGAACATGGTGGGCATGGGATGCAGAGGAGAACACAGTGAAAAGCAAGTGCACGCGCATGCATACACACACACACACACACACACACACACACACACACGGCTGACCAAAAAGCAGAGTGTACTGCTGTATAATAAACAGAGCCTGTAGGATAATACTTGGTTATGTTCAGAATGGCCTGTTTAAAGGGGCAGGAAAGGCTGTGATACATTTTATAAAGTGATCCTTCAAGTAAGGTTAAGTACTTCTAAATATAGCTTCTTGAGATGAACATCCAGACACATGAAAAAATTCATTACTCAGCCCTCCAGTGGTCCCAATGGTTTCTAATAGCTCCAATTTTGAAATAAATTACCATAGATCATAGAGTAGAAATGAAAAACCAACATATCAAGTTGTTCCCCCAAATGGGTTAAAATACCAGGAATATGCATTCAGGTGAGAAATACCATGTGTAAAATAAGATACATTCTGGCGTTTAATTTTTATGTTTGCCCTTAATTTCTCCTTTGCCACCCACCTTCTAGAACATCCTGGAAGAGTGAATCACCATGTGTTAAGGAAACTCAGGAGCATTGGTTTCTTGGAAGTCTGGCAGGTGACTCATATTTCATAGATTTTGTCTTAAACAATTTCATTTGGAAAAAAGTCTTCACATTTCCCAAATATACAGTGTGTCTGTTAAAAAAATTAAACATGAAAAAATAATTCATGGCTTGGTAAAGCTGGAAAGTGTTATGTGCTTTTTGTAGCATATTTTCGCTTCATCTTGTCACCTTCTACACTCATGTTTCTAAGCATAACTACAATCAATAATTGTATTGATCATGGTAATGCTAATTGTTTTGGCGAATACATGACCAAAATCAGGTTTCTGTTCGACACAACCACCTTGAATATTTTATTTTGGACAACTCAGCTCTATCTTGGCAATCCTACCACTTGTATATTTGAAAATAAGCTGACTATGAGGGCACTTCCTATTAAATTTCAATCAACAAAAAGAGAACTCTGTACGTTGGATATTCCTGAATTCTTTCTTCTGTAGATTAGATAGTTTGGTTTTGGTCTGGATTTCTTTATATTCCTGAAATCTCCTTGTGGACTTTTTCAATTTAGGCCAGTGTCTGGACCAAAGTAACAATGGACCTTACCTTTTCAAGGCACCAAAGCCATAAATAATAAAAAGAGTGCCCTTGTAGAACTCTCAAAGCAGTTAATTTCTACTTCTTTAGACAGTCATGTATATCCACACAAATGAGATAGCATTTATCTTTTGGTGTAAAAAGAGGTTTAGTAAAATACTTTGTGCCGAGCATTTAGCACAGTACTATTATATGTAGGAGACAGAATAACCAATACCCAGAATATGACCTTATACAAGCAGCACTTAGAAGGATATGCATCCAGATATTAGTAGTGATTTGCTCTACTTGGTCATATTTTGGGTGTTATTTCTTTTTCCTATCTGACTTCTCTGTTTATAGAAAGCATGTACAGCTTTGTAACAAGATTCATAGGTGATGTTTAGTTTTTAAGATAATATTTTAAATTCAGCGCAAGTGTTTATTTATTCATCTCTTTTTACAGCTGAAATTCCCCTGTTAATCGCATAGTCCAAACTACCCATTTGCACAATGGGCCCTATTTCCCCATTAAGAATTTCATGTGTTTAGGGGTACCTGGGTAGCTCAGTTGCTTAAGCGTCCGACTTTGGCTCAGGTCATGATCTCACGGTTCGTGAGTTCGAGCTCTGTGTTGGGCTCTGTGCTGACAGATCAGAACTTGTAGCCTGCTTCAAATTCTGTGTCTCCCTCTCTCTCCGTCCCTCCCTCCCCTACTCTCTCTCTCAAAAATAAGTAAACGTTTAAAAAATTAAAAAAAAAGAGTTTCATATGTTCAAATTTTTGTTAGTAACATAAATTATAAGGCATAAATGAAAGGAAATTTTTCTTGCCTAAAAAAGTAGTCACCCTCTTTGGCTTCAACATGCTAAATTTGGAGGAAAAGTATTAATGGCAGATAACATGATAATCATAACAGCATTTTCCATGAAGATCACTGCCTGGAAGTTTGAGGAACCAGATGTGCTCCCATTCCCCTCCTGTGCCGACTCTGAAGCCAAACTCAGCTTTTTGCCACATCTCCCAAATAAATCCAACACTACAATGCATTCATAAGTAATAGCCAATTTTACTGATGCTTTCTCGGGGGAAGTGAGGAAAAGAAATCACATCACATATCACCCAGAAAAACTTAATGAAAGTTGATCTTCACTGTTTGTCCCCACATTCCCGTCTCTCATCAAAAAACAAAAAACAAACAAACAAGCAAGCAAACAAAATCTTTCTATTATATTTACATTCAAATCCAGGCTTTGACTTGAGTTCCTCAGTTATCAAAAAGAAACCCAGGCAGGTGACCGGCAATGCCGTCCACAGACAGCCATCATCACCACCACAGTGAAAAAAACAGATCAGTTGATATTTAGTGTTAGTTAAGTCTGGCCCATGGGTGTTTCATGCTTCATCTCAAGCAGTTTATCAAAGTATTCACCCACCAAAGCAGGTGTATGTGTTGGTGGTGGGAGTGAAATTCTGCAGCTGAGAGAGTATTATTTTCGCCAGATAGACAAATATGCAATATTGTCATATATCTGTATATGTATAGATAAATATACACGTATTTATACACGTATAGATAAATATACAACAGGAAAATGACAAGGACTCTTTGACTTTAAGTCCCCTGTATGTGGGAGCCATCTATATGCCCTCTCAGAAAGCACAGAGCAGTGGCTTTTGAGGACACATGGAACCTCGCAGTACAAGTAGTTTTTCAATAATTTTTTTTCAAATGTTTATTTTGGGAGACAGACTGACAGAGTGGGGGAAGGGCAGAGAAAAAGGGAGACACAGAATCCGACACAGGCTCTAGGCTCCTAGCCTGTCAGCACAGAGCCTGGCACGGGGCTCAAACCCATGAAGCACAGGATCATGACCTGGGCCGAAGTCGGTTGCTCAACTGACTGAGCCACCCACATGCCCCCTCCCCCACCCAGTGCAAGCAGTTTTTAAGAAAACTTAAAAAAAATTTTTTCTCTATACTTTTATATAACACACTTGACTGATCAAGATGAGTTTTAATTGGAAATACCAAGCAAACCTCTACTTTGCTTCAATAGTCAAGGGTCTTGTTGGTATATAAAGTTATCTATAACATAAGAATAAGAAATCTTACCTTGATAGCTGTCACGAATCCACATTCAAGCGTTTTTCCAACTATTGACGCCATCACTCAGCAACCAGTTAGTAATTGCCTAGTTACTGTTTCCAAGTATGTAGGCTCTGGCTTGTAAAGTCGGAGTGGGAAAAAAGGAAAACCCAGCCTACAAAGTTTCCATCAAATAAGTCTGAACTCCAGACATGTCTTGAGTCACTCTGAGTCTACTTGGTTATTGAAATTATATGGAAACTTTTTCTACTCATTGGCACCGCTAAAACCTCCAGACAACTGGTTTCCAGCCTTATGGAGTGCTGTGCTGTTTTTCCCTAATTGCCTCTTGAAACGTAAGAGAGTCTAACTCTTCCATTCTCTTCTTTGCTGTTTTGAGGTTTCAAAATTTATGTTTGTGTGTTATCCAGGTCATTCTTATTTTGAAATAAAGATAATTGCCACTTTAGATTTTAATACTGCACTTCTTCATTTGGTATTGCTCCTCAAAACCAAAGTCATCCGCTTGTCCAAAGTGGCTACATTCCATGGTCGTCCCAGACATACCTGATGAATACGGAATACGGCTTTCCGGCAGCAAGCGTGAAGGAGGATTTATTTGCCCTGGGTTGCCCCAAGCTCTCCTTTTGTGGATCCTTTCTCATTATCAGCATCTATCCTCCAAGTTTTACCCAGAGCTCTCAGGCAACTATCATCTCTAGATACCTTTAATAATAATAATAATAAAACAATAATAAAGAATTGAGTGAGTTAATCTCTTAGGGATACATACAACTCAAAATAAGGCATACATATTTAGGATGAATTTAGCAAATTTCTGGTGGGAATAGTTAAAACTACAAAGGAAAACATGTCAGGACATACTTTTCAGAGGGGGGGGGCATCACACTGGGATAGGAACAGTACTCTAAATTTTCTGACCCTCATTTGCTGCATCTCTAACCTACTCTCAGGATTGTGTAGAAAATGAGATTGTGTCAAAAGAAATAAACAATATTGTGTGAAACATGTAAAGAGTGGTGAGGTCTGAATAAGGCCAATAGTCTAGTTAACAGTATTATACAATGGCATTTCCCAGTTTTGATATTTCACCGTAGGCACGTAAGATGTTACTACCGGGGGAGGCTGGGGGAAGGGTATACTGGACTCTGTACTGTTTTTTCAACTTCCTGTGAGTCTATATTATTTCAAAAATACTTTTTAAAAAGATGAGAAAGGATTTTAGAGTCTTCCTAGAAAGGTACAGTGCACTGAAGAAATAATATTAAAATCTTATGTCTCATTTCCAATTATCTTCTGTGTCCTGAAGAGCAACATTATCCCCTCAGTATAACTCATAAACAAGAAGCATCTTCAGTTCTCAAAAAAAAATTGTTTTTGAAAAGCATTATTGTAATTTTTCTCTTGTGCCTATTTTGAGCACAGTTATTCATCCTGACTTGCCCAAAGGTGGATAAGGGTGAAGTAGGGAAAATTAATATGTTTTTCATTCTTTAGCAAATATCACATAAAAAACACTGGTGTTCTGATAGTCAAAACTAGGACTTTGCCCAGAGACATTAACCTTTCACCACAGATTATTATTTGGGGAAATGATTATGTGAATTCCTTGGTCTCCTCTTCAAAATATTCAGAAACGGACTTGACTGCCAAAACACAGAGCTTTCAGTGCAGCAGATCCAGAAGGAGAAGAGGCTGCTCCTTTTTGGCCTCGTTGGACTGTGGAAAGAAGGAGAAAAAAGAAAATGGCAGCAATTAGTTGTCCCTGTCAGTTTTTACATCCCTGGGCTGCAGACCAAATGTGGTAGGTTTGTGAGGAAATAACTTATGAGGATACAGGGGAGGTGGCCCTGCATTGTGGACTTTGGGAGCAAGCTGCCTGGAGCCAACGCAGGGAGACGGGGCACGGTCATGGAGGCATGGAGCAGATGAGGCCCCTGAATCTCATTTTCTAAAGTTACTGTTTCCCTGTGGCATGGATCCTGGTTTGGAGCCAGCTTGTGTGAGAAGAAATCCCACATTTGGGGATAGGATTGGATTTCGAGGCCAGCTGGATAGAAAAGATGATGCTGAGGTGCCTTAGCCAAATAGATGGACCTTGAGTTCAGACTGGTAGATTTCAACGCTGGAGACCAGTAGGGCACTTCCATGGCAAGGCAGAGGGGAATTTACCTCTAAGCACAGAAGACTTGAACCCAAGTCTAGTCCTGTTTAAAGCCTACTGTGGCCTTATAATGTAAACAATTGTGTTGGGTAGTATTCAGACACTCTAGGATGAGAGATTCTTTTAGTCTGCTGTGTATGTGTGTTATAAGTTACGGGCACTCTTCAGTGTACCTGGGAAGCTAAAGAAAAGAAGAAAGATTAAAATTGAGCAGAGTTTATACTCACTTAGATTTGAATATATGTCAGGACAAATCATGTTATTGCATTGTCACAAGTAAAGTCTCTCTGAGCATAGTTTAGTATAGCTGAAGCTCTTAGCACTTTTCTAATTTAAAGTTTAAATGGGCGCAGTTTAAATGGGCGCAGATAGGTTTACTTATATTTTCTGAACTGCTTCCCGATCAGACACCCTGGTGGTTGCTGGGACAAAGATGAATGAGATAAGATTTCTACTCACAAAGTGCTCACAAGCATATAAATAAATAATTATGATATAATGAATATATACACTAAAATTACTTTCAAGAGTAATGGTATCAGCAGAAGTTCTGAAGTTATGGAGGAAACAAAGTTCCATCAGCCAGCTTTTCGCTAAGACTCTATCCAGCAATGTCATTGAATCAATAATGTGTCTAGTAATAGTACCATCTATAGTGGTTCAAAGGATCATATTTTAAAAATTGTAGATTGTTTTATATTTTCCAAAAAAATGCATTATTTTCCTGCAATCCAACTTTTAAGCTAAATTCTTCCACATTGGAATCTATAATCCCAAGGTTAATTCTCAGGGCAAGTAGATTATAATAACAGCAATTTTCACTTTTCAGAGCATGTGTCCTGTGTTAACTCACTTAATCTTTACAACAGGTACTGAACTATCCACACAGAGTTCATGCAGTATGATACCAGAGCCCCACCTTTTAACCATTGTGCTGTACTTAACGGTTCCCTGTGCTTTCCCTAAAGCACTTGGCAGGCCCTTCCATGTAGTACTAGGCTTACAAATTGGCTCCACTGCTCCATATTTACAAGTATATTCCTCAGAACACTAGCACTATATGCACAGCTTACCGGTGCCTTTTGTTTTTAGTTACAAAGCTTTTGTTTTTCTTTTTTAACTGAAAAAAGTCCTTGGAGCCTTTGATATATGAATGTGCACTGTATATACTTCTGAAGGACACAATAGTGTTTAATGCTTCCCAAACATATAGACTACTGGGTAATTGAGCATTCCAGGTTTGTTAGGTTTCTCTAGAGAAACAGAACTAATTAGATATGCACACACACACACACACACACACACACATACATATATATACACATACATCTATATAAATAATAAGATTTATTTTAATAATAAACCGACTTACACAGTAATGGAGGCCAGAGAATTCAAAATCTACAGGGTGCTCCAGAATGCTGGAAACCTGGGGAGGAGCCAATTTGCAGTTCAACTCCAAAGAGATAATGCTGCAGATGAAGTCTGAAGATAGTCTTCTGGAGAATCCCCTCTTGTTTGAAGTCAAACTTTCAGATAATTGGATGAGGCCACCCACATTATGGAGGGCAGTGCACTTTTCTCAAAGTCCACCTATGTAATTCAAATTTTATCCAAAAACATTTTCTCAGAAACATCCAGAATATATCCATCCAAGTTAACACACACAATGAGACATTATACCTGAAGATCAGGATTCCAAAGATATCATCTTAGAAAACACTGCCTTGGTTGAATTGTTAGCTCCTTGAAGGCAAGACCTGAGTTTTAAGATTCTTGTATCCTTCAATATTATCATTGATTGATAGTAATAGACTGTAATTATGGTAAAATGGAATGAGCACTGAACTTGGAGTTAAAAAACCTGGAGACCAATCCTGGCTTAACGTTCCAGGAACTTTGAGGTCTTGAGTAGATAATTCAAACTCCATTCTTATCAGGTTTGTTATATGTGAAATGGGAACAATAATAACTGTGTCAAAAGATTGTGGAATTAAATGAGGAGATATGTGAAAGTGTGTGGTGCATTTTATGAATTGAAACGTTTCATAAAGCAAACAATGATAACTCCATGACAAAAGACTATGTGAAAATATGGCAATGTCAAAGTACATCTCTGAAAATCAAAATGCTTCATTTTATTTCAATGTCACCAAAACGTGGTATCGGTTAAACCATAGGAAATTGTCAATGTTTAGCATATTTGTAGTTTCGTACGACTTTTTTTTGATGCTATAACATGAATAGAGCATAAAATGCAGAGTTATAATACTTGAGGTTATTGCTAACAGACTTGTTATTGCAAACTAGAACTTGATATACCCTATTCATTATTGTCTTTGCCCACAAGGAGATTTTAGTCTGGAACAGGGTGACTCAGAGTACCTATTAAACACAACAAAAAGGAAAAAAAAACAAAAAACGATCACTTTCCTGAGTTGGTTGCAACTTTGAAAATAATCTCCCTTATCTATTTTGTAAGGTGGATCCCAGGAAATGGTTATAAGTCTGAGAAGACAAGAAATTTTTTCTAACAGCCATTCTGGCTTTCTACAGCTCCCTGAACATACCAGTCATGTGCCTTTATAGCTTCCCCCACGAATCTGCCTGGTTAATACCTCATCTTCTAGTCTGCTCATATCTCGCCTTCTCAAGGAAGGCTACCCTGACCACTCTATTTTATATGTTCAGCAAACTGCCCTCACAACCCATTTTCCTGATGCTTTCTACCATTTCTTTCTTTCTTTCTCTTTCGATAGCACCTATCACTTTCTTACACATATAATTTAATTTTCTTATCTGTTGTATTTATTATTTATTGCTTGTCTGCCTTGCTAGAATATAAGCTTCTCAAGGGCAGGGATCTTTGTCAAGTTTGTTCATTGATTAGCCTAAGCTCCTGGAACAGTGCCTGGGATATAGGAACTCAATAAACATTGGTTGAATAAATAGATTTAATGAGAAGATCTTGAATAGGCAAGATATGTTGCTGAATGGCTAGGAAAAGGTAGTTGGTTCCAGATTCGAAGGGAGAGCAAGAGAAGAAGGTATTTAGTATCAAAATAATTTTTAAAAAGATCAGTGGATTAATTAAGATTATTAAGATTTGATTCTAAATTTCTTATTTTCATTTAAAAAAATTGCTTAAATGCTTTAAGAGGCCAAAGTTGGAATCTGAAGTGATGGTGAAATCTCTGCAGAATAAGCTTATTTTCTGAGATGAGATCCACACAAATCTGGAAGAAACTCATGAAACTACTGCCAAGGCCAGTTGATCTGAGCCACTGTGGTCAATCCATTTCCGTTTTTTTTTTTTTCTTTCTTTCTTTCCAATATCCCAGAGTAACAGGATTAACCATGCCATGATTCCTTTTCCCCCCTCCCCCTGCACCCTTAAATTGCTTATGTGGCCATAACTTATAAAATATTCTTGGACCTAACTAATGGATAAGGATTGTAATAGAGGCAGGCCAAATTTAAAGATCAGGGCAACCACAAACCATGATGGAGGATGCTATTAATGTGACTAACTCGTCCTGGCAGGAAATATAGGAGTCAAACCTACAAATCACAGGACAAAGATCAACTTGACACAATCCACAAATCTGAGTCACTAAGACTGTGCCTAAACCCAAGTGAAGCAGTAGCAATTGCCTGGTTAGCTCAAAATGAGTGCTTTCTATATTCCTTAGGAGACTATCATAAACAAATCTCATAAGTATCACATTAAATAGACAAGATACTATTGTAATCATTAAGCAAATTTCTTAATTTCAAGAAATAGGAGAACATTTTTAGATCTTTGTTCATCTCTTAGAGATATAGACATTATTCCTTAATTGATTAGCCTTAAGAGAGAGACTAGATGGCCTCTCCAGATTTCTTCTAGACCTATGAGTCTTTAACTTACACATTAACAAACATAGTATCATAGGAGAATGGAAATAGTATAGTTCTAAGTGCCAATCCTGCTTTACTAGTCATCAATCAACCATCTCGATACTGTGGATTTGGGAGTCAAAACTGCATGAATTCTCTGTCACTGGAAGACTGAGGTTTGTTCCTGTCTGGAAGTTTGTTCAAGCGTGAGTCCACTGATTGAGGGAATGATTGTGGTCTGCCAAGGGTGCTGTGTAAAAAGGAAGTTGTTTCTCCCAACAGCCTTGTTTGTGTTTTCAAAAACTGTTTCAGTTTATGTTCTGTTTCCATTCCCATGCCCAGCCCTCCCAAAGTAAACAGATGACAAGTAGTGGTGGTGGGATAGCGGTGATGCAGGGGTGGGGATGGAGGTGGAGGAAGGAAAGAGATGTCCCCAGGGCAAGAGGATTTTCAAAGAACCCAAATGTAATTTGGAAATGAACTCAAGTGCCAAACCAGATGGGATTTATACCAACAAGATCAGCCCAATCTATAAGCATAAAAACAGACTCCTAGAAGTTCCATTTACTTATTTGAAAATGACCAAATACTGATGGGCACTCTTATACTAAACTCCAGCTAAATTAGTGGCTAAAGATGAATCTTTGGCACATCAGAAGGTATACCCCTTTCTTCCATTCATCCCACTCTTCCACTTCTATTTGTCCAGAAAACTCATTTATTTCTCAGAATTTCTAGAAGAATGGACCCTGAATTCTCTTAATTCCAACTATGGCACTAAAAACTCTGAAAGGTTAAAAAAAGAAAATAAGTAGAAAATAGAAGGAAAAAGAAACAAATGCACTGAGAAAATAAACTTCCAGAATTTTAACTAAATCTGGAAAATAAGTCAACATTTAGAATTTTCCTTCTTTCCAAGTCTACTCCCAAGACCTTAGGTGACCTCAGTTGGATTAGAAAGTTCTCTTTCTACAAACAAAATTAACTATAATCCTTGATTCAGTAATATTGGAACTCATAAAATCTTCCTTTTATATGCCTGTCTACCAAAATACATATAACTTAAAATAGTAGTGCTATGTGGTTCTTCTATTTAAAGGCAAGTAATTCTATTGTATTAAATTATAATTTATATAAAAAGCACTTGTCAAAATTTAGTTGATCACATATTCCTATGTTAGCAGAATAAAAGAAAAGATAATCACATCATCTGAGATGACATAGTTCTCTTGTTCAAAAGTAAAAAATAGCTACATCTATCTATCTATCTATCTATCTATCTATTTATCTATCTATAAAATAACAACATATATATATATATACATATATAGTTTGTGTAGTGTTACAGTGAGTATGTGTTACTTTTATGATTCAGAAAGCATAAATTATTTCCATTTTTGGTGGGGAAGGACTTTATTTCATTAAATTCAGATTTTGAATACACCAATTTAGAAATTAAAGTTGTATCAATATAGTACTTACAGTTTTAGTAAATAAAACTACCATATATATGTTTGCCCACTTCTAGGAATATTGACAAGAGATATTCTTCCAACAAAACTGCATATGCATACGGTTATACACTGGTGTATATTTGTAACTATAAAATATTGGAAAACCTAACTGCCCTTACATAGAAAATTGACTTAATAAACTACGGTAGCCCACAGGTTTGATAACCTCGATGAAACAGACCAAGTCTTTGAAAGACATAATCTATCACAAGAAGGAATAGATTATTTGAATAGACCTGTATCTTTTTAAAAATTGACTCAATCATTAATGAACTTCTAAAACATAAAAAAACCAGGCCTAGAGAGTTCACTGGTAAATTCTACTTAAAGAAGAAATTATACCAATTCTCTACAATCTTTTTCAGATGATAGGAGTGGATGGCATACTTCCTACCTCATTTCATGAGGTTAACATCACCTTAATACCAAAACCAGAGAAAGACATTATAAGAAAAGAAAGCTAAAGACCAATATCTCACGTGGACATAAATTCAAAAATCCTCAACAAAATATTAGCAAATTGAATTCAATAATGTATGAAACTAATTGTACTACATGACCAAGTGGAATTTATCTAGGTATGCAAGGCTAGTTAAACATTTGAAAAACAATTAATATAATCCATCACACCAAAAGGCTAAAAAAGGAAATGTTAATAGTCTTATCAATAGATAGATATAAATAGAAAAAAGACTAGAATAGAATAGACAAGAACATTTAACAAAATCCAGGTCCAATTCATGATAAATAAGTCTCAGTAAACTAGGAATAGAGAACTTCCTAAACTTGATAAAGAATATCTACCAAAAAACTACCACTAACATCATACATAATGATAAGAGACTCAAACTTTCCCACTAAGGTCAAGCACAAGGCAAGGATGTTCCCTCTTACCTCTCCTTTTCAACATCATGCTGGAGGTTCTAGCTGATGTAATTAGACAGGAAAAAGATACAAAAGGTATACAGATTGGGAAGGAAGAAATAAAACTGTCTTGTTTCTCAGATGATATGATCGTCTATGTAGAACATCCAAAAAAAATCAACAATAAAAACAACAAAAACTCTTGGAACTAATAAGTGACTTTAGTTAAGTTTTAAGATACAAGAAAAATTTATAAAAGTCAATCATTTTGCTTTATGCTTGCAATGAACAAGTGAAATTAGAAATTAAAAACACAATACCATTTATATTAGCAGCTCCCCAAATGACATACTTAGGCATAAATCTAACAAAATACGTATAAGATCTAAATGAAGAAAACTATAAAAGTGGTAAACAAAACAAATAACTAAATAAATGGAGATATATCCCATGTTCATGGATAGGAGGATTCACTATTGTCAGGATGTTAGTTCTTTACTTGATCTATAGATTCAATGCAATTTCAATCCACATTCCAGTAAATTATTTTATGGATATCAACAAACTGGTTCCAAGTTTATAAAGAGGTAAAAGGCCCAGAAGAGCTATCATGATATTGAAAGAGAAGAACAGAGTTGGAGGACTGATGCTAGTTGACTTCAAGACTTACTATGAAGCTAGACTAATCAAGAGAGTAGTATTGGTGAAAAAACAGACAAAAAGATCAATGGAATAAAATAGAGAGCACAGAAATAGACCCAAATAAATATAGTCAAGTGATCTTTGACAAAGGAGCAAAGGCAATACAATGGAGCAAAGATAGTCTTTTCAATAAACAGTCCTGAAGCAAGTGGAGAAAATCCACATGCAGAAAAATGAAACTAGACACAGATCTTACACCCTTAAAAAAGTAACTCAAAATGGACATATATGTAAAATGCAAAACTATAAAACTCTTAGAAGATAACTTAAGAGAAAATCTAGATGTTCTTAAATTTGGTGATGACTTTTTGGATATAACACCAAATGCATAATCCATAGAAGAAATAATAAGCTGGATTTCATTAAAATTATGAACTTTTTCTCTGCAAAAAGACAATATTAGAAAACAAGCCACAGACTAGGAGAAAATATTTGCAAAATATACACTTGATAAAGGACTGTTATTCAAAGTATACAAAGAACTCTTAAAACTCAACAATAAGAAAACAATCTGATTAAAAAATGGGCTGTAGACCTTAACAGACATGAAACCAAAGAACATAACAAATAAACATATGAAGCTTCTCCATATCATATATCATCAGAAAAATGGAAATTAAGACAATAATGAGAGGTGCCTGGGTGGCTTAGTTGGTTAAGTATCTGACTCTTGATTTTGACTCAGGTCATGATCTCTCACAATCGTGAGATGGAGCTTCCTGTCAGGCTCCAAGCTGGGTGTGGAACTTGCTTAGTATTCTCTCTCTCCTTCTCCCTCTCTCCCTCTGCACTCCCCCACTGGCACACACATGTGCTTTCTCTAATATAGATATAGATATAGATATAGATATAGATATAGAGATATACTTATGCACACATATATATATATACACAATGTATATGCATATATACATATATACATATATACAATACAGTGTCTGTGTGTGTGCGTGTATATATATATACACACACACATATATATATATATATATATATATATATATATATATAAAATGATATACAACTACACACCACTTGGAATGGCCCAAATCCAGAACACTGACAACACCAAATGCTAGCAAGGATGTGAAGCAAAAGGAACTTTGATTTATTTTTGGTGGGAATGCAAAATGGTAGAGCTGTTTTGAAAGACAACTTGGCAATTTTGCACAAAACTAAATACACCCTTACCATATGCTCCAACAATTTTTCTCCTTGGTATTTACCCAAAGGAACTGAAAACTCATGCCCATACAAAAACCTATACATGAACATTTATAGTACCTTTATTCATGATTGCCAAAACTTAGAAGCAACCAAGATGTTTTTCAGTAGGTGAATGAATAAATAAATGAGTATATCCAGACAATGGACTCATGGTTTTTTGTACACATAGTTATAAATACGAGTAGAGATACAAATGAAAATATCCTAGACAAAAAGATGTAGACATCAATTGTACTTTCGTTGACTCAAGTGGAACAGTTTCAATGATACTCCAGAAGTAATGAGGGCACCAGTGCCCACTAAATAGAACCAGGGCTCCTTGGAGAAATAGCTGATTCCAGAGTTAATATAGGGAAAGTATAAGATGAACCTAAACATTTTTTATACCACAAAGTAAGGAGGTGCTCTAAAAATGATAAGGATATGTCAAAGGACACAGAGTCCACTTAAAGGAGCTCCCACAGGCCAAATCTGGAGCGATTTGAGTACCAGAACAAATAATAATAGTGTATTTTATTTCATTAGGATAAAAAGAATCCGTGAGTCTATATAAATCATAAACAAATGAACACATAAGAAAGGAAAACTTTTCCTTACAGTGGAATGCTAATAAATGTAGAAGGACTAATGGAATTTAAAAAAAATCACCCTTTTGCTAACTATCATAGTAAAAATTTAATCAGGGAAGAATTATTAATGGATACTAAAGACAGTGGATGATTTAATGAAAAACAGGAAGTTTATAGGGTCTCAGGTATACCCCCAAAATATCTTATAAGTTATGAAGGGGGAAATACTACCTTTATAGAAAGGAAGCCAGGTAAATACCGACTTCACCAACTGATCAAATTTGGCATCAGTAATAATGGCACAATTGAACATTTTGTGCTTCCTGATATGAAGTGCTGAGAACACACTATCACTGATGTAGTATTGTTCTTATAAAAATGCAAAACATGGATCCAATTATGAGGAAATGCCAGAAAACACAGTTTGAGGAACAGTCTACAAAATAAATGATCTGGACTCATCAAAAATGTCAACATTATTTGGTAAAGGCTGAGGAACAGTTGTACATTATAAGAGAACAAAGTGGAAAGAAAACTTGATGCAATGAGTGATTCCCTTCTGGATCCCAGAAAAGAAAATATTATAAAGGACATTACTGAAAATATGAGAAAATTTGAATTAGGCCTATAAATTATAGTATTGTACCAACATTAAACCTCCCACTGCAGTTGTATGAGTTAATGTCCTTGATCCTAAGGAAATACACATTGAAGTTTTGGGCATAAATGAGTGCGATGACTACCATGTACTCTCAGAAAGTTCAGGGAAGAAAATAAAGATGTATATAAATTATATCATGAGAATATTAACAATTGGTAAAGTTGGGTGAAGGTTATAGAAAATTATAACCTTATTTATTTATTTTTTAAATGTTTATTTATTCTTGAGAGAGTGCAAGTGGGAGAGGGGCAGAGAGAGAGGGATACACAGGATCCAAAGCACTTGTCAAGCTCTGAGCTGTCAGCACAGAGCGCGATGCTGGGCTTGAACTCAAAAACTGTGAGATCATGACCTGAGCCAAAGTTGGACGCTTAACCAACTGAGCAACCCAGGTGCCCCAACCTTATTTATTTTTGAGAGAGAAAGCACAAGTGGGGAAGGGACAGAGAGAGAGGGGGGAACAGAGGGATCGGAAGTGGGCTCTGAGCTGACAGCAGCAAGCCCCATGCAGGGCTCAAACCCATGAACTTTGAGATCCTGACTTGAGCCGAAGTTGGACCCTTAACCAAACTGAACCACCCAAGCACCCCTAAATTCAGGTGATCTTATCTAATTTCCACACTGTGGTGGGCAGAGGAACATGAATTGGAGGAATTCTGACTATATTAATTTTTGCCATGTAGCTGGGAATAGTTTTCAATTTGTGTCTTACATTCTTCACTGCACAATTTTTTAAACTAAATCCTACAAGTGGAGAAAATATGTTTTAGAAAATCCAATGGCATTTAAACTATCATTTCAATTAGTTGTAGTTAATGATCATACTTCGATTGACCTCCTAATAGAAATAGTTTATTTATTTTTTTGAAGCTCATGTCACAGGATTTTTCATCACTAGCAAAGCCTTTGTCCCCTGAATGAACTGGTCTTTATATCAGAAAATAATCTGGAACATTGCTAGTCTAGTAATCCAAAGATCTGACTAATGGCATTGCTCTTCAAATAAGTATGGGATCTCTTTGATTAATAACTATATTTTGAAAAATTAAAGATAAACATATACAAAGTAATTTTTTTAAATTTTAGATAATCCCGAAGGTCACAAAATAAAAATTTTATTTCCCTATTTCTCTTTACTATTAATTCCTACCTCTCCCCACCCCAGCTTTATTATGCAAATCAGGGGTTGACAGAGTATAGCCCATCCAAGGGTTTGGGTTTTTTTGTTTTTGTTCTGGCTTTTGTTTTTTTTGTTTTTGTTTTTTTGTTTTTTTGGGGTTTTTTTGCAAATAAAGTTTTCTTGAAGCCAAATCTAGCCCTCCATGGTGTCTTTTGTTTTTGTTTTTGTTTGGTTGTTTGTCTGGTTTTGTAAATAAAGTTTTCTTGGAACACAGCAACTCTCCCCCTTTTTAAAAATATTATCTATGACTACTTCCTTGATGTAATGGCAGAGTTGAGTAGTTGCAAAAGAGACTATATGGCCTAAAAATTTTTATCATCTGGCCCTTTAAAGAAAAAGTTTGCTGACCCCTAAAAAATGGTAGAATGCTATTCTACCTTGTTCTTTATTTAACAATAGACATACATTCAATATATAGATCTACTTCTTTCTTCATAGTATTGGAATAGCATTGCACTCATATTGTTTGTATAAACAAATTCCAGAATTTGTTCAACCAGTCTTTTAGTTTGTTTCCTAGTCTTTCCTACAGTAAAACATATACTGGCATGGGTTTTTTTTTTATTAAAATTTTTTTAATGTTTATTTATTTTCGAGAGAGAGAGAGAGAGAGAGAGAGAGAGAGAGAGAGAGAGAGACAGAGTGCGAATGGAGGAGGGGTAGAGAGAGAGGGAGACACAGAATCTGAAGCAGGCTCCAGGCTCTGAGCTGTCAGCACAGACAGAGCCAATGCGGGGCTCGAACTCAGGAACCGTGAAACCATGACCTGAACCGAAGTTGGACCCTTAACCAACTGAGCCACCCAGGCACCCCTGTTGGCAGGTTTTACAAGTGAAATTACTGAATGAGGTAATGTGCTTCTTTTAATAAATATTGTCTAATTGTCAAATGCAACATTTCTTGTATAACCTTCACCAAAGTGACACTTAACCTGGTCTCCTTTCTCTTTAGATAATGCTGGGCAGAAAATATGGCCAAAGATTATAAATAAGATAATAAATATAATATGGTAGGTATACCACAGCACAATCTCTGTGCAAAAAGAAAAAAAAAAGAGGAACTTTAAAATAACACACGTTTGTAGAGATGAAAAAGAGAAGGGAATAATGAAAATTCTGTGGCATGGCTTTTTAGAAGGGTTAAGGAAAAACAGAACACTTTATTTTGTGATTATTTAACAGAAAAATCATTTACATTCTGCCCCAATTCATTTATACATTAAGTTAAATAACGGTTTCAAATGTGGGTAAATATGTCTTAAGTTGCAAAATTTCAGAGACAGGCTGTACTTTTTCCTGGTAAAAGTCCAGCCCAGTAAGAAGTTCCACATCGCGGACCCGGGCAACGTGGGCTTTCCATCTCTCTTCAATCCAAACAGCTTCTGGTTTATTTTCCTGTAAAAGCGAAACAAAAGCCTGTTTTTCATAGGGCATTATTTTTCATTAACAGAGGGATCTTCTATTATTTAGAGGTTTTCCTTTTCCCTGTGCTTTTTATTGCCTTAAATCTTAACTTGATACAGCTAAATTTTGTTGTTTACTAAAATAAAAGGAAAACAGAAGTCCAAAAAGTATGTTATAACAAATACAGACCACCACAAAGTCATAAAGCTTAGCTATTTTAGTATTTACTTCAGATATAAAAGAAATAAGATATTACAGATGAAGTTAAATCCCCAATGTCCTTCTACTCAGAACTAATAATTAGCACGAGTCCATGTTTTAAAATTTTTACAGCACATCACTCTACAATATATATCATGAGTTATGAGTGTTCCAATTTATATAAGCGGTATTATAAGTGGTATTCTATAATTACTTTCTCAATCAGTATTACATGTGCAGGGGTACCTGGGCGGCTCAGTCAGTTGAGCCTCTGACTTCAGCTTAGGTCATGATCTCACATTTCATGGGTTTGAGCCCCATGTTGGGCTCTATGCTAACAACTCAGAGCTTGAAGCCTGCTTCAGATCCTCTGTCTCCCTGTCTCTTTGCCCCTCCCCTGCTCATGCTCTGTCTCTCTCTCTCTCAGAATAAATGAACATTAAAAAAATTAAAAAAAAAGAATTATGTGTGCAATCTATCCATAGAGATATATCCAGAGCCAGTTAAATCAGTTGTTTTTAGCTGTGGTTTGTGGTAGCATAGTTTATTTTCTTTTTATTGCCATATTGATAGTATTTTTGGCATTGTAAATAATCCTGTAATGAATAACTTGGCACATGCCTCCCGTATCCAAGAATATGAGTTTCTAGGATACATAAATGGAATTGCTGGATCATAGAGTACATGCAACTTAATTTTCCCAGATATTAAACCTCACACTCCTCAGGTTATTTATACCAATTTACAATTGCATTGATAGTGGAAGAGAATACCTACTTCCCCACATCCTTGCCAAATCACAGTGTGAAATAGTGTTTTATCTGTTTGATTTTATTACCCCGAGTATCATCAGAGTTGAGTATCTTTTCACATATTTCTTGGCCATCTGACTTTTAATGGGTTTTTTACTATATAAAAATTAGTTCGATCCTTTAGAGCTATGGATTTCTATAAAATTTCTTATTTTTTATATATTAATTTTCTGATATTCATATGGTACTGCTAATTTCCATTTAGATTTTTTTAAAAGTAAGAAAATTTAAAGGTTTGTTTAGATGAATGTGGTTTTTTTTAAATTTTTTTTTCAACGTTTATTTATTTTTGGGACAGAGAGAGACAGAGCATGAACGGGGGAGGGGCAGAGAGAGAGGGAGACACAGAATTGGAAACAGGCTCCAGGCTCTGAGCCATCAGCCCAGAGCCTGATGCGGGGCTCGAACTCACGGACCACGAGATCGTGACCTGGCTGAAGTCGGACGCTTAACCAACTGCGCCACCCAGGCGCCCCAAGATGAATGTGTTTTAATAACTCTCATTTGACTTCAGCATAGTAACTTTTTTTTAATTTTTTTGTTTATTCATTTTTTTGAGAGAGACAGAGACAGCATGAGTGAAGGAGAGGCAGAGAGAGGGAGAGAGAGAGAGAGAGAGAGAGAGAGAGAGAGAGAGAGAGAGAGAATATCCCAAACAGGCTCTGCACTGTCAATGCAGAGCCGACATGGGGCTCGAACTCACGAAGCCATGAAATCATGACCTGAGCCCAAACCAAGAGTGGGATGCTTAACCGACTGAGCCACCCAGGTGCCCCTGGTTTACTTGTTTTTTTTAATATGCAAGCTTAAAATAGGAGCTATTATTTGAGCCAGAGGAAGTGTAAGAGGAAACTGCTTCTTGTTTCTAACCACTAAAGCATTTCTCTGTGAGATTCACGATGTGCATTAATTTTTTAAGTAAATACGCAGTGTACTAATTTGAGCCTATTTCCAACGAGAATCTAATTGATTCTTTTTTTTTTCTGCCCTTATTTCCCATTTCAGCAGCATTCACTATTTTTTATCACTTTTTTCACAAAGTTTTCTCCCACTTGATTTATATTACTCTGCTCCCTCATGGCTTATTTGGTACCCATCCAACTAAATGTTCACTCAACACCTGACTAGGTCTACCCTCTTTTAAAACTGCAATGAAATAAACCTAAAGCAGGCCACCTAACTCTATCTAGTCAGGGGTAATACTCAAGTTCTTTAATACCGGGTAGTTCACCTGCACCAAGCAATCTGAACAGAAGCCAGCAATAGACAACTCTTACTGTACTAATGCATCCAACGGAAGAGCAGCCTTGCAAACATAGAGTGATTATGAGCTATATTTAAAAACAACTGACCCTTGAACAACATCGGCTTGAACTGTGGGGATGCACATATATGCAATTTGTTTCAATAAATACAATACAGAACTGTCATTGTATTTTCTCTTCCTTGTGCTTTTCTTAATAACCTTTTCTTTTCCCTAGCTTACTTTATTGTAAGAATACAGTATACATGTAATAAAATATGTGTTAAATGGGCTACTAATGCTATTGTAAGGCTTCCAGCCAATAGTAGGCTATTAGTAGCTAGATTTGGGAGTTAAAAGGTATACGTGGATTTTCAACTGTGTGGCGGTTGGCACCCTTAACCCCCCCCATATTGTTCAAGAGTCAACTGTGTATGTGTTCAAATTGTTACATAAACAGAAGTATTACATACCCCTAAAATACAATGCCCTCTGTTGGGTTTTTCAGGCAATATCAGTTTCAGTATTTTTCTACCCTACTTCTTTATCTTCTCCCCTTAACCACATACAGTTTGGTTATTGCTGCTACCACACTAATGAAATTGCTTTGGCAAGGATAACCCAGCTGAGTGGATTTTTGTTTTTTGAACTTTCACTTAGTTGATCACTACAGGCTTCTAAAATTTCCTTTTTTCTCACATAGCTCTAACTGATGACTTGTTCAGTGAACACTATCTCTTCAACTGATTCTAGTGATTTCCATCCTAGCAGATAGACATTTCCCTCAATTTGAACTTTGGATCTCTTCTTTCCACTTCCTTTCCTTTGGCAACTTTACTTCACTCCCATGATTTAATATCAGATCTATTTCTACAGTTCTGGTTTCTCTTCCAAGTTCCATGCCTGCATTTTCCAATATCTGCTGAGCAAGCTACAATAATGACAGTCACTTGGACTCATGACAACATTCTCTTTTAACTGACAGGGATTTAACAATACAAAGCTGAGGGAAAAAAAATAAAAAGGGGAAAAAAAGGCAGAAAATATGGAAAGGACAAGATACGGAAGAAAATAAATGAGGCAGCATGAATCTAATTCCCTAGACCAAGTGTGGGGTGGAATCATGAATCTATCGTTTCTACAAAATGGTGTTAGTTGCCTCAACCCTCTTCCAGTGGTGGAGTGATTGGTTAAAAGTGCAGTTTCCTTACAACATACCCCTGAAAGCAAGACAACTATTTCATTGGGAGCTTAAAGCACTCGTACCTTTTCTAATGCTAGTGGAAATATTGGTTGATTTAGCCATATTAGGATATAGTTTGTATATGTACTGGTACTTATTGGGTGATTTGATATGTAGAGGATTTTGCTTGTATGCAATTTCACTTTATGTTGACTGTAGCTCCAACATAAGATGTGATTTCTTTAAAACTTATCTAATGCTCACAGCAATTTTATTAGGGAAGGTGATGTTTTTATACAGTTGAGGAGATGAACATTCAATTATTTACCCAAAGAAGCCATATCAATAACTGAACACAAGATGTCCAACTCCCAAATCCGTGCATTTAAGATCTATCCTATGCTGCTTCTCATGTATCCTCCTAGATAATCAACTAGCCTCTCAATCTGAAGACTAAAAAGAGCGAATTCATCCTTCCCAAAACAACTGATTGTCTTATATGTGTCCTAGTCAGTTATGCCTAAGTTTTCAGTTACATTTGACCCTTTCCATACTGCCTCTCACCTCCCTCATGTCTGACAGCCACATCTTGTTCACAATCTCTCTCATAGCTTGGCTTAAATTTGCTTTACACTCATCATATTATGTCTCATAATTACCTTTATAAATGCCATACCCTTATTAGTATACTTCAAATTCCTTAAAATCTTAGATAATGTTCATTAGTGTTGATGTCTTATTCCATGGAGATGACTCCCTATTAATTCCAAGATCATCTTTACTTGGGATGTCAGAGGCTTTATAGCATTTGTTCTTTACCTTGAAGCGTAGGTAGAATTTTTAGCAGATGGAAAACAAGGGCACTATAGGAGAGAAAAGTAGGAGCAGTGATGCTGAGGTAGGGAAACCCAAGATATGTCAAGTAGTTTCAAGGACTTCAGTTAGCCCACAACTTGGGTTTGCAGGTCTAACCAAAGATAAATTGTGAAGAGTCTTAAGTGCAGGCTAGGAGTTTTTTGTTTGCTTGTTTTCATTTTTTATTCTGGGTAGATAACGTTTTGGGATGAAAAAGTATGTCATAATGAAAACCTAAGGTTTAAGGTAAACTGGTATACTACAGAGGTGAAGGGGAGGAGGACAAGAGACAATGAAGCTACTTAAGATTCATTTTCAAAAGTCCTGATAAAAGGTAATAAGGACCTAGATCAGGGATATCCAATAGTTTCTTCTACCTAGAACCCATTGTAAAGAACTATTTAATTCTGATTCAGTGGTAGCCAGCAGCATACTGTATTAGTTACCACTGTCTGCCACTGGAAGAGTAAGTGAAGAATGATGGCTTCCCTGTTTTTGGAAACCTTTCCCCACTCTAGGACTATGAGAGACCCACAGTTTAGCCTCTAACCTATGCCCTCCATCTTTAGTCATTGAAAAACCATTCAAACATTCAAGTTCACATCCTATCTTCAAGACCCAGTTAGAATGTCGCCTTCCCTACCAGGAAATATTTCTCCTTTGAAGTCCTATAACAATTTTATCTGTCCTTCTTTGTGCCACTTTTCTTTTCTTTCTTCTATTTTACTAGGTATCTATGGGCTAGCCTATGAGCACTTTTGATAGAATTCATGTCTATTTCATCTGTGTATCTTCCACAATACATAGTATGATGAAGGCAGTTATGTGTTGAACATCTAAAAGAATAAAGATGAATCCCAGTCTGGCCTAGAATCTATGCTTTTTCCAGTCTCTACTAGCCTATGGGATTTTCCATGTGAACGCCTATTTCTACAACAGACATGCCTAAACTTAACTATCTTATCTACCTGCCAAAATAGTTCTCATTCCTAACTTCCCTCTATGTTTTTTTTTTTTTCTAATTACCTACATTTAAAATCTCTGATTCATCTTCCAGTCTCCTTTTTTCTTTGGCTCTTGCATCCAACCGACTACCAAATCTTTTCTCCACTGAAGGTTCTTCTTAATCCTCTCAATGTGTACAAATTCTGCCCATTCTCAGGGCCCAGCCCTACTCCATTCTCATTTTACGTAACCTTCCTTTATTGATTATTCCTGCCAAATGTGTTTCAAATTTGAAACACTAAATCCTTATAGCAGTATTTAGCAATTAATAACAACTTTGTGACATCTCTTATTTTTATATTTTTAAAATAATTTTTATATTATCAACTGACCCATCTACATGTCCATATTTAATTTATCCTTATTTATATTTCATTTTTATGTCTCATTTACATATCAAAGTTATAGATGTACTCTGTGAGGGCAGAGACTATGTGTTTCTCCTTGGTGCATTCTAAAAAGTTTCTTTCACAGTACTGTACACTGTGAAAATATATTTGTTGAATGACTAGTGAAACCAAATTACAAGAATACATATTTTTTTCTAAAAAAATTCAGGCAAATTTAAGTAACTAGTTACATACAATTTTCCTTGATCCAGAAAGATGCTGAAGTAGACTAACACATGATGTTTAAAAAAAGAGTTACTTTAACTCATTGTACGTATGTATATGTAATTAATTTCAGACCTCACGTTTCAAGTTGATGGAGTTTTTTTTTACGTATTCCTTCATGAAACATTAATTTAGTGCCAACTTTGGCAGAGCACCTTAAATTTCTATATTAAGAATCAAAATATTAATAAGGTACCACCCCTTCCCTTCTGAGTGAGCGTGAATAAAATGTGTATGAATAAAATACATAAGATACGCATATCTAAAACATGTTCATGTAGGCATATCCATATTTAAATTGATATCTATTACATAAAGATCAATAGTCTAAGGAAAAGCTTAAAAATGTGGTAATTTTTAGTACAACCCTGCCCATGTTGTAGCCAAAGCCACTTTTATAAAAGCCTGGAGGAGATCTGACTAATCATTTTCTCAGGTCCTGAGGACTCTCCAGGAGATACTCACAGGGCAGCTCTCCACGTTGGTAGGTCGGTGAGGGATAATAAAGGGCAGGACATCCAACCACCCAGGACAGGCATTGGGGGTGTGGCTCTTATTTTTGCAACTGCTCAGCACCACAAAGTAATGAGTTGGGATGGGAACACTAGTGTTCTTTATATATCTAAAAACACAATGGAAAAGATTGAATGTTGTTATACTTTTGCTTCTAAAATTTATAAATGTCATTATATAAATATTTTAAATGCCAAGGTAAAAATATAGTCCAAGAAAAAAGTACGTGAATAGAAAGTACAAAATCTTATCACATATTTTTAGACTTCCATGAGCCAGAACAGAAATTTATAGAAGTCCAAACTTGGTCATTTTAGCATAAATGAAGAATATTAGAATCCAAAGAAAAGCAGACCATGACATTTTGCCTCCTGTGTTTCCCAGCTTTGTTGACTTTATACTTCACAGAGACATTTTCCAGGGGAGCAGGGACTGGGACACAGAAGCCCCAATTCCAACCCTAGCCGTGCATTTCCACTAGATATTTTGGCGGGTTCTGATCCTCTAACTTTCTATGACTTAGTAAGTTTCCTCAACTTTAACATGGAGGTGATCCTGTGCTACCTACTTCGCAGTGCGGATATGGAAATAAATCCATACAACAGATGACAGTCTTTTAGATAATGAACATGAAAGTATTTAAAAAAAAAATTTAAGAGCACGATAAAGGAAAGCTATTATTATGAGCCTGGTAAAAAAAAAAAAATATGAGCTGCTACAAGGAGCGATATTACTGGGATTTTAGGATTTTTACATGAACCAGAGCTAGACTTCTGGGTTGGTATCTGGCTTTGCCACTTAGCAGCTGTGTAACATAGACAAGATACTCAACCTCTCTGTGCCTCAGTTTCCTCCTCTCTAAATGGGGGCTAAAAGAATCTAACCTAAGAATGTTTTGTGGACTAAATGAAGTATATGTGTACAGAAAAATACTTGGGATATAGTAAAGTGCTATCAAAGTGTTTGTTAGAATTATTAACTGGTGAAATATAGGATTAATAAACACTAAAATAAGAACAAGGCAAATGAAAATAGAAAAAGGCCACACACTGAGTCATCAAAAATGTTAATCAGAAGGTATAGGTAGAAATTGTTGTGTTACACAACGTAGGCTTAGACAGCACAATGATTTAGTTTGCCTTTCACACATTTTGATAATAAAGGTAAAAATTCTAAAACTCTGTATGCCTGTATACTGCACTCAAAGGTAGTTCTTAGCAACATATTATGACCAGGTTTAGTACAAAAATGTACAGATTACCAGGACTGGTTTTCTAGGGGAAGCCTATACCCTCTCCTGGAAGGTATTTTATGGATCACTCACTATTGGACAACATTGTGAATCGTCACTACTTGACATTTTATTTATTTATTTATTTTTTGCTGGAATGCTTCTATGTTTACTGATATACAGTGAGTCTTCCTTATCTCTTTAACTTTTACAAAATCACATTTTCCCTGTGCCCATTTGTTTAGAAATTTTCCAAATAAAAATTTTGCTGAACTCTTCTTGGACATTTTTTCCTTGCCTATTAGTTTAAACGTTTGCTGTATAAAAGTTTTGCTATATATTTAGACGGTTGAAAATGGTCAATGATAACATCTCTATATAAATATATTGTGTAATATTTCAAATACTAAGCTTTTATTTAGAGTACTGAGGTTTCCCCTCATGATATCCCACTGCTAAATCAAAAAGTCCATTTGTTTTCAAATTACTTACTCTGTAATTTCATTTGGAGCATCAAAATGACCATCATAATTATAATCAAATACTGGCCCACTAACCACATTTACTCCATTTCTCTCCATGGCATGTTTTACAAGAAGAACACTGTGGAAGTAATCCCACATTTCTAAAAATAATAGAATAAGATGTTAAAAATATTAACCCTTACTGCATATGGAAATATTTTATATTACAGACAGGTACATTTAAATAGCATCAGAGACTGCTTCGGTAATTGTCCATGGTGATTAGGTAATTCTGCAAAACAGTCCATACAACACAATTAAATAAATAGCCACATTGATGATATTTCTTGTTGCCGATGTAGTTGCCGTTGTGAAATTACAGTAAAATTTGTTTCCAAATTCCTCCCTAGTGCTGAGTTGCTTTGGGAACAGTGATACTAAATAATGGTCAGAACCTACAGACTGCTGTATTGATTATGATTCTAGGGACAAACCACCTAACATTTACTTACGGTAAGTGTCAGTAAAATTTTGTTTTGTGAACAGCCATTTACAGCTAAATTAGGATTAAAAATAAATTATTGAAGCTCTAGTCACAAGGCACCGAAAGTTGGAGTAAGAAAAAAAAATTATGCCAGAGGTCCTTCCTATTCCTAAATTTAAAGCAGTAGAACATAATGACCCAATATCATGGAGAAATTGCCATAAAAGACGGTGTTTAGTTTGTAAGTTCACAAAGTCACTTAGGTACTTAAATTAATAATCTAAATGTATACTTACTTTTAAATGCTTTATACATAGGGACCAAGTTACTTGTGATTAAAGCATCATATTGACTATCAGAAGTTCTATTGTTTGCTGCAAAACAAATGAATTTGATTAAATCAAACTAGAAGAGAAAATATATCATACTCCATACTAAGCAAAATACAATTACATACTAATGAAAATTCATTAGCAGTCAAAACATAGGGATACTAAGTACTCTCCAGCAGACATTATCAATAATGCCAGCAGTTTTATGCATTTGATGCCTGTAGGTTGAATGGTGACCCTCAAAAAGATACGTCCAAGTCCTAATCCCACTGTACCTGTGAATGTGATATACAGGAAAATTGGGTCTTCACAGATAGAACTGAGTTACGGGTCTCAAGATAAGATTATCCTGGACTTAGAGAGGGCTGGTGTTTTTTATAAAAAGAGAGTGCGTTGAGAACAGGAGAGAGTCAGGCGAGAAGGCACTGGGAAGATGGAGGCAAAGATTAGGAGTGATGAGCCATGTATCAAATGATGCCCGGAGCCCCCAGCAGCAGGAAGTGGTAAAAAAAGGATTCTCCCCCAGATTCTCTCCTTCAGAGAAGGCCTGGCCCTGCCAACACCTTGATTTAGATTTCTGGTGTCTAGATCTGTGAGAGATACGTTTCTATTGTTTTAAGCTAGTGGGTTTGTGGTAATCTGTTACAACAGCCCTAGAAAACAAACACTATACCAACGTGAATGCATAGTTATTGAATGTGCACAAAATAATAATGCTATTATAAGTAACCATTCTAAAGTCAAATTTTCTTCGGAGAGCTAGTTTTAACTCAATGAAGACTGCTAATGACACCACACAGGATTGGTTCTGAGGACTCATGGATGTGCTGTCTAGCACAGTGAGTGCTGGGCATAGTATGTTCTAGAACCAAGACTACCTCGGTTGGAACCCCAGCTCCATCACCTACCAGCTGAACCACTAGAGCAAAATGCTATGTCCCTCTGCATTTCATTTGTCTCATGGCATCTATGTCATATAAATATCCTGAGGATTAAAAAAGCTGCAAGCCTGTAAATGTTTATTGTAATTATAATGCTCTTTGTGTTTAAACATACATTTGGGTGTGTTAACTAATATTTAAATGAAAGGCTAATGAGAGGGCACCAAAAGGCAAGGAAAAACAAGTTGTTGGGTTTTTTCTTTAAAATTTCACATGTTATTCACAGTCCTCAGAACCCCTAGAAGCCTTTTCTACTTTTTAAACTAAGCCCTGAAAGTTGGGATAGCCATCAATATAGCATTACCTCCTTTTCAGAGAAAAATAAGATTAACTTACAATGGACTTTTTAACAAACAGAGTAGTGGAGAGTTAGCAGAGTTTCATTTCATCCTTAATATTTTTTGAGACAAGTTGTTTACTTATTAATTTCATCTCTTTGTCAAGGCAAACATTTATATATCAACAAATGCCTTATGGCTCAACAGATACAATATTATATGCCAATTTAAAAATTTTATTAATAAAATGTTGCAACTATGTAAGGTTTATCCTATGGTGTGCATAAGTTTCGGAGCTTTGTCTGAAGATATTTTAATAAGATATATCAGCTTATTTGTCCTAATTCAGCGTTAGGAATTTAAACTGACATGCTACTTGGTTTCATTAAGCCTTTCTTTCCTTACTGTAAGAATCCCTAAATTATAAATCACTAAACTGACCTCGTAGGTCATGGCTTCCAGAAAAATGAAGCCAAACAGCAGAAGCAAACCCATTCCCAGAAGCTGAAATTGTTGAAAATCTCATGAGTGAGTTAACAAAAATGACATTTCCTGCTGAATAGGGAAAAGATTTGAGTTTAGAAAAATGACATGGGTGGGGCACCTGGGTGGCTGTCAGTTGAGCATCTGACTTCAACTCTGGTCATGATCTCACAGTTCATGAGTTCGGCCGCGTCGGGTTCTCTGCTATGGGCGTGGAGCCCTCTTGGGGTGCTCTGTTCTACACCCCCCCGCCCCTATCCTACTTGTGCTCTCTCTTTCTCTCTCTCAGAAATAAAAAATAAACATTTAAAAAAAAAAAGGAAAAATGACACTGGCTTTTGTATGTTCCCAAGAGAAGAGACGTTTTCTAAAACAAACAAATGAAAAACATAAAGTTCATTCAGCTATTTAATCCACGGTGTGAAATTGTCAGACATGAGCTTGCCCCATGTGTGACAGGCCAGAATTCCAGCCTGATTTCTCGCCACAGACACAGCTGCACTCTCGGTGCAGGCCTTAGCTGGGGTGGCGCCAGAAAAAATATTTTTTTAGACGCTTTGCATCCATCTCCAAAGAATCTTCCGTTTTAAAATTAAACTTAAACCTGACGAACTCTCTGAACATCTGGGCCAGATTAGAGCCGATGTGTGGTTCCCACTGCAAAATTTATTAGTCTTTATTATAGCTGTTACACTGTATCAGGTCAGCCCACAACCACTGGAAGCCTCTGGGCAGCTAGTTTAGCCCAAGCAGGTAGTTTAGGTGGGGAGCATATGTTTAAGGCACATGCCCACATCCAGCTGATGAGGGCTTTCTAAGTTGTTGCCCTAAAAAAGAGTTATACTAACCAGGAGGATAGAGGAAGCCGTGGGTGATATTCTCGTCTGCTAAATAAAAGGAACAGTTTTGGCTTTCAGAAGGAGCAACCCTAACATCAGCCCGCAGACAGTCTGGGACAGTGGGAGGAAGAGGCGATGTGTCTCCCTGTTGAAAGAGAGAAAAAGAAAAAAAAAAGTTACACCCACAGTTGTGGCTAACCCATCACCTTATATGGTTTGTAACTTCCCTAGAATGTTTTTCATTTAACCTTTTCCTATTTTCTTAGTGAATCAGGTCTACGTAAGCAATGGAAATGGATGTCTTCAGCAATGTTTTCTTCTGTGGTTCCCTTCTGGTTAGGGACACTGCGAGGGCAAATCAAATACATCTTGGAAAGGAATATTTACAGAATAAAATCCTGAACTGGGAGTAAAAAAGGAATAATGGGAGTTACTGCTAAAAACCAAAATTCTTTTTAGGATCTAACTTTTAGGTGGTGAAATATATTGTACCTGCAAGTAAATTTTGAAAATAAATAACAAACAATTTATTTCAAAAATACACATATGAACTAAGGATGTTGTTATTCTTCAACTGGGCAACCTGAGATTAATTCAAAGAAGCTATGGTTGTCTGATCTTACTTATTTGGGGATTTAAAAAAAATTGTAGCCCTGTTTAATTTATCATGAAATATAGGAACAAGTTTTTTATAATTTTCTTTGTAACTCTATTTAAAGACTAATACAATAATTTATCCACTAGCAAGCATCCTATAAATATGCTGCCTAACCCAAGCACTTAAGGTAATACAGTATTAAATCATCATCATATTTCAATTAGGTTGTAACCATGAGTGAGTAAACATTTTGTTATTCATTTTTTTTCAGATTTTGATTCATATGCCCACTACTGCCCACAATGTATATATTTCTTAACAAAATTTTTTAAATAATTTATAAAAAATGGTTAAATTAATTTAAGATATCCTTTATTCACTGCATGTGCTAAAAGCAAAAATAAGCTATGATGTCTAAAATGTATATGACAATCATTTTACAATATACAAATCATGTTGTATACTTTAAACTTATACAATGTTATGTGTCAATTCTATGTCAATAAAGTGGGAGAAAAATAATATGCATAAGCTCAATTCACAAAGAAAAAGGCAAAAAACACTGTGCACTACATTCATAGGCAAGAGAGGACGATGAAGAATAGGTAGGAGAATAGACATTGAATAGACATGGAATAGGTAGGAGATAAAGATGAGGGAAGTCTGGGGAAAGTCACCCAGAGAATGTACCCTCTAACATACTACAACACTTTGGTTGTAAAACACTTACACAGAAATTGAATAGACTTGTCAACTTGATTGAACACATTTATCTCTGTTCCCTTCTGAAATCCCTTGAAAAGAACATTAATGATGAAGACGCATAATGGATAAGAAATTTTCAGAAGCTGGAAATCCTATTTGTTTACTATTGTAACATGACTTGATAGAGCAGTAAACACTGACAACCAAAAGCCTGTGATTGGGGAAAGCACAAAGAAGCTGATTCCTACTGCCAAACCCCAAGGGTAGAACTTGGGAGTTTCCTAAAGACAGATAATGTACATAGGGCCAGAAAGAAGAGTATAGGTTGAAAGTCTGTAAAAGAGGCTAGATAAAACATCTACTCACTAGAGAGGTTGAACCAGAGGGACGTCCGGACTAAAGGACACCTGCCCAGAGAGCAGGTGCACCATATTGAAAGTAATGGGATTAAATAAAAATCTATATACTGAAGGATAAGACTCCTGTCAGTCTCATTGCTACCATGAAGGCTACCAATTATATATGCTGGATCAGATTAAAAGTGTCCCTTTTCAGGGAAACAAAAGCCAGCCTGAAAGGAAACCTAGATGCTTACCATTGGGAATCCCCAACAAAATGGCTGGTTCTCATCCTGATCAACCTATAGCGAAGTCTATCATCTTGCAAGCCCCAGCCACATAGCTTAGTTCCTCTCCCTTAACATATAAAATTACAGCCAAGGATCATCAGGCGTTTTGTCAGGGTGGGGGAGGAACCAAGACAAAAAAGAGACAATGCGGAGAGAGAAGAAAACTCACTCCTTAGAGAGATGAGAGTATGTATGGCATCCATACAGAAAGAAGAGAACACAATAGAAAAGAAGAAAGAGGGGCGCCTGGGTGGCTCAGTTGGTTAAGCATCTGACTTCAGCTCAGGTCATGATCTTGCAGTCTGTGAGCTCCAGCCCCACGTCGGGCTCTGTGCTGACAGTTCAGAGCCTGGAGCCTGCTTCAGAGTCTGTGTCTCCTTCTCTCTGCCCCTCCCTGAGTCATGCTTTGTCTCCGTCTCTCAAAATAAATAAATGCTAAAAAAAAAAAAAAAAAGGCAGAAAGAGCTCTTGGATATAAAAAGTTATGACAGCAGAAACAAAATATTCAATAAGAGTTATAAGATAAAGTTGCAAATCTCTCTCAAAAAGTAGAATTTAACAAAAGATGGAAAAAAAATTAGAGAACATACAAAAACATTAGAGAATCAGTCCAGGAAGTCTTATTAATTTGAAGAAAAATCACCTCTAAAATCTAAACGTAACCCATCAAGTAAGTGTGTAGATAGAATAAGAATTTGTTAAGATGCACAAAGTCGTTGGGGCGCCTGGGTGGCTTGGTCAGTTAAGTGTCCGACTTCGGCTCAGGTCATGATCTCACGGTCCATGAGCTCGAGCCCCGAGTCAGGCTCTGTGCTGACAGCTCAGACCCTGAAGCCTGTTTCAGATTCTGTGTCTCTCCCTCTCTCTGCCCCTCCCCTGTTCATGCTCTGTCTCTCTCTGTCTCAAGAATAAATAAACGTTAAAAAAAAAAAAAAAGATGCACAAAGTCTCAAAAATGTACCTTTCCGTCTTCCTTTCTCAGGAAGTTCCTGAGTGATATAATCTACCAAACCAAAAAGTAAACCAAGAAACATGAAGATTTTTGTGTTAGAGGCAATGGATTAGCTCTCACCATTTATTTCACTCTCCTGGTGCAGACACTGGAAAGCTAAAAACATCTGTTTATATTCTTTCAAAAACACACCCTAGCAAACAGTTCTCAATGACCAGGTTTCTCCACTTGACATAAAGGGGCACGTGAAGATGTTGCAAAATGGGAGAACCAACAATATTGACTGTCAGCTGCGTAGACAACCAGAATATTGTGAGTTGATGGTTCCTATCACACATCCCTATCGCTTTTCTCTAAATCTTCACATGCTTTGTAAGCTTTACTTGAAGTGTGCATTACATGAATGTAGCCACGGTCACATTTTCCGTAATGTAAGCAAGGTGAAATGCCTGCATTCAACAGGTAAATAATAAAAATGTTAAGGAGGGAAGTGTATTGTAATTTTTAATGAGACTGCAGCTGTAGAAGTTGTACTCAAATAACGGGCAAAAATATTTGCTATTTTCTCTAAGTAGCATAGACTTTGGGGCACATGGATCAAAATGGGTTTAGTCAGAAAGTACTAAAAAAAAGTTACACTTCTTTTGTGTACTGAAAATCCTGTTTCTTACATATCAAACTTGAACCCCAAATATAAGTGCATCAAGACTAGGAAAGACAGGATGTGGCCTCCTGTATGAACATGAGGTTATGCATTAGGCAGCCCTTTAAAAGGATAGAGGGGAGGTGTGGTCACGTCATTTCTGAGTCCTGGGTTCCTGAGAGAAGATACAGTGAACCATCGCCCCCGCCCCCCCCCCACCTCCACACACAGAAACAGGTTCAGCCCTGCTAGCTTTTCAGAGTTCCTTAGAGTTTTTTAAGCCAGGGGATAAAAGTCAGGAAAAGAATAAATAGAACTCAGACACTCAGATAAAATCTGAACTCCCTAGCTCTCAAAATTCTTCAAGAGAAGTAGGTGATGAGCACAGACAGGAAAGCAAGATACTTTCATTTCTAGTCTGGCATGGGGTTAAAATAAAACTTGAACAGGAGATAAAAGTATTTTTATTGAAGCTACAGACTCTCTTTACCTGTAGGCTGATCATAAAAGCTAGTTATTTATTTGAAGATTGGATTGTTACCATCTGAACTTATGGTAAGAATACTAACTGTATACTTTTTAAATTATTCTTCTGGGCATGTGGCTTTTTTCTATAGGGAAAAATATTTCTTATAGTTAAAAAAAATGTTTGCAATACATAATAACGTTCCTAGTTTTTTAAAGAGTCACAAAACATGATTAAGTCATAATTTATAATATTAGCGCTAGGAAACTTTGGAAACAAAACAAGGCTATTTAAAAATCCAGCGAAGGAATGTCTGGGTGGCTTAGTCAGTTGAGTGTCCGACTCTTGATTTTGGCTCAGGTCATGATCTCAAGGTAGTGAGATTGAGCCCCTCCTCCCCGTCTACCTCCCCCCCCCCACCCCGCCCCGGCCAAAATCCAGTGATAAGCAAGGTATGTACGAATATAGATCAAGAGAGAGAGAAGTGCTTGGCAAGTGTGCTAGATTTTCTTCTCTGAAAAAGTTCTTTGATTTATTTTAAATTTATAAGGCATACATTCTAAAACATAATCATAGATCTTGCTCTTAATTTCAATTTTTCACCTAGCAACAGAAAAAGCCATTCATCTGGCCCTACTGAGCAGGCCCAGAAGCAAAATGCATATACAGTCTAATCAACTCTAATGGTTTTGAAGCAGTTGTTGTTAGGACCATGATTTCAAATCACAGCTACTTCTCCAGAACTCTTCTGAGATAATAACAACAACAAAAATTAGAAAACCCACCAAAACCACAGAAAAACAAAAGCTCCATAAAACTTAAAGGCACAAGCCAATTGGGCCCATGCTCCAAAAAGTGCTTATTTAAAGTCTGATTTTTTTTTTTTTTCAAACACAGGGCTGATTTACAACATTTTTATGTGAATCTCAAAACATCCTTGTATGTAATTTTCTTGAACCACAACATACTAACAGAGTAATTTCTGAATTAGAAAGCAGAAAATTGCTAGAATTCCATCCTGTCACATGGAGGGAGAAATATACAAGTAGGTCTGTGGGATCAGTGAAAGGGCAGGAACTTTTGGTAACAATGAAGCCAGTTTTAAAACAATAACAAAAAAGAATTGTACTAAACGCCTGGTCTGAGCCCACTTAAAATCTCTCTGCCTCTGATTTCCGCTAAAGCTCATATAAATTCAGGAATGCAAGACAGCAGGGGAAAGTATTAAAAACATCAACATTCCCCTTAACTCCACAGAGTCCCTGATAACCTGGACTTTTCAAAATAGAGAACTGAATAATAAGACTGGCCTTAAATATACTGCCCTTCTCAAAAACAAAAACGAATAGAAATTATTTCAAGGAATAAACAACTTCATATTGTTGTTCCACAGTATGCTGAAGAAAATCACAAACACCATGTTGTGTATTAAGAAAGTGATGTTGCCTTTAACCATACACATGAACTCAGGTAACTGTTGGTAAAATATTTGCCCACATTGGGAAATATCAGGGCTCTCCTACCACTGACCACAATTAAACCATTGTCAGCAGCAGAGCTGGTGTTCAGAACACACAAAGCTTCAATTAATAGTGGGAAAATATGCTTATTTTTCTCCAGAAATCTTAAATTGGAACAGAAAAGTAAATAAACCAATCACTTCCTTGCCATTAAAAGGGGTGGAATATCTGTGCCCTTAGGAAGAACTGTATAGGTTGACGTTTGTCATCAGAATCTTTGGATCTAAGATATCAAGATTTTCTTTACAAAACAGCTTCCTGATTATTTATTTACCCTGCTGGTTGAAAGTACTGCATTGTCCTAAAGCCTTTAAAAATAATGGTTGGGATTAATCTAGCCAACACAGTCATTCAGGAAGCATTGACAGGGCAGCTCTATTGTGCAGATACGTTAAACAGGACCATCCATGCCCTGAAGGGGGGTTTTGACTGGTTTCTGGCAGACTGATTTTTGCTTTCATTTACATTTCCCTGATTGCTAATGAAGTTCAATTGCATGGCTCATAGTCTTTGTCCATTTATTAACTAAGAAGTTTATCATTCTCTTGTTCTCTTGTTTATTGGAAGAAATTTATTAGCTATTCTAGATCCTAATTACCATTCTGGATACTACTCATCTCTTGTTTCTTATATGCAATGCAAATATATTGTCTCATCCATAACTTTGTCTTTTTGTCACACATTAATGTTAATATGGTCAAATTAATAATTTTTTTTTTATTCTTGGGTCCTAAGAAATCCTTTTCTATCCCAAGGTCATAAGGATATACACAAAGGAAAACATATTTGCTGTTCACGTTTAAGTCTATAAATCTACCAGCAATTTAATTTTGTATACGGTGTGAGTTAGAGATCTGACATTTTCTTTATTTTGCTAGCCACATGTCCCAGGGTCACTTACCCAAAAGGTGTTTTCCAGACAGTGAGAAAGGAAGAGAATATAAACAATTGGATTCTCAACTTCAGTCTGGAGAGCTCTATGACAAGGCACATCTATACATGTAAGTCTAGCCTGACTTATTAGAATACTGTATCCTTCAGGGAAGGATTACTTTTTATTCACATTGTGTTCCTTGTGCCTGCCATAATATACACAGCAGATAGTAAGGTATTTGTTAAATAATCAAATAAATATAAAGCCCTTTATAATCTAGTTACCATCACCTTCCAGGTGCACCCACTGTGTATGTAGGATATACAAAATAAACGGTGTGCCTCTGTATTCCTGTTGCTTCTTTTTGAAATCTTTCCTACCTGCCTTACCAATTGGCCTGTAAGCACCTTCTAATTTCTCCAGGCAAAACTCAGTGTGTTCCTCTTTTGCACCCATACAGCACCTATAAATACCTTTAAACAATATCTGGGCTATTGTCTTACAAGACAAACTCACTTTGGGATCTCTACTGAAAATCAAAATTCAATTCTTAGAATATTAGAGAGCTACAAATGTTTTTTTCCCAGTCTTTGGGGATCAATGGACACAGAAACTTACTGGCTTGAGTACTGTATATGAGCTCCACATGGGCATCCTGATAGCTTTTCCAAATCCACTGACATATTCCCTGTGATAGAGAAGACAGTGCTCCTTGTTCTTCTGCATTACCCTGGGCCTCCCAAATGGCACATTCAGTTTCTCTGTGGCTGTTACTAAAATGACAATAACATAAAAATGGTTGTAAAATTAGCAAATGCTTCTATGCATAACGCTATCATTCTCAGGGTGCCTGGGTGGCTTAGTTGGTTAAGTGTCTGACTCTTGGTTTCAGCTCCGTTCATGATCTCCGTTCATGTGGGTTCGAGCCCTGCATGGGCGCTCTATGCTGACAGCACAGAGCCTGGTGGGAATTCTCGCTCTCTCCCTCTCTCTCTGCCCCTCCCCCACTTGCTCTCTCTCACTCTCTCAAATAAATAAAAACTTTTAAAAAACCATCATTCTCTGGTGGTTTATTATATGCCAGTTACTCTCATAAATATTTTACATACTTAACCTCTTAATTCTTACAACTCTGAAGTGTTATTATCCCACTCTATATATTACAAAACTATATATTACAAAAGCTTAGATAAGTTATTTAGCCAAGCAGCTAACAGCTCACAGGACATATTTGAAGAGGGAAAACCTCAAAACCAAAAGGACATACTTTGTAACAAAGATGACCTACATTAATAATTATCATAGGAACAATGTTGCAATTTTATAAAGAAAAGTATGTCCTAATGTATTTATTTTTATTTGCCTGTTAGTATATTCTAAAACTCCATCAATTATTGATACTTTAAAAACCTGCAAGGTATTCATGCCATGAAATAACACTCAATAGATTATAAAAAGATTATAAACCAACCAAGACATTGACTGAACTTTTACTGTGCATCAGGCACTATTTTAAGTGCGCACATAGATTAACTCATTTAATCTTCATAAAAACTCTATAAAGACGGTATCCCCATTTTATAAATGATGAAACAAGCCCAATGAGTTTAACACAAGAATACTTTAAAGATAACGGATATTAATAATGTCGCTACAGGCCAGGCACTGTTCTAAATTCTTTCCATGGATTAATTCTTTCAGTCTTTACAACCACATGAGGTGGGTACCATTATTATAGATGAGTAGACAGAGGCACAGAGACGTTAAGTGATTTGGCTCAGGTTACACAGCCAAGAAGCAGTAGAGGTAGGACTCCAACCCAGGCAGTGAACCCTGTTCACATCTAAGAAAGGGAACAGGGGACCGTAGAGAAGGCACAACCATTTCAAGGAATTTGTTGTGTTCCTGGAACCACTATAACTACCCAGGCTTGCAACTGATCTTACCAGATCTAGTTCTGTTTTTTTCCCCCTCCTATACATTGGCAATACAATCTTTATGTTCAAAAGCCTCTGTGAGTTTATTTTAAAGTACCCCCAAAAAGGCAATATTGTGTTTTGTTGGGTCTAAACATCAAAGACTTGACATGTTTTCTACTGACTTACTTTCATTTTGGGAGAGATTTAGCATTAGATTCACGTGTTCTAAAGCAGCATTCTGTAAAACAATGTGGGGAAGGGAGAAAGTAAGTCAAAGTGATAACACATGTTGTAAAAGGTGATCAGGATTATTTCCTGATCAGGATTGCGGTAATCACATGAATATTTTACTACTCAACAAAGAAGCCAGACTAACTTGAGTTTAAATTCCAATTCTGCCACTTACTCAGAAATACAGAGATACTATTACTCATTAAAAGACTTTGTGTGGGAGTTCGCAAAGATACAATTGGTGTTGGGGCAAAGCATTTTGATCACAGCTAGAATCAACTGCTAAACTGAAATAACAACATCCCTGGGCTTCTAGGGCTTTAATAGGAGTACAACTCACTTGAGGGTCTTGTTAAAATGCAGATTCTGATTAGTAAACCTGAGCTCAGTGGGGCCTGAGATTCTAGATCTCTGAGCAGCTTGCAAGTGAGGCAGATGTTGATCCTGTGACCACACCGAATAGCAAAGGGCATTCTTTACAGAGAAGAATTTGGAAGCTGGCAGTCAGGAGGTAGACCAAACACCCATGACCTGAGACAATTTACCTGACTTCTCTGACCCTTCTTCGTTCCTAAAATGTAGACTAAAACACCCACATTGTGATGTTTATTATTATTACCATTATTTTAAATGGCACTTCCATCAAAGTTGTCTGTAGGTAAGAAACCCGCATCCATACTTTGATCTTGACTGTGGATTTGATTTTTATTGGGAAGCTTGACTGGACTTTTACCCTTTAAAGCCTCTTTTGGTTGGCATCTATCTATATACTTTTTGATCTGTGTGGTGTAATGGTATTTGGAGGATTATAGAAGTCTTTGCTGACTCCTTGTTATAAGGAATAATTCTTGGCGGAGGCAGCAGGTGCTTATTGAACTCTACAACCACATTTTGAACTTGGTGTCAAATGCACGTTGACATTGGTTTTAACTTGATGGATTCCTGATAACTGGGCTCTGATTCCATTCTGAAACCCCAAGCCCCATCCATGTGCTCTAGTTCTCACAAGGAGAACTTGCATTTTGAGCTCCTGTTCTGACTCCTTGCCTTTTTGGGGTGGGGGTGGGGGTTCCTAGCACTGGAATCTCACCTTACTGACAGTCTCCTGGGATCTGAAGTCAAGCTCCTGAACTCAGCCAAGTGCCTGACGCACTAAAAAGACCTGTAAGAGGTCTTGTAGCTGTAAGAGGGATGGTTTACCAATGAAATAAAAAAGAGCTCCAAGATTCTACTATTTTGAATGGTTAAGGACACTTAGCTCACAAGGGAATTAATAATTTCCAAATAGTGCTTTCCAATTTACAAAGCATAGTCACGTACTTAATTTACAATGCATCTCTCATCCCCAGACAAGGTTCAGAGAAACCACATACATTTACTTAGTAAAGATCCTAACTAGAACACAAACCTGGTTGTCAGCTACCCTGACTATAACCCTGGTTATGGAAATTAGTTTGCCCCTTTATATTCTTATGAATATATGAAGTTATTACTTACGCTTTGTAGTACAGGACACGAACAATGGAGAGTATCTACGGGCAGTGGGACAGTAAAGCCACAAACAGAAAACTTCGACACTTCCTCTGCATGGGATGGCTCATAAAAAGGGACCTTCAGAAGATGGTTTAAACTACCATGGGTGCCATTATTTGGTGCTGGTTGAATGTGTAGAAGATCTGTTTTTAAAAATAAGTTCAAAGTAGTTTTAAATTAAAAGGCAACAATATCTGTCTAGGAGATGGAAGAAAACAAAATTTCCATTAATAAATTCCGCGGTAAGGGGCACCTGGGTGGCTCGGTCCATTGAGCATCTGATTTCAGCCCAGGTCATGATCTCGTGATTCGTGAGTTCGAGCCCCACATCGGGCTCTGTGCTGTCAGGCTGACAGCCCGCTTCAGATCCTCTGTCCCCCTCTGTCTGCCCCTTCCCAGCTTGTGCTCTCCCAAAAAATAATTAATTAATTAATTAATTAATTAATTAATAGATAAATAAATTCTGCCGTAAAACAGTCTTGGACTGCATGTGCCATTGGGTTTACTGACTCTTGCCCCATGGTTTCACCACCTCCTCTTTCTAGAGAATGGGGACCGTTGCTGTAAGAGCTATAGGAATTTTCAGGAACTGTGTCTGCTCCTCTAGAGAAAAGCATTATTGCTTAAAGGATCACTTTGTTCTTTAAGCATATCATGGTCTTTCTAGCATAAAAAGCTATAGTTTTATCAAAAAACAATTTTGAAGAAGTTAAATAATTTACAATCTTATTGGTAGTATATTTATTTAGTTATATGAAACTTCTCTAAGGACAGATACCTTTAAAAAGTTAAACTCATAGATTTTGCTTAATATTCAGGTAACTTTTTCTATTTTGTTCTATAACAATACAATATACAAATATTTTATGAACATAGCCTTTTAAGTGGCCCCTGCTGAATACCGCCTAATAGATCTCTTCCAGAACTTAAATCCTATCTGGTTCCTTCTAAGCTTCCCCACAAAGGGCCAGCATCTCTGACCACACATCCAGCTGGGGAACCAAGAATCGAAGTTGTTAAGACTACAACACAGTATTTTCAAATGGATACTCTTTGGTTTCTAAGTCATATTCAATCACCACACGCCTTTGGCAAGATTAAGAGTGACAATGGTGAGGATATTTATGTCAGAATTCTAAAGCTCAAGGTGAAATTGCAACTTACCCATTACCTTGCCTAAACGATTTGTTAATACAATGGTTTGAAGTAAGCATGTAGGCATAAAGGTAGGGGAAATCCCCTAAAACTCTAATTATTTAAGGTTTTTTTTTAACACTGAGTATAATAATAAGCACCTATACAAATAGGATTTCTATCATCCTTTTATGCCAGAAGCTTTTTCTCTGTAATTACAAGAAAATACTTGTGTTTTAGAGGTTCTTTTCCTACTCTGAAAAGTTGGAAATGTAATTTTACTCACCTAAGCTTTATTAAGTTTTCAAGTAGTAACTAACTGATAGAAAGGCTCATCTCCTGAGATCTAATCTTTGTCATTACCAGCAATCAGAAACAATAATTTCATAAACTACTATGGCTGAATAATTCAGAATGGTGATTCGTTCTTATCTTTTCTACTTTCTGTCTTCTTAGTGCAGAGCAGCCCCCTCTGGGATTCAATTTATTGCCAATTTCAAACTATGTATTTTAAAAACTACATCCACATTTTGATGTTAAATTTATATAGATATACTCACCACATATTAGGTTATAGACTTCAATATTTTCGAATGGTTCAATTTCAGTCTTCTCTTTAAAACTGGGTCCATGTGCCAAAAAGATAGCCTAGGTGATGACAGTCCTACTGTTACTAGATGCCATCTAAACTCAAAAACAAATGGTGGAAGAGACACAATTGCCTTCTGTCACAGCTCTCCTAGCTGTGTCTCCTGCTATTATAAGGATTTCTTTTCAGATTTGAAAATGACTTGTATGTCACTTCCACCCGTGACTGGGATTCCACAAATCCCAATCAAATATAATGCATATTGTATTTATTTTTTTCTAAATGTACCTGATTCCACAGTACCTTGCGTGTCAACAGACGAGGAGAAAACAAGCAACAATGGACAATCAATGTCAGCACAATTCTACAATATCTGGACAGTATAAATTACAAATTCATAATATAACATCAGGAATTCTTTTGGCTGTCTTTTCATATCATTGTTCAAATATGTTAATACATGACCAAAACATGCTGAAGTTTCTAAACACTAAAGTTTTTTCACGGCTTAGACTAACCCACCGATTTCTCAAATATCTCCCCTTTACCTTTCGGATGTACCTCCCCTCAAATATCTCCCCTTTACCTTTCGGATGAAGAATTCTAAATACTTTTTATTTATATTTAAATAATTAATGTTAAGTTAATTATGTTATTCATAACAATCTAATTCTTTCAGATTGCAAATAACTAGAAGAAAAGTGTCAATCATAATTACTTTTTGGTAATAGGACTATATAATATGTATATACCCTTTTTTTCCAAGATAGCAAATAAATGGAGACATAGGTTTTCTTTCTAGCAATTAACTTAATAATCAAATAGTACTCTATTTGATAGAGAGGCACTCTGTCTCTAGAGACTTTTCAAATGTTTACAAGGGGATATAATGCATCACAGCAATATTAAAAGGCAGTATATTCATAATGAGCCCAACACATTTTCTTTATTTGAGAAGGGATGTGTGTGTGTGTGTGTGTGTGTGTGTGTGTGTGTGTTTGTGTGTGTGTTATTAATGGAAATAGGAAAGACAATGAGGTTGCCTGTTAGAATGGCTAAAATTAACAATTCAGGAAATAACAGACGTTGGCGAAGATGTGGAGAAAGGGGGAACACTTTTGCACCGCTAATGGGAATGCAAGCTGGTGCAGGCACGGTGAAGAACAGTATTGAGGTTCCTCAAAAAATTAAAAATAGAGCTACCCTACAACCCAGCAATTGTACTAGTAGGTGTTTATCCAAAGGATACAAAAAATGCCGATTTGAAGGGGAACACGCACCCCAATGTTTATAGCAGCACTATCAACGATAGCCAAAGTATGGAAAGAGTCCAAATGTCCACTGACTGACAAATGGATAAAGAAGATGTGGAATAAGACTCCTTGGCGATGAAAAAGAATGGCGATGAAATCTTGCCATTTGCAACAGTGTGGATGGAACTAGAGGGAATTATGCTAAGCGAAATAAGTCAGTCAGACAAAGACAAATAACATGACTTCACTCACCTGAATTTAAGAAGCATACTAAGATGAACATAGGGGAAGAGAAGGAAAACATAAGATAAAAACAGAGAGAGGGGCAAACATAAGAGACTATTAAATACAGAGAACAAACCGAGGGTTGCTGGAGGAGAGGTGGGTAGAGGGATGGGCTAAATGGGTGATGGGTATTAAGGAGGCACTTGCTGGGATGAGCACTGGCTGTTGTATGTAAGAGACGGATCGCTGGGTTCTACTCCTGAAGCCAAGACTCCACTGTGTGTTAGCTAACTTGAATTTAAAGAAATAAATTTTTTAAAAAGATAATGAGGTTGCAAAAAATCATGAAGTTTACCTATGTGGGCCTATCAGCTACACTTCTCTCATGGACTCTTCCAAATAGTCTCTTCCCTGGGGTTCCAGGACATACTCCGCTCCAGGTTTTCTTCTTTGCTCACTGGCTATACTTCTAGGTGTCTTTGCTAGTGACTCTTTTTCTTCCAACCTCTTCAAGTAGAAGTGCTTAGAGCTCAGGACTTGGTCTTCCTCTCTACCTATACTCACTTTCTAAGGATCTTGTCTAGCTGCATATCTTTTAAATAATCGATATACCTAAAAATCAATTTTTTTTTTATCTCTGGGTAGATTCCCTTTAGGTGCCTATAAAGCATCTCTACTTACATGTCTGATAAATATTTTCAACTTAACATGACCAACTGAACCTTCACTCCTTCTTCTCCAATCAGCCACGCAGTCTTACATCCTTCCAATAGCCGATGAAGGCTCTCCTGCCCCCAACGCATCAGGCACAATCCTACCTTTGGGCCTTTGTACTTGGCTGTTTCCTCTGTTGGGTACACCTATCCCCTGAACATTTGAAAGGCTGATTCTTTCACCTTCTTCAAGTCTCTGTTCAAATGTCATCTCAATGAATCTTACCCTCTCCACTTTATGTAAAGTTGCATACTGCCCCCATGATACCCTGGGACATGCCCAATTTCCACCTACTCTGTGTTACCTTTATTTCCCATGGCATTTATCCCCTAACATACCAAATAATGTATTTCCTTATTATGCTAATTGTCTATATCCCTCTGTTAGAATGAAAGCTTCATGAGGGCAGGGATCCTTATCTGTGTTGTTCACAGGTGTATTCAAGGGCCCTAAAGACTGCCTATGACAAAGTAGGCGCTCAATAAATATTTGTTAACAAAAATAAAATAAAGCAGTAAGTTACCTCCATGCTCTTAAACTCATTGTTATAACCGTGGTTGCCTCCTCCACAGGATGAATATGCTTTACTCCTTTAAAGAAATGATATTACATTGCAATTAATACATTAATATGAGACCTTATTGTAAACTGACCTTTAACGGATTTTTATGCAGCTTATGCTTTTATATAAGTAAATTTTCTGTCAACAACAGCATAAATATAGTTATTTTCATGCTCAAGTTCATAACCACAGAGGAACAAACAGAATGGTAGCAGAATGGTGGCAGGAAGGAGAATTCCAGAACCAGAAGTAGAATTCAAAAGCCTTTGACTCTTAGACATTGACAAGATAACAAAGGCATAGGTTAAAAAAAAAAATTGAATATAACTTCATGTCAGCTCTATGTCAATAAAAATCTATTTATTAATTTAAAAATGTAAAAAATTGTCTTCAAGCTTATCTGTATCTTTACACATTAATGTCTGTGTGGTTAAGAATAGTTTAATTAGGGGCGCCTGGGTGGCTCAGTCGGTTGAGCGGCCGGCTTCAGCTCAGGTCATGATCTCACGGCTAGTGAGTTCGAGCCCCGTGTCGGGCTCTATGCTGACAGCTTAGAGCCTGGAGCCTGTTTCAGATTCTGTGTCTCCCTCTCTCTGACCCTCCCCCGTTCATGCTCTGTCTCTCTCTGTCTCAAAAATAAATAAACGTTAAAAAAAATTAAAAAAAAAGTTTACAAAAAAGAACAGTTTAATTAATATACTACTTTAAGCATTTCAGTGCTTTAGAAATAAGTCTTTGAAACTGGGAAAAATATTGATTCCTATTTTACAGTAGAGATATGTAGGGAAATAATGTAAAAGTATAAAGAATACTGAAGGAAAGTTCATTATAACACTCGGTAAGAAGAAGCTAGTACATTCTTGTAAATTCAGAACTTATTTTTAACTTTTGGGCTTTTCTTCTATAGGCTGTTGTGTTCTGTTACTTGAATGACTTTTCAAATTTAATTTGCCTTTTACCCACCTTCTCCTATTTTAGTATTTGAATTGAGCAATTTTAGCAGTCCAAACTGGCAATAAATAAACCTAGATTTTTTTTTAAACAACAATGCCATACTGGTTCAAATTAGGTCTCTGATGGAAAAAGAGACTCTTATTCCCTAAGAGATTTGTCTCATTTGCTTTCCCACCCCCTACCTCCAACTCCTCGGGGAAAACACACACACACAATGTTTTTGTTTTTATGTTGCAGGCAGGACTTTAGTGTCCTAAAAGATCAGCTTCTAAAACATTCATAACTGAGTCTCAGCTTAAATAAAAACAAATCACAAAATAAAAAATAAATCATCACACTGAGCAGGCTACACTCAGCTACACTCAACACTACCCAATAGAGGGAAGAAAGGAGAGGCTAAGTATTGACTTACTAGCTGGAATGGGGAAAGAAAGGGAGTCCTATTTATAAGGCGTTTAAATTCAATTACCCTAAGATGCCAGCTCATTACCTTAGTTAATTCCAATAAAATGTGGGGCTTAAGGTAAGAGTTGTTTTAAAAATATTTTTATCCTTCTTGCATACATATTTGCTTCCTTCAAGATTACTGGAACTAGGGTGCCTGAGTGGCTCAGTCAGCTGGGTGTCCAACTTCGGCTTAGGTCATGATCTGCCCGTTCGTGGGTTCAAGCCCCATGTTAGGCTCTGAGCTGTCAGAACCTGCTTCAGATTCTGTGTCTCCCTCTCTCTCTTCCCCTCCTCTGTTGTGTTCTCTCTCTCTCTCTCTCTCTCTCTCTCTCTCTCTCTCTCAAAAATAAATAAATAAACATTAAAAAAAGATTACCGTAACCATTTGGGGATAATTCAGTTTTAAATTCTGTGTGGGAGGCTAGAGTATTCATTAATGAAAGAACAAAAAGGTCTTTAGAACCAAGTCATTGGTAAAATTCTCTGAAATTTGGTCTGTTATATATCTCTCTATTTTCAGAAATATCTCTTTTTACAATATTTTCAACTCCTAACCCAACTCAATCAGAAAACTTTAGTCAATATTGCAAAGCTTTATTCAGAAGTAAAAGATAAAAATTAGTGTTTGAAAAAGCTCTATTTTCTCTTCTCAAGTGAAAATGTTACAAATTTGCTCTTCTAACTGCTCGTGTTTATGCTCTCCAGCCATTAATTTGGCTCTGGAAATCCATATGGAAAAATGGAAGCTGCCATTTGGAAAAGATGAGTTGATTTTATCTGTCATGATTTAGCTCAACTTCCAAGTACCATATGAAATCTTCTGGAACAAACTCTCTTTTATCTTCTCCATGTCTAATTCATAAAGTCAAAATCAAGGCCAGTGTCTCTGCCACAGTCGGGTAATGACACAGATGGGAGACGAGTAAGACTTCTTTCCTGACCTCCCCCCGCCCCTCCAGGCAGTTGCCAAGTATCTGCCTGTGTAGTACCTTTCACATCTTCCCTTGCTTTCCTACTCTGCCACCATTCTAAGCTAGACCCTTATTACTTCTGACCTGCATGAAGTTCCTAATTGGTTATCCTGACTCTGAACTTCAGAATCTTCCCACATAAAACACACACACACACACACGCACACACATGCACACACGCACACACGCACATGCACACACACACCTAATCACATTGAACACGGTGAGCTCTCAGAAATGCAAATCCACACAACCACATATTCACCTGCAGCCACCTTGTATCTACCAATGGTCTATTTTCTTCCCAGGCAAAGTCACACTTTTCAGTCATGACAGGTAAGGTCTGTCAGGCGGAGAGTGGCTTCATTTACCTGGTGCTCTGGCAACACAGAACCAGTGCAATCGAGGGCATCTAGCCCATCTGCCTGCAGACCTTCCCTTGCCTCCAGAGCAGCTGCTGGCTTTAAAAAGGTGCCCCATTGCTCTGGACACAATATTTAGAGAAAGAAGCACCCCTGAGAAGACACAGGCTGGCAGTACTCAAGGCTTGGCAAGAATATGGATGCCTTCCAGCAAAAGAAAAGTAGTCCATGGCCTCCTGCAGACAGGCCCCCCATCAGGGCTCAGTGAGCTGAGCAAGGGTTACTTTTCCACTGCCTCTCATCTTCTTGTCTGGGTGCCTCTGTACAACGCACAGACTGCCCAACAGCCTGGGGCAGACCTGTTGTATGTGATGGCATTTAGCCGATCTCATCCTTAATTTTCAAAGCCCAGAGCAGGAATCACACCTACCAGGAAGCATCCTCTGGATGTTCTGTGACATCCACATCTAGTCTGTGTAATCACTCTTATTGTTTCCTTGTACCTTGCACTTGATCCTAGTGTGGCCATTGTTATACCTGATTATAATTGTTGTCTTCCTCCCTGCCTGGGCAAAGATCCTTAGGGTGAGGACTGGGTCTATCCCCATTTCGTAGAAACGTGCCTGGAAAGTATTTGTCACTTTCCAATCATAAAATAAAAAGCTATTATTCATGTTCTCTAAGGGGGCAATACTTCAGCTGTAGTTTCAAATAATTGGGTTTCCCCAAATTAGTGAAATCCAACACGTTTTAGGCAAAATGAGGATAGTGATGATGATGATGATGATAGGTTGTACTAAATGACAAAGTTTGCTATAACTCTGGGAAGGGAATACAATCTAGTTATCAAACATTTGACACTATAACTAAAGACAACATACTTTGCCATAGAAACTAGGTAGCCTGACGCTCATGTGTTAAGAATTGGAGGTAGGGTGACTTAACCAGATGAGAACTTGGTTGCTCTGGTTAGGGCTATAATCAACATTTCTTTTGAGGTAAGTCAGTTTCCTTTAACATCAAGAGAATAATAAAACCAGGCTAATCTTGTGTTACAGATGATGAAAATGAAGCCCCAAGACATTAATTTGTTTACATTTCCCCCACGCTAGGCGTGAAGGCGGGTCTGGAACTCAGCCTGCTGCTCTTTTTTTTATTTTTTTTATTTTTTTATTTTTATTTTTTTAAAATTTTTTTTTCAACGTTTATTTTTATTTTTGGGACAGAGAGAGACAGAGCATGAATGGGGGAGGGGCAGAGAGAGAGGGAGACACAGAATCGGAAACAGTCTCCAGGCTCCGAGCCATCAGCCCAGAGCCTGACGCGGGGCTGGAACTCACAGACCGCGAGATGGTGACCTGGCTGAAGTCGGACGCCCAACCGACTGCACCACCCAGGCGCCCCAGCCTGCTGCTCTTTTTACATCTCACTGCTAGCTATTAAATATAAAAAGCTCATAATTTGAGACTGGGTGTTATGTAATACCCAGAGGTACCCTGGCAGCTGGACTCTCCTTCTATAACCCACAGGGCATGTTACAGGATGGATGGGCCCTTTCTTGTTTCGTACCAGTGGCCTCCTAACTTCTTTGATCTCATACTCTCAACAGTAAGTATTTGGAGAATTTACCCACATTTGGGACTATATCTGCTTACATATTACCCACATACATTATTTAAAACCCGATATACTTAATATAAGTAAAGCTTAGTCTTTTAAAATCTCCTGGAGAATGCTATGTTGAGCCACACAGCATATAGCCAAGGACCTTCACAAAGGGTTATGAAACTTCTTATCCCAAGAAGAGAGGCCAGTGCCATCTAGTGGCCAGATGTGAACATGCACACTCTCTGGCCTCGCGGTGTATTGCTTGGGTTTCCTGGTTACCTCACAGAACAGGCTCTCCCAACTCCCTCATCTTTTTTGTCTCCTCTTTATTAAATATATCTTCCAGTATCTGTAATCCCATTGTCCTCTGTATCCCCCGACATGACGTAGCATGCAAATAAGGCCAGAAAACAATGTGACCCTGATTCCATTTAAAACCACTTACGCACAGGGAAAAAAAAAAAAAAAAAAAAACAAAACACTGGAATAAAATACACACACACACACAAAAAGGAAATATTAGCTAAACTATCAGAAAGTGTATATTTTTTGGTTTTCTGGCTTATTATTAGTCTTCTTCATTTGACAAGGAAGGCAGGAATCCTGTCTGTATCCCAAATGCCTGGAACAAAGCCTGGCATACACAATAACAAGCATCAATAAAATGTTGTGAAACCAACGAATTCATTGGTTATCTTGGGATGAAGCGATCCAGAATGGTTTTTATCTTCCCTAAATGCAATTGTAACTTGCAGATGCTCAACAATCAACATGGATTAGAACTAGAAAAAAAAAAATGTTCACCTAATTGGTTAGCTTAGCCACAATGTGCTCTTTCCTAAAAACCACAAAGATGACAAAGATTTCAATGACCTATCTAATCAATTACTTACTGCCAACCTGGAAGACAACTGATGTCATCTTTACATCCTGTCAACTACCTGAAAAAAGATCTAACTGGGGGTTAAGAATGTGCTGGTACTTGTGGTTTCTGGAATGGCCAATAAACAGTGCTAACCTTCTTCCTTCTGTGCATCTATATTGTGAGGATCACGATGCTAAGATTGGCCCCTAATATTTCAAATGCAGAAATGCTAGGTAGCATATAGAAAGTCAAGGATTGAGGCACCTGGATGGCTCAGTTGGTTGAGCGTCTGAGTCTTGATTTCAGCTGAGGGCATGGTCTCGCTGTTCGTGAGATCAAGCAAGCCCCAGGTTGGGCTCTGCGCTGGCAGTGTGGAGCCTGCTTGGGATACTCTCTCTCCCTTTCTCTCTGCCCCTCCCCTGCTCAAGTGCACCAAACGCTCACTCTCTCTCTCTCAAGAGAAATAAACTTAAAAAGATACATATTGAAAAAAGTCAAGGAAATACCAATGTTCACGAAAAGTTGCATGATCATAATAGACCGGTAAAATTAAGGCAATTTATAATGAAAGATGGTGGTTAAAAGTATTATGAAACAAGTAAATAGATGCACATACCTCACAGCCAGCCACTGTCGGTCCACCAAAAGATGAACTTTGTCAATTCTGACATTTTTGGCAAAGTGTAGTCGTTTTGGCAAATCAGGAGTCAAATAGGGTTTGAAATGCTGATCAGGTTTTCGGCACTAAATAATAGGTAGATTATTTGTTTGTGTAAGTTATAAAATATGCAAGCTAATTTAACAATTTCATTTGCTAAGACAATTAAGCGCTCTTTAAAAAGTAAGAAGATTTAAGCATGGCTAATAAAATAAGGCTATTAACCCTATTCTCAGTGTGGCCAAATTCCCCAATTAGGTTGCTTTTATTGTTGCAACAATACTTAAATTGCAATTAAAATATATGATTTAAATTATGATTTGGTGTCTGATGTTCTAGGTTTTTATATCTTTAGCCACCATAACCCTCCCCTCCTTTTTTGACAGACAATAGATATGTCTGGATTTCAAGTGGCAATTACAATTTCTGAATTTAAATTATGTATGCATATTATATAACACATTAGTAGATATCAGTAAAAATTTTAAAAACCAATTTAATTGCACCGAAATCCTTTTACAGTCGATTCAATTTACCCTTGAAATACATTTGCTTAATTCTCAAGTCAAGTCAAAACCTAGTACAGGCTCCTTATTTGTGAACAATTCATGGATTTCTCACAAACTGGAGTGAAATTTTGTGTCTTTCATAATTACTGCTGTCACTAGACGGCATATTTTAAAACTGTGTAAAGATGCAACTCAGTCATCTAAAAAAAGAAGTGAGGAAATGAGAAACAGAACTACAAAGGAATTTTTTCTCCCTCGTGAACTTTTTTTGAGAAACAAGAGGAAAAAAATACAGGTAAGCATATGGGAAAATAATTTTTTTCTACTTTCTCATTTTCTTATTTATTTTAAGCCTTGATAATCACACAAATATTTTAAGTCTGTGTCATTGCTGTTTTGGGCTCAATTTATATAAGAAGAAAGATACTATGAAATTGAAAAAAAAATTTAAAAGGAAGTATGGACAACAGAGCAAGGAGAGTAACAGAATGAAAAGGGGAAGAGAAATTATTTATTGCACAGATATTTCGGCCAGTTTTTCTTTGCTTATTTTGGTATCTCTACCGGGCTTCTTTTTCTTTTTAATTTATCATTACTTCCTGTTGAAGTCAATATTTTTGTAACATCCAGGCAAGTACATGATGGCAGCAGTTGGTTATGAAGCTTCGTCAAAGATACAAAGAACTAGAATGTGCCCTTGAGGACCACAGATCATCTGACAAGTCACACTTTCCTAGCTGGTGTGTAGCCAGAGTAAATCCAGAGGAAAGTGGAGGCACACTGCCAATTTCCGAAGCAGGACGGGGTTATACTTTGCATTTGAGAATTTAGGATGAAGACCTTAGAGTTGGGAAGACTGTGGTCATTTTATCTAAGAACAAGGATGCCATTGTCTGTCACGCAACCAGAATGTTGTTGAACTTAAAGAGTCATCCGTTCATGTTTGATTACGTTTGTCTAATATAAGCTCAAAACAGGCCAACGGGGAATACTGTACCCCCACATGGAAAATTTCCTGGGAATAATGGACTATTCAGGAAATGATGGTCCATTTCTTTGGGGTTCTATAGCTCTAGGCCCAGTCTTTATTTGTGATACCATTAATGGTTTCCAAAGCCCGTGGTATCCAATCCTCCTCCACTACAGGATTATTAGAGATTTTCCCTTCCTCAGCAACAGGGCTTCTGCTATATGGCTCGTGAGGTGATGGGGAAAAGGACAACAATATGTGGTTTTAGAGAGTCCATCTGTTGAAAATTCTGAAGTACCCATCCAATCAGCATGAACACACTGCCTGTATGCCCTTCGCCAGCAGAGGGAGACATTGTCCACCATGTTTACTCATGACCAAAATATCAAAGTATAAGAGAAAAAAGAAGTGATTAACACTCTAAAGAATTGCTGCTCTAATGGTCATTTCTGCATCAGACTTGCAGTGGGTCCTAGGTGACAGTAACATTCTTCATGCGGTGTTTTCTTACCTTCAATCATTCCCAGTTCATCCTAACAGTTTTCTTCTATAATTGCACATGACCTATATACTTAAATAAACCTAGCTCCACCCCAAGCAATGATAAACTCATGAATTCCATATAATAGATAATACGCTTGTGAATATACCTTAAATACAGAAGTATTAAAACTACATGCAAGAACATTTCAGGTCTCTCTAGGAGTAGGGAATTCTACTCTGAAAAGCCCAGTTTGCTTTATGATCTGTATCTCAAATTTGCCCCACTAAGTTTACTCACAACCTGGAATGTGGGAACCAGTCAAAAGAAATTGGAATTAGACTTAGAGGGTAAAGACATGATTTTTCTGACCTCTATGAAAAGATGTGTAAGAGTTCATGATTCACTATTTTCTTATGTTAAGTCACACAACACATGTGACTGGCATGGCCCTTTTGAATGGGACAGCAACCCACTCAGTAAAAGCCAGGAGTCAGGGCCACTGTTGTCACAAACTAATCTCTAGTGGTAGCGACTGTAAATGAAAACACCTAAGACAAAAGCAGCTGATCTGCAGGTAAAATACTATCAACGGAGGGTTTAAGAAATAAATTTCAAGTGGATTGGACTCAGAAATATGGAACATAAATTTCCTCAAATCCAGATTTTAAGGACATTATATTAACTTAGATATATGTATTAGGACACTGTATACTTACACTGAGGTTCCTAACAATTTCTTCAGAATTAACTGTTTCAAAAGAAAAAAATAAATAAATAAACCACATTACAAATGTGAACATATCAGATGAATTTCACACATACATTTATTAATGACAATGACCTGGTAAAATTAATAAGAAATTCTTTTAAAATTTATTGATTTGTTTTGAGAGAGAGAGAGAGAGAGAGAAAGGGAGCATGAACCAGGGAGAGGCAGAGAGAGGAGAGAGAAAAGTCCCAAGCTCCAGGCTCCATCTCACAAACTGAGATCATGACCTGAGCCAAGATCAAGAGTCAGACACATAACAGGCTGAGCCACCCAGGTGTCCCTAAATAGGAAATTATTTTCAGCAAAGAATTATTTTAGAATTTAACGTATAAGTAGAATATGTTTTAACCTAATGATTAAGTAGAATATATTAATATTTTTGTAATATTAATGTTTAATTGATGTTTTAATTATAACCTAATAATTACGTGGAAATATCAATATTTTATTAATAGTAACATTTGATTGTATTAATTAATATTTTATTGGTATTAATATAGTTAAGTAGAGTATACTTTTACCTAACGATATTTGATATTACCATAGACTTTATAGGCTGATGATATTTAAACAAGGACGGGGATTTCTTATTTGCTTCTGTGTGGTCTTCCCAAGAAGACAGAAGAGGGGGCCTGGCAATCCCTATATCCTCAGAATCAGGAAGTTATGGTTACACACTTTCAATTTTACCCCGTTTTTCACATGGGTGTCTTCATACTTACAAGTGTAAAAGTCCTGAGGTATATTACGAGACCTGATACGAGGGGCAGGCCCTTCATACATGTAGAAGTTTATTCGATGAAAATAATTAGTCATATATTCCATCTTGTCACAGTAAGTCTTATCCATTCCTGAATTAAAAAAAAAAAATCCACTGAATGCATATAGATGGTAACAATTAGTTGTCTTTCGTGATGTCAAATCAGAGATATTTTATGTGGCAGATCTCAAACTAAGTTTCACTGAGAATCTATATTAATTTAACCTATTATTTCACTCTAAATGGCAGATCTTAAAAATCCTGGCAGTGGAGGAGAAGGGTTGCATTGATCAGAGAAGAATAAACAAGAATTATAAACAGATCATTTGCTCAACATAAATCAATTAATTTCAAAGAAGAAAATCCTCTGTAGAAAGCTCATTAGATCTTAGATGTATTATTTAACTTTATATAAGTAGCATGTGCTTAAAAAAAAGATTTGGTAGTTAAAACCTCTTCTATTTGTAGATTCTTCAGACTGCCCTTAAATTTTTATTTTCATATTTATTTATAAATTTATTCCATGTTTTATAATATCTTTTATCAAAATGCACATTAAAATGGTTCCCTTTAATTTTGAAACAATAGGTCAATGTGTTAAGAAAACATTTCAGAAATTTTTAAATAAATTACTGTTTCTCATTATCTTGATGTCCTAAAATAAAAACAAGAGTTCTGTAGGCATGGTCCTTTTCCTCCTCTCTTCCTTGACTGGTTCCTTTAAAGCCTTTGGAGCTTAGCTTGACTAATGTAGAAAGTATCACCCCATCTAGAAAAGGCCTATTTCTGCTTTACATACCTCCAAACACACCGTATCTAGGAAAGCACTTGACATTGAGTAGGCACTCAAAAAATATTTGGTTGACTAACAACCCAACCATATCTCTGTTAAGTACTATGACCTCCATTTTCACAAAAAAGTAAGTATAAGGATGGGTTTTCTTAATGAATGTTAAAATAATTAAAGTAGAAATTTTAGTTTTCGTATTGTATTCATCACAGCCTACCACAAAACGTATTCTTTGCTTGTTCGAGAACCTTTAGGTCTAGAAGTATAGACTTTAAAATATCACTATGCTTTTTGCATGCTCCTTGAAGTGAGAAGATATCATCAATGATAAAATATAATTTTTTAAAAAAGCATACCATGGTCGGCCAAAAGGATTATATTGACACAATTGTCTAAGTTCCGCTGTTTTAGGCCTTCCATCAACATTCCAAAAGTCTTATCTACCAACTGTAAGGCTTGAATTACCTGAGGGAAAAAAAAATGGAGTTAAGACTGTCTTCATAAATTAAAATTTAATTGATGAAATCATTATCCAATGGAGTGAGTATAAACTAAACACATTTCCTTCTCTGAAATTTCTGGATTTTGAAATAGGACATCAGAGCCCAGCACTGTGCTACCACATTTACCAAATACCAATTCCCTGAATTTCTATAAGCAAATAAAAGTAAACCATGTTTTCCACAAAGGAATATAGATTACTGTCCAATTAGTATCTGAGAAAAATGTTCTGCCTCAACAAATATTCAGCTGCAAAGGCTTTCATCATAATACCCAATGCTGGAGAGGGGAGTCCACAGACACTTCTATAGAAGTCCACATGGTTATTTGGGTGCTGAGGGATTATGTGACAATGCCTAACCAGAGCGTTAAAAAAAGGACCTACCCTATAACCTAACAATTCTATTTCTGGAAATTTGTCCTCATAAACACTTATAGTACAAATGGCTATTTACACCTAGGACTAATTCATCACTTTATTTATTTATTTATTTATTTATTTATTATTCATTCATTCATTCATTTCTAATTTCAATTTAAAATATAAAATTTCAATAAATTTCAATTTCAATATAAAAATAAATATGCCACACATGCTTACAAACATTTCAAAATGTATTTAAAAAAACCATGACATGGGGAACTGCTCATAAATACAATGCTAAACATAAAATATTAAAACTAAACTGTATGTACCCATAGATATTTCATAATCCTTTCATGTTTAAATATATTTAGCACTCCTTAGTAAACACACATGCACAGAAAACGAAAAAGAAATATATCAAGGGACTATTAACAATGGTTGTCTCTGTATAGTGAATTGGAGTTGATTTTATTTTATTGTTTATATTCTTTTGTGTTTTTAAATTTTTCTACACCTTATCAGCATAGTACATTAAACTATTTTAAGTGTGTAACTTTTTTTTAAGTTTATTTACTTTGAGAGAGAAAGAGGGAGAGAGAATGAGCAGGGAAGGGGCAGAGAGAGGGGGAGAGAAAGAATCCCAAGCAGGGAGCCTGATATGGGGCTCAATCCCACAAACTGCGAGATCATGACCTGAACCGAGATCAAGAGTCAGATGATTAACTGACTGAGCCACCCAGGTGTCCCTTAAATGAATAACTTTTAATTGACTAACTGTTCATTATTTGTTTCAGTGAAGAGGAAACTGTAATAGCAAATGGATTGGGGGAAAATGTGTAATCTCTTATAGTACTATTATAAAAATTATCACTTTTTTTATTTTTTGAGAAGGAATTTTACAAGCTAATTATTGTTAAGAGCTTTAGTACATTATCTCATGAAATTGTCATGGCAAACATGCATGGTTGGTGCTACTTCCACCATCTGGAATTTCCAGTTGGAAATACCAGGAAACTTGAGGCTTAAAAATTTTAAATAACATGTTTATGGTCCTACAGTTAACAAGGGATAGAACAGAATTGACTTCAAACCAGCTCTATCTACTGCTAAAATCCATCAACTCGGAGATAACTTTCCTGACTCTCATTCTTACGGTGACCATGCACTCTGGTGTACGAGCATGAGTTATGGTTCCCGCCCGTTGTCATGGCATAATTATGTCCCTTTTCACAGTCACCTTACTCACTCCTCCCAACTGCAGTAATAGCTCCTTCTCTGTCCTCTCCCAGCACCCTGGCATCTGTTACCATTGGACTCTCCACAGATTTGAAATCATCTGTGCGTATGTCTGCCTCCCAAGAAGAGTGTGAGCTCCTGCAGGGAAGGAACCGGGCAACCTAACTCACCACACGCTTTCCAAGCATAGGGTTTTTCACACAATATCCACTCCACAGATGGCACATATTGCTGAATGTAAAATGACTAGATGCCAGCCCCTTACTCTAACCCAGACAAAGGAAAGAAGAGAAATCCCTGTGACAGACCACAAGTGAGCATTTTGGGGGGTGGTAAGATAATAAATAGGAATAGAAATGTCTGCAGCTTTGGGGTAAACCAAGTCTGGGTAGAAAACCTTGCTTGTTTCACATGGAATCATGATCCTTCACATTCACAGTGGATATTGTGGAAACAGTAAAATCAATCCTGATAAAATGAGTTCAATGCTAAGACCCTCAAGAAACAGTTGCTTTTTGGATCCAAACATTCCCTTTTGTAAAATGAAATTCAAGACTGCAGAGGATCCTGCTAGTAGGAAGCTCTATGCAGCATGAACATAGTGGGCTTTTCAATAGGTACAACATCCTTCCTGTGTATTCTACCTCCACATGCTTTCTTGTGGGGGATAAGCTTAGGGATCCCCCGGGTTTGCACCAATGGGTTGACAAGGCATAAAGAAATACAAAGTCATGAAATGCTCACACCCGAGTTTGGGTAAACCAGATAGGCACCCCAAGAATAGGGGGTGCAGAGGCACCCCAAAGTAGAGAGGGGGTGCAGAGCCCCCAAAATAGAGAGGGAGAGGCAAAGGCCTGAAATAGAAATGGCACAAAGGTGCCCAATACATAGGTGTATGAAATAAACAAGATTAGATGTTCAGGGTCGAAGTACTATGCAGGAAAGCTGCTTTCACAGGAGGATAGGGCCAGGTTAGGTAAAAATTGGCGAACTGGACTTTGGACCCCTGTGCTGCAGGCAAAGCAGCCCAGAGCGGAGATGGTTAACAAAAGAAAAAAGATGCCTTATTAACCCTGAGGTTATTTCCCCTATCTGTCTCATCCCCTAGGCTGGCAAAGATAAACAGAGGTGCTGCCTCATGTCCCCTGCCACCAACCTTACTCCCGACTGCCCAGCGCCCAGATTTTGTCTTATATTGACCCAACCCCCCAAACACTGTATATCTTCAAAAATCCCCTTTTCCCTCACGCCCCAAGTTAATGTTACCAGTTTCTTTGTCTCTTTGTATACATCCATCACTTTTGTAAGCCTTGTGAGCTGAATAAATACAGGGCAAGGACCCTTATTCTGGGCTCTTGTCTTTTCCCGAACACTAGCCATCTCTCGCTTTCAATCCTGCATCCCGCTCTTTTACTAGACAAGAGAGAACTTTAGACCCAAAGTCTATGACACTTTCTCAAAAGTGGAGGTCCTCAGTGCTGTAGAATCATTCTACCATGTACATGAGCATTATCAAGAATTAAGTCGATCTGTTGTTCACTTCAATTTTCTTTCCAAATTGAATTTTTCTTCCTAACTTTTCTTTCCATCTAACATGTAATAACTTGTTTTTCAATCAGGAGTTAACAGGTGAAACTTGTTAAAGTATTAGAACATTACTTAAGGTTATTCAAGACCCATAAGGACATTCTGTGCCTAATTCAACTTCAATACTAGAGAATCATTGAAACAAATTTGGTATCAAGAAGTTTCTGGGGTGCCTCAGTTGGTTAAGCGTCCAACTTTGGCTCAGATCAAGATCTTGAGCTCAGGTCAGTTAGTGAGTTTGAGCCCCACGTCAGGCTCTGTGCTGACAGCTCGGAGTCTGGATCCTGCTTCGGATTCTGTGTCTCCCTCTCTCTCTGCCCCTCCCCTGCTCACACTCTGTCTGTCTGTCTCTCTCTGTCTCCCTCTCTCTCTCTCTCAAAAATAAATAAACATTTAAAAAAAAAGAAGAAGTTCCTGGTTTCACAAGACTTTAAATCTCTCCACCACCTTCTACATCCCTAATTCATAAAGCCTTCTCCAGCTATACCAGGCCACAATACTCTTCCCATTTTAACACTGTTGTTTTTAGCTCAGGAAACAACAGATGTTGGCAAGGATGCAGAGAAAGGGGGAACACTTTTGCATTGTTGGTGGGAATGCAAACTGGTGCAGCCACTCTGGGGAACAGTCTGGAGGTTCCTCAAAAAATTAAAAATAGAGCTACCCTATGACCCAGCAATTGCACTACTAGGTATTTATCCAAAGGGTACAAAAATGCTGATTTGAAGGGGCACATGCACCCCAATGTTTACAGCAGAATTATCAACAATAGTCAAGTTATGTAAAGGGCCCAAATGTCTACTGACTAACAAATGGGTAAAGAAGATGTGGTATGTATACACGATGGAATACTACTCGGCAATCAAAAAGAATGAAATCTTGCCATTTGCAACAACATGGAAAGAACTAGAGTGTATTATGCTAAGCAAAATAAGCCACTCAGAGAAAGACAAATATCGTATGATTTCACTCATGTAGAATTTAAGAAACACAACAAATGAACATAGAGGAAGGGAAGGAAAAATAACATAAAAACAGAGAGGGAGGCAAACCATAAGAAACTACTAAATACAGAGAACAAACTGAGGATTGCTGGAGGGGTGTTGGGTGAGGGGATGGGCTAAGTGGGTGATGGGCATTAAGGAGGTCACTTGTTGGGATGAGCACTGGGTGTTGCATCTAACTGATGAATCACTGTGTTCTACTCCTGAAACCAAGACTACACTGTATGCTAACCAACTTGGATTTGCACTTTTAATTTTTTTTAATGTTTGTTTATTTTTGAGAGAGAGAGACAGAGACAGAAACAGAGACAGACAGAGACACAGACAGAGACAGAGTGTGAGCAGGGGAGGGGCAGAGAGAGGGAGAGACACAGAACTGGAAGTGGGCTCCAGGCTCCTTGCTGTCAGCACAGAGCCCCATGCGAGGCTCCAACTCACAAACTGTGAGATCATGACCTGAGCCAAAGTCAGAGGCTTAACGGACTGAGCCACTCAGGCACCCCTAAATTTTAAAAAAAATGTAGGTGTGAGAAAAAAATAAATACTTGTTGTTTTAATTCATTTTTTCTAGAGAGAAAGCACACGTGCACAGGACTACTAGCATGCAAGTTGGGGAGGGGTGGAGGGTGAGGGATAGAGAGAATCTTAACCAGGCTCCACACCCAGCACAGATCCCAACACAAAACCTGACCTCATGACCATGAGATCATGACCTGAGCTGAAGTCAAGAGTCAGATTCTCAACCAACTGAGCCAGGCACCCCTAAACACTGTTTCAGCTACCAAAATTTTAAAGGTTTCTTAAAATAAAACTTGCTATACATTAAGTCATTACTTATTTGTCCTTTCAACATAGTTTCTGGGTAATGGCTTCATTTTCTTCAACCCCTAAGAATGCCTAGCACAACATCACACCCACCAGAAACTCTTAAAAGTAGACATTAAAAGGATAGCAGAGCAAGAGCAAGAGAGTATCGATGACTGAAAAATGTAGAAGTTAATAAGCTTGAAAAAGAGTGAGTGAACAAACTAAAGTAGCCTTTTGCTTTCAAATTATGTCACATTCACTCCAAACTAAAGTATATGACTAACAATAATAACAGCAATAAAGCCATAAAGCTTTCCAGGTTCTCCATCCATTTTGCCTCTTCTAAAGTTTTAAATGAGGCATGGTCTTAATCCTTCTATTTTCACTTTTCACTCTCTCCTTAGGACATCTTCACTTCCATGCACCATCCACATGCTGCCAAGCTTCCTGATTTCATCCCCTTGGAGCTTTCAATCCATATTCAATTGCCTTCTGGGCATCTTCATTTGGACACCACAAGCCCCTTAACCATGACAAGATTTTCTCCTTCAAAATTGACCCCCTTTAGTCGCCTCATTGATGTAAATGGAAACACCTGCCAGCTAATGATAGCAATCTGACAACTGTCCTTGATCCTCCACTCCACCACCCAAATCCTACCAAGCTGTGCCAGGTCTATCTCCCAAATGAATCTCAAATGCAACTCCCTCCTCCCATGATAGTTGCCACTATCCTAGTTCAAGGTGCAATTATCTCTTTTCAGGAATGTTGCAAAGCTAACCCATCTCTCCCCGCCTTCCTCTGTTCCCTTTAACCCACTCCTCTTGCATAGTAAAACTGATCTTTAGATACAACCCGATCTGGTCATGTTGCTTTCTTGATTAAAATGCCTCAGTGCTTCCCTTGCACATTACATGGCCAACAAGGATCTGCATGATTTGGTGCCTGCCTCCTTCTCTAGGCTTCTTTCTAGCCATTGCCCCTGGGTCACAGTGCTCCAGACATGGGAGGGAGATAATCCTCATAGCGTTCCAAACAATACTTGGCACAGAGGAGCACACAAGAAGAGTTAACTGCCATTACCATTCTTACCATTATCACCATGTCTATTTGTCCCTTTGCCTGTCTGTCCCTTTGTTCATTCTGTGCATTCCTCTACCATGCTCACCTCCTCCCTCAACCAGGCTGTTTGTGAACTTTTTTCCTTTTTCTTATTCAGAGAACTTTCTAACCAGTCACAGTCCCTGCCTCTCCTCAGACTACTTAGGACCTCCTCAATCACCCCTCAGAGCACCTTGATCTTTTCCTTTGCGGCACTTTTCAACATTACACTTAAAATTTATTTGGGAGCTAAACTAGAGCATTGATTAGAAAAAAAGATATGGTGCCTAATATTAACTCAGCTGTATGGGTCAGACAAATACAGATTATAGTGTCCCCTCTCAAAACAATTAACCATATCAAGCGTGGATAAGAATTAAAACAGAAAAGAAGTGGTGAATGTACTTCAGATAGTTACTATGCCACTCACCCTTAAAATAGCCTGATTAAAATGTTAAATTCTGGGATATCACCAAAGTGGTGTTGGAATACGGAGAACTAATGGGTTAAAAATGGTAGGACTTGAGCAAGGCCTTGTATCAGGAATCATTTTGGTTTAATGAGAAAAAAGAAGGGCATTTCTGATAAACCACAAAATCAGGGTACCAGAAGAAATATGCTTTGTTTTCCAATGGAGGATAACTGTTAAATAAGTTTCCATGAAGCAGGAAAATGCCTCCATACTCATGGAGGCCTTCATAGCTTTCCATTATGTCCAGGACAATACAGGCTTCAGTGTAACAATAATAACAGCAATAAAGGAGATGACTTTCTTTTTTTAAGTAATATTTAAGGTCTTTATTTCTGTAGTAAAAATGTAACATGATGGTTTAGATAATGGCAAAACTAATATATAAAAGTCTACTTCAATTTTAATGGAGGCCCAGGAGAGGAAGGACTCTGCTGGGGGCACCAGCATATAGAGTCCAATTATAAGGATCTTATGAATGGAACATAGTGTGTGAATAGACAGCTGGATAGTTCACAACAGACTTGCAAGTGACTTAATTTGGAATGAGCTACATTAACATGTTGAATTGGCATGCAGTATCTAGCCTTGATGGTTCCACTGTATGAAATAACAGTGCTACATCTAAGTTTTCAATGAATGTTTATCAAATGAATCAAGATGTAGTCATAAACCAGGTATATCTTTTAGACTTTTAATTTTTTTGGTAATTTTTAAAATTTTTAATAAGGTAGAGATACTTTTAGACTGTTCGCTATTTTAATGTCTTCATGTTCATATCAGATACATTTGTATTCAGTGAGAATTAAAGAATATTTTACTTTGTGGGTTAGGGCTAGATGACTTTATATTTGTTCAATAAAACCAACTTACTCCAGCACTGACTGGCCCATTTTTATGTCCTGCAGAATCAGGCTCTTCCACATAGATGGTATAAAAAGCAGGTCTAGGGGTAAAATTGAAGCAGAGAAAGACATTATCAACTTGGAATAAACCTACGGGTTGGATTTGGCAAGTGCATAGGTTTAGAACTTGGTGGCAGTTTCCTTCCTTTTCTCTGGCCTCCTTGTCTTCATCTAGGCCCAGTCATTCCACTTGGCCCAGAGGGGAGGTACTCCTAACAGGAAGTAAGACCTTCCTGGGCATGAGCGTTGGTCTGACTCACTTATGAAAATCTCCCTTATTCTTTCTGCTAAGACCTCTCTTGGTGTGCCTCAGCCTTCTATAGTTCCCAGTCTCTGACTTTCCACCCACTCTTTGTTCTGCCATTTGAATTCTTTCTTTAGATGGCTGGTTTCTGAGGCACTGTTGACATGTTGCTCTCTTTCAGGATGCTCTGACTCAGGACTGTTGGCAGGGCCTTGCTCTGGCACCTCTAGCTCCATGAATCAATCCTCATAATGAAGTTTCAGACCCTTTCGCCATTCTGCCTCCGGTCTACATCAGGTTCTGTGTTGCCCCATAGTGCCAGTCACATTCTCAAGAGCAAAAACTCAACTCAACTGCTCTCAGGAATAATTCTTGAAAATTTCTTAAAAAAGAAAATGCCAAGTTTCTTTCAGAAGTGGTCATTTAAAGTAAAGAAATAATTGCATTTTATACTCGCAGATATCCCAGCGTGCCAGCACTTCTCTGATTCTAAGTAATACCTTTCAGCTTTGGGCAGGTCCAGCCATTTCAACAATGTAAAGATCCTCTCTTCATATGGGATACTTCTGAAAAGGAGAGAAAAAAATAATTTTCAAAAACTACTCAAATAAAAAAAATAACTCCACTATATTCCTACTCAGAAAGACAGTTAATATTTTCAGATGTCCATTTTGTGTTCATACACGATCAGAATACTGAAGGGGATTCAATATTACTCAATGGGATTCCTGTTTTCAATACTTATATAGAGATACGTTCGTCTCAGTGTAAATTAAATATATATTGTTTTCTTTCTTTCTCATCCTTCCATCTTCCAATTTTCCCCCAACTGAAATAAAGAACATTAATTACTATCCATTCGGTTTATTTTTATTTCATTTATTTATACATTTGTGTATATTGGGCACCTATTTGTTCATTTTAAACAGTATTTATCAGTGGGAAAACCAAAGATGCTTTCCTTCCTAGAGATGACATTCTAGTGAAGACAAACCATAAACAATAGATCTGATACATAAATAAATTATATTGTGCATCACAAGGTGACAAATGCTAGGGATAAAAGAAACACCAGAGCACAGTAAGGTGAGAATTCAGGGTGGGGGATGGGTTGGAATTTGAAATCTTAGTTTAATCAGGCTAAGACAATATTGAGAAAGTAATTTTCGAGCAACAGCCTGAAGAGGGTGACGGAGCAGGCTATGGAGATACATGGAGTGAGTTATCTCAGGCAGAGGGAACAGCCCACACAAAGGCACAATTCTGGTGTGTTAAGGCCTACTCAGGAGGTCAGCACCAGGTGGGATAATGGGAGACAAGGTCTGAGACACAGTGAGGTGGTTGGGGTCATACCAATAGGACCCTGAAGGCTTTTACTGTGAGTGAAACAGGGAGCCATTAAAGTTTTTAGTGCAAAAGAACGTCGTAATTGGACTTGTTTTTTAAAGTTAACATTCTGGTTGGTAGATAGAGAATAGATGGTAGGAGACAAGAATAGAAGCAGGGAGATGGGGAAAGTGCAATAATATAGGCAAAATAATATAGGCAAAAGATGATGGTTGCTCCAACCACAGCAGTAATGCTGGAAATAACAAAAGTTCATAGATGGCATACATTTTGAATTAGAGTCACAAGCATTTACTGACAGACCAGGTGAGGGATGTAAGAGAGAGGAATCAATGATAACTTCAAGATTTTTGACCCAGGGGCGCCCGGGTGTCTCAGTCGGTTGGGCCGCTGACTACCGCTCAGGTCATGATCTCGCGGTCTATGAGTTTAAGCCCCCCCGCCGTCAGTCTCTGTTCTGAATGCTCAGAGCCTGGAGCCTGCTTCAGATTCTGTGTCTCGCTCTCTCTCTCTGCCCCTTCCCTGCTTGCTCTCTGTCTCTCTGTCTCTGTCTCTCTTGCTCAAAAATAATAAACAATAAAAAAATTAAAAAAAAAAAAGATTTTTGACCCAAACGACTGGAAAAATAGAATTACTACCAAGGTTAGTAATCATGCCTGCCTAGGAGCAATCATATCTTCACGACTACCTGTTATAACTCATATATATAGAAGGAAAGGAGCCATTGATAGCGACATCTGATCCAGGCCAAAAGAAGCTACCAGCTTTTAAACCTTGATACGTTGCTGTCAGCCAGATCTATAAGAAGAGAAAACTTAAGGTAAGTGGAAGTCAAAAGAATAATCTGTTTGGGTAGAACTTGCAGAAATGGTGCCATTTTTTAGCAACTAAACAATATTAATTAACATTCACAAAATTTAATTACGTAGGGATCCACCCCAAAAGTCAAGAACATAGTAAGGTAGTAAGAAAGATCACTCTTTTTTCAAATTGGTAAAACTGTATAGTTCCTCTTTTGCTTTTAAAGAAGTATAAAACAGAAAGGGGGGGGGAGGAAATTAACAGAAAACCCTTCTGAGAAACCTCTAGATTGTTATGTTTAGAATACTACATCCAAGTTTCAACAGAAGGCAAGTTAAGTGAACAATTATGAATATTTACATGATTTAAATTATAATTATAAATGGTGAAACACCTTCCCACTACTCCCCACACTTAGAAATTAGAAAGATCATGTAAAAGTGCAGAAAGGAAAGTGATCCACTATCACACTGAAAAATGGAGATTATTTCGATGCCACACGTAGATGCTACATACTGGTTGCCCTTGCCACCAAGCTGGATTGTTTTTCTCCTTTGATGAAAGTGAAAAATTCTTGTTGAGGTTTACATCATACATATTATTATCAATGATGCCATGGGATTCTGGATATAATCCCTAAAATGATAATTTCAAAAAAGATTTAAAAGAATATATCAATCACTTTTAAGTTAAAATATCATAAGATCTATAACTCATATCTTAGAAAGACGTCATATACTTTTCAGTACAAAACCCCTGGGTCTGAACCTATACCAAATATATATACATGTATATGTATATATGCAGGTATAGGTGCAAGTGTAGGTATTGGTATGTATAAGTGCAGATATAGGTACAGGTATGTATGTAGATAGGTATAGGTATAGGTATAGGTATAGGTATAGGTATAGGTAGGTGTAAGTGTAGGTATAGGTGTAAGTATAGGCATGGTTCCACCATGGTCTAGAGCAGGAAATGAATGATATTAGGCAGATGGCTTGTGCTAATGACATTAATATAACTCTTATGTGATTAATAACTGTTAATTAAAGTTTCTTATATTATGATAATGATCAGCCACTGGTTATACTGGCAATAATAGCAAGAAATGCACTACTTAGAAGCTTTTAAGTATCAAATATCTTGGCTAAAGGGGTTAAAGTGTGTTACCAGCACTTTAGAAGGGAGCCTGCCAAATTTCTCTCCATCTTCCCTTCCACTTATCCATCAATCCAATCATTTTTTTCAATCCAATAACACATATTTATTCAATTATTCCACACATTTTATTGAATGCCTATGATATCCCATGCATTTGTAACTATTTCTAGATAGATTTTAGGGTCCTTATTTCAGAACATCACTATATGGATACATATACACATACACAGTAAATTAATAGCACTTATGTATAACACCTTATTCATATATACATACATATGTGTTATATATAATGTGTGTATATTTATGTATATATGCACACATATAGTCAATTCTTTTTTTATTGAAGTATAGTTGACATACAGTGTTTCAGCAGTTCCAGGTGTACAACACAGTGATTTGACACTTCTATACATTACACTATGCTCACCATGGTAAGTGTAGTTACCATCTGTCACCTTACAACACTATGACATAATTATTGACTGTATTCCTTATGCTGTACTCTTCATCCCTGGGACTTATTTATTTTATAACTGGAAGTTTATACCTCTTAATACCTTTCATATATTTTGCGGATTCTCCCCAACTCCCTACCCTCTGGCAACTACCAGTTTGTTCTCTGTACTTATGATTTGTTTCTGTTATTTTGTTTTGTGCTTGTTTGTTCATTCGTTTTGGCTTTCAGATTCCACATATAAGTGAAATCATAGGGCATTTGTCTTTCTCCGTCTGACTTATTTCACTTAGCATAATACCCTCTAGGTCCCTCCATGTTGTCACATTGCAAGATATCATTCTTTTTTACAGATGGTAATATGCCATATATAACTCATCTTCTTTATACATTCATCTATCAATGGACACTTAGGTTGCTTCTATATCTTGGCTATTGCAAATAATGCTCGTTTTTATATGTCTTTTCATTTTCTTTGGGTAAATATCCAATAGTGGAATTACTGTATCTTATAGAATTTTATTTTTAATTGTTTGAGGAACCTCCACATTGCTTTCCACAGTGGTTGTACCAATTCACATTCCCGCCAACAGTGCGTGAAGGTTCCTTTTTCTCCACATCCTTGCCCATACTTGTTATTTGTTGTCTTTTCCATACTATCCATCCTTATAGGTGTAAGGTGATATCTTATTGTGGTTTTATTTGCATTTCCCTAATGATTAGTAGTCAATTCTTGTTATCTGTGGTAATTATGTTCCATAAAGTTGCTACAAACACTGAATTAGTGAATACTGAACCATTGCTCCTAGGGAAAATAAGGTGCAAGCCTGTAGTCACAACAGTTTAACTGCTGATCAATACATAATCGTGTTTTTGTCTATTTCTGTTTAAAAATTATCATTTAATATATATTGTTGGTTCACTATAACTCATGCCTGAGTAAAGCTTATTTAACACACATATAGTCAGTACACTGTGAAAACGTTTGTTTACTATATGAGAGTTAAAACAAGAAAGGCAGAGTGTCACCTTTTAGACCTCAACTGGGAATATGTGAGCTGGGCAACTCAAATATTTAGGTAAAATCTGCAAATATATATATATATATATATATATATATATATATATATATTACATGTTATATATATTATATATATATTACACACATAATATATATGTACATTGCATACATTAGACATTGTTACTTTAGAGTTAAAATGTAAATAAGTTATAGTTACTGTCCTATAGTAATAAAAGAGTAAATGCAAAGTGGTAAAGACATAATATCCTTTGGTAATAAAGTCTGAGGTAGAGGACTCCTTAAGATGTGTTGTAAATCTATAAATGTTAAAAAATTTAATTTGCCCTTGAGTTCATTTTGATCATTTCACTTACGTCTTATTACACATTAAGGAGAATTCACTTGGTTTATTTCCTTTATCTAAAGACTTATAGCCAGCATGCATTTATTTATGAAACAGAAGTCTTTGTCAAATTAAATACAATGAAAAGATTAGGGAAAAAAGACATTTCCTACATCAAAGTGGCTGTCTTCACACATAACCTACAATTCCCAGCAGACTCAGAAAAGTGGAGGCAAATCAAAAGATCAGAGGAGAATGGTATTTCTCACATCCAAGAAGCTATCCTGGCCTGTCACACAGGTGAATTAGCCTATTGCTGGGACATTCATTCATACGTAAGACCTCAGAGCACTGGATGGCCTCACAATGAGATGCTACCTCCTAGCCTGAATGAAGCCACATGTGCTTCTGAAATGTGTGTGTGACATGGGACTCAGCCACTTCCTGTGTAAGCATGTCTGTCATGGTCAGTTGCCTGTCTATGGCCTGTCAGTCTTGCCACTGGGCCAAACACTTACCGTGACAATAGTGTAATGATTTGGGAAGGTTTTGGTTGGATAGACAGCTCTCATGTATTTTGAATGAATTCCACATGTTTCTGCAACAAAACATAGTGAGAAATTAAGAAGTTGTTTTTTCCTGGTAAGTTTTTTTAAGTAAAAATCTAAACATAAAGTTTTTACAGAGAAATAAAAAGCTAACTAAAGAGTGGATTGAAGATGGAAAGAGGTTGAAATTCTTTTCTTTTTTATTTAATTTTTTATTTTTAAAAATTTACATCCAAATTAGCATATAGTGCAACAATGATTTCAGGAGTAGATTCCTTAGTGCCCCTTACCCATTTAGCCTGTCTCCCCTCCCACAACCCCTCCAGCAACCCTCAGTTTGTTCTTCATATTTATGAGTCTCTTATGTTTTGTCCCCCTCCCTGGTTTTATATTATTTTTGTTTCCCTTCCCTTATGTTCATCTGTTTTGTCTCTTAAAGTCCTCATATGAGTGAAGTCATATGTTTTTTGTCTTTCTCTGACTAATTTCACTTAGCATAATACCCTCCAGTTCCATCCACGTAATTGCAAATGGCAAGATTTCATTCTTTTTGATTGCCGAGTAATATTCCATTGTGTGTGTGTGTGTGTGTGTGTGTGTGTGTGTGTGTGTATATATATATACACACACACACACACACACATATATATATATATATATATATATATATATATATACATACATACCACATCTTCTTTATCCATTCATCCATCGATGGACATTTGGGCTCTTTCCATACTTCAGCTATTGTTGATAGTGCTGCTATAAACATGGGGGTGCATGTGTCCCTTCGAAACAGCACACCTGTATCACTTGGATAAATGCCTAGTAGTGCAATTGCTGGGTCGTAGGGTAGTTCTATTTTTAGTTGCTTGAGGAACCTCCATACTGTTTTCCAGAGTGGCTGCACCAGCTTGCATTCCCACCAACAATGCAAAAGAGATCCTTTTTCTCCGCATCCTCGCCAACATCCGTTGTTGCCTGAGTTGTTAATGTTAGCCATTCTGACAGGTGTAAGGTGGTATCTCATTGTACTTTGATTTGTATTTCCCTGATGATGAGTGATGTGGGGCATTTTTTCATGTGTCGGTTGGCCATCTGGATGTCTTCTTTGGATAAGTGTCTATTCATGTTTTTTGCCCACTTCTTCACTGGATTATTTGGTTTTTTTGGGGTGTTTTTTGGGTGTTTGATAAGTTCTTTATAGTATTGGATACTAACCCTTTATCTGATATGTTATTTGCAAATATCTTCTCCCATTCTGTTGGTTGCCTTTTAGTTTTGCTGATTGTTTCCTTCACTGCGCAGAAGCTTTTTATTTTGATGAGGTCCCAGTAGTTCATTTTTACTTTTGTTTCCCTTGCCTCCAGAGACGTGTTGAGTAAGAAGTTGCTGAGGCCAAGATCAAAGAGGTTTTTGCCCGCTTTCTCCTTAAGGATTTTGATGACTCCCGGTCATACATTTAGGTCTTTCATCTGTTTTGAGTTTATTTTTGTGTATGGTGTAAGAAAGTGGCCCAGGTACATTCTTCTGCATGTCGCTGTCCAGTTTTCCCAGCACCACTTGCTGAAGAGACTGTCTTTATTCCATTGGATATTCTTTCCTGCTTTGTCAAAGATTAGCTACCCATACGTTTGTGGGTCCATTTCTGGGTTCTCTATTCTGTTCCATTGATTTGAGTGTCTGCTCTTGTGCCAGTACCATACTGTCTTGATGATTACAGCTTTGCAGTATAGCTTGAAGTCTGGGATTGTGATGCCTCCTGCTTTGGTTTTCTTTTTCAAGATTGCTTTGGCTATTCGGGGTCTTTTCAGGTTCCATACAAATTTTAGGATTATTTGTTCTAGCTCTGTGAAGAATGTTGTCGTTACTTTGATAGGGATTGCATTGAATATGTAGACTGCTTTGGGTAGTATCGATATTTTAACAATATTTGTTCTTCCTATCCAGGAGTATGGACTTTTTTCCATTTTTTTGTGTCTTCTTCAATTTCTTTCATAAGCTTTCTACAGTTTTCAGTGTATAGATTTTTCACCTCTTTGGTTAGATTTATTCCTAGGTATTTTATGGTTTTTTGTGCAACTATAAATGGGATCGATTCCTTGATTTCAAAAAGGTTGAAATTCTGATGCCTACAATTCCTACATTCTAAGTAATGTCAGTTTTTAATAGAGAAGTGAAAGACTCTACAACATTTCTCTATAAAGGCCAGATCATAAATGTTAGGCTTTGTAAGTCCATATGTTCCTTGTTATAGCAGCTGAATTCAGCTATTGAGGCCAAAAGCATCCATAGATGCTACACCAACAAATAAGCATGGCTGTCCTCCAATAAATCTTTATTTATGGACATTGAAATTTGAATTCCATGTAATTTGTACATATCACTAAATATTCTCTTCTTTATTTCTCAACCAGTTAATAATGTAAAACAATTCTTAGCATTTACTAGGCCACACAAAAATAGAGTGGGCCACATTTTGTCCATGAGCCACATCTTGGGGATCATTCAGCTAAGCATACCCCAAATTACACACTGCCACCAGCTTTGTATGTTTGTGTTGCTCCTCTCTTTCTGACTCAGGTCATTATGATGAGAATTTCTATATAACATTTTCATCCCAGCTAATAGTTCTTATGTGACAGCGTCCAATATAACAAAAGTCAACACAACTATCTAGGTAACTGAAAAGGAATTTGGCCTATATATGAGCATAAGCCTATGTCACGTAGTAACATTTATAAAATAAGTAGTAAATAACTTTACTACTTATTATTTTCAGTACAGTTTCCATTTGATCAGTGAAGTTTCCTGTGATCTGTTTTCCACAAAGTGTGGCATCAACTTTGCTTTCAAATGTTCTGCTGTTTTCAATCTGTGCAATAATGCCACTCAAGGTCAGAACCACTCCAGCATTGCTATTTCCTCTCCAACAGTGAAGAATAAGAAATTTTCCATTTCAAAATACTGTCAACTCAAATTCTAAAAGAAAGCTTCACCATTATTGATTTTATTTAGGTTAAAACAAAAAGCAAAAATGATTTTTGTCCAGAAAGTTACAAAGTTTATAGTTGGAAACAATGAAAGTTTTCTCCAATAGGCTTGGAGTTGGTCCAATATGCAGTGTCTCTAATATGACCTAGGGATTATTTCCTTCAGAACCTTCTTGGGCTCCATATCAAGTTTACTAAATAGGACTCTAGTAGGAATGGAGGGGTAAGTAGAATATGAAGAAAAGAGATCTGGAAAAAAAATCAACATTTGTGGCAAGCCACCCAAAGTGGTTCTGATGTACCTAAGTTTGAGGCCTGCCTGAGGATTTGATTTCTAAGTATAATTAACGATTAAAATAACCTTTTTTTTCCAGTCAATACTACCATAAGTCTCATACTTAACCAGAGAAAGACAACATTTATTATTTTTAAGAAGTCATACAATAAGAAAATAAAATGAGATCCAATTCGCTTATATAATTAAAAGAATTTAAGTGGGGGGGGGGAGGAACATACAATAAACAGAAATATTAAAGTCAGTTTTTCTTTTATTTCCTTCAAACATGGGTGATGTAATCAAATTCTTAAATGCCTAAAGCCATGGAGTATAAAATAAAACACAAACTAAGCTACCAGTAATGTAAAAACATGACATTAGTTGGGATGTCCCAAATAGGGCACACCTGTGGACTATCCATGATTCATGCTACAATTTTGGATCACCTGCCTTTGAACAAGAGCTGTTGTAGAACAGTTCACAGAAAGCAAAATATTCTATAATTGTTTCTTCTAGAACTTAATAATCTAAATCATAAAAGAAGGAAGGATACACAAGAAACCAACAAGAGTAGATGCTTCCGCAGAGATAAAGCTAGAAAGATCTGGAAAGAGTTTTTTTGTTTGTTAGTTGGTTGTTGTTATTCTACTATATACATTTTAATATCATTTTTAAAAGTTTATAATTTGTGTATTTTACTCTTTAAAGAACTTTTTCAAAAAGGAAGTACCAACCCCCCAAAAATCTGGAAACATAAATAGAATAAACACATATCCTTAGAAACTATAAACTTGGGGCACCTGGGTGGCTCAGTCGGTTGAGTGTCCGACTTCGGCTCAGGTCATGATCTCACAGCTCAGTGAGTTCCAGCCCTGCGTTGGGCTCTGGTACTGACAGCTCAGAGCCTGGAGCCTGCTTCGGATTCTATGTCTCCCTCTCTCTCCGCCCCTAACCCACTCTCATTCTGTCTCTGTCCCTCTCAAAAATAAATAAACATTAAAAAATTTAAAAAAAAAAGAAACTATAAACTCTAAGAAAGAGCAGAAAACTAAATGCGTAGTAGGTGAAACAGCTGACAGATACAGCAAAAACAGTACGAGGATGGAAGTGTATAGCAACAAACAGCTACATTAAAAAAGAAATTTTACATAAACAACCTAACTTTACAACTCAAAGAAGAAAAGGAACAAACTACATCCAAAGTTAGCTCAAGGAAGGAAACAATAAAGATTATAGCAGACATAAAGGAAACAAAGAGTAGAAAAATACTTGTAAAAATCAAGAAAATTAAAGTTGGTTTTTTGAAAAGATAAAATTAACAAACCTTTAGCTAGACTACACCTCCTCCAGAGAAAAGTCTAGGATTAGAAGGCTTTACTGATGAATTCTCTCAAGTATTTAAAGACAAATTAATGCACGGGGCTCCTAGGTAGCTGTCAGTTAAGGGTCCAATTTCAGCTCAGGTCATGATCTCATGGTTCGTGGGTTTGAGTCCTTCATCAGGCTCTCTGCTATCAGCATAGAGCCCACTTTGGATCCTGTCTCCCTCTCTCTCTGCTTTTCCCCCTCACATGCTCTGTCTCTGTCTCTCTCAAAAATAAACATTCAAATGAAACAAAGAAGAATCAATGGCGATCATTCTTAAACTCTTCCAAAAAACTGAAGAGAAGAAAACTGTCCCAAACTCATTTTATGAAGACAGCATTTATCCTGATACCAAAACCAGACAAAGACACCACAAGAAAAGGAAACTACAGGACAATATCCCCGATGAACATAGATGAAAAAATCTTCAACAAAATACCAGGAAACTGGATTCAACAGTACATTAAAGGAATCACACACCATTACCAAGTGGGATTTATCCCTGTGATAAAAGATGGCTCAACATAGGAAAATCAATTAATGTGATATACCACATTAATAAAATACAGGATAAAAATCACATGATCATCTAAACAGATGCAGAAAAAGCATCTGATAAAGTTCAATACTCTTTCATGATAAAGACTCTCAACATACTAGAAATGGAGGGAAATTACCTCAACATGGTAAAGGTCATGTATGGAAAGCCCACAAGTAAGATTATACTCAACAATGAAAAACTGAGAGCTTTCTCAGTAAAATTAGGAACTAGGCAAGGACCCTTTCATATACCATAAACAATATCTAACTCAAAATGAACTAAAGACTCAAGAATCTTACAAGAAAAGAGGAGGAGAGATTTGTGATATTGGTTTTAGTAATGATCTCATGAATATGACACCAAAAACACAAGCAACAAAAGCAAAAATAAACTAATGGGACTGCATCAAACTAACAAGCTTCTGCATAGCAAAGGAAACCATCGACAGAAACAACATATGGAATGGAAGAAAATACTTACAAACCATATATGTGGTAAGGAATTGACTTCTAAAATAGATAATAAATTCTTACAATTCAATAGAAAAAAACCTAATAACCCAATTAAAAAATAGGCTAAGGATTTGAATAGATACTTCTCTGAAGAAGACCTACAAATGACCAATACATACAAGATGATCAATGTCATTAAACATCAGGAAAATGCAAGTCAAAACCACAATGAGATATCACTGCACACCTGTTAGGATGGCTATTATCAGAAACACAAAAGACATGTGTTAGTGAGGGTGTGGAGAAAGTGCAACCCTTGTGCACTGACAGTGAGAATAAAAAAGTTATACAACTATCATATGATCCAGCAATCCTACTTCTGGATATTTATCCAAAATAATTGAGATCAAGTTCTTGAAGAGATATTAACATTCCCATGTTCAATGCAATACTATTCACAATAACCAAGATGTGGAAACAACCTAAATGTCCATCAATAGATAAATGGATTTTTAAGTGGTGTATATATGCAACGGAACTTGATTTGGCCTTAAAAAAATGAAACCATATAAATGAATCTTGAGGACATTAAATGAAATAAGCCTGTTACAGAAAGACGAATACAAATAATTCCACTTATATGAGATCTAAAAGAGTCAAGGTCTTAAAACAAAGAATAGAATGGTGATTTCCAGGGTCTGTGGGGAGGAAAAAAATGGAGAGTTGCTAATCAATGGGTATAAAATTTCATTTACGCAAGATGAATAAATTCTAGAGATCTGCTATACAACATTGGGCCTATAGATAACAATATTTCATTATACACTTAAAAGGCTGTTAAGTGGTTATATCTCCTAAGTATTTTTACCACAATAAAATTAAAAAGAAGAAAGAAAGAGGAAGAGGGGGAGGAGGAAGAGGCAGCAGACAGCAAACGGCATCTGCTGTGGAGAAGTTAAGAATTCTATTGTTTGTGAAAGTAAACTTTGCTAACTAACTCTGATCTTCAAAAATCTACAAATGTTGCCTGCCAGATACACCTGTTACTACTAGTCTTAATCAATCCCCAATTTCCTACCTAACTTTCCAGGAAGCCTGACTTGTGGTGCAAGTCGAATTACTTCCATCTCACCTGACAGTCTGCTGTTCTTGGGCCTGACCCTTGTTTTTCTGTCCCCACCCACACTAAGACAAGATAATGACCTTGTCGTCTCACTAGAGTTGAGTCTGAGTCCTTTTAAGCCACCAATATGACTCACTGTGCTGTGGTATTAGTTCATGCTCAGCTTCCCAGACCGCTGTCACCCAACTCAGGCAGCTTCTTGGGATACTGGAGATGGGGTTCTAGACTTCCTTAAAGTGATGTCTGTTGTCACACACCTCACCTCAAGCCTACTTTTCCCAGGAAGTCCTAATCCTAAGTCTCATTCACATCTATTCTTAATCAGGCCTCCTGGAAACTAACAGCCCATTTTGCCTTGGTAGACCTAGTTAGTGATGTCTACACATTAAAGAATCAAATGTTGTCTGCATGACTTAAAAAATACATATTAAACTTTAAAAAGGGAACATTCTCAATGGCCCAATGTTTCATTGGTGTCATTTCCAACCCTGAGTGGGATGAGCAAATCAAATAATTCCCCTTCAGAAGGGGTTCGGTTCAGCCTGGCTAGCTAAATTCCCTTTTGGATACAGAATTGGATATCCCGATTGTCAAGGAAAATTCAGATGAGGAAATACCAACTGGGAAGTGTTAATCAACTTTCCAGGCCAAAGTAACTCAGCAGTTAAATGACAAATCCTGAATTTGAAGCTAATTCGGTCAGAGCCCCAAACTCTCAATGTCTTTGCTGTAGTTCTGCCTCAGGGAATAAGAAAAAAGCTGAAGAGACAAAGTATCTTGTGTTGTAGGGACGCAGTTCATCTCTCTAGAGTCATGGAATTTTAGAGCTGGAATTAACAGTAGAATTCCATAAAGTTAATCCTCTCATTTTACAAATGAAGAAACGAAGGCCCAGATGAGGTAATTGACTTACTCAGGCTCAAACAGCTCTTTTTTAATAATTTGGAGAAAAATAAAAACAGGATTCCAGTAAAATTGTGATAAACTTTGAGAACCTTAGAGGCAAAAGAAGGCCTAGTGGAAGGGGGAAGAAAGAAAGGAATTGTCAGGCAGTGAAGAATACAGACTCTGGAACCAACCCTCTGGTTCCAACCATGCTCTGATATACTTCTTGGCTCTGTATCCATAGGTACTTAATTTCTCCTTATTAATAACTTTATAAAACTGTATGAAGGCCAAGTGTCCTAAAAAGAAGCGTCACATCCTGATAAAGATGATAACAGAAACAATAATTACAATCACAGCTTAAAACCATTCAGTGTGTACCACATATACATTCTCACAGTATTTGCATCAGGTAGGAAGTGACCATTTTACAACTGGAGAGAAAGAGCGCCAATAGGTGAGATAAGTTTGCCCAAGGTCTCACAGCTAATAAGCGGTGAAGCCAGGTTCCAGGCAGTTTCATTCCAGAACCAGAGAGAGATACTAGACTTTTTGCCTTCTGGAGCGTATGATGTGCTGACTCTGCTCTGCCATTCAGACTCCTTCAGGATCATGTCCTTGCTGGTCATATTCTTGTTGCTAAGACCCAGAACCCAAGTCTGACAAACACGACTTTTGAGACATTATATGTGAACAGATTTCCATAGGATGAAGTTATATTCAAATACAAAACGAATCACAAGAAACAAACAAAAAGATGAGCATGCTTCAAAAAAGACGAGGAGCCAAAAGCATGAAACTAGGTATCCTGAGTGGTGAAGTCCTCAGGATCTCCAGAGGTCCTGGGAGAAGACAAACTACTAATATGGAAGGTCAGGAAGAAAGGTGCACATCTACAGGATAGCTAACTAGGTGTCCTCATCGTTTGTGTGCCTGTGGTTGTGGAGACTTACTCAGTTTATGAATATTAGGTAGGAGAGTATCCCAGGTCTGCAAATATTCAGCTCTAAATCCATCCATGGAAAACAAAATAACTGGTGGCAATTCAAATCTGAAAGTGGAAAACAGAATTAGTACATGTTTTTATTGTAAAAGAAAAACAAAAACAAAGACGTCTGTACTACTTACAATTCTCTAAATTAGAAAATCCTTAGAAAGCACATTAAGACAATTATCATGTTTTTTTTCTTTCCCTTTTTAAAGATTTATTTTTTGATGTTATTTATTTTGAGAAAGAGAGAGAGCATGAGTGGAGGAGGGATGGAAAGAGAGGAGAGAGAGAAAATCCTAAGCAGGATCCACACTGATGATGATGTTGACTTAATTCTCACATGAAATCTTCTGAACTTGGCATTATTATTGTTATTATTATTACTACTACTACTACTTTAAATTTTTTAATGTTTATTTTTTGAAAGAGACAGAGAGAGAGAGACAGAGGCAGAGACAGAGACGGAACGCGAGTGAGGGAGGGAGACAGAGAATCCCAAGCAGGCTCCAGGCTCTGAGCTGTCAGCACACAGCCTGATGCAGAGCTCAAACCCACAAACTGTGAGATCATGACCTGAGCCAAAGTTGGACGCTTAACTGACTGAGTCACTCAGGCGCCCCTCTACTACAATTTTATAGATGAAGTTCAGAGAAGTGACTAGTGCAGAGTCTCAGGGGCAAGACCAGGAGTCAAACTCAAGTATCCTTTTTATTCTAAATTCTTGGCTCTTCCTCCTGGATGCTGCTGAACTGGGCAACTGGATCTGAGGACTGGGGTAAACCAAAGTGGCATGGTACAAAAACAGACATTATCCACACATTTTTTATATAAAATAATGCTATCTAAAAATGACTGCACTAACTCTTCCTATACCAGGTATTCCTTTTTTCTTCTACCTCATCATCTTCCTCCCACTGCTTGGGCCAGAATGAAGTAGGGAACGGGCATAAGGGGCCACTGGAGAAGAAATCCATCCTCACTGGGACATGATGTGGGCATGTTTCCAGGATTGGGAAAAGTCCAGTAGCAGCCACCACAAACGTGTGGAGGAGATGCATAGGAGGGGTCAGCGAGGGGTTCTACCTCACATGTTCATCACGCATGTACACGTAATGAGTCCTCCTCATCCTTCAAGGCCTACCTTTCCTTGTGAGGCCTTCCATGGGCAAACTTCTTCCCCTTCCCTCAGTAAGTATAAATTCGAGGTACCAGGATGTGAATAGAGAAGAGTTCTGGCTGGAGTAATTCAGATCTAAATTCCAGTCCTGATCATAGGACCTTGGGAATGTCAGTACGTAATAGCTCAACAAATCTTTTTAAGTCATTGTTGTAAGACATGAATCTAAAAAAATTAATTTAAAAATGCTTTGTAGACAAAACTCTGAGTTTGAAATCAGAAGAATCCTCATCGTTTCTTAACTTTATTGTTTTGAAATATAAATATAGTGGAGGAAATTCCACCCTGTGTCTCAACTACATTCCATGTGCCATCTGTTAAAGGAGAATAAAAACTGCCCTCATTCTCACCCTTCTGGACACTGAGACGGCTGGGCTGTGCCACACTCTTCCTTCACCCATGGGGTTTCTCCTAAAAAAATGTAAGATCAAAATCTTTAGACAACTACACCATAAAAAAAAGAACAAATGTTCAATGACCTTGATCTTTCCCAAGTACTTAGTTCATGTTATTCCAATGACTTAAATCTACCAGAACATGTTAAGTGTTATTCCACATGGTGAAAAGGTCAGTGCATCCAGATATTTGCACAGATCGAATATCAAGAAGCTCATCTTTACCAAGAAAAACAAAGGAGATTCATTTAACTGGAAAGGGACAATTAGAAAAAAGGAGTTTAACAAATACAGATACACCATCTAAAGAAAGGAGGAAAGAAATCATGGTGGGGGGTGGGGGGTGGGCAGAAGCAGCCAATGAGAATAATTGATATCAACTGGGAAAACCTGAACAAAGATCTTAACTAAAAAAATTTGACTTCATAAATGTTTCTGTTTATAGAACATTCCAGCTGATTAATGAAGTAGAAATGATAGAGCATAAATGTCATCACTTGCACCCCTTGATGGATATACACAATGATCATCAATGGCTAACATCCCAGAAAAGGTGACAAGCAGTCAAGATGTGCCTCTTGATGGAAGTAATACCACCATCTACGGAGTATACTTGCAAAATAAAAAAATAAATAAATAGCACCTGAATCTGAACAGTCGTCTGATTCTAATTGCAACTACCAATTTTCAGGAAATGAGATGACAAACTGCTTAAGTTACAGGGGATGCAGTCTACAAAGCTCAGACCGGAAAACCGTAGAACAAATGGCCCTTTTACTCCAACATGTAAATTGCAAGGGGAAAAAAAGAAAGAGAACCTACTTTTAAAGGACTTGAAATACATCGGCCACTTGTAATGTATGGAATCTATTTGGATCCTACTTCAGACAATCTTTTTAAAAAATGTTATGAAACAAGCAGAAAAATCAGAACAGTGGATATTTGATGACAACAAACAACAATTGATGTTTTTAGATCTATTAATGGTACTACAATTTTGTTAAATACTTACATTTTTTTAGATATGTCCTGAAAATATTTACAGATGAATATTAACTGTAGGATTTACTTAGAAATAATCTAAAATTTAGGGAGAAAAGCTGGGGTGAATAAAATTACATTTTTTTTTAAGAAAGACAAAATCCAAAACTTGAAGATAAGCAAAAGGAGGACTGATCACCAAACTTCATTTTAATGTCATTCTGGGAATTATCTAAAATGGACGTTATCTAATCAAATGGATTATCTAATTACCTAGGAATGTATACCTTTGTTTAGCTTATTCTTTACCATTTATTTTACCTCACAGTAACAATAGCAGTTAATTGGTAGAAAAGTGATAGCAACACAACTGATTCTCGTCTGATAGCAAAGAAATTTTCCTGTAGAAATGCAAATCATTTCTATCCCGCCAAAAGTTACAGTACTTTTTACCTCATTCTAACATTCTTTCCATACTATATATACTTAGTCTCTTTCATTCTCTTTAAGCCAACTGAACATTCCAGTTGGTTATCTCATGAATGAGCCAATTACTCTTTGACATGGTCACGTTACATTTATATGAGAGTTGTGTTTTTATCTTTTGAAAATTATACTTTGTCAAGATGAGACAAGACTGGCCATTAGTTGATAATTGCTGGGGCTAGGTGCTGGACCATACTACTCTCTTCTGTACGTGTGTTAGAAGTTTATCATAGAATCTTTAAAATTCTAAATTTAAAATGTAAGAGTAACTGGCTGGTTTCTTCCAAAATTATTCAAATGCCTTCAAGCTACTGCTTAAAGATTTAATTTTGGCAAAAATCATGTATCCTCTTTAAACAAACCGTTGAATCCTTACAGTAAGAACACATTTACATTTATTTTGAAAAATAAGCTGAAATGATGAAATTAACTCCATCAAAGTGCCCAGTTAGTGGTGGTAGTAAACTTCTACACTGCTAAACAATTATTTTTGTATCTATTAAGTTTGAACAATATTGTGCAAGGAATTCAGCAGGAAATTTTACCATATGACCTGAGGATCAGTCTTGAGATAAAAAGTTAAAAGTTATATATTTGGGGTAAAAGCTGGGAAAATATAGAGGTCAGAGGCAGTGTGGTCAGTGAACTTATAGAAATAAGCAAGCAAGAAATTATGCTTGCCTTCGTGAATGTAGCAGAATTTTTAATGATACAATACTAAATGTCAAGCAATAATTATTTGAAAAAGAAGTTACCATTTTAGGCTTTTATTTTTCTTTTTTGATAGCTCTTTTTAGTTGGTTTTCAATTACATTTTGTAATAAAAACTGATTCATCCATTAGTGCAAAACCTATTTTCTACTAAGAGATGACAGTTAATGTTTCTTCTATAACATGTTCCTCCTATTCCTCTTATTGGGTGTGGCATTATGAAAAAAAGGTTGATAGCTTGAAGCAATTTTGTTGCTGTGTGTTTATGCTCATTTTTCATAAATTTCATTAGGTGTTCAGAGGGATTAGTAATTAAAAAAAAAAAAAATCTACAGTATCTCACTTAGAGCTGGAATCAGGAGTTGAACCTGTATCCTAATCAGGCTCTGCATTAACTCTCTCACAGTCCTTAATCAGTAATTTAACCAGTCAGGACACAGCTGTTTCAACAGTAACATTGGTTTAACAGACTGATACACAAGCCAGATAATCTCTTTCCTCATGTTTTAACTTTAGGATCTGCCATCTGGTGTCTCAAACCACAAGTATTTCTATCATAGTCATTGGACTAGAGAAACCTTGCCTTACCAAGAAATACAGAACTTTCATCTTTCTCTTCTTTTCTGTAGTCCCTATGTTATGAGCTCCCTCTCTCTACAGCACACAAGCCGCATTTCTTCCCACGGTAAACACACTGGCCATTTCTTCTACGTGGAGTAGCTCAAGATTCTCTGACTCGTTTTCGTTTATGCAGCCTAGACCAGTCAGCTCTGGGGTCACTGAACCCGCGGAGGCAAATGGTTCAATCTCCTCTGCTTACCTTGACAGACACTGTTATAGTCAGCACAGCAGTCTTTCCTCTGCAGACAATCATCTGAACAAGAGCAGAGGCTGGAATCTAGTCTGGTCTCCCCACAACGAAATCTATTGCATGTCCATATTCGAGCTGTAAAATCACACAGTTCGGTTGCCCGCATTTAACTTCTTGTAAGTATCCAATATCAAACATGAATTCCATGCGTTTATCCCTGTATTACTGGGCAGTCAAAGTCTTGGCTTATCGCACTAATAAATGAGAATATGTAAGACAAACAAGGGGCTATCCACCGCTTTTCTTCATTTGGCACGGGTGCAGTCTTTCAAGCAGCAGCTCTGATCCACCTAGCAGGTACACCTCTGAGTTTGGAGAAACTCTGAACACTGGCTCTGTCCCCACCCAAAAGTAGGAGTTCCCAACAGCGATGAACCGTTATGCCTGAGTGATTGTTGCCACCCAAGAGCAGTTTTGTCTAAGGACAGGCAGCAAGGAAGAGGGAGTGACAACAGAAGTAGCAGGAACACGGTCAGGTGGGTAAGGATGTAGGGAGGTCAGGGCACCTCGCAGCTGAGGGTGACAGAACTGGTGGATGAGCCTCCACCATGCCCTTGCTATTCTCCCAGGCTGTGTGCTCAGTTATGACATCAGTGTAAATAAACATCTGTGCTAAAAACAGCAAGAGACTGCACCGCTGTTGTTCCCTAGTGCCACCTGCCAGGAGTCAGTGTCTAAAATCAACATCAGCCCTGTGCGGAGACAAATGCATTGAACAGGTAACTGCTGTGTGCTTCCATTGTGCACAAAGTTCTTCATTGCCCTTCACTTATTATTTACTTAGAACATACTGGGAAAGGTTTAGTAAAGGGAATACACATCTTATCTACAGTACGTTATCCCTTCCCTCTTGTCCTTTTCAGAAAGCGTAATATGAGGAGTTCTGTTATTCTAGTCTTACTCTCCTTGAATCACTAGCCACCCCCGTACACACATGCCATCGCTGGTTTCTTAAAAAATTAAACATTGTGAATGGTCTCTTCTCCCCAGAGAATAGTGTTTTTCAAGTTGCGTTCTGTGGAGCACTGGCATCAGAATCACCAAGAATCACCAGCTTTCCAAGTGAATCTTACGCATCCTAAAATCTGAGAGCCACTGCCAATGAAACTAAATAAGATGATTAACTTGAGTCATAGTGAAACTCCATTGTGACATCTGTACTCCATGCAACATACACAGCATCTTGTCTGCTAGAGACTAGTACTCCTCAACCTCAATCAAATCAAGTGTGGACTCTATGTTTAGTACTGTAAAGGGGGGAATGGTAATCATAGATCCCATACACAAGCCGTTATGAGTTAAATAATGTCCCCATAAAATGTTGGAGTCCTAGCCCCCAATGTCATGAATGTGACCTTGCTTAGAAAAAGATCTCTGTAGACACTCAAGTTAAAATGAGGTCCTTAGTGTGGGCCCTATCCAGTGCGACTGGTATTTTTATAAAAAGGGGAAAGTTGGACATGAACTCACACACACAGGGAAGACTGCGAAGACACAAGAGAACTCTCCGTGAAGACGGAGGCAGAGTTTGGGGTTACGCTATCACAAACCAACAACTGCCAGTGACTGCCAGCAACCCACCAGCTAGGAGAGGGGCAAGGGACAGATTCTCCCTCGTAGCCCTTAGAAAGAACCAACCTTCAAAACAGCTATATCCTGGCTTTCTAGCCTCTGGGACTGTGAGAAAATGAATTTCTGTGGGTTAAGTCTCCCCCTCCCCAGTTTCTGTGTTATGGCAGCCCTAGAAAACTAATATACATCGGATGTGCATTCGTGAAAGCACAACCAACATGTTACAATGAACTTAACCTCAGAGTCCATACTTGATTTCACACAGGTGTCTTCAAAATCCCAGCAACAGTCACCCCGCTGTTTACATTCCATATCACACCGGCAGCTCTCCAGTCCTCTGAATGAAGAATCAAAGCATTTCTTCCTGCAACTTCCTGCAGAGTGGAGGAAATGAGAAAAACAGTGCTTAGGAGTTATCCGGTATCTCAGAGCTGGATGAAGCACACAGAAGAGGTACCTAGTGCGGACCTCTGACATCTGTAGGTCAAACAGGTATTTTGCTATTGCGCTGTATGATTCATCCGTGCAAAGTGATAAATAATAAGCGATTTTCCCCTAGGACTCCAGAGAGGTCCCAGACTCAGAAATACCAGGCAGCATTAGGTGAAGGTAGGGGGGACAGGCAGAGGCTAAATGTAGTGGAATTGGGTGAAAGTCTGGAGCCGGAACAGCAACTATCCACCCCACTCTGTATTCACATTGAAGGCTCATAATCTGGAGAAATTTAGGAAAAGTAGCTTTCCTCACAGAGGCAGACACAGAGGATAGCTACGAGGAGAAAAGAGGAACACGCCATATTCACAAACGTGAACAGATGGTTACCAGACATTTGAGGATAGCAAGATAATATCCAACATAAAAACATAGACCAAAACAAATAAGAAGAAAAAGAAAGAAAGAAAGAGAGAAAGAAAGAAAAGGAAAAAGAAAAGCTTGATTGAAAAGGAAACAATGCAAGGAATGGAAGAGTTAAACACAAATATACACACGCACAGCTAGTGGTGAGATCCTGTGAAGAGACAACATTGTATCCATGAAATAAGAAAGAAAGCTATAATTTAAAAAAGAGAAATAACATCCTGGGAATAAAAACATGAGAAATAAAAACATAAGAGCGGTAATGAAAAATTCAGTAGAGGGGTTGTGGTAGGCAGAATCATGGTTCCCAACATGATTTGTTCCCCTAATCCCCAAGACTGAATATGCTATGCTGTTTTACACAGCAAAGAGACACTGCAGATGTAATTAAGGCTATTACTTAGTTGACCTTAAAACAGGAATGTGGTACCTAAAAGTGAAAACAAAGAAAGTGGAGATGATATTATTAAAGAATTTGCATTATAAAATTCACCAGAACTGAAAAGCTTAAATTATCACATCAACATTTCGCAGGGCAAAACTCACACCAAGAGGTCAACAGGAATAAAGTGATCTTGAAAGCTCATGGAGAAAAATCATAAGCAATATGTAAAAGATCACAAGTCAGAATGGTATCAAATTTCTTAAAAGCAATACTGGAACCTAGAAGATAGGAAAGCAATGTCTTCATTTTTTTTTAAGGGAAAATTATGTTCATCTCAGAATTCAGTATCTAGCCAAACCATTAAGTGTTAAGTTAGGGTGATGAAGATATCTTTATATAGGTAAGAACTCAAGTTAAATCTCATATGCATCCTATTTTAGGAAACTACTAAAGATGTTCTTTAGCAAAATGAGGAAGTAACACAAAGAGATCCAAAAACTATGAGATCCAACACAATGGAGAGTCTAGGGAAATAACAACCATAGGTATATGAGAGCAAACAAAGAGAGCAAACTAAGAGAGCAAACAACACAGATCAGAGCAGCAGGACAGAGGAACAAAAATTAAAATAAAAGATATCACTCTATACCTAACTTTACACTGCCAAAAATGAGAGAGCCAGAGAATGCCAAGAGTTGGTGGGGATACATGGTAAAGACAGAGTAGGCTGTAGCAGCCATTCTAGGAAGCAATCTGGGGCTACTCAACTGAGTTAAAATACAAACCCAAATTATGAAGGACCTTGGGGCAAGCTGAAGGCAAAATATAGGTTGGTACACACACACACACACCCAGGTGGAATATGTGTGATATTCCTCGGACACTCCTGGCTACCCAAGAACAAAGGAAAGGGGTTTAAGCGCTTGCCATGGTAATACGGGAAATTAAAGCAAATGAAAAATTAAATTCCCTTACTGCCTACAGCCCATTGACAAGTCCTTGAGACAGGCAGAGTGACCTCCCTCTAGGAGCTCAGCTGTTGGATAACGCTTTGCTAGGGGCAAAAAGGAATCTCGGCATAACGTTATCCCAACCTTGAGGATCCCGTAAGTCTGCTTCCTTTATCCCAATTGCCCCAAGATATATGCTGGCAATCATACTCCAAGCTTACGGCCCCCCGATATACATCTAAAGGGTCTCATGACTGAGGTTTTATTAAATGGTAATAAATGGCATTTCCCTAGTAACAGCTAGCCCCTCAAGGTCCTGGAAACCCTGCTTCCAAAATTCCTTAGAGACTTACTCTATCCTTGACCCTCTCCCAATCTGAGGGTATGTAATGAGTTACTGGTCAGGACCCCAGTGAAGTTCTTCCTGCCCATGGGTCCTATCCCCATGCTTTAATAAAATCACCTTTTTGCACCAAAGACATCTTCAAGAATTCTTTCTTGGCCATCAGCTCCAGACCCCACAAACCCTCCATCACCCCAAAATTTCATCACTAAGACCCAGGAATTCTATCCCTGGTAGATGATGAAGCAATCTCACACAAGTCCATAAGGAACCTGCAGGATATATGTGGTGTAAAGGAACTAAAGTCAGTCAGGCACCGGGGGGAGGGCATAGGTTAAATAGTACATTAGATACATGCTAAAGAGTATTAACTAGTAAGTAGATAGATGCATAAGAATAGATGCATGATAACAATGTAGATCGATCTTAAGAAACATCCAGTGAAAAAGTAACCAAAAAAGTGTTATACCATTTATATAAAAGGCCTTTACATTTTTATATTCACTCACCTGCTTTGAAACATTTTCTGCACATGGTTTCTAGGAAACAACAATCACCTGGCTTTCCTCCCACATTCCTGACAAATTCTTCCGAGGCTTCATCTGTGGGTTTTTTCCCCCCACTGCATGTTCCCAATTCTGTAAGGTTAGTGTGTTCCGGTCACATTGCTTTAAGTCCCACGTATGATGCTGATAACCGCCTCACTGTATGTCCATCTAGAACTTCCCTTCAAAAGACAGCCTCATATATCCAACTGCCTTCGTGGTTTTTCCTCTTGGACATCTAGTAGATATTTCAAATTTAACATGTCCAAAAACAAGCTCCCGATTATACTCCCCAAACCAGCTTCTTCTACAGTGTTTCCCATCTCAGTTAGGGAATTTCTGTATTTCCAGCTGTTCCTATCAAAAATCTTGAGGTCATTCTTCTCTCTTTCTCTGTATCCATTCTGTCAATAAAATCTATCTACCACATCAAAGATATCCAGGACCTAAACATGTCTCACCAGTTACAATCACTGCTGTAGTTCAAGACATAAAACTTGTATGGATTATGGCAATAATTTCCTAATTGGTGTCCCCACGTCTCCTCGTTTCACTCTGCCATTTATTCAAACACAGTAGCCTGAATGAGTGTACCGAAAGCAAACCACAGCATGTCATTTCTCTGCTCCAATCACTTCCCAGCACTCTCAGAATGAAAGCCTGTGGCCATATTCAATCTATCAGCCTCACTGATTTGGCTTCTCTTCAGTCCTTTGGTCCATCTCATTTTATGACCAACCTCCTTCTTGTCCTCTTAGTTCAAACTCACTGATCTTGTTACTTGTTAAATGAACTTGCCAGGCAAGCTCCTGCCTTAAGCCTTTGCACTTGTTTTTTTTCCTCTTGCCTGGAATGTCCCTCCACAAATATCCCTGTTTCTCCCTTACTTCTTCAGCTCTTTACAAAAGTTATTTCACATACACCCCCAATCCTACCCCAACTCAATATTTTATAATCCCCTTTTCAGTTTTACTTACTCCCTAGCACTTTATCATATATATATATGTATATATATATATGACTTATTTATTTTTTTAGTGTCTCCCTTCCATGCTAGAATGTAAACTCTTTGAAGTTTCCCAGTAATTAGAATAGTACCTAGCATACAGTCAGTGTTCAATTATTGAAGAGTAAGTAAAAAGCATGTGCACATAAAAGAACACATTTTTTAATGTTTTATTTATTTTTGACAGAGAGAGAGAGAGAGAGAGACAGACAGACAGACAGAGAGACAGAGCATGAGTGGGGGAGGAGCAGAGAGAGAGGGAGACATAGAACCTGAAGGAGGCTCCAGGCTCTGAGCTGTCAGCACAGAGCCCGACACGGGGCTCAAACTCACAGACCGCGAGATCATGACCTGAGCCGAAGTCGGATGCTCAACCGACTGAGCCACCTAGGAGCCCCAAAAGAACACATTTGTAAGAATACATACAAACTCAAACTAGAAGAACTACTTTTAAAATTCACACTGCCTATGAAAAGCAGGTTAACTGGAATGGAGAATGGTGAAAATGGTCCAGGGTTGGGGATTAGGAATCAGTGGTAAAAGAATGAGGAGGTGAATATTTCAAGAGTGCTGGCAAAGGAGGGGCAGGAGTTAAATACCAAAGTCCTGGAGGGGGTGGTGCCACATGAGGGTTGACAGATGGAGATAAAAGGACAAGAATAAGGAACAATGACACTGGGAAGCCAGCCAGTAGGTGCAATAAAATAAGGAAGTGAGAGAAACAGTCAAAATAATCAGAGATTTTGTTCAGAGATTAGTATGTGTCTCTTGCAATTAATTTACGTGATGCAAGGATAAGAGAACCAAGAAGTGATGTACTGCTGTGCACACTTACATCAGAATACTACTACTAAAGTGGCCCAGCAACACTTGTTAGATCTAGGCCTAGGGCTCTGTAGTTCAGAAACACAACCTGTAGCTCTGTACTATAATTCAGTACATATAATTTTGAGCCAAGTGACTCAAAAAAGATAGTAATTTTCCAGGTAAGGTCCACCTTTTCAGTTCTGCCATGTTCCCATGCTATCCTGGGAGCACTGAGTGTTTGTTAATTTTTAAGTGAAGACATAACTGAAAAATTGTTTATCAGTCTCACCAAGAGTCTCCCTAATGAAGAAGCAAAAAGACCTTCCCCAAGGGAGTCAAACTAAAAGTTAATCGGCCCAATTAAAAAGGAGAACAAATGGGGCGCCTGGGTGGCTCAGTCGGTTAAGCGTCCGACTTCAGCCCAGGTCACGATCTCACAGTCCGTGAGTTCGAGCCCCGCATCGGGCTCTGGGCTGACGGCTCAGAGCCTGGAGCCTGTTTCCGATTCTGTGTCTCCCTCTCTCTCTGCCCCTCCCCCGTTCATGCTCTGTCTCTCTCTGTCTCAAAAATAAATAAACGTTAAAAAAAAAAAATTAAAAAAAAAAAAAAAGGAGAACAAATGATCTCATGTCCGACCTCCTACTTCCCCTTAATAAAAGTACCCAAACAATACATAACAAGACTTAGACAATGCTTGTAAATGATTTATTTATTGTTCATATTGACCAGATATTGCAAAAAAAAGATGTATTTTGATATGTTGCAGCATCTTTCTCCTATTTTTTTCTTTGCTTCTCAGGAGGAAAAATAAAGAAACATGAAGCTTTTAGTCTGCACTACATTTCAAGAATGTGTCATTGCCTAGCCAAGAAATGGTGAGATTTCAAGAAGAAAGTGATACCTTCTCCCAGGAGGTCCTGGGAGGGGAGTAACCAAGACTTTTGAGGCCAAGTTTATCAGCAGGTAGGAATGACTAGAGTAGATGCTGAGACAGAAGGAGTCTTTGATCCAGTTATCAAATACTCTATGAAGGTGAGAACAAATGAGGGGAAAATACAGGAATGATATGACTCTCAAAGGAGTAAGGGGTGGGGGTAAAAGAGTGAAGTCCAGAAATGACATTGGATAATGCTAACCACAGATGTGGGCTCCCGATAAGTGCAGTGTGGGAGAAGAAGAAACCTTGGATGAGACTGCTCCACGCAAGAGAGAGGGGGCTCAAGAGAGGGGACAAGTTTCAACGGTAAAGGTGGGGAGAAAGGAGGAATCAGGAAATGTGTTGAGAAAACACTGAGGGGTTACCTTGCTCCTCTTGTCGCCTGAGTCCAAGCCCCAGGCCCAGTCCAAGTGACACAATCACCAACAAAGCAAGGAGAACCTATATTTAAAATAAGGAAAAGTGACCTTTACAATTTTTAAAAAATGTACAAAGGTACAAAGATCCCGCCCTCCGTCAGTGAATCTACAGATCTTTTAATTCCAATGTATGAGTCCTGGTTAGTGTAACCCCAGATTGAGTTAAAGTATGGATGAAACTACGAGGGCCATTTACCTTTGCCCACTTCTCATTCTTCACTAGGTACCTGTTTGGAGATGACTTATCTAAGAGCATTCCTGAGTTGTGAAATCGTTAACTACCTCATTCCTAGGGAGCAGGGGTTTCCCTCCCAGCTCTGTCCTATGGAGGGGATGAGAATAGTTAATACGTGTGAAAATACAGCATTCAAATAATTAACTGGCAAATGATCGCTTTGATCTCTAGCACAGACAACGATGTGGAAGCTCTATGACCAAAGATTGTGTGTGTCACTCATTATCACTACTGCTGACAAGGCTCTTCAGTGTAGTGGACTTTATGCAATGACTAGAATTAAACTGTGATGTAATTGCAGAGAATTATTCCCACTCACCTTTTTCCCCACCCAGTAAGTCCAATGATAAGCATGCTGGATGACAGAGCTTGAAAAATATATATTGCCATAGAATATGAACACAACAGACACATGAATTACTTAGGAATGTATTTTACAACTCCAATAACCTTTGTTATAGCTTTTTAAAAAATCACTTTCATAAAAAACACAATAACAAAATTTGCTTCGATAATACTGTAAACCACTGATTTTGTTTTCACTCTGAAAATCAACTGGAAAATTAACATATCTAACTTTAGAACAGCAGTGGATTCAGGGACTGGGAAAATATGTGAAAATACTATGTAAACAATTCTTTTTTTTTAATATTTTATTTTAAGTAATCTCTATACCCAACGTGGGGCTCAAACTCACAACCCCGAGATGGAGAGTCACATGCTCTATGGACTGAGCCACCCAGGCACCCCCTATGAAAACAATTCTTACATAAAGTCTGAAACTTAGCCCAAGTTTCAGTGACCTTCCAGCATTCAGTGGAAAGAATGGAGAGGGAAAAAGTGAACATAAATAGTTACTAAATAGCATCACTAGCACTGAGTCCCTTATTATGATGCTAAAAAGCCACACGTGACCAGGACTAGGAATACAAAGCAGGGAAACACTGGGATATAGTCCTATGGTAAACCTCATAGATTTACAAAATCTATGTAAATCATAGATTTAAAAATTGGTATATTTTGGTTTACATCTTATCATTAGTCCTTTTACCATTCAAACTTGATGGGAAAATAAACAGCATCTAGCTGTCCCTAGGATGCTCTAGAACTTTTTCCTGTTAAATCTTAGTGTCTGTTTCCTCACGACTCTACTTGTTCTGTGTATTTTTGGCTTGCTCTCACATTATTCTGTAAATTCCCTGAGAAGAAGCTTCATTTTTTAAAAAATTTTGTTTAAAGGGGCAGAGAGAGGGGGACAGAGGATCTGACAGGCTGACAGCAGTGAGCCGATGTGGAGCTCCAACTCACAAACCATGAGATCATGACCTGAGCTGAAGTCGGACACTCAACCGACTGAGCCACTGAGGTGTCCCAAAGAAGCTTCATTTTTAATCTCCTATAATCACTTCCTCTAAATGAGTAATTCTGAGTTAGCTTCTCGATATTTAGGTGCATATGCATCTTAAACTATTTATGCGAGCTACAAAATGGGCAGGGGAGAACTGGATGAGAGCCAGCAAGCAGGCATTTGAAGTCTTGTGCCAGAAACTCAGCAAGAAGTCAGACCTACCGGCCTACTTGAAATTCTTGGTTGACAATATGACTTTTACAACCATGAAAAGATGAGATTGCCTAAAGGAAAGATATTTAGACAAGGTTTGGTGGAATGCTATGTGCAAGAAAGAAGAAAGTCAGCCAAGAATGCAGATAAAGAGAAAAGTCATAAAAATGGGGATATCAATGCCATCACAGAAGCATGGGGAGAGAATAATTCAAGATGAGAACAGAACAATATCCACATATTGTTGTTATGGAGACACAGCAGGAGGACAGAGGAGAAGGAAAGATTTTCAAGGAGATGACTTCAGGAGAGTGAAAACAAGCAAGGGAACAGGGAATGAATGGGTGAGTGGTGAGAAAACCGGGGCAGTGGATGGAGCTCCCCTTCCCCAAACATTTGAGAGAGTAATCAAATCAAGGAAAGCTTTATTTTTCAGAACAGGGAAGATCTTAACATATAAAAAAAAAAAAGCAAAGAGAAAAAAGGTAAAAGAGACTGTCTTTAGGAGTAAAGAAAACTAGATAAAAGCAACAGTCCAACAAAGAATATGACATACAGTGATCTTTGATTTTTTACACTGTGGTCTTAAAAATATTCACGCAATAAAATGGTGATTTGGGATGGGATTATAATCGTGCTAAAATCAATGCTGCAAAGTGTTTTGCCACAAGATGCCAACTTTTTAGGATGGATCAGATATTAACTTGTTATTCAAATTTCTTAGGCAAAATGGTATTCAAAATATTAACGTGGCATTGGAGCTGTCACAAGGGCCAAAGTGAATGCAATCACTTAAAACTTTACACTCAAAAAGCAACACCAATGTAAATGGGGAGTCATACACTTAACATTTATCACAAAGCTACAAAGACTGAAATTAAAAGCTGTACTTACAATACAAATTATTTTATACGTCCTAACAGTGCTCCTCTTGACAGGTTCTTCCATTGATAGAGTCTGCATAGACTCCATTAGCCGTATAAACCTGTTTTACTAGAAGACAGTAGTACTCCCTCCTTTTTCTAGTCCAGCAAAGAGAAACTGAATGAGTTACACAGCTGTGAGTAACTTCAATGTTTTGGAAGGTCACAGCTCGTTAATGATTGGACAATCAAAAGGGAGGAAAAAGGCTGTAATGACAATAGTGTCATGAGATGAAAGTCCTCTTCCAGGACATTGTAGACAAATACTACATATTAATAAAAGTATATGTAACAATAATAATAATCAAATTTTAATACAATTTGATCATTTGTTTTCTTCAAAAATAACCCAAAACAAATGGTTTTGTTATAGAAATTCCAGGGAGTTTCTACATTTGTAATACACTTCATTTCACAGTTGAAAGTCAACATACTAAAAATGTGCTTTAACCATATAGGAATCCCATAACTCTGTTCAATTTATATAAAGTACGTAATTATAAAAGAATTATGTCTTCTGTTTTAAAGGGTTCACGGTTTGAAATGTTTTCATACGTATTATCTCATATCAAACTTAACAACATCCCTTATAAACATTTTATTCCTATTTTGTAGTTGAGTCAAATAAAGGTCTGATTATTCAAAGTCAGGTCTGTGACTTACTTGTCCCAAGTCACATATTTACTAGATTCCAGAAGTAGAACTGAAACCCAAGTCTTCTACTCCCCAAATTCAAGTTAACTTTCACTGAGCAATTAAACTCGCTCTTTTCTTCTTTACATAGACCAGAGCATCCTCATACATGCACTTCGTGCTGAGAAGGGGAGTACAGGTTTATGATGAAAGAAATAAATTAACAGCAATGTAGCCAGAGAGTTATGGTAAATGGTGGGCATAAGCTCTTCCAGCTTAAATGACCCTAAGGCAGTAATTCTCAAAATGTGATTCCCCGGAACACTAGTCCTGTGAAAACCTCCTTGGTTGCATAAAGCTTTAGAACTCTTTTCTAATGTAAAGATTATTAAAAAAAAATCCTGTAGGCTCAGTATAGTCTTTGGAAAACACTAAATTATTACAATCTTAAAACCAGTGAAAAGAAATAGGAAAAGAATCTATCCCAATATACAATGACTTATAAATATGAATATTATTTCTGAAAGTCATGTCAAAATCCCTTTTTCTACTATTGGAGCCCATGCCCTTAAGGAAAACTGCAGAATAAGAGCCATGTTTCCTTTTAAGGGTTTGTGCTGTTCTTTCTCAGCTCAGGATACCCCCCCCCCCAACTTTACCTTCATGCCTAACCAGTGGAAGTACCCGCATGAGTTGCTGACACAGAAGAAATGAGTTTTAGAAGAAGATGCCATAGAGATAACCTAAACCTAAATCAAAGTCCAAAGCCTTCTTTACATGGACAGCAAAGAGGTAAACAAAAACATGTTTGGATGCCTTTGGCAAAAGGTTCTCTGCACACGATAGACTTAGAAATACCCCAAGTAGTTTTTTTTTTTTAATTTTCGTTTTTATTTTTTAAATCCTGAAGCCCAGTCCACTTCAACTGAATTAGAATCTTCTGGATTTGGGGCTAAAATATCCCTCCAAGCCATTTTATATGTAACCAAGTTCAGTGTAAACACTTTGTTTTGAGCAGCACATGCACTTTTGAATTCTCTTTTGCAAATATTTACTACGGATTCTACTTAAACTTTAGGTTTAAGATAAGACTAGAGGACCTCTAGAGCTTGACTACTTGCCCAAGATCACCTTGGTTAGTGCTATCTCAGAAGTCAGATTCTGCCTGGTGTGGAAACTGCCACTTCAGGGGGTACTGTTGTCATCATTGCTGTTGTAGCAAACAGATTGTAAGAAAGAAAAATCCAGTCTACACCACAATTTGTATCAAAATTAGGAGATTCCTAGGAATTATGGCTTTTATCTAGTTTTCTGACATATAGCTTAAATTTTTCTATTTGCACTTAAGACAATCTATCTAGTCTGCCTTGACTCTCATTAACAGTGCTCTTACTTTTACCTTCCTCTCTGTGATGGTAGTTTTGCACATCAGTTTGGCTAAGCTACGGTACCCAGTTATTTAACCAAAAGCTAATCGAGGATATTGCCATGATGGTTTTTTTTTGTAAAGGTGGTAATATCTACAATCATTTGTCTTTTAATGAAAGAAGATTACCCTTAATAATGTTGGTGGCTTTCCATCCAGTTTCAGACTAAAAGAACAAGAAATTTTGCCTCAAGATTACACCATCAGCCCAAGTTTCCAGCCTGTCAGCCCGCCCTGCCCTGTAAGTTTCAGACTTGCTAGCCCCCACAATCAAGTGAGCCAATTCCTTTCTCTCTCTCTCTTCTCTCTCTTCTCTCTCTCTCTCTCTCTCTCTCTCTGTGTGTGTGTGTGTGTGTGTGTCTTTCTCTGTCCATCTCCTTCTCCCTCTCCCTCTCCCTCTCCCCCTCCCTCCCACCTCCACCTTGTTCTGTTTCTCTGGAGAATCTTGACTGATACATCCTTTGAACATCTCACATTTTTCCTTCTTTTTAAGAATTTACCTTATTTTAAACTCCCTTCCTTATTTGGCCCTCCAGGATCTATTATCTTGGTTTTTGTCTTCTTGATTTCTAACTCTTAGTCTTGGTATTTTCTATAATAATTTGTATACCTTGACTCCAGAAGTCTTACCTGGTTCTGATACCCCAGTTGCACTCAAATGCTCCTTGCTGGTACTCTCCATGATGTCACTTGATTCTATACCAACTTTGTTCACCAGAATACCACCGACTCTGGCTCTGTCTTTTTGTTACTATATTCATTACCTCTCCCCACTGCCCAAACTTCCTTCCTCTCTGCTTCTACCCTCATCCTCTATCTTTTTTCAACCCTGAGAACACAAAAACACCAGATAAGAAAGTCAAGCGGCCTCTGATAAAGTCTTGCCTGTCTCACTTACTGGTTGACTCTTAACACCAAATTCTACATTTTAAGGTGATCTCAAATTATCTCAAAATTACTAAATTAATGGAAAAATATCTTAGTCCTTCAGATCCTGAGGTGAGTAAACCTCAGGGAATTTACCTGAGACACTTACACGCAGGAGTAGTAGAGACGTTAGATTGTCCAGTCTCTAGTCATATTTTCTGCTATTAGCAATTCCCCGAAATGAACCCTAACCCCAACCTTTTTTGAGTGTCTCAAGTCTTAAAACTTATTCCCAACAGGGGCACCTGGGTGGCTCAGTTGGTTAAGCATCCAACTATGGCTCAGGTCATCATCTCACTGTTCATGAATTTGAGCCCCATGTCAGGCTCTGTGCTGATAGCTCAGTGCCTGGAGCTTGCTTCGGACTCTGCGCCTCCCTCTCTCTCTCCCCGCCCCCACTCATGCTCTGTCTCTGTCTCTCTCTCTCTCAAAAATAAATAAACATTAAAAAGAAAAACTTATTCCTAACAGTTCACCTGAGCATTGGACTCTGGACAAATCCACACCTTCCATGCAACTTAGACTTTGGAATACACTGTACAGTCACCTGGATCTGATCCTATTACTCTCTAAGTTACTTGAACCTTGTAAGCCACTGTATTCTTTACCCTTGTAAAAACTAGAACAATCTGCACCTTCTGGGTTCTCTGAAAGCTTCCCTGTGCAGACTGTAATACTTAATGGCCTAGAACACTTATGCTCTCAAAGGCAGCGATCATTACATCTCCTACCAATCATAAATATTTCTCACACTCTACAAGGTCCTTGTGCCCACAGAATACTGAGAACTTTTCTAAAATCAAAGAAAAAAACAGCAAGTATGCTGCTGTCTTGGGAAAGCCCCGGGGGGCATGCCAACATCAACTTCCTTAAGGCTCATAAACCTGTCCTTCCTGGTTCCAGCACTAGAGCTTTGGTGGTAGTTGGACAAGCCAGACTGGGAAGGCCCAGAGAAACTGGATACACTGAGGGAGGTGGTGAAGTTGAGGCAGATACTGGGCTCAGGCCCAGCAGTAGGAAGCAGTCCGTTAAGGTTGAAAGACTTCAAATAACACAATAACAGAGGGGCAGGTGGCCAACTTCAAGGAGGGCCTCTTTTAAGGAAAAGGCAAAAAAAACCTACAGAGAGGTTGACGAGCATGCCTAGCAAGCAAAAAGCTACCCTGATAGGCAGTTCCTTAGTATAGGAAAGGCAGATGCTAGTCTTTGGCCAGTGAAGATCCCGTATTGGAGCTAATTCCAGGACTGGCAGTCCAGGTGGGACTGGTGTTAGCAATGCTGAACCAGGGCTGGAAGGCAACCTTTTACCTGAAGGTCAAAAGCTCAGTGTGGGCCTCAGGACCCAAGTTCTCAAAACTGAAATATAAGTAAATAAATAAAGTGTCTGGGTTACTAGACATCCAAACAATGACTATAATAAAGTAAAATCAATTCCCATAGCTTGAGATCAATATTTTGCAGTACTATGTGTGTGAAATGACATTTTCCAACATAAAACACATAATATCTCATTGCCAATAAACACAGTTGAACATTTATAATCAACTTAGAGATAGGGAACAGTAATTTTGAACCTCGGGTAAATAAAACATTTTCTCTATAATTATTGTGTTTTGAATTTTATCAATAAAAAATTCCAAAAATTTATTTAACTTAGTATATAAATATGCACACATCTCTGATTTTATATACATAACTACATAATATCTTTAGTTTTGCTTTTTGGCTCACAATGTTTAAAATATTTACTAACTGGACCTTTACAGTATTGCTAATCCCTAATCTACCCCTAAATTCTCCCAAGTTTCAAAGACTGCCACTTACTTACCCAGCCACTAACGTACTTACCCAGAGAAACATGCACCAGCCTGTCATTTGAACCACCAATTACCACCTCTTGTGATTCAGAAGTCAGGAAGCTGGTCTGATGCCTCCTAAAGCATTGCAATTATTTTCTACTGAATAATCAACATTTCTAAGGTCGTCTCTAGGTCCTGGAACACTATTTCTCTTACTTTGTCTCAAGTGCAGATATATGGCCCAGTAATGTCAGAATTCTAAGACTCTTTCCTATTCACTTCAAAACTCAGAAATAATTTTACTTCCAAAAATTTTCCAAGCTTTAGTAGGCTCTTCGTGTTTTCAATGTTCTCGAGTGGACCTCATTTGTGACTGAAGTTCTAGAGACATCTCCAGAAAGACATCCTAAAACTAGAGGGCTATCATACTACCTGAGTTCTCCAAGGCTATCCAAGGTCTATGAACGTATAGGCTGTGGGTTTGTTCTACTTCTCTGAAGCCTGGAAGGAATTGAATTATTTCCCAAAACTCTGGAATCTCTCTGGCATGTCAGCTCCATGCAGGCAGGAACAAGTTCAGTTTTGGCTTGCCATTTGGTCCATTATCTGTCACAATGGCCAGCACCTAGAAGACATTCAATAGACACTTGTTAAGTAAATCATTAATGGTTTCAGAAACAACCTGGGAGGTCTAAGCCCACTCTCATAAATGTCTAATAAACCAAATTATAATAAATTATGATAACTTTATTAGATATAACTTTGTGTGCGATCCACATCTTTTCCTACATCTATAGCATTTCAGAAATAGCTATCACTTCAGAGGTAAGACTTGCCCATGACATAAAAGCCCTTTGGATGCTTTGATTAATTCAGAGTAAGAAATAACAACTGAGCACCATCAAGCCCTAGATTTTATGCCAGGTGATGCAAGAATGTTTAGCATGTACTCTAAAGATCTTCTGTCTGGTAGAAGAGACTATTTTAACCATAATACAGTGTGATATGTGCTATCTTAGTTGCATTAATGAAGTGCTACGGGAATGGAGGAGGAAATAATTGAAATTTTCTCAGAGACAGGGTGCCTGCGTGACTCAGTTGATTAAGCATCAGACTTTAGCTCAGGTCATGATCTCACGGTTCGTGGGTGTGAGCCCCGTGTCGGACTCTGTGCTGACAGCTCAGAGCCTGGAGTCTGCTTCAGATTCTGTGTCTCCCTCTCTCTCTCTCTCTGACCCTCCTTTGCTCACACTCTGTCTCTCTCTGTCTCTCAAAAATAAATAAAAATGTTAAAAAAAATTTTTTTTAAATTTTCTCAGAGAATTCAGAAAGGTATCAACATTAGTTTGCTAGGACTGCCATGACAAAATACCCCAGATTGGGTGGCTTAAACTACAGAAATTTATTTTCTCACAAGTCTGGAAGCTGGAAGTCCAAGATCAAGTTGATGTAGAGGTGGCTTCTCCTAAGGCCCCTCTCCTTGGCTTACAGATGACCACCTTCTCTCTATGACTTTGCATGGCTGGCTCTCTGTGCATGCACCTGTCTGATGTCTCTGTCTGCAATCTTCTCTCCTTCAAAGGACACTAGCCATATCGGTTAGGGCCTACCCTATTGACCTCATTTTAACTCAATTACCTTTTAAAAATTTTTTTTTCAACGTTTATTTATTTTTGGGACAGAGAGAGACAGAGCATGAACGGGGGAGGGGCAGAGAGAGAGGGAGACACAGAATCGGAAACAGGCTCCAGGCTCTGAGCCATCAGCCCAGAGCCTGACGCGGGGCTCGAACTCACGGACCGCGAGATCGTGACCTGGCTGAAGTCGGACGCTTAACCGACTGCGCCACCCAGGCGCCCCTCAATTACCTTTTTAAAGACTCTGTTTCCAAATACAGTCCTATTCTACAGTACTAGGACTTCAACATATGAATTTTAGGGAAACAAATAATGCCATAACTTAAGAGGTAACATTTCTAATAAACATTATCTGACTTAGAAAGTAACTCAACCACCATTGCTGAGTAGCAGGATCATAAGTCCCATCACCCATGCCATTTATGTTTAGAGAACAGTCTTTGCCCAGGTTTTGTGCACCTGCATGTGTAGGCTTCAAGGGAAGGTCAGTGAGCCACTTGAAATTATGCACAAACTTGAATTTGTGAATATGTGTATGCATATGGATATGTGTGTATTTGCTTTCTTTATAGCTTACATCAGGCAAAGAGCTAAACCTTGTAGAAAACACTTTAAAGGAGATAACAGGACCAACATGGCATGAGAAATGAGACAAAACCAAATTGAAGGACATTCTGCAAAACTATTTACCTGGAATACTCAAAAACGTCAATTTTATGAGGTGGGGACAGGGAGGGGTTACAGAATTGTAATTTGAAAGGAGGCTACAGAAATCTAACAACTAAATGCCAGATGAGATCCCTGATTGGATCCTGGAAGAATAAAATGGAAAAAAAAAAAATCATTGAAGGACAGTATGGAGATAATGGAGGAAATGTGAGTGTGGATGCATTCCAGGTAATAGTATTATATTGATGTATAATTTCCTGAGTGTGATGAGTGTATTGTGGCTAGAAAATTTGGGTCCTACATGCATGACTTTCAGAAGGCATGTGGTGAAATATTTCAGGTTGAAGTTATGAGTCTGTAAATAATTCTCAAATAGTTCACAGAGAGATAATTAGATTGGTGGAGAGAGGGAGAGGGGCAGAGAAAAGTGAGAGAGAGGAAGAGACAGATAAATAGTAAATGTGGTAAAATGTTTAAAATATGTGTTGATTGAAAAATTCTTCAAATTTTCTCCATGTTTTAAATTTTTCAAAATAAAAGTTTCAGGGAAAAGGAATAGTTTTTTGAGGAAGCTAATGGAGGATCTGCTCTCCTCCATCTTCCAAACGAGAGAGTATATTGAGGAAGAGGAAGTCATGAAGCTGAGCACACGGAAGATGTTATGTAGGAGAAGGCGAAAGAGAATCACCAGGATGCTATCTGTCCCCTTCCCCAACACACACACATACACAGTAGTCGTGTGGCAGGTATGACAACAGCCAATCCAGACAGGCAGAGGACCCAGGAGGATGTCCCTAACAGGAAGATGAAGTTTATAAATACCTTACGTGTCTAGTTCCTGAGAGGAGATTTACATCTCAGGCAGAGGTTTCTGGATGAATTAGCAATAGTCAAATCCAAAACTAAGCAAAGAAGAAAACCAAACCAAACCAAACCAAACCAAACAAAAAAACCCACAAGACAATTATTAACTCCCAATAGAAAACAAAAAATTGTACAGAAAAGGAAAATGCAATCACAATGCACTGTGTTGCTAAGTTGTAAATAATAGCTACAGGGTCAGAACAGTATGAATGGTCTGCAATTATCTACACAACAAATTCTGATATATGAGTAGGTTGGAGAAGGAGGAAATGTGAGTCGTGTCCAAGAACACTAAATGTTTGTCTTTCACGGTAACAAGTTGAAATATAATATCTAAACTGAAACAGCAAGAAATAGTTGCAATGAAGCATGATATTTAGAAAAAGAATTGCAAGTGACTGACTTCTGAGAAAGGGAAGTTAAAGATGAGGAGGAGTTTGGTTGAAAACTTATTTTTTTAACATAAGCTTTGGAGAATTGTTCATTTTTTTAAATATTTACAGATAGTATTTTGAAAAATAATAACAGCAAAAAGGAGTTAAGAATTATATTAATAGTATTATAAATTGATTTCCCTGTGTTTAACCAGAAAATTAAAGTTTTTAATCCTGGACAACACAGTGAACACTACTAGCATGAGTCAAAGTACTGTTTGAATCAAATCATCTCTATAGAAATAAAATGATCCAGGAAAAATGACGTTTTTACATGGCAAAAATAAATGATAAAAATCAAAATCCTTTAGGCTGTGAAATCTGTGTGGTATGATTTAGAAAATGATACATTTGGAGTTAAAAATCCATTCTTTCAAAAGAAAGAAAAAAGAAGTCGCTGGGATTGGAGAAATTTGAACTGTGAGTCTGTAGGAAAGGAAAAGCCAAAGAAGGATCTAAAGTCAAAGAGTTACATGATGGAAGATGTGCTTTCAGAATATTTACCTGGATCTGGAGAATAGAGTAGACTGGAATGGGGAGAGATGAAAATAGAGGCACCTCGTAGGTATGGCTGTCGCATTCCTAGAGCGAAGTGACAAGCTCAATGAAACCAATGGAAACAGGGAGGTGTTGGGTTTGAGAAATATGACAGCAACACCTCTGAACTTAGAGACCAATTCTAAACTAGTAGAAGAGGGATGCCCTTGGCAGAGAGGGGCACCAGAAGTGTCTAGTGTTCTAGAAAGATGACAAGTTAGGTTTTGGACCTAATAAGGTTGAATTCTTTAGGGAACATACATGTTGAAATCTTCAGCATCGAAAGTGAAGAGACTACCTTCTAGGAAAGAAGTCTCTACTCTATTTTTCTAAGTATCACTTTAAAATAAATAGTCAATCTCTTCTATCTCTTTAGGTAGCCAATATTGACAGTTAGGCATTTAGATTAGTTTTCTGTGGCTGCTGTAGCAAATTGCCACAAACTTAGTGGCTTAGTACAACACAAATTTATTTTATTTTATTTATTTATTTTTTTTATAAATTTTTTTTTCAACGTTTATTTATTTTTGGGACAGAGAGAGACAGAGCATGAACGGGGGAGGGGCAGAGAGAGAGGGAGACACCGAATCGGTAACAGGCTCCAGGCTCTGAGCCATCAGCCCAGAGCCTGACGCGGGGCTCGAACTCACGGACCGCGAGATCGTGACCTGGCTGAAGTCGGACGCTTAACCGACTGCGCCACCCAGGCGCCCCGAACACAAATTTATTTTAAAGTTCTGTTTGTTACAAGTGTGATACAGGTCTCACTGGGCTAAAACCAAAGTGTCAACAGAGCTGGGTTCCCTTCTGGAGGCTCTCAGGGGAGAATCGGGTTCATTAACTTTTCTAGCTTCTGGAAGCCACTCACAGTCCTTGGCTAATGGTTTCCTTTCTGCATATTCTAAGCCAGAAATCTCATATCGCTTTGACTATTCTTTCTTAGTCACATCTTCTGATTCTCCAACTCCCTATTCTACTTTTAAGGATCCTTTTGATTACATTGGATCTATTCAGATAATCCAGGGTAATCCCCCTTGTTTATGGTCAGGTGATTAGCAATCTTAATTCCATATGCAACTTTAATTCCCCTGTGCCATGAAATCTAACATCTTTTCAGGCTCTGGGGATTGGGACATGGAAATCCGTGGGGGGCAATTATTTTGCCCATCAGAGGCAAAAATACTTCCATACTTTCTCCTGATACATGCGAACACATGTCTATACAGATAGGTAGTGGTTGACGTTTTCTTTCTTCCCTTCCTCCCTTCTTCTCTTCCTCCCTCCTTCCCTTCTTCCTTCCTCCCCTCCCAGGCTTTCTCCCTTCTCTCCTCCCTTCTTTCCTTCCCAAGAGAAGTGGAATTGTGGTGTGTGTAGTTAAAAAGAGCAGTCATCAAGATTATCCTCACTTTTGACACCCATTCCAAGTTTGGGAGTCCCTAAGACAACACTTAGGTTTGATAATTTTCTAGAAAGACTCATGTTATACCCATGGGTATGGTTTATTATAACTAAAAGATACAGATGGAGATCAGCCAAGGGAAAAAGGCACATAGCACAGGGTCCAGGGAAGTTCCAGTTGTTCTCCTCCCATGAAGTTGTGGACAGCATTACTTTCCTGGCATCAATACATGACAACATACATGAAACATTACTGACCAGTAAAGTTTGCTTGAGCCCAGTGTCCAGAGATTATTGGGGATCCATCATGCAGGTATGGCTGACACCCATGTAGCCAAACTCAACCTCCAGTGCCTCCAGAGGTTGACCTCATGAGCCAACCTTCCTCACTCCAAATCACACTGTCAGACTGTTTGGGGTAACCCAAGGGCCCCAGGAAAACCAAAACACTTCTATCAGGCATGACATTCAAAGGGATTAAACCTTATCCTTCAGAATTCAAGGGCAAAGGCCAGATCTCTTTTTGGTCAAAGTTAAATTCTTTTCCTATTGAGGATCATATAATCCTCATTACTGCACAATGTCTTCTGTCCCCACTCCTGCATTACATCACAAAAACCTACACTGAGATGGTTAGATGATGTTCCTTTATAAGATTTCCCAGAACAGCTCTCCAGTGATATCCTTCCAGTCTTATAACAACAGGATAATTTCCTCTTTAACTATCCACGCATTAAGCAAAGATTCAATGTCTCCACCAAAGGTCTTATCCATAAGATAAGGATTTGCTCCCACCTTTCTTTTTTAAGTTTATTTATTTATTTTGAGAGAGACAGAGACAGTATGAATGGTGGAGGGTCACAGAGAGAGGGAGACAGAGAATCCCTAGCAGGGATTCTGCACTGACAGTGCAGAGCCAGATACAGGCTCCAACCCACAAAACTGTGAGATCGTGACCCGATCGAAAACCAAGAGCCGGACACTTAACCGACTGAGTTACCCAAGCACCTCTCCCATCTTTTAAATTTATATTATAGTTTTCCTACACAACTTGAACACTGCTAATGGTCCCAGCCATCTTGGAGTGAAGGAGTTCTAAAAAGCGCATAAATTCCCAAGAGCTATCGATGCTTGATAGCTTACCGTATGCCTGATGCTAGACTGAATCCTTTGAACACATTCACTTTTCTTACCCACAGGACTTAGGTGTTTTGCAGATAGTAAAATTGAAGCTTCAAGAAATTAAGGGGTTTGCTACTTGTTTAGTTAAGTGGGATGTGTCAGGATGTGAACCTAGACTATCTAACGCCAGAGTCCATTTGTCTTGAGTGAGTGTGTGTGTAACTACAACTATATATGTAGACTCAGGTCACTCAGAAAGATTGACACGGGAGCTTAACAGACTCTTCCAGTCTTCGTGTCATCTCCATTCCATGTGAAAACCCCATCCCTAGCCTTTGCATTGGGGAGACTGTTCTCAGGTTAATTAACTTTACTTCTCGCTCCAGAATCTAGAAAGAACAGGCTTCCAGCATTCCTGGTCTAGCATCCTCTACCCTGCTCCTGTCATCCATGTGCAATGGTTCATTCCCCAGAAGTAGATCAAAGTTGCCCGCCTCAAAAACCACCAAATGCTGATTCCTCACCAATGGGATTTTTATGGGTAAGCTAATGGGATTTTCATTTCATTGATGACTCCGTGAGATTATTTATCTGATTGGAACCTGGAACTCAGCCTACTCTCCACACCTTCCTTTACAACATCAATAGTCTTTCATTCATAATTTATTCATTCATTCATTTTATGACATTATACTACAATTTGGAATAGAAAACATGACTATACAGATGATGCCTTTATGTTGCTCACAGACTTATGGAGTATTCCTCCTCTCTACTTCCTTCCTCCCAAGGTCCTAAACGACTTCATCTCTACCCTCAACATGTAGGGTTTCCCACTCCCCATTACATTTGCTATCTCCATTCCTTAGGGAGGTAGGTGTACCTCCAGACCCTCAAATCTAGCCCAGTATTTCTTCTAAACCATATGCTTATTATTATTTTTTGTGTCTTTCTTATAATTTATAAACCCAAAGCAGTCATCTCATCAGCTGCTGACTCAGACTCCACACTGTGGCTTTCAGGGCCCTCCAATTCTGAAAGGTGTCTACCCTGGCCTCACTCTCGGGGCTGATCAAACTGTTTATCTTGAGTCCAGCACTAACAATGATCTGAATGTACCAGCTTTTTTTTCAGAGATGTCCTGGCTGTTCTCAGTTTGTTCCAGTCTTGCTGGTCACCTCTATTTTCATTTCTGCCTTTATTTGTTTCCTGACTTAGTGACTGTTCCCAGCACCAACCCTCCACCTTGAACCAATCTAGTTGCACTGGTTTGACCATTAGCACATTTCCCTAGGTGCAGTTTTGCATTTGCACTTTCACTCAGTCTGTTTTGAACTGATCCCAGTAATTTCCTTCCTGCTGAAGGCTTGGTCATCTTTGAGGAAAACTAAGACAGTTGGTGCATTACTCATTCAAGCATACCTCCAGCCAGTCCTTTCCTTGTATGCTTTTTTTCCCCCCTTCTAGTGAACGTTTAGTGATTTGACATTTTCTGCTAAGGAAATTATATGCCATTTTATAGAAATTTCAAGCTAAGGATTTAGAGGAATATTTTAATTGAATGGACTGACTCTTGGTTATGGCATACAGAATTAACAAAACCACTCTGTCACTGAGGACTGGTATCATTAAATACTGCTGAAAAAGTAAAAGACCTAAATAAATGGAGAGATCCACTGTGTTTGTGAACTAAAAGACTCAATATTATTTAGGTATCAATTATCCCAAAATTATTCTATAGATTCAATTTAATCCCAATAAAAATTCTAGGTTGTTTTTTTTTTGGTCAAATTGAGAAGCTGATTCTAAAATTTATATGGAAATGCAAAGACATAGGGGCGCCTGAGTGGCTCAGTTGGTAAAACAACCAACTCTTGGTTTCCACTCAGACCATGATCCCAGGGTCCAGAGATAGAGCCCCGCTTTGGGAGTGCTGGGCACAGAGCCTATATTGAGATTTTCTCTCTCCCTCCTTCTGCCTTTCCCCCACTCACATGCATGTACTCTCTCTCTCTCTCTCAAAAATAAATAATTAAAAAAATTTTTTTTAATTCAGAATGAGAAATGAATAATATATTTGGGGTTCCTGGGTGGCTCAGTCCATTGAGCATCCAACTCTTGATTTAGGTTCAGGTCATGATCCAAGGATCCTGGATTCCAGGCCCTCCTCTGGCTCCTCGCTGAGCATGAAGCCTGCTTAAGATACTCTCTCTCTCTCTCTCTCTCTCTCTCTCTCTCTCTCTCTCCCCCCCCCTTTCTCTTCCCCCCTCTGTCTCTCAACAAAAAAATTAAAAAAGAAATGAGCAAAGGACCTAGAATAACCAAAATAAGCTTGAAAAAAATAATAAAACTGGAGAACTTAGGCTACCCTATTTTGAGACTTGCTAATAAGCTACAGCAATTGAGACAATATGATACTGGCATAACAGTTGGAACCCTCACACATTTGTAGTATTAGAATATAAAAATGGTAAAAACCATTTTGGGGAACTGTTTGGCAATTTATTATAAAATTAAACATATACTTCCCATATGACCCCAAAATTGTGTTCCTAGGCATTTACCTAAGAGAAAAGATAACATACGTCTGCTTGAAGACTTGCTCAAGAATGTTTATAGCAACTTTAATCAAATTATTCAAAAACTGAGAATAATCTAAATGCCTCCTAACAGGTGAATTGATAAATAATCTGTAGTATACTACAGATTGACATACATGGATGGTCCTCCAAATATACAGTTATGTGAAAGAAGCTAGGCACAAAAGAATACATACTGTGTGATTCCAGTTATATAAACTTCAAGAACATGCAAATTAATTCATGGTTACATAAGTTAAAACAGTGTTTGGGGGTTTGGCTGCAAAGGAACACCAGGAACTTCCTGGTGTGATAAATATACTCCATTTCTTCACTGAATTGGCAGTTGGACCAGTGTAAACATTTGTCAAGATTCATGGATCTGTACATGCAAAATGTATGTATTTCATTGTTTATAGCTTACACATCAAATGAAGAAATTAATATCAGGGGAAACACATGAAGGTATAGGAATAGATGGTCAATTTTTATTCAATGGATGGAACATCAGCAAGCATGTTATAAAAATTAATTTGTATTTGGTTACAAAAAATATATAATTCTTTCTTGACCATTCTTCCTTTTTAACTATACAAGCCCTGGCCAATATTGAGATTTCAAGCATTTGCTAAGAACACACTCATTTGGAAACAGAGTGAAATCCTGGAAATCTGCTAGACAGTAACTGAAAACTGTCTTAAAAGTGTATCTGGGGCCATCTGGGTGGCTCAGTCAGTTAAGGGTCCGACTCTTGATTTCGGGTCAGGTCATGATCTCAAGGTTCTTGACATCAAGTCCTGCATTGGCTGTGCTGACAGGCTGACAGCGGGAACCTGCTTGGGATTCTCTCTCTCCACCCTTCTCCTTGTCTCTGCTCCTCCTCACCCCAAACAAACTTAAGAAAAGGTGCATCTGATCAAAGATAGTCCAAAATAAGATAGTCTGTTTAGCACACAAAAATAACTCTGGTCTGTCCTTCTTCTAGCTTGGATATTTTACAAAATTGATTACTGCATTATGGTTCATTAAGTACCTAACATTGTGTCTAGCTCTGAGCAAAAGGTGAACAAATATTTCATAAATGAAGTACTCCACTACTTATGCACCAAGGTGTTAAATGAAGATAAAGAAGAGACCCTAAATCAGCTTAACTGACGAGGGCAGGCTTCCAGGAATATGTCAAACTGATGCTTGAAAAAATAAAGTGGTGAGTGAGGGGTACACTCCACAGTGCACTTAGCCACTGATTTGACCATGCCAGTAGATCAGCCTTCCTATTTGCCAACCCTTCTCCACCACTACCCTCACCAAAGAGGCTAGGTATTCAGTAATAGGTAATAAATAACATTTATTATTTTATATGATTATAACTAAAAATGGTAGATATTATTATTTGATTATTCTAATTAAAAATCAGTAATAATGCGTTCATTTATTTTTTCAACCTTTTTTGAAAGCCTGCTATGTGTCACGCACTGTGCAAGGCACTGAAGTTACCGTACTTGAGAAGGTATGGTCCCTGTCGTCAAGAAAGGTGTGGTTTCAAATCCAGCCTCCAGAAAGTCAGCAGGTGACAGACGTCATGTTCACCTAGGTTGCAGGAGGAGCATTTCTCGCTGGCTGCCATTCCCCGGGCTCCAAGCTTTTTTCCTTCCCAGGAGGCAAAAGCATCTGAGCCGGAAGCATCTCCCGCTCCAGCCGGGAGGTGGCGACCTGCAGCCGACGACGCCTCGGGGTACTTAGGTTCAAAGCTCCACTTGGGGGCGCTCTCGTCTGGCTCGCAGGCCGCCCTTCTCCACCGGCGGAACATTTGGCTGGGTCTCTGGTTTCTGCAGGTTTCATAATCCGCACGCACCCGGCACTTCCGGGCTTCCGGGCAGACTCCTGCGGTTTGCTGGGCCTCGAAAGGGGATCCTTTCCGCTGAGCGCTAGAGAAAGCGACTTCTGAGAGCCCAGGTTTCCGGCGGGCGTCTCCGCCCCTCTGCCCCTCAATTCCCGGAGCTTGGGTCTAACCCGGGCCGCTCGCTGGGCGTCCTAGGAAGGCAGGGGCGATGGTCCAAATGGAGACGCAACTGCAGAGCATTTTTGAGGACGTGGTGGTGAGTGGAGCCACCAGGGATAAAGGGCAGTGGCCGGGCGAGGGGGACACTCTGTGGCTGACTCAAGGAACCCGGTCCAGGCAACCTGTCCCCTTCCTCTCCTTTGTTGTGACACCGTGCATGTCCGCAAGGGTTTAGGAATCTCCAACAGCTGTCAACTTCAGAGTCGCCTTTGAAATCCACAATACCCTTCGTGACAGACCAGGCCGGGATTGTTATTTTGTGTGTGTCTCTGATTGAGTTGATTTGTCCTATGTTACATTGTAGTGTTTTTCTCGAAGAGGTCCCTCCTTTTTTCTTCTTCTTTTGTTTGTTTTACATCGTTTACTTTTCGTTTTTTACAGAAAACGGAAATTATAGAAGAGGCTTTTCCTGGGTGAGTATATATGCATGGCAGATTTTTGTGTTTTTACGAGTGTATTTTTGTAAGATTTTACTTTGGTTTGTCTTGGAGATATATAAGATCCATAAGATTCTGGTTATGTTGAATTACCGTTTTAGAACTAGTAGCCAATAATCTGACTTTTGTGTTTTAGAATGTTTATGGACACCCCTGAAGATGAAAAAACAAAACTAATTAGCTGTTTGGGGGCCTTCAGACAGTTTTGGGGTGGTCTTTCTCAGGTGAGCACTGCATTTTTACGACATTCAGCTGATGATTTTTGATGCCTTCTTTTTTACATTATTTTGTTGTTGCTGTTAAGGTATTTCTGGAAAGGGAGAAATAAGTTTGTCAATATTTTTTATTTGTATATTCGGGCTTCCATTTGTTTCCATTTGTATTCTTCTAGTGGAGAACCAGTACTGAGAAGTCAAGTTGATAACAGCACAGTGTGAGATGTCTTTAAAAATCTCCCCCATGTTAGATTATATAAAACCATTTTCATTCTATTTTGATTTATTTGGTGCAAGGGAAAAGAGCTGTGGTAGAAGTGTAAAAGATACAAATTTAATTCATTTTCTCCACAAAGGAGCTACAAAGCATTGATACAAAGATACTATGATCAAAGATACTAAAGTAAAGGTACAAAAAAATGCCACAATAAGGATACTATAATAAAGATACTAAGATATTACAATAAAAACAAGGAAAGGAACAGTAAAACTTGGTAACAAAGAACAGTCACCAGAAAATATGTTCATGAAAAAGACAAAATGTGTGATCCTTAAAGAGCTGCTGTTCCAGTAGTGTATTATCTTCTCATGGTGCATTATTTGTAGGAAAATGAGAACTGTTCCCATTTAAGCCACTGGTGATAAGACTTGCTGCTCAAACATGGGTTACATAATGGCATATATTCTCTTTTTTTTATTTATTTATTTTTTATTAGAGACCCTGAGAGGAGAGGGGCAGAGGGACAGAGGGGGAGAAAGAGACAGAGAGAGAGTGTCTTAAGCAGGCTCCATGCTCAGCACACAGCCCGATGCTAAACTTGATTACTTGACCCTGAGATCATGACCTGAGCCAAAATCAAGAGTCGGATGCTCAACTGACTGAGCCACCCAGGCGCCCCGGCATATATTCATTTAAAAAAAAAAAAAAATGTTTGTCTCTCTCTGTCCCAAAAATTAAAAAAAAAAAAAAAAAAAACGTTGGAAAAAAAAAAAATAAAAGGGGCGCCTGGGTGGCGCAGTCAGTTAAGCGTCCGACTTCAGCCAGGTCACGATCTCGCGGTCCGTGAGTTCGAGCCCCGCGTCAGGCTCTGGGCTGATGGCTCAGAGCCTGGAGCCTGTTTCCGATTCTGTGTCTCCCTCTCTCTCTGCCCCTCCCCTGTTCATGCTCTGTCTCTCTCTGTCCCAAAAATAAATAAATAAATAAATAAATAAATAAATAAATAAATAAATAAATAAAAAACGTTGATAAAAAAAATGTTTTAATTACTTTCTAATAGGTGATATATTCATATGACTCCAAATGCAAAAGGTACCAAAACGGGGGACCCTACGAATAGTCTGCCTTCTATCTTTCTTAACTTAATCACCTACTTTTTCATGTCAGCAGCCAGTATCCCCAGTTTGTTGCCTTCTGGAAGTATTTTACACATGTAGAATCAATTTTTATAAAACATTCATATAATGTGTACACTGTTCATTAGCACCTTTTTTCCTCTTACTATTAAATCCTGAAAGCAATTCTACATTAATCCATTGAAAGTTACTTCTGCCTTCATACAGTAGCATAATCCATTATATGACTGTACTTTCCTTTATTTAACCAGTCTCCTACTGAGTGACATTTAGGTTATTTCTTAGGTTATTTAAACAATACTAAATGAATAACAATACTTTAAACAGTACTAAAATGAATAATATTCTGCATAGGACACTGTGCAGAATAATTTCCTGAAAGTAGTATTGGTAGGTTAGAGGGTATGTCTATTTATAATTTTTATACAGATTGCCTAATAGCTTTTCCTAAGGGTCATACCAGGCAAGGGGAGAATAAGCGTACCTGTTCCCAGCCTCACAGTAGGGTGTTAATGAATGTTTCTTGATGTTTACCAATCTAAAACAGGAGAAATTATATCTCATCATGGTTTATTTTGCATTTCTCTAATATCAAACATCTTTTCAACATATTTTAATTTTTAAATAATTTATTAAACATTTTATGGGTTAAGGATGGCCTGTGTGTTCAAGAAGTTTATATTCTAATGGGGGAGCCAGGAAGAAAATAGATATTTCTTTTTTTTTTTTTTTTAATTTTTTTTTTTTTAATTTATGTTTGAGACAGAGACAGAGCATGAACGGGGGAGGGTCAGAGAGAGGGAGACACAGAATCTGAAACAGGCTCCAGGCTCTGAGCTGTCAGCACAGAGCCCGATGCGGGGCTCGAACTCATGGACTGCGAGATCATGACCTGAGCCGAAGTCGGACGCTTAACTGACTGAGCCACCCAGGCGCCCCAGAAAATAGATATTTCTAAATCAGCATTATATTTTCAACAATAGAAGTGTGTTTGAGGGACAGTAGTAGTACAGAAGAGGAGGACATGTAGGTCCCTCTTGAGGGTATCCCAGAAGACAAACTGATATGGGTACTACATTTTGGTATCAGGTTATACAAGTCTAGAAATTTGATATGTCATTGGATTCATAATTAGGCTCTTAGGGATTAGATTTCACACAATTCTCATGAGGCTGATATACTGACTCACAGTGGATCCCCCCCCTCCCCCCCCACCTCGCCCCAGCCCAGTGACAGGAATGTTTATATCTGCCATTAAGGGCATTGCTTACAATTTCTTACACAGTACACAGTCTTTGTTAGCGCTTTCTACTGACCATGAAAATACTAAGAAAATCTTACTCCTTCTGGCAGTCTCATGTAATAAAAATAGTGGGAATTTAATCTATAGAATTGTATTGATTTTAAGCTTAATATGACTGAAACACTAAATCTGAATTTTTTCATTTTGTCTTTTTTTTTTTAATTGTTTTCATTCATGAATGTTTATAGTGGAGTATTTCATTCATAGTCTTGATATACTCCCAGGTATTTTAGCTATTTGTTAGCTATGTATATGGCTATATATAAAATATCACTTTGGACCTAAAATATAATCATTTTTTAATTTTCCAGGAATCTCATGAACAGTGCATCCAGTGGATTGTTAAATTTATTCATGGCCAGCATAGTCCTAAAAGAATTTCTTTTCTTTATGACTGCTTAGCGATGGCAGTGGAGACTGGTCTCCTTCCACCCAGGTATGTTTACTGATAGAGCAATCCAAAGAGGTTTTTTTTATTAATATTTGGAAATTGATCCAGGTTGTTATAATAGAGTAAAAGAATGAAAAAGGAGGTTAGGCTCAACAAGTAATCCTTCATAAAACGTCAGGTTTTAGTTTCTAGGATATAGTATTCTTAGAATTGTGTACATAAAAGCTCAAAACCAGGCGGGCTTTGCCTTTTAACTCAGGAGCTAGGATCACTTAACTTTTCCTGAACAATGAACTACATGAACACATTGTGACTTAAAACAATAATAATCCTCTTATTAACACTCATGGTTGCAATGATTGACTGAGTTCAGTAGGCAGTTTTTCTCAGGATCTTGAGATTGCAGTCAGATGGTAGCTATGGCTATAGTTACCACAAAGGTTTCCCCATTCATGTCTGGTGGTTGATGCCTGGCTGTCATCTGAGACTCTAGCTGGGGCTATCATCTGGAATCTATACATGCCCTCTCCTCGTGATCTGGACTTTCTCACAGCATGATGGCACCCAACACAAGCATTCGAAAGAAGGCTAGACAGAAGCTACATTATCTTGCCTTGGATGTCATAAGCGCCCCTTTTGCCATAATCTTAGGCCTGCCCAGATTTTAGGGAAGAGAGTGTAGACCCTTCTCCCACCTCTTCATGGGAGTAGTGTCAGTGTCACACTTTAAAAGAGCGTGTGGGATTGAAAATCTTGTTTCAGCCATCTTGGAAAAATACAATCTACCGCAAACTGATAGATGGTAAGCATTTCATCTATAGTTTCTGGTAGATTTCTGTCTAGTAAGAATATACACAATATTATCGTGTTCTGTTTTTTGTTCTTTCACTTAAGTGAAAAAAATGTACCTAATTTTTTAAAGTACATTTGAAAAGTAATGTTCCTTTCTCAGAAACGCTATGATAAATACACAGAATACACAGACCTTGGCTGTTAGAGAATTTGAAAAATTCTGTTGTGTAACTGGAATGGGTATTCTTATTTTCTAGGATGGTTTGTGAATCCCTGATAAACTCTGACACACTGGAATGGGAAAGAACGCAGCTTTGGGCCTTAACATTTAAACTAGTTCGGAAAATAATTGGGGGAGTGGATTACAAGGTATTTTTTCCTAATTATAAAAAGTAATCACTTTCAGACATGATTGATTTTTAGTGTGTAGATCTTAATTTCAGATGGAATAAATGAAATGGAAGCATTTATTTTTTGTTGTATTTCCTAAAGGAACTTAAAATTGCTCAGTGTTTCCCATAGCTTCTCTGCTCTCCTCCCAACATTCTTTTTATTTTTAAATTAAAAAAAATTTTTTTTTAATGTTATTTATTTTTGACAGAGAGAGAGACAGAGCATGAGCAGGGGAGGGCCAGAGAGAGAGAGGGAGACACAGAATCTGAAGCAGGCTCCAGGCTCTGAGCTGTCAGCACAGAGCTTGACACGGGGCTGGAACTCACAGACCATGAGATCATGACCTGAGCCGAAGTCGGACTCTCAACCGACTGAGCCACCCAGGCACCCCTCTCCTCCCAGCATTCTTAAAAATTCCAGTCCTAATACATATGATGAGTAGGGAAGTCACCAGCAGACTCTGTTGCCTTTTCATGTCACAGATCTTACAATGTTGCGCCCCTTTCAAATGAAAGAGCACAGAGCAGGGGCATGTGAAACCATGAAGGGATGTAGTCATCAGCTGCTAAAGGGAGCAAGCCCTGTTTCACCTCTGCTTTGACCTCCTTTGACCACATATGCTTCAGCGCTCTTCTCTTGACCCAGAATAACAGCACACACTCTCACTGTGTCTTGTAATACAAATCAGGGTCTCCCTTGCTGCAAACACCATTCTCCTTCATTCAGACTACCTTTGTTATTGTCCTTTTTGAAAGGATTGCCATTGTCTGACCCTAGGCTTTATCTGTATTATCTGTATTTTCTCTAATCAGAAATGACTTAAACTGCTTAATTATTGATCTGAATCATGATTTCATACAAAATTAATTCTAAGAAACTTTTTTCTTTCTTTCTTTCTTTTTTAAATTTTCTCTTTACTTACACTTCACTTTCCTTAGCAGGTTTACTTGGAGTTTTTGCTTTCTTCACTTGATCTCAGCCAAAAAGCCGAGAAGCGATGGAGTTTTTGCTTTCTAATTTGTAGGATGCCTTATAATTTTTTTTTCTAATTTCTTTCATGTGTATGTTTTGTCTCTTTTTTGCAAGACTGATCACACAGTTCATACTCAATAAATGCATGTTAAATGAAATTTTTTCTCTATATATCTGATTCTGCTCTGAAATAAGGCAACTAGTAATAGATAGGAGATGACCAATTAACAGAATAGCCTTATTGGATAAGTTTGAGTGATTAGGTATGTGATGGATGAGAAGGGGGAGTAAAGTTAGAATACGACAAAGCGAGTAAGCAGAAGGGATCACCTGCCAGAAAATTTAATATTATGGCCCATGTCTCAGAGTGTTTTCGAGTTCTATTTAAATATATTTTTGTAAGCTCAAATTAAACTTTTTGGACTCTCATAACAATAGAAAGTGTAGTAATGTTGTGAGGGTCCGAAAAACTTAGCAGAGTGTGGACTGATTTTTATTTATAAGTGACTTTCTTTGTTCATTCATATTGTAGGACATTCTTTAGAATTCTGTTTTGCAACATGACTCTTCTCTTGGGTTAATGTTAGGGACTTAAATGTTAGCTCTGATTCAGAAAAATTGAAAATGTGACATTGAAGGTAACATTTTTTTCTGATTATGTGATGTTGAAATTTTTAGGTGTTTTAACTAGCACAGGGGGCACTACTTAGTTTTAACCTATGAGTTTTTTCTTATATCAGGGTGTTCGAGATCTCTTAAAAGTGATTTTGGAGAAAATCTTGACAATTCCCAATACAGTGAGCTCAGCTGTTGTACAGCAGCTTCTAGCAGCAAGAGAGGTAATTTAGGACATGTTTGCAATTCATTGATCATAATCTCAAAAAAGTCTATGTTTATATAGATGTGTGCCTTTAAAATACATGGTAGTTTGTGAACTGTTCCATTTGGGTACTTCTACAAAAATCACTTCTAGTTTTACTGTTTATTATATTTTTATGATATGATTAAAATGTATTTTACTTTTATTGTATTTCTAATGAAAATTTTAATTAAGTCATAGCTTTTAATTATGAAAACAATATAGACTTAAAGTATTTTCAGCTGTTACAAGACCATAGCCTGTGGACCACTGAAAGATCTTTGTGCTTAGTAACTAATGTTGCAAGAGTTGTTACTTTGATCTGTTGCTTTCCTCTTAGAGGCTACCAATATTTAAAGCAAGGTTATTTACTAACATCCATTTCATTGTCCATTAATCTTCATTTTGAGAGATTCTTCACATATAAATGAATTCTTTTATGCTATAGTGTAAGCCCATTAAATCCATAATATCATATCTTTGCTTTTAATATCTTTGTTCTTGTTGCCACTGTTGCATTTAAAGGGCTTATCTGTGGAACTAATCAAGAACAATAACATTACTCTTTTATTTTTCTTAGGTTATAGCATATATCTTGGAAAGAAATGCCTGTCTATTACCAGCCTATTTTGCCGTCACAGAGATCAGGAAACTATATCCTGAGGGAAAACTTCCACACTGGGTAAATCTGATATTTTCTATATTTTTAATAGAAATTTTAATCAAAAATAGTTATATTAATCTAATTTTTGTGTGGTTTTTTTTACTTATTTTTTTTTAATTTACATCCAAATTAGTTAGCATATAGTGCAACAATGATTTCAAGAGTAGATTCCTTAGTGCCCTTACCCATTTAGCCCATCCCCCCTCCCACAACCCCTCCCGTTATATTAATCTAATTTTTGTGTGCTTATTTTCAAAATGGTCACTTTTATCCTGAGATAAAATGTGCTTTTTTTTATCATTATAATGTGTTTGTTTTATTTTTCTGCTATCTTCTTGAGACAGTTTCTATGTCATGTGTTAAAATATACCAGCTTCATCAAATAGCTAAGGACATGGTGGTATGATTTGGCTTAATTCAGGGACAGATGAACTGGGAAGTAATTCTTTGTAAGGAAGTATAAGAGGACTAACTTTTGAGTCATTTTTATATGCTAGGTATTGTATTAAATCTTAACATATTGTCTCATTTTATATAAACGATGGTTATATTCAGAGCAGTCTTGATTTTATTTTTGTACTTGTTTTTGTTTTGTTTTTAGTTACTTGGAAACTTGGTATCAGACTTTGTGGATACCTTCAGGCCCACAGCAAGGATAAACTCCATTTGTGGTAGGATTATAATTTAAAATACACTAAATAATACCTGGTTTTTAGTCAGCTACTGAACGAAATTTGCAGATGTACCTTACACATGTCCTAGTGGTTTGTTATTTTGATAATTCTGTAGAAGCTTAATAATAGCCATTTCCTTGTTTTCAGGTACTTTTTGTGTTGAGTGTAGGGAGGAAAAAACAGGTGTCTGGACTAGGTCTAAGTTTCAGGTGGAATCATTCTAGAAGATGTTTTTCCTGGTGAAAAGAGGGAACTTTTATTAGAGCTAGTAAAGCCCCATGGGATCTCCAGGCAACTAGAAGTCTCAACCGATCTGTCCCTCTGAGGCCATAGTACACAAGACTGTCAGGTTCTTTCAGCCCATTCCAATTCCACTTTTGTTCTATACTTCACTTCTTTTGTTTTTCATTTTTTCATGTTTTGTTAGACTCTCGGAATTTTTTTATTTATTTTTTCCTTAGATTGTTCTTTTTGAGAAAAAGAGAGAGAGCAGGGGAGGGGCAGAGAAAGAGAATCTGAAGCAGTCTCCACTATCAGCACTGAGCCTGATGCAGGACTTGATCTCACAACCCTGAGATCATGACCTAAGCTGAAATCAGGAGTAGGACATTTAACTGACTTAGCCACCCAAGCACCCCTCAGAATTTTCTTTTAAAAATAATCATGTGATTTGGCAATTTGTGCAGTGTGCAGCAGTGTTTGGGTATATAGACCATTATTTAGTTGATGACCAAATTTTCAGTACTTCTTGTGAGTCAGGTGCTATTCTAGATTGGAAATACAAAAATAAAGCAAACAGACACTAGACAGACAGTTCTCAGACGTCTAGCTTTTGTAACTGAGTGGATATTGGTATCATTTAATGAATTCTAGAAGTGGTGCAGATTTGAGAAGCATGATGAGTTCAACTTAAGATGTGTTAAGCTTGAGGTGCCTGTGGGACATCCAAGTGACAATATTCATTAGGCAGTTGGGTATCTGAGTTGATGGTCATATGCTACACCTAAGGCCTCTAGGAACATCATGTGTAAAGTGAATCATGTTGACCCTAGACTAGAGATCTGTAAACTTTTTCTATAAATGGTGATATAGTAAATATTTTAGGCTTTAGGAGCCATTCAATCTGTTGGAACTACTCAGCTCTGTCATTGTGGTGCAAAAGCATCAGTGTTCCAGTAAGACTTTACAAAAACAGGTGGCAAGCTGCATCTGGCCCACGGATTATAGTTTGCTATCTCTAACCTAGATACTTGGACAAATGTAACATTTTTGAATTTGGAATGTCTGTACAATTGGTCTTCGACCATCTGGACTAAATATAATCAAAGAAAATTCCCGAAATTTAACTACAAGCTTTTTACAATCAGTGTCTGATTCAGCCCAGATATTTATTAAATATTCACAGAATGGTCAAAGGACCAGGCATTTCTGTGTTCATGTTTACTTAAAAACATTTTTTTTGTAATACATACAGGCCGCTGCAGCCTTCTGCCAGTTGTAAATAACTCGGGAGCCATTTGTAACTCGTGGAAATTGGATCCTGCAACTCTTCGTTTTCCCTTGAAAGGCCTCTTGCCATATGATAAGGTATGTAGATAAATATAATGGAATTTTCAATCCATCTAACAGCCTTCATCCTGGATTATTTGATGTGTTGTGCTAAATTATCTCTTCATAGGCTGACGAAGTACATATTTAATGAAAAATGGTTTGTGATTTATCATGTGATTCTAGTATCCAATTATTCCCTGTGGTTTGTGATATTGTGGATGTTTATGCTCCAGTGGACAAAGCACATAGACTAAGAAAACTGAATCTTTAAGTAGAATCCTTGTTTTTATTCTTCCTTTACAAAGTGAGGACCAAAAATGAAGTTGTGTGGTTCTTAAAATTTGAAGAGTGAGCCTCTCCTTTGTTAGATTTTTTATTTTTTTAAGTTTCTTTAAGTAATCTCTACACCCAACATGGGGCTTGAACTCACAACCCCAAGATCAAGAGTCACATGCTCTTCTGACTGAGCCAGCCAAGTGCCCTGACTTTTGTTAGATTTTTTAAAGAGGGGATGGAAAGGACAAAAGTGGAATAGAGTATTCCCAAAGGAAAAAAATCTATAAGTATCAATAAAATGAAGCATGGCATACAGATACAACACTAGACTGAAATTTGATAGATTCATTACAGTATGGTTGAAATGGTTACAGAGCAGGGTATGGGGAAGACTGGATATTTTTCATGTAAATGTTTCGTGTCAAAAATGATGTACAGAGCTATTAGGAAACTTGCTCAGAAGTGAGGAGAGTGAATAGTGAAACTAAGGTCACAATTCTGAGTTCTCGGCATATTATTAGTCAGCAAACTTTGGAATGTGAAAGAGTGGTAAACTACATGGAATTTATAGTTACCATGATAGCAATGATATTGAAAATAGATAAATAAATTATGCACTTACTGTATGCCCAGCACTACTCTAGGAACTTTTTTGCAATAACCCTTATTCTCGACTATCGTCTTAGTGTCTCCATTATACATATGATGCAACTGAGACAGAGTGGGGTAGCAGTTTGGCTAAGGCCCCTTGTTTAGGAAATGGTAGAGTCAGTATTTGAACTCAGACAATCTGATTCCAGAATATACACTCTTGACCCCTTTACTATCAAGTCATTTTCCTCCAAATTTGGAAGTAGTGTTTATATTAACACTATGAAAGTGATTGGAAACTGCCTCCATTCCTTTGGTTAGATTTCTGAGCAGAAGATTCTTTCCTTACAGTGATGCTTAAGACTTTCATGTGACCGTAACTGAAGTCATTTCAAAATTTAGCCTCTGTATGACCTTGGGCAAGTCCCTTCATCTCAGTTTTATCACCTATCAAATGAGGGGTGGGGTCAGATTAACTGTAAGCACTAAAATCCTATGATTTTTTTCCACTAGATACTGCCTACTGTATGAAGGTAACAAGTGCCTTTAGTGGATTTTTTTTATCCCAATTTCAAATTATTTGAATTAACATTTACTTTGATCTTGAAGCAATAATTTTTTTTATTTTCTTTAAAGGATCTGTTTGAACCACAGACTGCTTTGTTGAGATATGTATTGGAGCAGCCTTATTCCAGGGATATGGTCTGCAATATGCTAGGTTTAAATAAGCAGGTACTGTACTATGCTGGAAACCTAGTAAATTCTGCATAGAATCTGCACTATTCTTTTCTCTTTTCTTTGCTAGAGCTAACTGAGCAAAACAGTTAAGAACTATTTGGTGATTTTTTTTTTTAATATGTGGTTTATTAAACAATGAATTGTTCCTATCATTTATATATTGCTTTAAAAATGTTTAAATTAAAAAGGAGATATTTTAAAAGTTGGTTTATTTTGCATTGCTTTTTTTTCTATAAGGCCAGTTTCAAGTATACCTTTTGCCAGAGAAACCTACACATGACTTAACCATAATTTTTGACTTTTTTGTTGTTTGGGTGCCTATTTTTATAACCCTTGGTATCTTCAGCGTGGCCTGGCTGCTGATTTTTTCCCCCCTTTTTGGTGTATGTTTGTTTTTGGTGGTTTAACATGTGGGAGGGTTTGTGCTGACTCTGGGTTCCTTGAGGCTGGCCTCATAGTCACTGTTTTGTCTTTTCTTTTTTTCTTCCTTTATTTTTGTTCTGTCCTGTCTTGTCCTGCCCATCCTCCAATGCTCTAGACCTTGAACATTGCTCAGGTATGTTCACAACCTTACTGTTGTATTGTGACTAACGATACGCTGGCCGCTTTGTAGCCACTGATTCCATTTAGAGAATACATGTATGGTCGGGGCTTGAAATTGGCAGGACCATGCTGAGACCAAGGCCACTAAAACGAATTTCTTCTTGGGATATGAGAGTTGTTTTTGGTGGATTGTTTTTGGTTTTGGTTTTTGGTGTTTGTTTTTTTATATTCTTTTTTTTTTTCTTTTTTCTTTTTTCCTTTTTTTTTTTTTTTAACAAAAAGAGACAACACCTGGCACACAATAACACCTGTCACTTTTTGATGGGTGGTTTTTCCTTCCCACTCCATTTTCCTTTTTTTTTTTTTTTCTTTTTTTATACTTTAGGGCTAAAGCTCGCCTTGTGGAATTTTCAGACATGGAAAGATTTGTGGTGGCCTTTATCTTTCCGGATTATTAAAACATAAATAAATAACATCTATAAAACTATTTACATTGCTTTGCCTTAAAACAAAAACAAATTAAAAACAAAACAAAAAAGAGGGAAAAGCACTTTACTAGAGATACGTTATTTTAAAAGTTGGAGTGGTAAACTTTATGCAGGGAAGGTTTTTTTGGAAACATGGGGATTGACTAAGAAATGTCACACTCTTAGGTGACCCCACACCTGCTTGACAAACACCCTTCTTTGTCAGTCTTTGCCAGAAGTGTCCTCCTCCTAGAGTGGGCTCCTTGCAATTGAAGCTCACCTGGGGTGGGAGAAAAACACTATGGCCAAACTTTATGAACCAAACTCTTATACAGTCCCAAGTCTGTTCCAGGACTTTTCACCTTTGAGATTTTAAGCAAAATAGTGGTTCCAATTATTTTTGTTAAAAATTTTTGAGCCCAACATATTAAAATAGACCAGCTTTTTGATTTTAAAAAGACGTTCTTGTCTAGGTTACATAAAATAGCGTTACTGTTTGCAATACTATAGTGAAGGTTGTGCCAGTGCTTCCATTTATAAAGCCCTATTTTTAAGGACATATAGCTTGGCCATAAAACTTGCTCAGTGTTGAAACTTTGCATGCCAAACCTCACCCTAGTAGCAGTATCTCTTTTATTATTTTAAGTTTTTTCTTCTGAAAAATTTACCAAGTTTCCTTGTTTGGACAAGCCTATGTTCATGTGAAACTGAACTGCCTCACACTACAGTACCTGACAGTCACTTCACACAATCTGTCAATTTAACATCTTAAATAGCAAGTCATTATTTCTGATCAGCTTTCACTTGAGTTAGAGGTAAGTATTCAGCCAACTTTGAAAGAATGCTTCATGCTATGTCTTAAAACTAATTTTTGCAATGAACTTTAAGTCATACTTGACTCAATTTTTTTTTTTTTTTTTACAGTTTGGTGGATAAATGTACCCATGGTCATTTGAGCTGCGAGTACCTTCCCCCAGATAGCCTTAGCTATCATTAGCTTTTTTCTCTTGGGATGCAGCTCTTCTCAGACTAGAAATTGACAAAACAATTCATAGAAGAGTATTTCTGATTTGATTATTTTAATAACAAGTTTCAACCTAAAAAAAGTTTATGACTAAGACATAAATCCGTAAAAAATAAAGTTTATAATGGAAATGCTGACAGAACATTATTAGTATTGGTGCCACTGTAAACATTGTCAAAAGTTCACAATTCATCAGTAATTGTTTGGTACAAAACTCTGTAGTGAATGGACTTGTAGATGGAAGATATATGCTGAACTGACTTGATATATTAATTTTACCACCTGGAAAGTAGAGTAGAAAGTGAGAATACAAAGTATAAGGCATATGATTAAAAATAAACAAGTTATCTTATCACATCTTTTATCATTACAGAACTATATCCTGCACTATACTTTCTTGTCCTTTCTCTAGCAATGCAATAATTTACTCAAAGCTTGAAACTTTTTAAGAGCTGTCCATATTGCATTTTCCAGTAGGAATTGGGCTATATTTTATCCTAAAGTTGGTCACATTCAAAAAGTCATAAATAGCCCAGTTCTGTGACCAGCAAGGTGGAGTGTTCCCAGTGGAAGAATCCTGTTTTATATGTTCACACAGCTTCATGTTCTTTCTGCCCAAGAAGAACATTATATAACAGATACACCCCTCAAGCTCTTATGTGGTGGTGTGTGAACTCTGGCTACCCTGAGACAGTGATAGACCAATCACTCAATTATCTTTGAAAGGCACCATTGAAAGTGGTATTAACTGGCATAGGGCTGATTGGCAGAGAATATGATAAATGACGTACAAAGGGATTTTTCTTCCCAACTTGTCCTGAATAGGTATTGCTCTAAAATTGATTTCTAGCACTGAAATAATGGTTTGAAATTAACTTAAGCCCACCTAAGTACAGTATGTTAAAATTTTGCCACAAAAGCAGTACCAGAACTGTTACGTCAAAAGGGTCAGGGGCCACTTAATCTAGGATATGGTTACTTGGACTGAAAAACATTATCATTTGCCACTTGAAATAGTGGTGGGAAAGAATCAGGGGCATGAGTGGAGGTCAATGTTAGTATTTCTATTAATGCCTTGTGCCTTCTTTTTAGCTTTTACCAAAGCTGAAAATTTTAAATAAGTTTACAATGCAGTTTGAGCTATCATGCAGAAATTGAAATGGTAAAATATTGAACTTAGATTCTTAATGTTAAAACAAGATTTAACTAAATATTCATGTAAATATGATATAAACTAGCTAATTCAACTAAATGCCTAGATCTCGAAGGATTAAATTTACAGAAGCTTTCAGAAAGCATGTTGTGAATAGCCATAGAGCATCCATTGGCTTACAGAAGTATCATAGCCTAGTGATTGATAATCTTTATCAGATCATTAAACTGCTTTACAAATTCTCATTTGTTCCACTTTGTAAAATAATGTACATGGTGGAGAGTATTAATTTTAATGTACTTATTTTTTAGTAATGAAAACTAAAGCCAAACTTACTATTCTAAAGTAGTTAGCGTAGATCATTTTATATTTCAACAGGGTTTTTTTTTTTTTCTATTAATAAAATTGGCAAATAAACAGAGGAACTAACCTATCTTGAAACTTGGTTTGAGAAATATCCTTGGCTTTCATCAAAACACCTGGGAAACACAGAGTTAATCCTGATAAATGTTCTGGCACACTCAGACACCAGGGCATTAGATGTCATAGAGATTCCAGGCTGATTTAATTCTTAACAGAAAACTTAGAGGGAATTTGAATTGTGGTATGTATTGAAAGATCGTCAGCTTTAACTGTAAATTTCCTAGTTGTTCTTACTTTGTCAAAATCTTAATATTTTTGGTTTTCCTCTTTGAGTCATTAACTGTATGACTATTCCTACACCCCAAAAATATGTAGGTAAAAGTCTGGTTTTTTAAAGACACACAGCTAATACTAAAAAGGGAAACTCCAAAATGACTCAGGTGCTAAAAACCAATTTTATTTAGTTTGCTCTTTTTTCCCCGAAGCAGACTGATGGAAGACCATCATGGATGGAGGAGTAGATGACAAATTGGTTAGTTTCCAAACTAGAAGGAAATTCCCATCAGTAATGAAAAATTCCTACTGGAAATCCTGGCTTTACTTCTTTTCACAAATTTTTCTGACTCTTGTATACTTTGAATGATTTCACTCTAAATTTGTGTTGTCTGACACATTCCTTAGGTTGTTGGTGGTTGGCAGAACTAGTGAATTTCAAGCCCTGTACACAGTAGTTTTGCATGCTGATTTAAGAAATAGTTCGTAGTGTTGTCTGTTGCACTTTGCTCTGCTTCATAATGATAATTACATTTGGAGGGAAAGTACTGTAGTCCCAACTGGTGGTGTTAATATTGCTATTTGTAAACCTGTAATGTGGTTGAACTGTGATCATGGCATTGTGTTTTGGAAAAAATATGAAACAACCATTGATGCTTACTGTTTCGGATAGATGTTTGTTTTATTTGCATGCTTTAAGAAAGTGCAGCTATATTGGAGCTTTACAAGTTTGGAGCTGGCAAAGAGCATGCAAAAGAGGGGATGCTATTCATTATGTTTTGTTTTTTTCCCAAATCCGTCCCCATTTTGCATTTTTTCCCTAAATTTAAAGAAATCATATCCCTTTTTCATGGCAAAAGACTAATAATCACATCTAAAGCTTAGAAGGAAAGCATCTGTATTAGTAATTGTATTCACTAGAAAGGCTTCCAACTGCCTGGCTATTAAGTCATATAACATATTTTATGAAAGAAATATGAAAATGGCTTAAAATATGGCTTAACATATTTCTTTTGGTAAAAGCATATTTTTTAAATCTCTTTAAAAGCATAAATCTTTTTGCCTCTAGAAAGGGAAGTTGCATTTTCATTTTAGTGTTTAAATTCAATTCTTTTTCTTGTTTTAGATTTTAAAATAGTCTAATTTAAAATTAAAGCTGCATTATGTTTGGCTTTTAAGAAGGAAGAGCAGAGATTAACTTTGAGGTCAGTTATTCAGTAGAGGAAGTTTCCATTTCAATGTCAGGATCAATACCACACACCGAAAAACAGATACTGAGTATAATCTGGCAGCTATTTAGATATATCTTATCTCTGTGTGTGAAGGTAGTGTAAACTTGTGGTGGTTGCTTTAAAATACATAGATTCTCACTGCCTTGTTTGTTCTCCTCACAATATTTGATTCTTGGAAATTCGGGGTTCTTATATTTTGAGTTAGAATAGAAAATTAATACTACTATCCTCATTTCCTATGCCTTTTAAATTATCTTTTTTTCAAAGGATAAATAACTAAATTTTCTGCTGTGCAGTACCCTTTGTCAAACTGAAGCAGTGATGTCTGATGTCTGTAGTAAAAGTTAAAAGTGAATAGGAAGTCTGTTTTGTGTGAGATCTGAAAAATAATCTTTGTAATGGAACTCATCCTCTATGATAATGTAACGTGATGCAGCTTTAATAGACTAAACCTAACCTTAACTTTCTAAGTTCAACTTCATTCCATGCTTCTCAGCCTCTTGTTACAATTAATGCCCATTAACCGGTAAACTTCTGAAACTAACCGGGAGGCTTTTGGAATACTGTATCTAATCTCTGCCCTACAGCACAAGCAGCGTTGCCCTGTGCTGGAGGACCAGTTGGTGGATCTGGTGGTCTATGCCATGGAGCGGTCCGAGACCGAGGAGAAGTTTGACGATGGGGGAACGAGCCAACTCCTGTGGCAGCACCTCTCGAGTCAGCTCATTTTCTTTGTGCTTTTCCAGTTTGCAAGTTTCCCACATATGGTCCTTTCTCTTCATCAGAAGGTGAGTACCAACTGTCCTGTCGGAGCCACTTCACCTGTCGATTGGTCGGCTTTAGACTGGTATCGACGCTGCCTAGTGGTTTCGGCAGTGGCCGAAGCTCTGAGCCCTGATGGCCGTTTTGTTCAGTGCCTTTATGGCTTCTAAACTTTCCACTTTCTTGTCACTGTAAATATTGGTTTCAGTCATTCATTCCACATATTCATAGTGCGAGGACCAGGGGATACAAAATGAAAGGGCACTACAGTACCCTCAAGGAGCTCCTTACTTATGGGAAGATACAGATATAAACAATTTGATTACAATAATAGTTTGCATAATGGAAGCATGTTTTCCTGCAATGGAAACAAAGGAGAATAATCCCTATTAAAGACATCAGGAATGGCTTTAGCAAAGAGATATTGAAGACAAATAGAAATTTGCCAAGAGGAAAAGATAGGAAAGTGTTTCCATAGCAATAAGATGATCATTTTGGAAAGGACAAAAGTGTGTGAGAATTGGAGAGAAAAATATAAATGGGGAAGTGTTGGTGAGAACAGAAAGGCAGTAAGGCAAGACCAGACGTGGAAAGCTTTACATGGACAAACATATTTGTTCTAATGAGTTTAGATTCTCTTTGGGCGGCAAATGAGGAGGGGAATGACCTCATCATATATACGTCGGAATAATTACTGCTAATTGCCACATGTAGGAAGATGGGGACATAAAAATGGACAGGTCCAAAGTCAGAGGCAAGGATGTTGGTAAGGGAACCTTTGCAGTGATCTGGGTGGGAGATGCTGACGGCCTCAGCCAGAAAAGAGAGGAGGAGCCCAAGACCAGAAAAGCTGAGAGGTGAATAGGACTTGGTAATGGGTAGGTAACAGAGGGAGTAACAGGAGTCTGGCATCACTCACTGGTTTCTGCTTTGGCAGTGAATGAAAAAGTGGGACAATGAATCCAAAACAGGGAACACAAATGGACGAGTAAATTTGTAGAAGAGTTGGTTTTATCATAATGTTTTAGACATGTTGAATGCAAATAAATGTTGTTATAGCATCTCTACAGCATGATTTTTGGGGGGAAAATTTTTCGTAAGCATTGTTAAAATCCTTCTAACCACCAGTTCCCCCCACTGCCACCCCCACCACCATTGATTTCTGTTCTAATCTACAGGAAACCAGGAAAAGTGTTTTTTGATACCCACTCCTCAAGGATTTTAAATTAAAGAAAAAAAATCCTTTTTGTATAATGAAGTATTCCTTGTGTTTTGATGAAAGATTTTTAGCAATTATATTAAACTTGATTCTCTTGCATACATGATCAACTTAGTTATGCTCTAAAACATTGAACTTTTGATATGTATAGTTGTTTGGGGATCAGGAAGGAACTCTATATATAATATTAAAATAATTTAAAAGGCTTTGCTTGGTGTGTCTTAAGTTGAGATTAAGTATTGTAAATGCCAAAGGTGGATGCTAACTTTCGGAGAACAGGGTTTCTCCTGTTTTTTGTGGGGGTTTTGTTTTTGTTTTTTTCCCTTTAAACTTTACTACATCCATCTCTTTAACCAGCTGTGTAGATGTGTATTTAAACATCTTTTACAGTTAGCAGGGAGAGGACTGATTAAAGGCAGAGATCATCTAATGTGGGTTCTCCTGCAATTCATTTCTGGAAGTATTCAGAAAAATGCACTCGCTGATTTTCTCCCTGTCATGAAGCTCTTTGACCTTCTGTACCCAGAAAAAGAAGTAAGTTTTACAAATTGTTAACAGTGTGATGAGGGGAGTATGTCTAATTTATGTGTAAGGATTTTTGTGTGATTTTGTGAACAGGTTACCGGATTTGGAAGCTGAAAACCTGGGTTCTTTCCCAATTCTGTGACTAAAAATCATGAGATGGTACATGAGTCTCTCTTGATATTAGTTTACTCATGGAAAGTGAAGAAATTGAACTAGATTAGTTCTGAAGCTTATCTTAAATTAAATTGAACATCTATAGCAAGCTCTTTCTCTATATTCTTTTTTTTTTTTTTTTTTTTTGAGAGGGAGCACATGAGCAGGGGAGGGGAGGAGGGAGAGGAAGAGCAAGTATCTTCAACAGGCTCTATGCCCAGCATGGAGTCCAACATGGGACTCGATCTCACAGTCATGAGATCATGACCTGAAACGAAATCAAAAGTGGTATACTTAACCAACTGAGCCAGCCAGGTGTATTTCTCTGTATTCTAAGTAGGTTTACAATTTTTTAAAAGCATTAAGCTGTTTTGATCTATACAAATCATTGAATGATCAAATAACATCAGTGTCTGTTAATGTCTGTTTTTGTTTGTTTGTGAGTTTAGTATGTTTCCCCATTGTTCTGTTAGATGAGGTATTTGGGTAAAATATGGTATATATTGACGATTGCCATTTCTTTAAACACATGTTATTATGGAAATTTTTAAGTGCACAAAAAAGGTAGGGTGAATAAAAAAATAAACCCCTGTGTACTCATCACCAAAAAATACTTTCTAAGTTTTTCATTAGTCTCAGGTATACAATATAGTGATTCAACAATTCTGTATGTTAGTGCTCATCAAGATAAGCGTACTCTTATCCCCATCACCTATTTTACCCATCCCCCCACCCACCCACCTCCCCTCTGGTAGCCATTACTTTGTTCTCTATAATTAAAAGTCTATTTCTTGGTTTGTCTCTCCCTTTTTTTTTTCTTTGCTCATTTGTTTTGTTTCTTAAATTCCACATATGAGTGAAATCATATGATATTTGTCTTTCCCTAACTGCCTTATTTCACTTAACATGCTCTTTAGCTCCAACCATGTTGCAAATGACAAGATTTCATTCTTTTTTGTGACTGAATAATATTCCATCGTGTGTGTGTGTGTGTGTGTGTGTGTGTGTGTGTGTGTGCGCACGCCATATCTTCATTCGTTCATCAGTGTACACTTGGGCTGCTTCCATAATTTGGCTGTTGTAAATAATGTTGCAGTAAGCACAGGGGTGTGTGTATCTCTTTGAATTCATGTTTTTTTTCTGTTTTGGGGGTAAATACCTAGTAGTGTGATTACTGGATTGTAGAGTAGTTCTAACTTTTAAGGAACTTTTTGAGGAACCTCCATGCTGTCTTGCACAGTTTGCATTCCCACCAACAGTGCACTAGGGTTCCTTTTTCTCCACATCCTCACCAACACTTGTTTCTTGTGTTTTCTATTTTGGCCATTCTGACAGGTGTGAGGTGATACATCATTGTAGTTTTAAGAAACGTCCTTGCTTCATCTTTACACTCATCTTTTTTTGTTAATACTAGACAATTTTAAAGCAAATTCCACATGTCCATATCATTTCCCCCATCAGTATACAATATGTATAGTGTGTGTGATAATATATATTGAATACAGTACTTATTTAGATTGCATATTTCTTAATTTTTCTGTGTTCTTGAAAACCATATATGTGACCTTTAGAAATTCAGAGTTTATAGTATATTTATCACATTCAGTAAAATTTCATAATGTGTCTGTTTTTTTAAAGAATGTAAATTTTTGAATGATTGTGAATGCTCTGTGACAGCACCTGTGAATTTCTGTTAATTCCTTGGCAAGTAAACAATCTTGTAATAGTTTTAATTTTTTATAGCTGTTAGATCTTCTGATTTATATTATTAAAGAGTCAAAGAACAATTGAAGCTGAATTAATACAGAGTATTTTAAAAAGAGTTATATCAACAATGGATTATTAGAATACATATTTATTAAAATATTTACAATTTGTTAATTCTTCTCTTTCTTATAATATGCAAATTGTTTTCCAGTATATCCCAGTTCCTGATATTAACAAACCCCAGTCAACTCATGCCTTTGCAATGACTTGCATTTGGATTCATCTCAATAGAAAAGCCCAAAATGACAACTCCAAGCTACAGATTCCAATACCTCATTCTCTAAAGCTTCACCATGAGTAAGTAATTTGTAGCTTAACAGTTCATTTTTTAAAATTACTGTTTTAAAAAACGACAATGACATTAGCCTAATGTCATTATAGGCTAATGTCAGTCTCGGTATTTGTATGAAGTATAGAAATCTCCCCACACCCACTGGAGGTAAAGGTGAATATTTAATTGCATGTCCTGCCAAGAGAGACTGACCAGTAACCTGCATCAGAAAACAATTAGAAAATTAATTCTGTTTATATGTATGCAGATATATAATTTTTAATGTCCAGGTCTAATCTTTGCTTTTACATGTTTTACCTTAATTAAAGTTCTTAATTTCCAGAAGTATGTGAAAATGTTTCCAAATTTCCTAAGCACTCAGGATTTGAGCGTGATCTGACAGATCTCTTTCACTCCCTGGCTGCCAGGACTGTTTGAGCTTTTCTGGCTGGTGTGCTCCCTTACATCATTTCCAGAGCTGTGATAACTCAAAGAAGATGCTCTTAAAAAGAGCATAGGACTTGGCTTTAGATAGTCACGGATATTAGGAATATCTGAACTTCCCACCTAGAACTTCTGGAAAGGATCTCCAGATCTCTTCATAGGAGACTGTAGGGGAGTCAGACTTCACATTCCATTTGGCTGTCCCTTTATGAGACATTCCTCAATCATCTTTTCACAGTGACATCTATAATGAAGGCACATTGTTATACTTAGCCAGATGGATAATAAATAGAATTTGTGAGTTACTTGTTCATTGTTTGAATCTTAGTGCTGTGTATGTAGTAATACTTAACACATATTCATTAACTGGTAGCTTATTATTATTTAAGTTCTTATTGATATGCTACTTAAACTTTTGTACGTTAACCACTCTATATTTTGAGCAGAAACTATTATACCTGTAGGAATAAAGATAGTATTGGTAAATCATTTCATGAAAGTAAATGTTTTTTAAAACACAAAGCTAACTTTCTGGAAGTTACTTGCGTTTTTTACTGTTTGATGGTACTTGAAATTGTAGGTTCCTACAGCAGAGTCTTAGAAATAAAAGTTTACAGATGAATGACTATAAGATCGCCCTGCTGTGTAATGCATACTCTACAAATTCCGAATGTTTTACCTTACCCATGGGAGCTCTGGTAGAAACTATTTATGGGAATGGAATTATGAGAGTACCTCTTCCTGGAACGAGCTGCCTGGCTTCCGCATCTATTACTCCCTTACCCATGAACCTCCTGGACTCACTGACGGTTCATGCCAAAATGAGGTATGTTCTTTTTATTTATTTGGTCCTGTGTTGGGGAATTGATATCGGTGTAGTACAGGCATGATTTCATGATTATGTGTGTGTTTTTTATGGTCAGTTGCATTTTTTTCATGATTTGGTTTATTATAAAAGTTATTTATTATAGGAATTCTAGAATATAAAATAAACCTGAAGAAAATAACTGCTATAATCTCATCATAACAAATAAGCCTTGTAAAATTTTTTGGTATATGTTCTGAGTCTTTTTTTCTATGTATAAATATATGAATTTATGGGCTAGGTTTTTTGTTTTTTTTTTTTAATAAAATGTGTTCTTACAGTAACACTTTGTTATAACGACCTTTTCCCCATAATAATCTGTCAAACACCTCTTTAGGTTTAGTGTTTTTCAGAAACATCTGTTTTAATTGCTACAAAGAAGTCTTTGGTGTGGCCATATATAATTATTTAGCCAGTTCTGCATTGTTGGGCATGAGTTATTCATGGTGTCTTACTATTATAATGATGGCTAGAAGATTATTTTTATGTCTTTACATCTACCCATAGTACATTTTTATCAAGTAATTTGCTGGAAATAGCTGAGTCCAGGAATGTGAAAATTATAATGCCTTTGCTGTATTGATTACAAATAGGATGCTCTTAGAATTGACATTATGGTTTCCAAAAGACAGAAAATGCTCTGTTGGGTGTGATTCTTGAACCTTAAGTACCCCTTAAGAGCCAAGCTGATAATGTAAATGAGTGACACATTCTGCTGAGTGGAAGAGAGTCAGATATTAGTGCACATGGAAGTGTGTGTATATAGAAGGAATTGAGGCTGACTGAAACTTTCCTCATGGTGCTGCCATTTTAGGTAATTTCTATAATGTAAGAACATAAGCTAATGTAACTAAATCTTCTAAATTTTTTTTGAGAAGGGGTAGAAATCCAGAATTTTATTTCTAGTCTTTCAGCTGTTAAGTACTGGCTCAAACATCAGACACTGTGGGTGAAAGAGAATGTATCTGTGGGACATCAGTTCTAGAAAAGCCATGCTCTTTTTCTCATGGTAAACGTTGTCATAAAATTATACATGTGCTTTACCTGCTTGGGTGACAGAGTTGAGGGAAGCCCTGTTAGAACCCAACATTTGGATCTTAGCAGTGATTTTTTTTTAAGTAATTCCATAATAAAAGTTGTTTACTTTCTCAAACAGTTTTAGTTACATATTTGAAAGAGAAAAACAGACTAAAGCCATTCATGCATGTTCTTTTATTAAAATTATTTTTGAGGTTTGGGTTTCTTTTTGTGTTTTAGTTTTTGTTTCAGTCTTTTTTAAAAAAAAAATATGTATTTTGAGAGTGCACAGGGGAGGGGCAGAGAGAGAGGGAGAGAGAGAATCCCAAGTGGGCTGTAAGCCGTCAGTGCAGAACCTGACGCAGTGTTTGATCTTATGAACCGTGAGAGCATGACCTGAGCCAATATCGAGTTGGACGCTTAACCAACTGAGCCACCCAGCTACCCCTGGTCTTTTTATTTATTTTTTTTTCAATTCAAGTGTATTATGAGTTGTACCCAAATTTTGCTTTTTGCATGAGCAGAGGGATCCTGATGCACATTGAAAACACCATGCAAACCAGAATTCGTCTCGGGTTATACAGTGCATCACTACCAGGTGTCCTGCATGGCTGAAATAATTAAAATGGAGCTCATTCATTTTTGAACTTAGATTTATACCAAGTTTCCTATAAATACACTAATCCTATGTTTATGTCAAAAATATGGATTTTTCTTTTCTTTTGTTTCTCCTCAGCCTTATCCATAGCATTGCTACCAGAGTGATAAAACTTGCTCATGCAAAATCCAGTGTGGCCTTGGCTCCAGCCCTAGTGGAAACGTACAGTCGTTTATTGGTCTATATGGAAATAGAGTCTTTGGGCATCAAAGGATTTATCAGTAAGACGGGACTTTCTGGTGTTTGTACCCATTAACCCATTCATTCATTCAACAGGTATTCTTTTAGGTGCTGGGGATACAACAGCGTAAAGATGTCACTGCCATCATAGAGATTACCTGCTAATGAGGGAGACAAGTAAATAAATGAAGTATAGAATATGTCAGATGATATGTCTTATGGAGAAAAATAAAGCAAAAAAGGGGGGTAGGAAGTGTGAGAATCAGGAGAGTAAGCTGCATTTTTAAGTAAAGTTATGATAAGAAAGGGGTATTATGTTAAGTGCTTGGGATACAATGAGCTAAACAGACATGGTCCCTGTACTCATGCAAGAATCTGTGGTCTCATATGCTTCTTTTGCTAGTTTGCCCCTGGGGCTAAGTCTGGCAATAGGAAAGGAGTTTTCCTGCATTTTAGAAGACAGCTTGTAATGTTTATTAGTTGTTACATAGTTCTAAATAATATATACTTTGTAATATAGAAGTTTTTTTCTGATTCATGGTAATTGTAACTTTTCACTAATATGGTGTAATTTTAGTTTTAACCATAATTACTCTTCTTCCCAGATAATCAAGGGTTCAATAAAACTTTTTGGGGAGAGAGGAGGGAATAGGGGTGGGTGTAATGCAATCTGTATATTAAAAAGTGATCCTCATGCTTCAAAAGACTGGAAACATTAACTTTATAAAAGTAATTTGAAAGAACTGAGAAGTGAGGAAGGGTAATTTTTTTTTCATTTATTGTCTCTTATTTTTCTAGATGAACTTGAGTCTCATTTGTCAAATTCCAAGGGGAAAAAAGGGGCAAACTTGGTATTATAATTAGGATCTGGACTTTTTTCGTTACCATTAAAGGAGAAATTATGGAGAAAATTTGGAAAGTGTGTGTGTGTGTGTGTGTGTGTGTGTGTGTCCGTTCATGATCAAATCTTTACGTAGATTTTACTCCATGTGGCTCTTGAAATGTTTTTAATTCATAACTTTTGTAATTGGTGCCTTAAATTGTCTTATTCCTCAAGGTCAACTTTTGCCAACTGTTTTCAAGTCACATGCCTGGGGGATCTTGCACACACTTCTCGAGATGTTCAGCTACCGGATGCACCACATTCAGCCTCATTACCGAGTGCAGCTCCTGAGCCATCTTCATACTTTAGCTGCAGTCGCACAAACAAACCAGAACCAGCTCCATCTCTGGTGAGTTCTTTGATGACTGTCTTCCCTTAAGATTTATTAGAAACTTTGTTGGAGATGGGAACTTAATCCTTAATAGTATTTGTATTCATTTGTCATAAAACTCTTCTTCTAGAGCATCTTATTTCCAATATAGAAGTAGAGTACAGCTTTTAAATAGAAAGTTATTAAGATAGTTGAGTCCTTGCCTAGTGATCTTTGGACTGAGAAAAAGTACTTTCAAGGCCTTTGATGATATGTTCTAATTTAGCCCTTTAGAATATTGGATTTAGGGGCGCTTGGGTGGCTCAGTCGGTTAAGCGTCAGACTTGGGCTCATGTCATGATCTCACAGTTCGTGGGTTGGAGCCCCGCACTGGACTCTGTGCTGATGGCGCAGAGCCTGGAGCCTGCTTGAGTTCTTTGTCTCCCTCTCTACCCCTCCCTCCCTCCCTCTCTCTCGCTCTCTCTCTCAAAAATTAAACATTAAAAATATTTAGAATATTGGATTTAAATATACTTTAGATTATGGTTAAATTATCATGTCACTTTGATTTTGTTTTAAGTGAAAATATATTTGAGATTTAAAAATATAAATTTTTTTTAAGGGGCACCTGGGTTCTAATTTAGCCCTTTAGAATGGTTGGTTGAGCGTCCAACTTCAGTTCAGGTCATGATCATCGTTCAGTTTGTGAGTTCCAGCCCTGCATTGGCCACTCTGCTGTCAGCACCCACCCTGCTTTAGATCCTTTGTCCCCCTGTCTCTCTGCCCCTCCCATGCCTTTGTGCGTGTGTGTTCTCTGAATGAATAAACATTAATAAAATAAAATAAAATTTTTTTAAATAAGAGGCTACTTTAACGTTTATTTATTTTGAGAGAGAGAGTACAAGCAGGGGAGGGGCAGAGAGAGAGGGAGAGAGAATCCCAAATGGGCTCCATACAGTACAGAGCCCAACGTGGAGCTTGAACCCACAAACTGTGAGATCGTGACCTGAGCGGAAATCAAGAGTTGGATGCTTAAGTGACTGAGCCACCCACACACCCCTAAAAAATGTAATTTTTGAAATCCTATATATCCAGGTGAAATTGTTTAGTCCTATAAGCTGCAGGCTATCTTTTTCAAATATGTAAAAAAATTTCAGATGGTGTTTGCTATAACATTTGGTATCTCAGGTTTTTAAGACAAAGTTCAATCTTACTCAATGGAGGAAGGTTTTTTTTTTTTTTTTTAATCAAAGAAGAGGAATTCAGAGTTTCCATATTTTTCAATTGTAATTAACCTAGAACTAGATTCAATTCTATAATTCTGAAATTTTATGTGCCACTTAACTTTTTCACATTTCTTTTTGTTCTCTCACCTTTTAGTGTTGAGAGTACCGCACTTAGGCTTATAACAGCATTAGGTAGTTCGGAGGTACAGCCACAGTTCACACGCTTCCTGAGTGATCCCAAAACGGTGCTGTCCGCGGAATCTGAGGAGCTGAACCGAGCCTTGATACTGACCTTAGCTAGAGCAACTCATGTAACAGGTACAGTGAATGTGCCACCATCAATAAGGAAAACAAATGAATTAGAGCATGCTGTGTCCTTAGTGATTATTAAAGAAGCATCGTGAAAAGACCCTTTTCATATGTTTAAAAAAAAAGTTGTTTTGGGGCGCCTGGGTGGCGCAGTCGGTTAAGCGTCCGACTTCAGCCAGGTCACGATCTCGCGGTCCGGGAGTTCGAGCCCCGCATCGGGCTGGCTGATGGCTCAGAGCCTGGAGCCTGTTTCTGATTCTGTGTCTCCCTCTCTCTCTGCCCCTCCCCCGTTCATGCTCTGTCTCTCTCTGTCCCAAAAAATAAATAAACGTTGAAAAAAAATTAAAAAAAAAAAAAAAAAAAGTTGTTTTAATACCTTCACCATTTCAATCATTACTGTAGGTTCTTTTGTGTACTATCATTTTTTAACTAGGTTGAGCTTCAGTTTCCAGCCATTTTACATCATTTTTAAGTAGTGGTTCATGACCTTTTTGGTCTCAGGACCACTTAACATTTGTAAATTTTTTTTAATGTTTACCTTTTCAGAGAGAGAGGGAGACAGAGCGTGAGTGGGGAAGGGGGAGGAGGGGCAGAGAGAGAGGGAGACACACAATCTGAAGCAGGCTCCAGACTCTGAGCTGTCAGCACAGAGCCTGGGGCAGAGCTTGAACTCGTGGACTATGAGATCATGACCAGAGCCAAGGTGGAATGTTCAACCAACTGAGCCATCCAGGCACCCCAGGACCACTTAACATTCTTAAAAACATACAAATTCCCAAAGATTTTCCATTTATATGGATTTTATCAATATTTATTATTTTATCAATATTTACCTTATAGATATTAAGATAGATGCTTTTTTAGTATTTGTTTGATTCCCTTAAAAATAATAAACGTATATTAACATTCTCATTTTTTATGAAAAATAAACTATATATTCTCCAAAACAAAACTTTAGTGAGAAGAGGTGCCATTTTTTCACATTTTTTACATCTCTAATATCTGATGTAAAGAAAGCTTTGCTAGATTCTCATATTTACTTCTGCATTTCATCTATCTCAATGTGTTATTTTAGAAATGAAGAAAATATGGCCTCACCCAGGTAATAGGTTGGAAAGGAGAGGAGTATTTTAATAGCCTTTCCAATAATTGTGAATACTCTTTGATGTCACACAAAATTGGACAAGAGATGGTTTCTTAAATGTTTGGTGCAATGTAGAATGCAATCCAAAACTCTATCAGTGAACTTTTTTTACTCTATTACATTATAACCCATTGGTCTGTTTTGCACATTTAATGGATTTTTTTAATCCATATTTTGTAACTTCATGAATTAGTGTTTTGGAAGACATTGGTTCAGTGAATTATATAGATCTTATAAATGTTCGCACACTTCATTATACAGTATCATAAAATTACATTTGTTTATATCACTACAAATTTCTTTAGGAAAATCTTTAAGTTTTATAAAACTATTAGGTTTATAGTAGTAGATACAAGTTTTCCAAAATTTTGATGTTTCACTTGAAGTGTCAAATTTTATCACTGGCAAAAGATGTGGTCATTTGTTTTCCTTGAAGTAACAGGCTCCCTTTGTTAATTTTCAAGAAAATGTGTGCTTAGTGGCCAAGTCTGAATAACTGTAGTTTTCTGTCAGATGTTCTTTTAAGTAAAAATGGAATTCCATTTTTAAAAAAAGAGCTAATTTCACTCAGTATTCAAACAATTGCACAAGTACTTTTCCTTAAGATACCCATCATACTTTGATGTATAATAGTAGCTAGAACACTATTCATACCTCCGTTTTTATCACACAGAATATTAAAATGAGCTGTACTTAAGGGCTGAGATACAGTCTTTTTCACTACTTCAAGGATATTCTTAAGTAAAACTGGCTCCTTCTCCCCACCCGCAACCCCCAGCCAAGAGCATAGTGAAGATTACAACGGCTGTTAGTATAGTTTGGTGCCACAGTTTGATTTGTTCTACGGGCCAGCAGTTTTCCCTATCATTACCTTTGCACTATTGGTGCACATGTTAACACAGTAAAAAAGTCAATGCTGTCTTATTATAATTATTTTAGTAGTTTTTACCTCATCAAATCCGTGAAAGGATATTGGGGACCCACAGACTCCACAGACCACACTTGGAAAACTGCTGTTTTAAAGAAATAGTTACTGGATTTAGCAGCCTGAAATAACATCTGTGTGAACTATCTTATTTTATATAAATTAACCTTCTTGATTTAGAGAGTTATAGTCTATAGCTGTTTCAATCACTAGAAAAGATAGCTGCTTTTGTAATTATATTTCCTTGGCTCAGTGAAGTGCTGACTCCTTATTGTCAGAGTCAACTACATGAGCATTCGTGGTGGGCCTGTATCACTGTTGTATCATTGGTGCTCTGTAACCTTAAAAAAAAGTAGATTGCAATGTCTTTTGTCTTCTTTCCACTAATTGTGTTCTTACTTACTAACGCGATCATTCAAATCACTCACATAAACTAAAAAAACTTAGTCCTAAGCTGAATATAACTAGTGAAGCAGTGAGTGTATTGCCGTGAAATTCCTTGGGTGTGCATAATTGTTTGTTGCTTTCTCTGTGATATTTAAGAATTGTGGGTATGATCATTTATATCTGGATTACATTTTTTGTTTATGTTTAGATTTTTTTACAGGCTCTGATTCAATTCAGGGAACTTGGTGTAAAGATATACTTCAGACCATCATGAGTTTTACTCCTCATAATTGGGCATCACACACTCTTAGCTGTTTTCCAGGCCCACTACAGGTAATCTGGTCTTGAATTACATGTTGAATATGTAAAAATCATTCTTCCATTTAATATATATAAAGTCATTCTTTCCCATTTAGTGTTATACTAGAGACTTTGTTTTAGTGATATCCAAAGGAAATTAGCTTTTATTTCTTTTTCAAAAAATCTTTGCTATTCCAAGTGTCTTGACTTGTTCCTTGTCGTACTCTAGGACTGTATATATTCCTAAAAATTTAATTATGATCTCATATTATTAACAGTTTTAGAATCTTGTGAGAATTAACACGTTACCTAAAAAATTCTTTCTCTTAGAACTGAAATGGGGAGAAATACAAGTTAATGGAGCTGCACAGAATACACATTGGTGCACTTGACTGAATTTTTTCTTAATCACACAGAGAGAAAAACTATAAGCTTGGCTTTTATAATATGGAGAAAAGAAAACTTCATCTGTCCTCTACTTTGCAAAGAAAAGTTTAAGCATAATGAACATCTGCTTTCTATAACTTCTAATAGGGCTAAAGCAGTAGTTCTCAACTTTACCAGGATCACCTAGAGGGCTTGTTCGGATACAGACTGCTGGGCCCTAGGTGCAGAACTTCCAATTCAGTAGGTCTGGAATGGGGTCCAAGACTGCATTTCTTACAGGTCCCAGATGGTGTCAATACTGATGGTCTGAGACCCATTTGGCTGTGTAATAGATTTTCCTTACAGAGATGCTAAAATATGTAACCAAAGGATACATAAATTTCTTTTTTTTTTTTTCTTTTTAATGATGAACAGAAGTATCAACAGATGATTGAAGAAGCTTTGAATTCAGGCTTACTTGGAATTTCTGTTTAGGAAATCTAGAAAGGGAATCTTAGAGATACCAAATTAAGCCTGTGTATTTTCCCATTATAGACATTCAAGGCTTGATTACTAAGTTGCTTGAGGTTGCCTAGAGTTTATTAGTGTCATAATCAAGCCTAGAACTGGCTTCTGAACTCTGTAGCCAGTGTTCTTTCTAGTATAACCCTTGAAGTAAACTTCTCATCTTCCTTTAAGGCATTCTTCAAACAAAATAACGTACCTCAGGAAAGCCGTTTTAATCTGAAAAAAAATGTGGAAGAGGAGTATAGGAAGTGGAAGTCAATGACCAATGAAAATGACATCATTACCCACTTTTCTATGCAAGGCTCTCCTCCTCTCTTCCTTTGTCTTCTCTGGAAAATGCTCTTGGAAACAGATCATATAAATCAGATTGGCTATAGGTAAGCCAAAAACCTAGATCTGCATTCCATTTGACAATCCATTATTACCATACAGCAATATAACTTATTTTTTACTCTCTGATTTCCAGAGTATTAGAAAGAATTGGAGCCAGGGCCTTGGTTGCCCATGTGAGAACATTTGCAGATTTCCTAGTATATGAGTTCTCTACATCAGCTGGGGGTCAGCAACTCAACAAATGCATTGAAATTCTTAATGACATGGTATGGAAGTACAACATTGTTACATTGGACAGATTAATTCTCTGCCTGGTAAGAATATGCTCACTTAGGAATAAGTTTCTAAGCCGCCTCATTCTGTTTTGGATCAGTGTGTGTGACTGATAGACCTTGTGCTGATCTAACTATATTGCTTCTAAGGATTTAATGAAATTATACTATAATCAAGTATTACTATCAATTCCCTAAGGAACTAGAGATTTCCCAGTGTATTTATTCATTCATTCATTCAGTAAGCATGTATCGAATATCTGCTATGTTTGATGCACAGAAAGTATAGAAGTAAGTAAGACAGACATGGTCCTGATCTTGTGATGCTGTGAAAGTATAAACAGTTAGTTAAACCCTGAGTTGATTCCCAAAGGCTCCCACTAGAGGCAGGAGTGGTAAAAAGCCATCATATTTCTTTGCAGAGTGTTAATAATCATTTCTGAACACTTTGGTGGCCACAGTCAGAACTGAATGTTTCTCATAGCCACCCAATATTCCTCAAATTCTTTTTTTCTCATCTTTGATGTCTATTTCAGCAAACAACTTTTAAAAATTTTTTTTAACATTTATTTATTTATTTTTGAGAGAGAGAGACAGGGCGTGAGCAGGGAAGGGGCAGAGGGAGAGGGAGACACAGAATCCGGAGCAGGCTCCAGGCTCTGAGCTGTCAGCACAGAGCCCTATGCGGGACTCAAACTCACGAACCGTGAGATCATGAGCTGAGCTGAAGTTGGATGTTTAATTGACTAAGCCATGCAGGCACCCCTATTTCGGCAAGATTTTAAGAGAAGACACTGAACAAGGCCGGAAAATACTTATTTTTTTTAACACTGTAGTGTTGGGTCACCTGGGTGGCTCAGTTGGTTGTGTCTGACTTCGGCTCAGGTCATGATCTCATGCTTCATGAGTTTAAGCCCCACGTCGGGCTCTGTGCTGACAGCTCAGAGCTTAGAGCCTGCTTCGGATTCTGTGTCTCCATCTCTCTCCGCCTGTCCCTCAATCAATCAATCAATCTCTCTCTCTCTCTCTCTCTCTCTCTCTCTCTCTCTCTCTCTCTCTCTCTCCCTGTCTCAAAAATAAATAAACATTTAAAAAAATACTGTAGTGTTGATATTGGGGTGGCTTAGTTGGTTAACATTAACCTCTTAGCTGCAGAACATAAATATGGTTATGATATAGTAGGGGAAGTAAGCTAAGTCTATAAATCAATAAGATAGAAGGATCAGACAGAGGTGTGAGTGAGGAAAATATCGCCAGGCAGTAATGAGAGCACATCTACCCAGGTGATATATCTTGAAAAATGGGTTAAATTTCAACAAAAGAAAAAAGAGTGATACTTGAGACAGAAGGAATGGTGAGATCCAAAAATGAGTAAGAAAGTTAAATCTGCTTAGGGAATTCTGAACAGTTGGCTAGGGGTAGACTCCACATATATTGAAACTGTAATGATAGTGAGGTATTACTGTATTCCAATTTAGACTCTCTAGTGGAGGGGCCATGCTTTTGCACAGGTCAGACATTTTAATATCATTTTTCTGTTTTTCTCCAAAGGCCATGCGTAGTCATGAAGGAAATGAAGCCCAGGTTTGTTATTTCATAATTCAGTTGCTGTTACTCAAACCAAATGATTTTAGAAATCGAGTGAGTGACTTCGTGAAGGAAAATTCTCCAGAGCACTGGCTACAGAACGACTGGCACACCAAGCACATGAATTATCACAAGGTACTCATTCAAATCAGTGCTTCTGTGACTCCTTCTTAAGCCAGACTTAGGTATTTGGCTAATTGATTTGGCTGTTTTCTCTGTGGTTCCACTGTTTTCTCTCTAATCTGTACAGAAGTAAATTAGCTCTCTAAACTTCCTCGAGGTTCTAGAATATCTCTACCGTTAAGAATATATTGAAACTGCAATTTTAGTAGATGTGAGTACTTACATACAAAATGAAAGGGTTATCACAAATTTTCTATACATAAATCTTTTTCGATATACCTTTGGGATAATAGAGCTTTTTGTCAAGTGAAGGACTCTAGATTTCATTGCACTGCAAAACAAATATGTTTTCATATTCTTTTAAAAATGACAAGTTTATTTAGCTCTATTTTTTAAGAGAATTTAAAAAAAGATGTCCTAAACATTTCCCATTTTCTCACTTCCACAGAAGTACCCCGAGAAACTGTATTTTGAGGGCCTCGCGGAGCAGGTCGACCCTCCTGTGCAGATTCAGTCTCCCTACCTCCCCATCTATTTTGGAAATGTGTGTCTTCGATTTCTCCCAGTATTTGATATAGTAATCCACAGGTTTTTAGAGCTGCTTCCAGTTTCCAAGTCACTGGAGACTCTACTAGATCACCTTGGTGGCTTATATAAATTTCATGGTGAGCTTTTTCAAATTTTAATTGTTTTTCAATAAAAATGTTTTGGGAGTAAGTGCTATATAGTGATGCCATGAAGTATAAAGTAGGTGACATAAAAATATGAATAGGTAGATCATAGCAGATGTACTAAATAGCAGAAATAAAAGTGACATGCAGGAGAGGCCCCCTTTTACATAGTGTGTGATTAATTGCCAAATGTGTAGAGAAAGAGAAGCGTTATGAGTTCAGAGCAGACTGATGTTACTGTGAACTAAAGGGTCTTGGCAGGCTTCCTGGATGATAGGATTTGAGCTGTGATGTATGTGATTTATCTAAACAGGAGGAAGAGAACATTCTAGGCAGAAGGAATCTTTTGGAAAAATCACAGCATTTTAACAACAGTGTCCTCATTGGCTAACTTGAGAATTTAAACATTGTACCCGACAATGTAGATCACCTTTAAGTGCCAGGCTCAGAAGTTTTGATTTTATAACATGCAGATAATCAAGAGTCAACTAGATGTTATTAAGGTCATGGCATAGAGAGCATTATTTTAGAAAGTTAAATCTAGTTGTAGTCAGTAGCATGTTTTGGAAGGAGGAAGCCATTTCAAAAACTTAACGTCAAAAAATTTGAGGTGTAGGATTAGTATCTAAACAACTGTGATGGCACTGGGAATGCGAAAGAAGGGACAGATAGTCCAGGAAGAAGGAACAGGCCTTGACTGCTGCTTGTAGGGAGAATATAGAAAGAAAAGAAGAGAACTACAAAGTTTGAAACCATGGGACTAGAGAATGGTGGAGTCAGTGACAGGAGCATGAAAGTCCTAGAGCAGCCACTGTGGGAACAAAGTATATTTCTCTGGGGTGACGGGGTGGGGGGCAGTTCTTCTTAGTCCTTTATCTAAGATGTTTTCCTCCTAACCAGAAGCCTGAATTGCATGTTAGCATTACAGAGTAAGTATGAAGTTCAAGTGAGCATTCCTGTAAAAACATTTTGTTTTTGTTTTTGTTTTTGTTTTTTTGGATTAGGTAACATGCACATAGTAGAGAAGGGTATGCAGGGAAGAATAGTTAGTCCCATCCCTGATCTCCAGCTAGCCAGTTTCTTTCTCTGTGGGCAACGACTGTTACCAGTTCCTTGTGCTTCCTTCCTTAGCTATTGTGTCGTTAGGGTTGTTGTTTTTTTTCCCCCACAAATAATATATAATACACTGTTCTGCACCTTGTTTTAATACCTGTATAGTGTGTTAGGATGGATTATTTTTATCAGTGCATAAAAAGCCCATTAATCCATACATGCCATGATTTACCCTGTTTTTGACCATTGAGGCTCTTCTGATCTTTTTGCTAGTATCAACAGCGCCACAGCAGTTATTCATTTACATACCATGTATATATTATTCGAAGCCTTCTGCCTTGTTTTGAAATAAAAATATTCATCGTACGCAACTTCCCAGCATGTGAAATAGTTTCATTGGCTTCTGAGCTATCTTTTGGTAATCTTGAACACAGAGGGTTAGTTTTTCACAGTTGTTGGTAACTGGATAAACTTCGTGATGATTGTTTTCTTCTTGGCAGATCGGCCAGTGACTTATTTGTATAATACTCTGCACTACTATGAAATGCACCTGAGAGACCGCCCACATCTCAAGCGAAAACTTGTGCATGCCATCATTGGCTCACTCAAGGATAATCGACCCCAAGGCTGGTGTCTAAGTGACACGTACCTGAAGTGTGGCATGAATGCACGAGAAGAAAATCCTTGGATCCCTGATGACTCCTACTATTGCAGATTGATTGGCAGACTAGTAGATAATATCCTTTTCATTGTGATTTTTCCAGACCTTTCAGAAATAACTATATGTTGATTTGTGAGGACACATACTACCTTCTCAAGGTAATATATATTTTTTTAAGTTTATTTATTCATTTTGAGAGAGACATAGACAGCATGAGCTGGAGAGGGGCAGAGAGAGAGGGACTGAGAGAATCCCAAGCAGGTGCCCCGCTGTCAGCACAGAGCCCAACATGGGGCTCAAACTCACAAACTGTGAGATCATGACCCAAGCCAAAACCAAGAGTCGGATGCTTTATGACTGAGCCACCCAGGCACCCCTCAAGGTAATATTTTTATACATGCCAAGGCTTCAATTCTTTTAAGATTATTTTTGTTTTTACTTTTGTAAAGGTTTTGACATCTTAAATTAGCAACATCAACTTAGCTGCCAAATAGGCAGAAATTCACTCCATTAAAATTTAAATCTTAAAAACAGACCTTACAAGGTTTGTTTCAAAGAAAAAAAATTGATCTCCAAAAAAATATACTATGTATTGTAGTAAATGCATCTGTTTGCTACTGGAGAATATAGAATTTTGTTACTTTACTTTATTATTTTTTTTAATATGAAATATATTGTCAAATTGGTTTCTGTACAACACCCAGTGCTCATCCCAACAGGTCCCCTCCTCAGTGCCCATCACCCACTTTCCCCTCCCACCCCTAGAATTTTGTTGCTTTAAACAAATCCTTGGATGCTTTTAAAATATACTAATAGATAATAATAAAACTTGTTTTTCCTTCCTTTTTAATGAAAAAGCTGATTTACTTATATTTTGATTTCTTTTTTTGATTTCATGTTTTAAGTTATAAGCACACTATGTTTAATGTGTTTGTATACCATATCACTATTTACTAGGTAGAGCAATTTTACGTAAATGGGCATGATTTATTTTCTTACACAAAGAGATTTATTTCCTGAAGTAAAAGAATTACTCATTATAATGTTCTTATTACCTGCCTTACAACTGTTGAAAGAAATAGGTAGATGAAGCCTAGGGCTACTTTGGTTGCCTCTATGGCTGTCATGTCACAGTTATAAAAGCACACCTATAGAAGACCAGCTATTTATACCTTGTGATTATACCTTTCAGTTATGTCAAACGTATTAGTGTATTTGGTTCATGGTATTTGCCTCTTAATTTCTGCTCACTTATTGAGGCCTCATAATCATAAATTGATAATCAAATGAGATGTTTACATGTGAAACATTGGAAAACTGTAAAGCACTCTACAAATATGAGCCATTAATTTCAAAACAAGCAAACAGTTATTGCTTTAATCATCTGCACCGATGGCTGGCAAATCTCCCGGTCCATTCCCAAACTGCGACTGGAGATTCAATGAGTTTCCCAACCCAGCTGCCCATGCACTGCATGTTACTTGTGTGGAGCTCATGGCCTTGGCCGTTTCAGGCGAAGATGTTGGAAATGCTCTTCTAAATGTCGTCCTGAAAAGGTGTGTATCCTGTTTCATGCAGTAAGATTCATTGTTTTTTGTAAAGAGAATGATATTTTATTAGGAGCTGTTAGACAAATCTGTTGTCCCAAGGCTGATGCACTTGGGACAGTAACTGTCTTTTGGTCCAGATTTTGTCTTTGTGATATAGATATAATTGAGGGAGCCCTGGACAGGGTCAGAAGACCTGGGTTTGTTCCCACGTCTCCTATTTTTTTTTAATTAAAAACAAAAAATTTTTTTAACATTTATTCATTTTCTAGAGAGACAGAGCACAAGTGGGGGAAGGGCAGAGAGAGGGAGACACAGAATCTGAAGCAGGCTCCGGGCTCCGAGCTGTCAGCACAGAACCTGACACAGGGTTCGAACTCACAGACCGCGAGATCTTGACCTGAGCCAAAGTCGGACGCTTAACCAACTGAGCCACTCAGTCGCCCCCCCCCCCCCCCAACCTCTACTCTTTAGTAGCTGTTTGACATTTAAGTTAGGAATAAGGTTATCATCTCACTAAAGATAATCTTTCAAGGTTCCTTTCTTGAAGATCAGCGTGAAGTGGGGGATAATGATTGGAGAAGTGGAAATAAGTGGCAATAGTCTTAACATCCCAGCAACCGCTGTTAAAGGAGACAACCAAAAAACAAAGCTTTTGGATATTTAAATTTTTACTCAATGAAAATCCATTGTAGTTTTATTGGAGTAGATCAGTTGTTAGCCCCAATTTGTATATGTTGTCAAAATAAGATCCATTATTAACCGTATAAAGGTGTTTTTGTAATTTCACATTTTTTCATATTTTTCTTCTGTTTTCTTCACTTATAGTCAGCCTTTAGTGCCAAGAGAGAATATTACAGCATGGATGAATGCAATTGGACTCATCATCACTGCACTGCCAGTGAGTTAATCATTTTGATTTGTACCAGAACACAGTTGTTCCCTGTCAGCCAAAAGAATAAGATGCATGAAAAAAAAAAAAAAGATGCATGTAAGATGCCCTTGTATAAGGACGTCATGCAATTAAGGAAGTGGTTCCTATTTTTCAAGTTTTCATATCATTATTGCTTCAGACACCTACAGTGACTATTTTGTTTGCCTTCTTCAGATCTAAAAATCTGCCTGACCAATGGGTCTCGGTATCCTTTGACCAACTTTAGTTCTTACATTATCTATCCAACCTTAGTTCTGATCTGCTTTTGACCACTTAACATGTTACATATCTAGAGCCTTTCACTCATGCAAATAACACTTGTTGAGATATGTTTGAGGTACTTCTGATGTGTTATAGAATGAGACATTATGCAGAGCCCATCTTCCTTCTGTCAGCTTCTCTAAAGCCTGTTCATTCTTTGCCAGCTTAGGTTCTGCTTCTTCAGTGAACCCTTCCTGGACCTCCCCTCATGTGAAGTCTCCCTTCTGTGACCTCACATGTGTCTACTTAGCACTATTCAGTTGTCTATTGTGATATTTTTCGATGTCAATGACATTATCTAACTCTGCTCTCCAAACTTGTTTGATTATGCACCTCTATGAATCAATCATTTTTTTCCTTGCACACCTCCAAAATATCTATATTTATCTGTGAGTTATATATGTGTACCTGTGTTGTCTGTATAATAGGTATTGGTAAGGGCAATTTTCCATACACTAATATCAGATACTAGCCCTCTAACTCACAGACACTTATCCCCAGGTTCTTAGTAACTGTATTTGACTTACTGTGAAACCACTCACTTTTGATTTCAAAATCTCCATTACACAAAAACACAAGCTAGATAAGTAAAAAATTTTAAAGAATGAGAGTGCTCCATTATGTTAGGCTTTGGAGTGGAATATTAGAAATGGGATTGAATACTTGATAAGTGATCATTTTCATCAGGCTTTCCTCTCATTTTAAAGGAGCCATATTGGATTGTCCTTCATGATCGAATTGTGAGTGTTATCAGCAGTCCCAGCTTGACATCTGAGTCAGAGTGGGTTGGCTATCCATTCCGCCTCTTTGATTTCACTGCTTGTCATCAGTCCTACTCCGAGATGAGCTGCAGCTATACATTAGCTCTCGCACATGCTGTGTGGCACCATTCCAGCATTGGGCAACTTTCTCTCATTCCCAAGTAGGTATTATGATTTCTTAAATAAATTGGACTTTTTTTGTTTTCTGTGTTTTTTAACTCATTTACACATGAGGTATGCATCTCATTCAGTAGGACAACTTGCAAAGTGAATTTTAATTGCATAGAGTTTCTAAATAATGAGGAAGCTCTTTAATTTCAGAATTGTCTGTAAAAATTAATTTGTATATGCAATAGATAATCTGATATCTAGTTTTCCATCACAATTTCAGGAGACTTTGTCAAATACATGCTTTTTCTGGAATATATCTCACAAGTTGTATTTTGAACTGAATAACTCATATTAGCCTGTTTTCTGATTATTTTTTCTTGACTATACAATTGGTATTACTTAAATTCACATTTCTTGAGTATGGCATTTATATTAGATTGGCCATTCTCTTTTTGTTTCAGATACATGTTTTTCCTACTATTCAAAAGTAGAACATTGCTGTGAAACCTTCCATAAGCCAAAATGGCGTAAAGTGAAGCATATCCCACTCTTTCTAAAAGTTCATGTTACGCCACTTCGCTTTTATGGAAGACCTATATTAGTACCTATTTTTGCAAACCAAAAGAAGACCAAAGAGAATTTTTGCTTTTACAAAAAAAAAAAAAAAAAAAAAAAAAAAAAACCATCGCTATAATAATGTAGGTCTTTTGCAAAAGCAAAGTGGCATGATGCAAACTTTCAGAAAGCACTCAGGGGATCCGGGGGTACCTGTAATTCCCCTCTGTCACTCAGTAATTGTACTGTTGAGAATGACTCCTAAATCTGAAGTAATTTATTTTGATAATCAAATGAAAATAATAGCCAGTGAGAAATGTAAGATTAATTAGAAAGAGAAACTTTAAAAAATATTACAAATTTTACAAATGCTTGGGTAGGCTACATCAACAAAGTTCAAATAATTCAAATGATTTAAAGTCACAGGAAATTTTTATTTTTAATCTTCGAATTTTAGGTTTCTCACTGAAGTCCTTCTTCCTATAGTGAAAACTGAATTCCAGTTGCTTTATGTGTATCATCTTGTGGGACCATTTTTACAAAGATTTCAGCAAGAGAGAACTCGATGTATGATAGAGGTAAAAAAAATCTGGCTTTTCTGTGATAAGATTAAGTCCTAAAAGATCTCTGTAAGTTTATTTCCCAGTGTTTTCCAACCTGCATATCGTAACCATTAGTAGTGAAATTAGTTTAATAGGCTCTAAAAGCAATTTTAGAGGATTTAGCGTGCCTGTAACTTAGAATGCCTATAATGAATTTGGTGCGGGATGTACTGAATTGGAAATATAGGGGAAATAACCATTATCAAGCTTGAGAAGAAAGTTAAGATGGAGAAGTGCATTTGAGAGCCTGCACTATAGTGCAGAGGAATTGATTAAAATCATGGAAATGGATGAAGTCAGTCAGTCTTACAAGAGTATAGAGAAAAGAAAATGAGACAGGAATAGAACCTTAATGTATGAGCCACCAAATGGAACTAAGAAGGTACAATCTGAAGTATCTCTGAGACTGGTTATCTCAGACACTGAGAAGTGGTTTCTACAAAGGAGATTGTCTACCTCTTAATTTTAAGCGACATTCCTGAGTTACGAAGAGAAACTACGTTTAAGCCCTATTGGGGGGGAGTTTTGTAGCACTCTGGATTCCATTATTAATGCAGACCATATATATCCCATGCACATAGAGGTTTGTATGATCAGCGACAATTCTTCAACAAACATGTTATCCCTCTGTGTTTGTCTTGTAATGGAGTCCAGCTGCATCATTCTAAATTACTGAACATTTTTGCCCATTTAAATAATTTTATATTATTTGTTAAATAGATCGGTGTGGCATTTTATGACATGTTGCTGAATGTAGACCAGTGTAGCGCCCACTTAAATTACATGGACCCCATCTGTGACTTCCTGTATCATATGAAGTATATGTTTACTGGTGACAGCGTAAAAGAACAAGTAAGTTAACTTTATCTTTTAATGATGTTTAGTTTAGACAACTTGACTATGTGATGGTATACTTTTGTTTGGGATTTTTAAACTTTTTTCTTTTAAGAGGAGAAGGCTGATGTTATTAGACCTTTTTTAGGCTATATGAACACATTATTCTGCACGTATAAAGTAATAGTGAATACATGTTATCATTTCTCAAACTTTCTCCCCTTGATATTTGCAGCAGGGCATCTGAAAAAGACCGAGGTTGTTGATTAATAGTAGTCTCATTAGAAACAGTATGGTATGACTACTTTTTGAAAAGACCAGGGAGGTGTGGTGTAAAGAGTAAAGGAGGTCCTGCTTTTCCCCCACAGTGATTAGGGTACACTCTGGGGACATTGGACGTATTGCAGCATGACTAGAAAACTGAAGCCAGGGGGATCACGAGAATAATTCGGAAAGGGTATTTGAAGGAACTGGAGGAACTTAACATGAATTGTCAAAGTCCCAGGGAATTGTTCATGTTCTCACTATTTGGAGGATTGCCATTTGGAATAGGCATTAGATTTGTTCTGTAACTTCAAAGGGCACACAAACTCCAGTGAAGTTAAAGGGAAGCACGTTCTGAGTCAACATATAAAGAGCTACTTTCTAGTAAAGTCACTGGAAAGTGGCAAGGACGTCCTTGAATCATAACTGAGTTTCCTTATCTGTAGGAAACAGAATCTTGGCTCTTTTAGAAGGATGGAGGTAGGGCAGGTAGGTGAAGGCAGGTGAACTCCTCTCCATACCTTAATATTATTCTTTCTCTGGTAGGAAAGGAAGGTAAGTTGATATATAAACACATGAATCCTCGTCTACTGGATTGTTTCCTTGGACCTAGGGACATGAGGTAGGGAGGATGTTGATTCCTTTATGCCTCAGCAAGATTGTCAAGGAGATTTGAGTGGGAACCAATACAGAAATGTTTTATTTAGCATATCCTTTATATTTAGGCCTGAAAAATATGTATATTTGGGACACCAGGGAATACAGAAAGGAAAAATTATTAATGGGCTGATTTTTCCTGGTAAGATCAAAGAGCATTTGAATGAAGCTAAGAAAGCCATGGAACTGCTTGATGTTTTTATTTCTAAGTAAAAGTAGATTTTTTTTTTTTTAGTTTATTTATTTATTTATTTATTTATTTATTTATTTATTTATTTATTTATTTATTTTGAGAGAGGGTGTGAGCACGGGAGGGGCAGAGACACAGAGAGAGAGAATCCCAAGTAGGCCCCATGCTGTCAGCTCAGAGCCCGATGGTGGGGCTTGATCCCACAAACCGTGAGATCATGACCTGAGGCAAAACCAAAGTTGGAGGCCCCTAAGTAAAAGCAGATATAATGTTATTTTGTTTCAATTCCAAGTATAAATCAAAACCAAAAAATTAGCTGTGTTGATAAATGTTACAGATATAAGTTATTCAAAGAACTTCAAAGTATAATCATGCTTCACGCTTCTGTGATGGTGGCATTTTAAAAGGATGAAGAACGCGTAATGTACACTATACTAGCTTTTGACAGTGAGATGACTGGCTAGCTAGGTAAGTGGGTATGTTTTTGTAAGTGTATGCATGTATAGGTATATGCACACACACATATACACGCATATATAACATATAATGTGTGTGAGGGAGAATGCAGTTTTTTCCTCGTGTACGAGAATTTTATTTGCTTTTGTTAAAACCTGAAACACATAAGAAACTCCTCATCCAGCCCACTCTACTCCCTAGTTTATCATCTCCAGATATGTATAAGTCACTTCTTTCAAGGTGGGAAATTGAAGTTCTCTGCTTAAAGTATTTTTTAATGTGTTTATTTCGCAGGTAGAGAAGATTATCTGTAACTTAAAACCAGCTTTAAAACTTCGTCTTCGATTCATCACACACATTAGCAAGATGGAACCAGCTGCAGTACCCCCACAAGCCATAAATAGTGGGTCTCCAGCACCTCAGTCTAATCAGGTGCCAGTGTCCTTACCGGTCACTCAGTGAGGGCAGGGTGTACCGCGGTGAAAAGGAAAACACATCTGTCTCTGGAAGTGGACTCAAGTCTATTAAATCTGAACATGATCCTGCTACATAGAGAGAGATACAGTAGAAGCAGTGATGTTCAGATTGTTTTATTTTGATTCAAATGATGAATCTGTTGATACTTTACAACTCCCATCTCCCTACCTGTATTTTTGTCTCTAAGAGATAAACTGCATGTTGCTCATATCCATCACAATTTATTAGAGCTACCTAGGAATACTGAGGTATCTATGATCAAATGACTCTTACTAGATACTTTCAATCTTTCCTATCTAGTCCCCGGTTTTTTAATTTTTATTATTAATGACTTCTGCTTTCAAATACATTGTTTTAAAGGCAACACACATGTGAAATAGTTACTACAAATCATTTTATACATAAATCTCTCTTCGTGTATCTTTGGGATAGGAGATTTTTGTCAAGTAAAGGACTCGAATTTTCACTTCATTGCAGGAGCAAACACAGTTTCCTATTCTTTTAAAAATGGCTTAAAATTTTTACCATAGATTTCCAAAGAAATGGGCTAATATTTCTATTAAGGCAGATTGGCAAGTTTTTGCTTTGGCTATGGACTTGAACTTACTGTATGAAATGAGTTTCAAAGCCATGTAAAAAAATAACACAGAAAGGCATAAACTTAATAAAATAATACTTAAATGGTGATTCTCCAATCTCTGTTTCTAAAAGTAAATTAATTGCTTTTCCAGGTTGACACTCTCACCTGGCCAATGATGTGATTCTTTAAGTTTTTATACTCTTGAAATTCTTAAGTTAATGTATTTTTAATTATAGCATACATTGTGGTTCTTTATGGTTTATCAGATTTTAAGAGGCAAACTGTTAATTTGGGGAGGGTGGGGCAATGGCATTAAGATTGTAAGATTTGAAAATAATTAGTAAAATCTGTTGAATGAGTAAACTGTCTGATTAATTACTCAGTCTGAACGGGTGTCTGCTGTGTTCCAGGCAGTATGCTGACTAGGTTGTAGCAAGAGAACCGGGCTGTTTCTACGGGTTGTACACTGCATTTGGTGACTGACACTGACCTAATAAACTGTAGTTTACTCTCATTTATTTTCTCCACTTTCCTGACATTGACCTAGGAACTAAGAGTTACTGACCTTTTTTTTAAAGAATCAGAAATGTGGCCAACTGTATTTTAGATTTTTATTTCTGAATACATTTCTCTTAGATCTCTCCTTTGGTTCATATGATTGTAATCACTAAATCTTTATTTGCCATGCAAGTCTGGCTTAAAATGTATGTAATGGTATAAGTAATTTTTCTAGGTTAATAATTTCCTTAAAATTCTCCAGAAATGTTATGCTAGAAATGATTTCAAGTGTTCCTTTTGGCATAGTTTCACTTACTCTTACTGACTTGAAGAATATATTGCTTTGAGATCCTAGAATGGAATAATTGTGACTCTGGTGTTACACAAACAGAATAAAGGAAGTGAAAATCAGTGTGACTGTCTCAAGGACAAATACATTCCAGTTAATTTATTAAAAATTCCATTTGTTTCCTCTCTAGCTAAAAATAAGGGGATATGATTTTCCCAAAATAGGCTTTTAAAAGAATTGTTAATCAGAGACATTAGAAGAAGATAGAAGCTTTATTTGGGTTTAGAATGCACCTGAGGGAAAAACATCGCCTTTATATTCATTTCATCCTCAAAGTTTTTCTTTCTGAAAATGAATAGTAATCTAGAGTGGCTCTGTCCCATAGGACTTTCTGCAGTGGTGGGAATATTCTGTATCTGTGCTGTCCAGTACAAGAGTCAGAAGGTCCGTGTACTGAACACTTGAAGTGTAGAGCTGAATTTTTAATTTTATTAAGCTTTAAATAATTTAAATAACCCCACGTGGCTATTGTATTGAACATTATACTTTACAGTAAGATGTATCATAATTGCTTTGACCTAAAAGTAATTTAGTAAAATACGTATCTGACAGAGTCTATAATGTCAACAGTTAGATTTAAAATTCTGGATTGCTTGTGAAAAATCAGGTGATAGGGGCTCTTTAACACATAGCTGTTACAACAACAATAAAAATCCTTTCATAGGACCTACTTCATCACAGAGTCCATTTGAGTTTCTATGTAAGTTGGGGAGAGGGGGAAGAGTTTGCTTCCCTGGTTTTAATTATATACCTGACCCTTGAACAACACAGGGGTTAGGGGTGCTGACCCCCACACATAGTCGAAAGTTTGTAACTTTTGACTTCCCAAGAGCTTAACCACTGATAGTTTACTGTTGACTAGAAGCCTTACGGATAACATTAGCAGTCAATTAACACACATTTTGTCTGTTATGTATATAATATACTGAACTCTTACAATGAAGCTAGAGAGAAGAAAATGTTATTAAGAAAATCCTAAGGACAAGAAAATACATTTACAGTACCGTATGTATCAAAAAATTGTGTATAAGTGGACCCATGCAGTTCAAACCCATGTTGTTCAAGGGTCAACTGTAGTTTACTCTCATTTATTTTCTCCACTTTCCTCACTATATTCCATAGCCAAGATGAGTTTTCAGGGTGTTTAAGGATTTCAGCTAATGAGATACACTCTAATTGCAATGAGTAAAAGTGAGAAGTTTGGAAGCCACAGATCATTTTAAGTGAAATTCCTAGCCGAGTTAGATCTTAGAAACAATAGCAATTTGATTTCTTTTTTCTACCTCCAGGGTAGGCCTCCAGAAAGCCTACGTGAATAGAAGCTTTGCTTAAAATATAAACCAACACCATGTCTGAGGTTTTTACAAAAGTAAAACATGATCGTCAAACATTAATAATGAATGTGGAGATTCCCCAGGCCCTATCATTGGCCATTTTGCAGTTGAAGAAACCAGAGCCAGAGTTTCATTTCACCAGGCTTACAGAATTTTGAGGATGATGATTTCACTGTGGCTTTTTAAATCCTTAGCAATTCCATGTATTTAGAAACATGTAGACATGAGAGAACCTTAATATAGAGAGTTTATTATAAAAATCACATCTTTTGAACAACATAAGAATATGATCCCTTTCAGGTGGGGTGAGCTTAATCTGCTGACATCAGGAGTCCCATTCTACATGTGTGGGCTTAAACAGGTGTGTGTTTGTTTTTAATGCCAGCAAATTTTATTTGGAAGTTAACGTATCTTTCTCTAAGGATGTCTTTTGCCAAAATGGGAAATACAAACTTCAATTTCACAGAAGTTAGAATGTCCAAGTCTTGAATTTCATACCAGAGGGAATTGATAGTTTATACTAATTTTAATAATAATTACCAAGGCAGAAGATTTTTTGGAAAGATCAAATCATTGGGGCAATAGCTGTAAGCTTAAGTAAGTTATTAGATTGGCTAATTATGACATTAGCTATGAGATTTTTACATGGCATGTCCACATTTACTTAGGTGGGTTAAGGTAGTCAATAGGCTTATGATTACCCTCCCGAGCAACTCCAAAGCAAGCCAAGGTTACTGTTACTGCTGTGTTCACTGTTCGAGTTACTTCTTCCGGTGTCTTCCCCAGAGATGGGTTCACTTCCATTATATCTAATCCTGAGAGTAGCCCTGTAATAACAAATGAAAATAATGTAATTTGTTAAATAGTTGACGTTTTTAGTTCGTAACCTGACTTGAAATATTATCCAGGAGTGTAAAGAGGTGGGGATTGCATCATGCGATGGGCATTCTGGAAGTGTCCAATGGGCCTTGACTTTGAGATCAGGGGGTATAAATCTATATTGGCCATGTGTACACTTGCTTCTTTATTCACACCAGTTTTTACCTACCTGTTTTGTAAATTTCTTCTGTAATGTAGAGACCTTCTCTGTAAGTCAGACCTCCCGGGACTGGTGTGCCAGTAGCTGGTGTGAAGGATGGGTCCAGTCCATCAACATCGAAGCTCAAATGAATTGGCCTTTTCTTTCTTTTAAGAGGTGGGAAGGACACTCAGCTTAATTTTTTTTTTAATTTTTTAATGTTTACTTATTTTTTGAGAGAGAGAGAGACAGAGTGTGAGTGGGGGAGGGGCAGAGAGAGAGAGGGAGCCACAGAATCTGAAGCAGGCTGCAGGCTCTGAGCTGTCAGCACAGAGCCCGATGTGGGGCTCGAACTATGAACCATGAGACCGTAACCTGAGCTGAAGTCGGACGCTTAACCAACTGAGCCACCCAAGGCACCCCAGGAAACTCAGTTTAAAGTTAGTGGTTTAATATGTAGTACATAAATACAGTTCTTACCTTGTTTCATCAAAAGTAACAATCCAGTGAAGTTCTATGATTTTATATAGAGTCCTTATTAATAACTTAACATCTATTAACATCAGTAGTAAGTCTTTTTAGTAATATTTACAAGGATCATACCTACCTTCCTAGTAGGTAGCTGAGTGCTTCTTCCATCACCTTGCCAATGCCCAGTTTATCCACTTCAGTCATTGAAAAATACTTAATACCCAGAGTTTTCAAAATATAGCTATGAAAGAGGAGATATTAATATAACCTACAATTAATAAAGAGTCTAGTTCTATGCACTACTGTTTCCTTTTAAAGAAAAGATCGTTGTGGTATGATACATAAAATATTTGAGTTCTGTGACCTATATGTATATATCAATGTATTTTTAACAGCAAGCCAATATAAAATTCACCTGAGTTATATACATAAATACTTATATGGATATATAGATATCGATATAATGCTTGGTACTTAAAACAATTTTTGTGTCACAGGTTTGACCAGCATGAATGCAAAAGGGAGAAAGCAAAGGTAAATCACATCAAGGAATTAAACTTACTGTTCCCCAGGATCCACGTCTCTCAGGCCAATATACACAATATCTTTGGCGGATATGCAGGGAGTCACCCACGAGAATCCTGGTACATCAGGGATCTAAAATTGCAATGTTTCCATTTGGTTAACATGTATGATTCTTGAGCAGATCTTACCTTAGAAAGGGCACTTAATTGGACTGCGTATATCTTACATTTAGAACACGAGTTTCGAGGAAATCATTAAAGACAGTACAAAATTCAGAAGAGAATGCCTGCCTCCCCTTGTGGCACTCTAGATTTGCTTACCCACCCTCACCCTGTGGCCCAGACCTGACCTGAATCATTTGTCAGCATTTACCTGCTCTGTGCCCCATTCCACTGGACCCTGTTTTCCCAAAACTCTGCCATAAAGAAATCAGTGTGCTTTTATTACTTTTGTAGCTTCCTTCTTTCTCTCATCAGTAAGGACTTAATCCCAGAGGATGGCTTAGAGTGACTGGGGGAATTTTCGGGCAGCCCTTTGGTTGCTTTCCAAATGTCCCAGAGCCAGGGATGGCTGTTCCCATGTAAGTTTATAAACCTATCACTTGGTCATCAGTTCTGAGCCTTTAACAAGGGGATTTGCATCCCCAAGGATCATCATAAAGACCAACATACTACAGCTATATCAATAAAAATTGTTTTATTGATATGCTACAGAATATCAATGAAAATTATGAACCACAATGTTAAATCTGGAATGTCATATGTGTTAGAAAAGAAGTTTATAGGGAACAGGTGGTAGTTCTTCTTGCGATGTAGATATGAACTTCTCACAGTAAAGATGTTAAGTAATAAGCCATTGTAACCCACATTTCAAAACACTTTTGAAAATTCCCATGACGTGGAGGGGACACTCGGTAAGAATGAGAGGCTGTGTGGCATGCAGTAGGAAGACGTAGGTTGTCGGAGACCGGTTTTGGCCCTTGCCTTGCCATGTACTTGGCATGTGATATTGAGCAAGTTATAACCTCTGAACCTCTGCTAACTTGCTTATATAAAGGATCACTTTCTGCCCCACCTACTAAAAAGGGTAGTTTAAAAATCAAAAGGGAAGATATATGTTAGCTCAGTTTGCAAACTACCATGTACGGCAGAGGCACAGAGCCTCACTACCCTTATCTGCCACCCCCTTTGCTTATTGACTGCTGAGAAAATGGATTGAGATCACACCACAAATAAGATGGCACAGGGTTCTTCCTTCCTTTCTATCTCCCGAACTTCTGCTAAAGCGATGATTCTTCTGTAATAGAATACCAACCAGCCTTTTACCTTTCCTTTTAGTTCCTTCAGGAGGAAAGACACAGGTTGTCCGTGCAAGTTCCCACTTGTGGTTGTCAGTGGAGTGTTGATATCAGTGTGAGCATCCACCCAAATGACGCAGAGATCTGGGTGGACCCTGGCATGGCCAGAGATGCTTCCAATCGCCATACTACACAGGAAAAAAAGTTTGTGTAAACATCAGCTTTGCGGTTTATGACATCCATCATATTATTAACTCAGTGCTCTCACTTGGTTTTCCTTTAAGTCAAAATGGCTGCTATTTCTGACAGATTTTTAATTAGAGCTGCCAATTAAAAGAGAAATCATAGCTTATGTTAATTGCTAGCAAGTTATGTTTGCATCAATGGCCTTGCTAAAAAACTTGTGATTTTTTTGTTTTTTGGAAACCACCTTCTAATAAAATTGCAAATTATTATTTAAGCCAAAAAAAATAAATCTGTATAAAACACTAACCAACGAATTCCTTAGCATGAGACACTATTTAATTCTCAATATTGTATCAGGCTGATTTTCTGTACTCTCAATTCTTTTGGTAAATACTTCATTCTCTCAAGTGAATTACCACAGAATCCTTCCATTTTTCCTAAAATCCAATTATTTTACAATTGGAGAGTATCACTCAGAAATCCTTGTATGCATTTCAGCCAGGATATCCTGGGTGCTTACTCACTGTTCAACACTCAGATCCTCTGCTTGAAGTTTGAGTATTGATTACTCAGCTTGATGTTTGTTTTCCCTTCAGATTTCTTGTGTTGAGGCTATTTGCCACTCTTAAAATTTCCACTTACAAATGTTTCCACTTAAAAAGAAAGTGAACCCCAGTTTCTCAGCTGAGTTTTAGGGGAAACCAAGGAGCTGAGGTGATTGACTCTTACATCAAGAGTGATTGTAATGTTGTACTTTCTGATCTGATCAGACTTCTGATAATGTATCCAGCGACCTTGAGGGTAGACGTTAAGAAGGTTGTTGCACAAAAATATTTTTGCCACATTTATAATCGTGAAAATTTGAAAATTACCTGAGTATCTGACAATATGGATATGTATAGTGGTTTTTAATACCTTGATGAAAAATTATGCAACAATAAAAATTATGCCTATCTATATCATGAAGTAACATAAGGAAATCTGTGCTTTAGGTTAAGAATAACGTATAGGATAACACACGCACTTGGTAAACAAAATCAGGTACAATAAAAACAGTATGGCAGGAAAGAAATATGCCAGAATTTCAGTTTCATTTGAAATGGTTGTTAGGAAGCTAAAATTATTACAGTCTTATTTACATGTGTGTATGTTTCAAGAATTTGAAAATATTACCTTTATAATGGGCAGCATAGACTTTAAATGTTGACTTTAATAAGTTGTTCCTATTACCCTATTATTGTATCAAGTACAATGAGCTGGCTGTGACTTCCTCATGCTTATTTATTTTGGAATGTAAGTTTGTGTGGAATTGTTTACGCAAATCCATCCATGTCATGTATTTTCTGCTGTAATAAAGATAATGCAAGACTTCAAATAGAGGGGAGTCTGTGTTTCCAAAAGAAAGTAGCAACCAATGCAATTAAAAGGAAAAAAGGCAGAAAATTTGGTATAAAGCATTGATCCGTGCTTTCCCTTTCATATTTTCTCTCTCCTCATGGTTTTGGTCATCCTCCCTCAATGCATTTGTGCCAGACTTCATGGAGAAAAGCAGTAAACAAGACCTGTGGTCTCCGCCCAGCACCAGGCTGGTCCTTCCATTCTTCTTCACCTCTGCCACCACACCAGCCAGCTGCTCATTCGCTTTTCCCACAGACCTTGGATTCTTCACAATTTCAAAGGGAGGATCATTAGGGACGTCAACAAAGGGCAGGTCCCCGTAATCTTTCACATCACACCCTGTAATTAACACCAAAAGTTTCAGGTTACTACATAAAAAAAGATGACAGTCTGTGTATGATGATTCCAAATTTACAAAACAGTGCACTTTTATAAGCAAAGAAAGCATCCGGAAGGGCTGTAAAAGTTGCAAAGGCAGAAGAATCCACGTCTACTTTTGCCTGACGTCATCGCCTCAGCTGTCCACCGGGTTCTCGGTCAATACTTGTGGAATCAATCCAGTTAGGCTGGACGCTAAAGTATGACAGCGATAATCTGGTTTGGGCTTAACGAGTGGCTTCTCTGTCTTGATCTCTGTGTGGCCCTCTCTCTGCCTATGTTCTTTCCACCTTTGCAACAAGCGTGTCTTGTATTTATAATAAAAAATAGTTTTTTAGAAGAATATGTGTGTGTGTGTGTGTGTGTGTGCATTTATGCCCAGAAGGAAATACACTAGTATTTTCTAAGTTTCCTGACTCTATAATTAACAGTCCTTGGTTTCAATCCAATCTGTCACTTGCTGAAGTAGCTCAGCTCTGTCCTCTGTGCATTGGACCTGCCTCAGTGGTGGTATCAAAATTCAATAAGTATATTATCAGCAATGAGCCTAACACTTCAGTGAACTCAGGAAATAAAGGCTTTATTATTATACTTTTATAATAGGGAGAAATTGCAGGTAACCCAAAGTTCCTAAGGACATGGGTGCATTTGCTAGAAAGCCTTGCATTAAGCTTCAAGGTACAGAGAGCTTCATGTAAAACTGACATGGGACCAGTTCAGTGTTCTGATCTAACTAGTCATTGTATATTGTATTTATTTTACGCTTGCGCATATCCATGATTCAGTAACACCTTTAAGAGATTTAACTTGATATAAAATCTGACCAAATGATGCTTGTTTACTGAGACACTAGTCCAGTCCATTTACCCAACACTTCTGTTCTCTAGCTCCCTCCTTTTTTCAGCTTCATGAGGTGTAATTCTTATTTACTATTTTATTCTTAATTCTTATTTACTATTTTATTCTTATTTAATTAATTCTTATTTATTATTTACTAAAATTCACTCATTTTAAGTGTACAGGTCAACGAGTTCTAGAAATCTATAGTCTTGTAACCAGCACCATAATCAAGATTTAGAACACTTCCCCTATGCCCCCCAAACTCCCCCATGCCCCTTTGCAGCCATGCCCTACGCCCACCCCAAGGTAGGCCCCCCTGCTGGTCATCTTCCTGTTGCTGTGCTTTTGTCTTTTCTAGAATTTCACATAAAAGCGGTCATACAGTAGGTAGTCTTTTGTGTCTGGTCTTTTTCACTTAGCATGTTGTCTTTGAAGTTCATCCATGTCCTTGCCTATGTCAGTGGTCTGTTCCTTTTTATTGTTGGGTACTATCTTATAGTACGGATGTACTACTTGTCATTTATCCATTCACCAGTTGATGGGCATTTTCTTTTCTTTTTTTTTTTTTTTTTTTTTGGCTATATAAATAATGCTGCTAGAAACATTCAAGTGCAAGTCTTTGTGGGGATGTGTTTTCACTTCTCTTGGATAAATACCTAGGAGTAGATTTGATGGGTCAAAAGGCAAATGTATGTTTTTTGGAGAAACTGCTAAACTGCTTTCCAAAGTGGCTCTATCATTATACATTCCCACTGGAAACGGGAGGGTTCCAGTTGCCCTGTGTCCTCTCCGATACTTCATCAGGATGCTATATGCAAAGACAACATCTGCTTTAGCCTGTACTTTTAAATTCTATATCATTTTTTCCTTTGTCTGCTCACGTATGTGTATGTGAATGTATATGTACGTGCATACGCACATACACACTATGCAAACACCAGGTACTATCATCATCATCATCATCATCCTCACCATCATCATTTATTTCCTCTTACAAACAGGCGTCCTCTTGCTAGCATTGTACTTCCTGCTGCCCCTTACTTTTCATTTGCAAATCCCCCACCTCCCTTACCACCTACCCAACCCCAATTCTTGCACACAGATTCTCTTATACAGTAAAAAGTTTGGCTGGAAAGACAAAATACCTGAGTGAAGATATTCACCCAACAATACTTACTGAGCATTTTCTCCACACACTGTCATATATATATATATATATATATATATATATATATATGTGTGTGTGTGTGTATATATGTATATATATACGTATATATATGTGTATATATATACGTATATATATATATGATTGTACTTCTAAAGTTATCACTAGTGCTGCAATTCTGTGCGATAAATGTCATTCCAGATATACCCCATTCCAGCAGGAGCCTGTACCTTTTTTTTTTTTTTTGAGAGCACATGAGCACACAAGTTGGGGAGGGGTTAGAGGGAGAAAGAGAGAGAGAGAATCGTAAGCAGGCAGCACACTCAGCGTGGAGCCCAACTCGGGTCTTGATCCCACGACTCTGGGATCATGACCTGAGCGAAATCAAGAGTCAGCACTTAACCAGCTAAGCCACCCAGGTACCCCAGGCTAATCGTCTTTCAATGGAAAAATTACCTTGTTCTTTAAGTTTCTCAAGCAGGCCAGCCTTTCTCAATACGGTAGGGCCTTCTTCCACGCCTCCTCGTGGCTGAACAATTAAACAATAAAATAATTCAGATATGATCAGCTGCCCACAATAGAAACTCTTCTCATTATTTAATCAGTTGAGTTCCTACAGAGCCGGGAATTTACACCATCTCATTTAATCATCACCGCAAGGCAGACTGAATTAGTCCTATGTTAAAAATGAGGATCTAGAATCAGAGAGGTTATAGAGTTCTCCTATGGGCACACAGCTAACAAGTGGCAGAGCCTTATTTCACATCCAAGTTCTTTGGATTCCAGAACCTGCATCGCGTCTCCCCATGACAGACACCATGTGATCAACATGGTGAGCACGTATTTTGTGCGAAAGCACTCTGATAGAAAATCATGAAAAAGAGAGGGCTTCTTTCTTGGGGTAACTCATAAGCTAATATGGAATTTGTATATTGAACCCCAATTACGGTACTAGGAGAGTTACTTCAATGCAGATACAAGATGCCGTACGTAACAACAAAAACAGGCTGCTCCTAGCTCAGCTGGGGACAGAGCATGTGTCAGGTAAGGCTACATGCAGTAGGTGACATTTCAGCAGAGTCTTGCAACACAAGTAGGTTTTCAGGAAAATGGATGGTGGGATGGAAAAATACTGCAAACCCAGGGGAAAACTTGGGTAAAAGCATAAAGGAAAAAAAAAAAAAAAAGCAAGGCAGGAGAGCCCTACGTGCATGTCCTCATGGCAGTGAGTTAGAAAGCTCCTGGGGAGAAAGCAGGCAGCAGAATGTCATCACTTGGGAGCTGAATCCACAAAGACGGCCCGGTATTTCAGGTTTTGACCTGCTTAGGCACCATGGACAAGAATTCTCCTCTTGCTGTTTTTACATCAGAAAAGCGAACGCACTTCCTTCTTGCAATAAATCCTCTCTAGACTCCTGGCAGAATAGAAGTCTAAAGAAACAATTTTCTTATGCACCTCTCTGATTCTAATTTCCAACAAGGCTTTTAGACACAGAACGTTATTTTGCATTGTCCCATGAGGTGTGCCAAAAGGCTCATGTGTCTATATCCCTGGGATTGGGGCTATGGCACCAAATGAAGCAAATATTTCTACCTAATTCCAGATGACTCACCCTGGCTGCTAGGCAAATCTCAATGTCAAGTTCCTGTTCCTGACACATGTTGTTCCTTTTCTCCATTCCCTTCTTGAATGACTACCCTCCCCCCCCTCCGCCCCCACACACATATCCTTCATCAAGCAGATATAATTTCCCTTTCTTTAAAACTCAATAGAGTGCTGCTTGGCTCAAGTTTTGCCTTTGGTTTTGTACTTGCTTGCTTAGTCTTTCCTCCTTATTAGATTTCAGTCCAATGTTCTTTCCACTTGCGGCACTACGTGTTGTAGTATAGGGCTGACACTTACTAGGCGCTCACAGATTGTCACCTTGAGAAAACTCCCTGGTCTTTTCCCCTTTCCTTTCAAGCTTTAGAACAAGTCTTACAGATGCCTTGGTTGACACTATATCTGCTCTAACACAGTGGTTACATTTCCCAGAGTGACTCTTTCCATCATTCTTTATTTGTTTGATTCAAAATGCTTCTCACGATTGGTATCTCCTCATTGCTTGGTTTATCCGCCCAGTTTGGAAATCGTTTTGTTAGCTCTACTGACTCTGAAGCTGGGTCCAGATCCCTAAATGTCCACAAGTGTGAAGTATGCTGTGGCTCTACAGGCATCAACACAAGTCAGGTGCATAGGCTTTGAATCATACAATCCTGTCTGGAACCACACAGCCAAGGCTAGCAACTTAGCAAATTACTAAACCTCTCTGATCCTCAGTTAACTATAAAATAAATATAATACCTCATGTTTTGCCATCGCCTCTCCCCCACCCCTCACTGCCTTGCGAGGGAATGAGGCAGGGGACGGAGGCTTTTCTCAGACTCAACCTTCTCCTCATCCTAATCCTCTAATCCTCTCCTTTGCCTGTTTGTCAGACTTCTACCTCCTTTAGGTGAGGAGAGATGCTAATATGCTGGCCACCATTTCCCTCTATGCTATGGCTTAGTGCAAAAATATCTCTGCCTCCTTACTACCACGAGACAGTAAGCTTCATTCTCATGGGGCCATTAATAGGGGAAGAGCTGTAGGGAAAAACAAAAAAAAAGAAATACCAAGAATGGAAAATGCATCAGGCTGTATTTCAAAATACTATCCCTTTGAAGGGCTATCCCTATCAGCATAAGGTCCTCTGCTGAGGTCCAGGGGCCAGAGTATGCTCAGGCTGTTACCTCCCTCCCTCGCTCCCTCCCTTCGGCCTCCCTTCCTTCCTTCTGAATTTTTTTGTTTTCCTCCCTCCTTTCCTTCCTTTTGGTCAGCTATTTTAATTCTGTTTTTGCTAAAACCTGTCCCAAGAATAGGTGAGTACATTGTGGGTTTTGCGATTAACCCCAGCACTAGAAGAAACATTTCTCCGTCAGCCAAATGTCCCCATGATTCGGGAGAGGGCTTTAAAGGACTAGGAGGGAAGTGCTGCCGTATTTACTGACAGTCCAAATGCAGTTTGGGTCTCTACCCTCTGACCTCTCCCAATCTGTTTTGCAATAAAATGCCAGAGTGCCAAGCGCAGGTTCAAAACTAAGAGGAGCGAAGTACGGTCTACATGGGCAAAGAGACAAAGAAGACCCCTTTTTGAAATAACAACAGTGACAAAGTTTCACCCCTAGGAGTTTCAATTCGCTTTGTCAGGTTGCCTTTGTTTTTGTTCTTTATTTCCCCCTTTAAGCAGAGATGCATCCTGGAGCCTAAGGTGTCCATAATCACATTCTATCTGCCAGAATGAGTGTGCCCAGGCAGAAGAAAAGACCATGTAATGAAATGTTCCTGGCATGTGTTGGCCATCAGGGAATTTCATAAATGCATCGGTCCTTTCAATACTGCCAACTTCCAGTTGGATTTTCTTTTCTTTCTTTTTTCCTCCCTCAAAAAGGGCTACACAAAGGGTTCTGCCCAGCCCATGAACTAACACTTTCACAGAAGCATTAAAGCCCTCAAATGATGTGAATCAGTCACAAAGTTGCATAAAGCAATAACATTTAGGTTATGCAAATTACAAGAAGTCTGAAAATTGCTGCCAATCTATGAAATGGCTCTAGGCATTAATACATCCCTAAAACCACTGTGTTTTCTTAAAATCCTCTTGCCCTCTATGTATGCACTGTAAAACCCAAAACCACAAGAACATGGAAATCTCAGTGAATAGCTATAATACAAAAATAGTCCATTTCCATTCAAATAAAAATATGTTCTCTTAAACAATAAGAAGAAAAACTTAGTAGGTTCAACTAGAACGGGCTGTGGCTGAGATTAGGAACCACCAGGATAGGTGACATGGTGATCATAATTCTACAATGTTGCAAAAGGGTAAGAAGGCTTTAAAATATATATTTCAGGCCCAGTTGCACCAGGGAACTGAACTAACCAGACATGAACACTTTCCTAATTCTAAAGTCTGAAACTCTGTGATAAATTCCAGTTATTCAAAGCCGGGTGTTTTACTCACCTGGCCCTTTGAGAAAGGCACTCCGATGATCCCAATGGATTTTGACTTGGAACTCATGCTCTGCCCCTTTTCTCCGCTGCACTGAGTTCTCCAGCCAGGCACCGCTCTCTACAACCCTCAGTGACAGAGGACACACATTTTTCCCCCCCATTTATAACTGGGTCGAATCTGTTTACCTTATTCTAATGAGGAAGACTGGCTCCACCCGCTGCACCAAAGCATGACAGGCAAACCGGGATGTCTTGCGAATTCTTCATACCTGGAATCGCCACGAGTCTTTGGAGTCCAGGTCTCTAATTAAGTGAGATTATTCATGTCACTGGTTCATCCCATTTTACAAAGTCAGCTGAATGACTGGACTCTTTCCTGACCACAACCTTGATTTCCTAATCATGATAATCTTTTTTAATCACAACCAATTAATCATAACCACACAAGTAGCACCACGGTTCTAGCTGTGGCAACTCGGGGCAGGGCACTTGCCTCCTCCAGGCCTTTGAATCCTCCTGTGTGGGACAGGGCTGGGCCTGGTGAGTCGGTCTCTCACTTCCCCTCCAGTCCTGCAACGCTGAGTTCAGGTGTCACACAGGAGGATTAATGTTTAACCCATGGGACACGCCTCAGACACCACCAGGGTACAGAGGCAGGGAAAGCATACGATTTGCTTTTCTGGTCATTACTTAAAAGGAAAACGAATTACCTGATTCATAACCCGAAGATGTTACCGTACTCATTTTGAAATACGGTGTGCAGGAAAATAACAATTTTTGGAAGCGCAAGGTCCTAATCAAGACATAGAAGTAAAAAGGGCCAACATTAAGTTTTTATCATGTGCCAGATGCTGTCCTGTTTTATATTATATCATTTAATCCTTTACCAATTTCACAGCAAGTCTGTTCCATTTTATGATAAAGACACTGAAGCTCAGAGAAGTTGCCAAATACTAGGCATAGGTGATAGGGAAGAGCCATGATTCAGTCTTAGGCATTCTGGGTCCACCCAAACACTAGGCTTTACACTCCAAACACGGGTGAAGCGCCAGCTTTCTGTGCCTGTCAAACCTGTGTGTCCCTGGAAGTTATTTATCATCATGCAGAAGTATGAATTTAAAAGAAATGCACCCTAAAAATTCCTCACAATTCAAACTGATACCATGGACATTTAAAAGGAAATTTCATTTAGTAGAAACTAATGTCTTTTTCCTATTAAAGGAGGAGAATATTGTGGAGTATTTAAATGCCATAAGGGCAGGAAGCGTTGTCAGCTGTATCCCCAGTGCCTGGAACAGTGCTGATATGTGATAGCCACTCAATGAGTATTCATTGAATGAGCAGATGAGGAAACCAAGGTCTCACAAGTCTATCTTGATAGGACCTTTTCTTATTAGGCTTCTTTTTTTTCAGAGGTTTATTTATTTCTTTTGAGAGAGAGAGAGAGAGAATGCAGGGGAGGGCGAGAGAGAGGGAGAGAATCCCAAGCAGGCTCTGTGTTGTCAGTGCAGAACCTGATGCAGGGCTTGATCTCACAAACTGTGAGATCATGACCTGAGCTGAAGTCAAGAGTTGGATGCTCGACCGACTGAGCCAGCCAGGTGCCCCGTAACTAGGCTTCTTATCTTTCACTTGTGAATTGGTCTATGTATCCTAGATATTGACTTGTGGTGTTTTGCATAGCTAGGTATTCACTTCTCATGGTGTTCATGTTGCAAATAGCTATTTCCAATCTATCACTGTTTACTCTGATAACTTTGCATAGGTTATCACTGAAAAAATCTTTCATTTTGAAATAGACAGTTGAATATCTCCCCCTTAGGGCTTTGTGTTTTGGCAATTTCATTTAAGTCCTTCCTACTCCAAAATCACAAAATGTATCTCTATTTTTTTTTTCTGTTTGCTAAAGAGTTTCCTTCACATCTAGTTCTACATCCACTTTTACACTAATTCTTCCATCTATATTTTTCCCCGCACAGTCCACCAGTTTCCTCAACAACACCCATTGAACAATCCATTTGTTCGCCACTGAGTTGTATCTCCAACGTGCACTAGGTTGCCCTAATGGCGTAAGTCTGTCACTGAGTTCTTCTTTTCCATTGGCTTGTTTCCCTGTGGCCGCACTGACTCCCCCCTGTTTTATTATCATGGCTGTGTGATATACTTTACCATTCTTTGGGCAAGAGTAACATTTTTGCTCTTCTTTTTCAAAGGTGATTTAGCTACTGCTGTGTCTGGGTGGCTCAGTCGGTTGAGCATCTGACTTAGGCTCAGATCATGATCTCACAGCTCGTGGGTTTGAGCCCTATGTCAGGCTCTGTGCTGACATCTCAGAGGCTGGAGCCTGCTTCAGATTCTGTTTCTCTTTCTCTGCCTCTCCCCCACTTGGACTCTGTCTCTTTCTCTCTCAAAAATAAATAAATTAAAAAAAATTAGTTAGCTACTTATAGGCCTCTATTCTTCTACATATTTAGACCAAGTTATTAGATTCCTAAAAAAGAACCCTCCTGGGGTTTTTACTAAATTTATAGATTAATCCATAGAGATTTGCTTTCTTTCAAATGTTGTTGTAAGCATTTTTTATTTTACTCTAACATCCTGAAAGCTCCTTTTATGCCAAGTGGAGGTCGCCTTCCTACTGTTTGATCCATTGATCACAACCCTTCAAACCAAGTAAAACTATCTCTTGACTGCCATGTCTTTCTTGGGTCCTCCATTGTTTAGCCCCAATATCCCCAAATACCTCACTTGGGGTGTGTGTGTGTGTGTGTGTGTGTGTGTGTGTGTTACATAACTACTACTGTTTTCCAGGTTACTAACCTAGTCACTCTTCAAAACATCTTCTGGCTTCCCTGTGCCCTCCTTAAGTAAGTGGCTCCATCCAGAACCACATGCATACCTCTAGATATAGATGGAGTCATCTGGCCCATCAAAGAAAAAAATGGCAATGCTTGAATCTTCCAGGTCACTGATAAAAATGTGGAAAATGGCAGCACTTACGTAAGAGCTTCTTGACATTCCACTGGAAACCTCAACTCAGGCTGGCATAGCTCCATTAATTAATCACCAATCCATAGGTATAGCTGTCCTAAATCCCCAACTTAACCACTTCATCTTGTCCATAAAGACATCGTAAGGAAAACTGCCAAGTGTGTCTAATTCTTGCTATGCTTTGTCTGCTACCTTTTGTCATCTACCAGTCTGACTTCCCAGTCAAAAGTAATGAATTGACTTTGATGCATACTGTTCTTGGAAAATATGCCAACATCTGGTGATCCCTGCTTCCCTCTGCCCATAAACACGAACCATGTTTTCAGTCTCCAAAGTTGTCATCTCAGGACTTCCAAAGGAAGAAGACAGAGGCTATCTTAACTGTGTCATCCCATCAGGGCTCCACTTTTTCCAGGCCAACTCTTTTATTTATTGTAGAGTGTGTGTATAATACATGCATATCTCTCTCTATAGATATATAGATAGATAGATATAGATAGATATAGATATAGATATACATATACATATACATATACATTATACATATACATATACATATACAGTGTTGTTAAAGCCCTTTTCCTAACAATACAAACCTCTTAACCAATCTCTTTCTCTCTCTCTTTTTTAAATCCTGTCTGGTATTTTCCTGAGAATGGGATCACATCTTATTTGATTATGATCCAAAGCCAGTAGGATGAGATTTGACACATGGGCCTTTGTACTAGTTTCTTAAGGCAAAATGCCACAAACTGGATGACCTAAGACAGCATAAATCTACTGTCTCATCATTCCAGAAACTAGAAGTGTGAAATCCAGGTCTTCCTTGCCTCTTCCTAGCTTCTGGTGATTTCTCAGCAATCTTTGCCATTCTTGTTTTGTAGATGCATCACTCTAATCTTCCCGTGGCATTCTCCCTGTGTCACTGTGTTTTCACATGCCCATCTTTTTATAAGAGCACAGGTCATATTGTGTTAAGTGTCCATCCTACTCTAGGATAACCTCATCTTCACTAATGGCAACTGCAGTGACACTATTTTCAAATAGAGCCACATTCTGAGGCACTAGAGATTGGGACTTTAACAAAACTTTTGGGGGAATACAATTCAACCCTTAACTTCCCTCAATGATTATTTTTGCAGTAACAAAGAAAAGGTAAATAAGTTGTATGATGAGAGGAAGCAAAAATGACATATCTCTTAGTCTCTACTTTTTTTCTCCTTCTGAGGCTCTAAACTGTGACTTATTTCTTGCATTAACTTTTCCTCAGCCAGCTAACAGATAAGGCTCTGTTCAGATGAAGACCAGGATTCCTAACACTTTTATGGAGGGCTGGAAAATACACAAAATCCAAAGAACTAAATCTCTAATGGAGTGATTTCAAGGCACATTGTCCAGACTCTTTAAGTCCAATGCAGTAAAGATAGGGCTGCTTCTGGAACACTTCAAGTTTTGGGAAAAGTTTACACTGGATAATTCCTGGATAAGTTACTTAGTCATATCTCTGGGTAATGACTCTCAACCCTTTGAGGCAAACCGGAAGCCTAAGCAGAGAGCGTGGCCACGAAAGAAGGTTGACTTTGAATGTCTGGCTCATGTTGCTTCATGTTGCTTCATGATTATATGTTTATAATCTCCTCCTCTGTCTTCACCTTCCTCTCTCCTTACCCAGCCAGACTTGAAACAGCTTTCCTCGGAGTTTGGAGACTACAGGAAATAAAATACCAAAGAATAATATTACTGATATCTCTAGGAGCAGAAGGAGCTCAAGACCACATTGCACCAGGTGACAGAGGGTAACCCAAAAGTGGGAGCTCCACCCACATTGGTTCCCTGGGTTCTCCAGAGATATCACACAGGGTCCAATGGGCCTTGGTGTCAAGAGAAGATATTTAAGTTCCATTTTGGAAGCTGCAGCTACATATTAAAGAGAGTCTAAAATAGGGAGAAAGAAGAGAGAAATAATAGGAAATTAAAATCACTAAGTTCAGGGGCATCTGGATGGCTCAGTCAATTAAGCATCCAACTCTTGGTTTGGGCTCAGGTCATGATGCCACTGTTCATGTGATCGAATCCCACATGTGACTCTGCACTGTCAGTACAGAGCCTGCTTGGGATTCTCTCTCCCCCTTTCTCTGCCCTTCTCCAACTCATGCACGCACATCGTCTCTCCCTCTCTTCCTCAAAATAAACAAATAAACTTTTTAAAAAAGATCACTAGGTTCAGGAGCACATGAGTCAGGTCTGGGTGACATCTGGAAGTAGTATGGGGACTTAATGTCCTGCACTAATGGGTAAAGATTAGAACCAGAGAACAAGACACCGTTATTTTAATCTAGATTTACTCTGAGGTAAATGTAGAGAAACCCAGAACATAGGATGGTAGACACAAAATAACTGTCGCCCCTGAAGTAGAGTGGCTTGTCCAAATCACACAACTATTTGAGTCTAAACTGAGACTGGAATCCGCATCTTTTGGATCCTGCTAACGCTATTCCTACTTCCTTGGGCCACCTCTCCACCTGTGAGACTTCTTTGTTCTTATAAATGAGACAGTCATCCTATAGCTTTTAAAATATCAAATGGATTTTCAGAATCTCTCAGACACTAAACCTGGTGAGTAGCAAAAAAACATAGTCTCAAAAATTTGCCAAAAAATCTCCAGAAAATTCATCATGTCCTGTACCCAAATCCAAAGAGTCAAGCCAAATTTATATTTTATGTTTCTGTATTTTCTTTCTTTTGATTGGTTCTATTAAACGGTGCATACCTTCGAAATCCAACTTCTCTGGAAATTTAACAGAAATTAAAAGCAAAATTCTTTCTTTGCTAAGAAATTTTAGTGTGTCCTCATATTAATTGGCACTGAATATCAATTTCTTATAATTGTTAAAGGAAATCAGAAGTGTGTTAATTTAAGAGATGGTAAGTTGGTTTTTGCTTTGTTTTTGTTTTTGTTTGTCTTCCTTTTTTGTTTTTGCTTTTGTTTTGTCTTTGTTTTTGTGTTTTTGTTTTTGTAAAATAAAATATCTGGGCTAAAGCTCTGAGAACTAACTTATGTAAGTTTCCACTGAGGCATTTCTGACGGAAAGTGTGTTTTTGTTTAGTTTTTAAGATTCTTCTCTTCGACTTTGGTTTTCTGTAATTTTAGTGTGCTGTATCTAGCTGTGGATTTCTATACATCTTTCTTGAATTTGTTAGGCTTCTTGAATCTGTGGGTTAATAGTATAAATTTTTAAAAATTCATAGCCAAGGGGCGCCTGGGTGGCTCAGTCGGTTAAGCGTCTGACTTCAGGTCAGGTCATGATCTCACGTCCGTCAGTTCGAGCCCTGCGTCGGGCTCTGGGCTGATGGCTCAGAGCCTGGAGCCTGCTTCCAGTTCTGTGTCTCCCTCTCTCTCTGCCCCTCCCCCGTTCATGCTCTGTCTCTCTCTGTCTCAAAAATAAATAAGCATTAAAAAAATTCATAGCCAAAAAAATAATAAAATAATAATAAAAAAATTCATAGTCATTTTTATGTGCTCATGTCTCATATTCTGTACCTCATATTCTCTCTCCTCTCCTTCTGGGATTAAAGTCAAAGGTATGTTAGGCCTTCAAACTTTATTCTCTTATCTCTTGTTCTTGCTGCCTTTCCACGTTACATTCTGGAGAATATCTGCTGACCTGTTCCCTGGTTCAATAATTCTTTCTTCAGCTAAATCTGTTCAATGAATTCTCAATTTCAGTTATTTTATTCTTTTTTTTTTTGGTATGGTTTCTTTTTTTCTGCACTTATTTTCAAATCTTCTTTTATTTCCTTAAACATATTAAATGTAGTCAGATTGTAGCCTGTATCTGGTGATTTTATTTTTCTGTATTTATTTTTAAAGTGTATTTATTTATTTTGGGATAGAGAGAGAGAGCATCTGTGAGTGGGGGAGGGACAGAGAGAGAGGGAGAGAGATAATCCCAAGCAGGATCAGTGCCGTCAGCATGAAGCCCAATGTGGGGCTCAGTTTCATGAACCACAAGATCATGACCTGAACCCAAATCGACAGTCAGATGCTTAACCGACTGAGTCATCCAGGTGCCCCAGAATCTGCTGATTTTAGTATTTGAAATCTTTGTAAGTCTATTTTTGTTCTTACTGTTTCTTTCTTAGGGTGACTTTTTTTTTGTTACCCAGTCATCTTTGTTTCTGTACTGATCATCGTTCATGAAAATACTTTCAGGAATAATGTGAGAATATGATGAAGGTATCCTTCTCCAGAGATTTGCATAGTTTCAAGGTACATGGGGGCAAAATGAGTCAAGGACCACCTTAAATCAAATTCACGGGCTGATGTTCCCTGTACCTCCCAGGTGAATTAAAATTTGGATGTAAATCTTTGTGAAAGTTGGTTAACTTCTTATTCATCTTACTCTAAAAATCTAGTTCCTTAAAGTCACAAGTTTTTCTCATGTGTCTATTATTTTTAGCTCTCCTCTTCAGTTCTGAACTTTTATATGTCCTGAGCTTTGATTTATGTCTGAGGCTACCAAAACAAAAGTTACAATTGACCGGAATTGTCAAATTCCTCACTCCTGGGTGGCTCAGTCAGTTGAATGTCAGATTCTTGATTTCGGCTCAGGTCATGATCCCAGGGTTATGGATGGAGCTGTGCATCAGGCTCCATGCTCAGCAGGATGCTCCACACTGAGCATGGAACATGCTTAAGATTCTCTCTCCCTCCCTCCCTCTGCCCCTCTCCCCAACTCATGCTGCTCTCTCTCTCTCTCTCTCTCTCTAAAAAAAAAAAAAAAAAAAAAAAAAAAAAAAAAAAAAAAAAAATTGTCAAATGCCCCAGAAAAAAAAGCAGTTTCTGTTCTAGTTTACTCCTTGAGGTTCCCATTTTATTTTTTAATTTTGGCCTCACAATTCTTTACTGCCATGTTAGGTCATCACTGCTTCTAAGTGATTTTTGCCCAGTAGTTTTAGTTTTTTTCATCAAAAGAGATGACCTCAATAGCTAGCCTACCATTCTTGAAAACTGAAAGTGTACAGGTGGATTTTTTAGAGCACTCAGGCAAAATACAGTGGGAATTTTAATTTTTTATCTTTCCAATGACATTTCCCAGAAGAATAAATAGCAAAGGTATCCACCCTTAGGATAGATACGTGAACCAGAAGAATGCCATCTTGGACAAACATGCCATGATGACCACTCTGTGACCTGCAACCTTCTTGAACACAGTCCCCCACCCCATTATTTCTTTTTGTTTAATTACACCCTTAAGTACACCCTGGGGGCACAATATCTTTGATCTATTTTGGAGATATGACTATGATTCTCAAATATTTCCTCCCAGGCAGTCTCACAGTTATAAAAGCAGGCCTTACAGGAGGTGGGATTATGGAGATCTATTAATCTTGTAGCCACCCAAGACATGCTTCTGTCCATAAGTCCTTTTAATAAACTATTTCTTGTCAAGCTGGACTTGAGGGCCTTTTTCTTCAGTCTTATGGCTCCTTCAGGTTTTGGAGGTCATTTTGCATGCACCTTCCTTTCACAGAACAGTAGACATTCTAAGATGTGGAGTAAAGACAACATGATCAAGGGGCCCTGGCTCTCTAGTTCTCCAGAGCCAAGAAAAAATGAGTCAGAGTCACCTCTGAGATCATAAAATATCTTTACTTGGCAGAGTCTAGCAGTTTCAAGGCAACTGTTCAATTTTTTTTAGCCTATGTACTATAAATTCTCTGGTGAAGGACAGAGCTCCTCTGACAAGCCTAAATGCATGCCTATCCTCTATGGATGGTTCAGAGCACATGCTTCTACTCAGAGAAGGGGGAGCTAATTAAGTCAAAGGACTCTAGTCATCTAGATTCTTTCGTAAACAATCAGTAAGTACTTTCTTTTTTTTTTAAATGTACACTTTTTTTAATGTTTTTTTTTGTTTGTTTGTTTTTTTTTTTTTTTTTTTTGAGACAGAGAGAGACAGAGCATGAACAGGGGAGGGGCAGAGAGAGAGGAAGATACAGAATCCAAAGCAGGCTCCAGGCTCTGACCTAGCTGTCAGCACAGAACCCGACGCCGGGCTTGAACTCACAAACCAAGAGATCATGACCTGAGCTGAAGTCGGACGCTTAACCGACTGAGCCACCCAGGCACCCCAACAATCGGTAAGCATTTTCTAAAAACCACTGTACTTAGTGCTTGCTTCTATGCTTTTTGTTATGTGAGACCCAGAAGTATCATATATGACACTACCCTTAACTCAAGATGGATCTAGGATCACAGATTGCACGAGCTTGTCACCTCTGCTTAATCTGGTATCGTTCTTCAGTTTTTGTCTTTCATGAACTTCAGACTTTTAGGGTCTCTCATTTTAGGTTTGTCTAAGGTTTCCTCTGATTGAATTCAAGTCTGTGTTTTTGTAAGAATACCACAAAAGCAATAGTGTATACTTCTCAATATATAATAGTAGAAAACATGTGATGGCAATCTGTCCTATTACTATTGATGTTAGCTTTAATCACTTGGTTAAAGTCGGATCTGCCAGGTTTCTCCACTATAAAGTTACCATTTTCCTCTTCAGGATTAATAAGAATCTTGTGGGGTGATACTTTAATATTGTGCACTTATCCTGTTTCTCATTATACTTTGACTCACTAAGTTTAGTATCCATTGGAGATTCTTGACTAAAACAATTATTACTCTGATATTTGCTAAGTGGTGATTGTTTACTTCCATTATTTTTTAAGTCTTTAGTTGGAATTCTGCTCTACCAAAGAGCTTTTATTTCTCTCCCACTTGTTCAGTTATTCAATTATTTACATGTCCATGGACTTGTGGATTCTTATTTTACTCTGTGGGTTATAATTCATTATCCATTATGGACTGAATGTTTGTGGTCTCTCCAAAATTCATATTTTAAAGCCCCAATCCCCAATCTGATGGTCTTGGGAGATAAGAGCCTTTGGGAAGTAACTAGGTTTAGAAGAGGTCATGAGGGTGGGGCCCTCAGAAGGGGATTGCCCCTATAAGAAGATACTCTTGTTCTCTCTCCACACATGCACAAAGAGGTCAGGTGACCACGGTGGGATGGCAACCACCTATAAGCCAAGAGAGGCCTCTGAATGAAAACTCTCTTGCCAGCAGCACCTTGAGCTTGGACTTCAGAACTGTGAGAAATAATTTTCTATTGTTTAAGCCACTCAGTCTGTGGTATTTTGTTATAGCTACCAGAGCTAAGACATCATTATTTTTTTTGTTGCTCAGACTACTCCAGATTTAGTCAATGTTTTAGGTTGACTCCTATACCTTTGTTTATATGACCACCACGTTTATTGAGCGCTTGCTTTCTGGCACCACAAGATATTCCAGGCTCATCTTGTACTTCATTCTATACTTTTCCTCCTATCATCCTGCTAGCCATTTGTCCAAGGAGTCCCAGGTCCTTTTATTTTAGAATGGTATATGAAAACAAGATGTGTGCTAGAAGGGCCCATTGGTACTGAGAAATCATTCCCTCTCTGGGCTCTTTCAGCACATTGAGCTAAAAAGTAAATGTGTGTATACACATGTACACACAATCACACGCACACACACACACACACACACACACATCCTATTCTTGTATCTGTCCATCTGAAGATTTTGTAAAAATCACAAGTTTTTACCGATTGAAATATATTGGATTGTACTGATACTCCAATCCAATCCCATAAATTTCAAGGATTCATTCTAGCCTTCTGTTTTTCTGTATTCATAACTCCCTTTCTGACAGCAAGACACCCGGCTCTTGTTACCCACGATGTATTCATTTATTTATTCATTTGTTTATTTTATTCTTTAAATTTTTTAATGTTTATTTTTGAGGGAGAGAGAGAGACAGAGGGTGAGTTGGGGAGGGGCAGAGAGAGAGGGAGACACAGAGTCGGCTCCAGGCTCTGAGCCGTCAGTACAGAGCCCGATGTGGGGCTCCAACCCACGGACCATGAGATCATGACCTGAGCCAAAATCAGATGCTTAACTAACTGAACCCCCCAGGCGCCCCAATTTATTTATTATATTCTTTAAATTCATCAAGTTCTTTGTTCATCTGTTGTTCTCCTTTTTTCTCCTTGATGACTTTTAAAATCTTCTTTTATATTAAGACTATTAATTAGTCCTTTGTTGCTCAAATGTGTTGCAAATGTATATATTTTTCTTTACCTTTTTATGTTTCGGCTTGAGTAGTTAAAAATACTTTTCTTTGAGACATTAAATTCATTAACTGGTGTTTACTTTCTCATAAATAAGTATATTCTTGAGAAAAGGGAGGAAAGCAATGTGCACTGACCAGCTTTACCTATCCTACAGGTGTATTGAATTTAGCATGATTTCACTTCCCGTGTAAACTCAATTCCTCCCTTTGGCTTAGGACAAGCAACTGTCATATAAATGGGAAAATCCACATACAGTAACAGCTCACCAGTCCCATTAACTTGGAGGAAGACCTGTCTGAGTGAAAAGTCTGAATTATGAAATCATTCCAAAAAATGTTGCTTTGTGGGGTGCCTGGGTGATTTAGTCAGTTAAGCACCCAACTTTGGCGCAGGTCATGATCCTGTGGTTAGTGGGTTTGAGCCCCCCGTCAGGCTCTGTGTTGACAACTCAGAGCCTGGAGCCTGCTTTGGATTCTGTGTCTCCCTCTCTGCTCCTCCCCAGTTCATGCTCTGTCTCTCTCTCTTTCTCTCTCTCTCTCTTTCAAAAATAATTGCATAAGCATTAAAAAATTTTTTAGTGTTGCTTTCTTACCTTCACATAAATAGTAACTAAAACAGCTGAAATTTTAAAAATTATACATATATAATTGACATATCAAACACAAGAAAATACAATCAGATGATGTTGTTAGTGTTGTGTTTTAAATTATCTTAACTAGGTTAAACATTCTCATAAATAGCATGTTACTTATGATGTTGATGTTTGGCCAGATCCTTTTTTCTACCTTTTATTCAACTGTGAACAAGCCCAGAAAATTACTACAGATGTTAAGTGGGGAATAAAATTGTTTACATATGTATTTATTATATGCACTGATTTATGACCTGTATATTTAATTGTACTGGTTGGATTTTCAAAGCAGCTTACTGAACATCACTTTTCGTTTTTAATTATCAATAGCTTGTCATAATGTTGTAATGGACTTTACATAAACAGTCACTATAATTATTATTTGGCTTTTGCATTGTGAGTTTAGAGGTTTTGTTCCCTCGGTGCTGTTTAGGCGAGAGCTGGTCGCAGAAAGAAGAATGTAAAAACATTTTTTTGGAGTTATGACATGACACACTCCTACTTACTATATTTGACGTTAACAATTGTGCAATGGTTGTGAAACGCATTAATAAGCATTAAGCAATTTAGGGGCAGCTGGGTGGCTCAGTTGGTTAAGCGTCCGACTTCGGCTCAGGTCGTGATCTCACAGTTTGTAAGTTCGAGCCCTGCATCAGGCTCTGTGCTGACAGTGCAGAGTCTGGAGCCTGCTTCGGATTCTGTGTCACCCTCTCTCTCTGCCCCTCCCCCATTCACACTGTGTCTCTCCCTCTCAAAAATAAACAAACATAAAAATGTTTTTTTTTTTAAATACGCGTTAAGCAATAACTGGTTTGAAGTGCCCTGTGCATTAGTAGGACTGTAGGGGCCAATGCTCTGCTGGCGACGGCAGAGGACTAGGAGATGCCTAACATGATCTATGCTGTGCATGGCTGCTTTTGGAAAACACGTGAAAAGATCATTCTTGAATAGCATGTAACATCTGAACTCATCAAACTTCATTATCTTTTAAGATCTGAACTCAGGCAATAAAATTTAATCTCACATGGAAACTGGAATACAGCTTTCAACCCTGGGGCAATTTTTAAAAGTTCTTCTTTGAACATTTTATCAGTTGTCAATTACTTATTAATGAAAATTCTATGACAAGATCACAGAGGGCTTGATAAGGAGGAGAAGCAGAAACACCCCATGCTGTCTTTTCTTTGAGAGGCCTCCCAGGCAATCCCTGATGCTCTCCGCTGTGCTAGCTGTCAACAAGAAGAGAAGTTATTGTCAAGGGACACTCAGCACCATGGAATAGCGTTCTAACCCCCTTTGTATTAAGGGGCCATGTTTCCATTTTGTCCCACCAATAGCATTTGATAGGTACTCAAATACTTGTTAAACTGAATAGGTAAAGAATTTTAAGAGGAAGTTATTAGGGTTATAATCGGAACCTTTAGTCCAAACAAATTTCTAATGGTCCTAAATAAAATGCTAACAGATGTAACAACAATCTTAGACATTTTGTTGGTGTTTTACAATGTACAATGCCCTTTCAAGTTATTTATGTCATTTGATCTTTGATCTTTGATTAACTATTCCCATTTTTCCAAATAGAAGTAAACTCAGAGACACTGGTTAATTTGCCCAAGGCTTCATTGTCACTGGTGAAGCTAACTTTACGCAGACTTAATTTTGGTCCAAATGCTATCATTCACTGGATACTTTTGAAATATTTTGTCCCATTTGGTTATAGGTTTATCCTATACAATTGTCAAGAGTTATTAGTTGACACTCTTAAAGCTATATTTTCAACAATTTGGCTCAAATGCAGTCCCCAAATTGTTGTTTGAATAACATTCTAACTTTGTAGAATAGAATGAATAACATTCTAACTTTGTAGAATCATCAAGATAGACTGGCTTAACCCTTGATTTTATAAAAGAATATCAACACTAACTATTTGGTTGATCTTAAAGTATTTGACTGGAACCTCCTTCAATTAATGTAACTTTATATCTGCATCTACTGACACAGAAATGATCTAAGGTGAAGTAAGTCATCAATTCTGATTTTTTTATGCAGGTTTTATTCAGGGGTTGAACTAAAATCTAAGAAAGCAACATCCTTGGGCATCACTTAGATTCACAGGAGACTGGTTTCCCTGAGTTGCTTTCTACTATCATGAAACTGACTTTGAGGGGAAGACACAACAACAAGTAGCCTTATAAAATCAAGATCTACATTTGTTGCAGGGATATTACTGAGGTCATTATATACTATGTCTTTAAGTGTTCCCTACATGCAGTCCACTGGGTAATTTCTTTCAGAACTGAGTTCTATACAGTCTTTGCTTGGCCTGAGAAACTCTGAATTTTCTTCTTTTGGGCAATAAATACTATGCAACTGACTTTTCTCTTAGGCTATGTTTTCCAAGAACTCAAAGCCAAATTTGTGTCCCACCTGTAGCCAGTTATGTTGAACTATACTATATGTTGAAATAGTCTCCTAACTATTTGTGTGTGTGGGGGGGGTGTGTTTGCACCACACTTTAATTTTATCTGGTCCTGATTTTTAATTTATTTTTGACTATTACAGTTTATGTGTTGCCTAAAAGCACCCTCAAATTCTTTATACTCTCAAAGCATGAAAAAAACCCCACCAAAACCCCCAATTAAATTGTAAATTTTAAATGTTTTCATATACTCTTTTTCTTAAAATGCCATTGGCTGATTTGTTTGCCTCTGTTGGAAAAAAAAAAAGACCCTAAACTGTTTGTGAGAGTTATGAATAGCCACAGAGCCCCGAGAGTATAAAACTACAACTTTTGTTTGACAAGCAGTTTCTCAGTTGGGTGGATCTAATCTCTTTTCTCCGATTTAGGGATATCCATTGCTTTGCATTCCAACTAGGGTCCAGCTTCTGCACATGGGTCTTCCAGAATTACAAGATGTTTGCCAACAAGGCACTTGGCATCAGGGCTATGAGTCGTGTTTACTCTGCTGTCTATGGACTTGGTTGCCAAACCACTACAAGTGAACACCCAGGAGGGTTTGTGCTATTGGGAGGCATTTCTACCGTTTCGAGACTTTGAGACAACTATATGCACGTTTAAGATCTGATGTTTTCTTTTCCATATTGTCAGAAGGATGTCACACCCTCATTAAGATGTGTGTAGTCTTAGTATCAGTTGAATTCCTATTGCTGTTATAAGCATAGTAAAGCTCATCCTTCTAGAGGTGGCTTAGAGAAAACTATGGTTAAACTATTTATAGGATAAATATTCATAAACATACTTGATGGTTGATTAAATAAAAAAGAATACAAGATTGCAGTGATAAAAGAAAGTGGGCAAATGGTGACCTCTTCACTCATTACAATCTGAGTAACCATTCCTACTCCTTCCTCCAACCAACAAATACTTATTGACAACATTCTTTGTGACAGGCAACTTCTATTCTCTTTCCAGCATGAAAACAGTGGATATTTACAAACTAAACTCCCAACGAAGGTGTTAGGTAACGGTGGTATCTATAAAATAGACACACTTTCATAAAAGTTTTACATCTAAACATGAATATCTTTTATTATTATTATTATTATTATTATTTCATTTAAATCCAAGTTAGTTAACATACAGTGTAATAATGGTTTCAGGAGTCGAATTTAGTGATTTATCACTTACATATAACACCCAGTGCTCATCCCAACAAGTGCCCTCCTTAATACCCATCACCCATTTAGCCCATCCCCTCACCCAACACCCATCCAGAAGCCCTCAGTTTGTTCTCTGTGTTTAAGAGTCTCTTATGGTTTGTTGGGGCGCCTAGGTGGCTCAGTCCGTTAGGCATCCTACTTTGACTCAGGTCATGATTTCATGGTTCATGGGTTCGAGCCCCGCTTCAGGTTCTGTGCTGACAGCTCAGAGTCTGGAGCTTGCTTCAGATTCTGTGTCTCCCTGTCTCTCTGCCTTACCCCCCCACTTCTGCTCTCTCTCTCTCTCTCTCTCTCAGAAATAAATAAACATTAAAATTAAAAAAAGAGTCTCTTATGGTTTTTCTCCCTCTTTGTTTTTACCTTATTTTTCCTTCCCTTCCCCTATGTTCATCTGTTTTGTTTCTTAAATTCCACATATGAGTGAAATTGTATGATATTTATCTTTCTCTGACTGACTTATTTTGCTTAACATTGTAATTCTAGTTCCATCCACTTTGTTGCAAATGGCAAGATTTCATTCTTTTTGATTGCTGAGTAATATTCCATTGTATGTATATACCACTTCTTTTCTATCCATTTGTCAGTTGATGGACATTTGGGCTCTTTCCATAATTTGGCTACTGTTTATAGTGCTTCTATAAACATTAGAGTGCATGTACTCCTTCAAATCAGCATTTTTGTATCCTTTGGATAAATACCTAGTAGTGCAATTGCTGGGTCGTATGGTAGTTCTACTTTTAATTTTTTGAGGAAGCTCCATACTGTCTTCCAGAGTGGCTGCACCAGTTTGCATTCCCACCAGCAGCACAAAAGAGTTCCCCTTTCTCCTCATCTTCACCAACATCTGTTGTTTCCTGAGTTGTTAACTTTAGCCATTCTGACAGGTATGAGGTAGCTCATTGTGGTTTTAATTTGTATTTCCCTGATGATGCGTGATGTTGAGCATCTTTTCATGTGTCTGTTGGCCATCTGGATGTCTTCTTTGGAAAACTGTCTATTCATGTCTTTTGCCCATTTTTTTCACTCAATTATTTGTTTTTTGGGTATTGAGTTTGATAAGTTCTTTATAGATTTTGGATATTAACCCTTTATCTGATATGTCATTTGCAAATATCTTCTCCTATTTCATAGGTTGCCGTTTAGTTTTGTTGATTGTTTCCTTTGCTGTGCAGAATATTTTTATCTTGATAAGGTCCCAATAGTTTGTTTTTGCTTTTGTTTCCCTTGCCTCTGGAGAATGTCTAGTAGGAAGTTGCTGTGGGCAAGGTGAAAAAGGTTGTTGACTCTTCTCTCTAGGATTTTGATGGTTTCTTGTCTTATATTTAGGTCTTTCATCCATTTTGAGTTTATTTTTGTGTACAGTGTAAGAATTCTTCTGCATGTCGCTGTCCAGTTTTGCCAGCACCATTTGCTAAAGAGACTTCTGTTGGATATTCTTTCCTGCTTTGTCAAAGATTAATTGGCCGTACGTTTGTGGGTCCATTTCTGGGTTCTCTTTTCTTTTCCATTGATCTATGTGTCTGTTTTTGTGCCAGTACCACACTGTCTTGATGATTACAGCTTTGTAGTGCAGCTTGAAGTCTGGAATTGTGATGCCTCTAGCTTTGGTTTTCTTTCTCAGGATTGCTTTGGTTCTTCAGGGTCTTTTCTGGTTCCATACAAATGTTAGAAAAATAAAATTATTTATTCTAGCTCTGTGAAGAATACTGGTGGGTGTAGAATGCTTTGTATAGGATCACCATCTTAATGATATTTGTTCTTCCAATCCATGAGCATGGAATGTTTTTCCATTTCTTTGTGGCTTCTTCAATTTATTTCATAAGCCTTCTACAGTTTTCAGCATACAGATCTTTTATCTCTTTGGTTAGGTTTATTCCTAGGTATTTTGTGGTTTGGGGTGCAATTGTAAATGGGATAGATTCCTTAATTTCTCTTTCTGCTTCTTCATTATTGGTGTATAGAAATGCAACCAATTTCTGTACGTTGATTTTATATCCTGTGACTTTGCTGAATTCATGTATCAGTTCTAGCGGTTTTGTTTTTTGTTTTTTGTTTTGGTGGAATCTTTAAGGTTTTCCACATAGAGTATCATGTCATCTGCAAAGAGTGGAAGTTTGACTTCTTCCTTGCTGATTTGTCTTTGATTTATTTTTGTAGTCTGATTGCCGAGGCTAGGTCTTTCAACACTATGTTGAACAATAGTGGTGAGAGTGGACATTCCTGTCATGTTCTTGACCTTGGGGGAAACCTTGAGCTTTTCCCCATTGAGGATGATATTAGCTGTGGGTCTTTCATATATGGCCTTTTGGTATTGAGGTATAAATATGAATATCTTTAATGAGACTGACTGGGGTATTTATCATTTGAGTTAGTTAACTCTTAGTTATTCACTGGATGATTTCTGAAATTCCTCAGAATTTTAATTTTCCTCCTGCTGATAGACCAAAATAATATTTCTTCTTATTAAAAAAATGGATATGTGCTTATTTTAATATATCTACAATATTGAAAACATGAAGCAAATGAACATTACCCACAACCCTAGCTCTCATAGGTAAATACTCCTAATATTCTGCTCTATTACATTCTAATATTTTGCATATTTACATATTTTTGTTTGGGGAGGACAATTTTGCTTTTGGGAACAATTTTATGCCTTGATTTTTTTCCTCATGGATTTATTTTCTGAACATATCACATATTATTAAAAATTATTGGAAGAATTTTTAAAAAATATTTGAATATTCTATCAAATAATACTTATTAAATACCATAATTAATTTGAATAATGACTATTTAGATTATATCACTCTTCGCTACTGTTAAAAATACTGATAGGGCTTCTGAGGGGCTCAGCCAGTTGAGTATCCCACTCTTGATTTCATCTCAGGTCATGATCCCAGGGTTGTGGAATCAAACCCCAAGTCAGGCTCCATGCTGAAGCATGGAGCCTGCTCAAGACTCTGTCTCTCTCCCTCTGCCCTTCTCTCCTACTCGTGCTGTCTCTCTCTCTCTCTCAAAAAACAAAAAATACTGTGAGAATTAAAAGTTATTTCAATATCTGATCTTCTATGAATAAATTTAAATAAAATGGCAGTGGCATTTGATATAATAACTGCTGAATTTAGTCATTTCTCTTTTTACTTGTACCAAGAACTTTGGTTCCTGACGGATTAAATGTTTCATGGATTAAAAACTCTGATTTTCTGAAAATGTTTGTTGATGTAGTAAATCAACATTCACATGTGGATGAAGAAAGCAATATTCCTAGCAAGCACAACATCATCTGTTTCTTAAATATTTGGCATTTCCAGGCCAGCATGAAGCATGAGCATTTAGAGACCATGGTTGTGATGAAATAAGCAATGTGGGCTAAAGTCATTTATACCATTTTCCCTTGAAGCCTTCCCTTTCCCCTGAGATGGTCATTTTATTATTTTCTATTTTCCTTTCTGATGAAATGCACTTGTATAATCCAACATGATAAAGCTGGAGGTTCAAAATTATCATTCATAAATCAGATTTGCAACATACCAGGAGTGAAGCAGCCTTGGGGAGGGAAATGCAGAACTGTTTGTGCGTCTCCCACATGTGAACCAGTAATTAACCTGGTGGGACCGAAGGGCTTCTGGAGGCTTTACAAGTGGTCCTTCAGACTTCACAGAGAATAGAGGCGTAAGTGTGAAATTCTGTAAAAGAAAGACTTTGCACCTATTGCTTTTGCCTACAGAACACAATGTGACGATTTTGTTCTAAGGCAAGTAAGTCGTTAGGATCTGTATTACTTGCAAGAACCATGGTGTTGTTAAATAGCAAGCACGTGCCAAAATTCTGTTTCACCTGAAACTCTTCCCACAGGCTGTCATGTCGGGATCATGTAACCAAGCCAAGTGAAGATTTGGCAAATGTATGTTTATTCTCTTTAATATAAAGACATATCACATCCATCGGGCCCTAAATGGATAGTTCGTTGCTTAAACAACGTGTTTAACTTTTCTTCAACTTACCAAAGAAAGGTCATTCTTAGAGAGGTATTTTATTCTATGTGACTTCAGTGCAGTCTTAGATGACCGTATGAGTCCATCCATTCTACAGGCTCTCCATACAAATGCCAAGATAAATCTCCTATCAAATAAGAATGTTTTCCCAGCTTAAATTGGAGGCAGCTCTCACAGCAACTAGAACTGGGAGAAGGTGAGCAGTGGTGCAAGTAGTTTGTCAAACAGTTTAAGAGTGCTCTTACAAGAGGAGTTTGGAGTTCTGTCATATGAGTCTTTCCCCGGGGTCATTTAGGAAGCATATGACTGTGAGGGCTCTGTGCATTGCAATCAGAGAGAGGATCATACAACGTGGTGTTAGAAGTCCATAGACTCTAGAATCAGAAAGGTCTGGGTTTGCATACTGAACGTTTGACCTTGAACAACATCTACAAAATGGGAATAATAATAACTCTGAGTAATTCTTGTGAAAAATATATTAAATAATGTATGCAATATATCCAATGCAGTGGCTATCTATACTAATTGCTCAATAAAATGGTGGCTATTATTATTTTATAATAATAGATATATCCCATTATTTAATAAAGATCACTCTAATAGGAAGGGCAGTGACTTTTATCTGATGTTTGTGACCCCTTGCAGATATTCCAGAGGGCAGTGACTTGCAAAAGTTGCCTGTCATGTAAATCAAAAGCCTACGATCTCTTCAAAGCAAAGATTTCTCCATTCATTGTGAAATAGATGTCTTAACAGAAGCTGTTAGCAGAGAGGCTGATCAGTAACAAAAATTGATCTATTTGTTGCTAGGGACAGCAATTGGAAGGTAAGAGCCTCCACCCACAGAATAGAGTTCCTATCCTCGAGTTTCATACAGACAATTCAGAAATTGTCTTTTATCTTTTTCATTAAAAAAAAACCCAAAAGAGAAATTAATATTTATTAATTAACTAGAAAACGGGATTTGGAGCTCCTGCTCTTGAAGGGTGAATTAGTCCAGGGGAGGTGGGGCGTCGGGACACAGCTTCCAAAGTGCCCTGTGATGGAAGCAGGGCTGCCTAGTCCTTTAAGGCTCCTAGCCTGGAGCCACAGTGCATGCATGCTGGGAGCCATACCAAGTGTAGACCATGGATTTTTTTCCTTTTGGGGCTATGGGTGTTTATCAGGAACAGAAGGCACATTCCAGTATTTAAACCAGTAAGTCTCAACTATGTTGCATACGGGGATTTCCTGGAGATGTTTTAGGAATACCAATGACTGGCTCCCCACATCAGACCAAATAGATAAAAACTCACCTCCAGGGGCCAGGGCCTCCGTACGGCATATTTTGGTTTAGGCTAGTGGATACCAAACTTCAGCATGCTGACGCTTCTGACGAATCACTTGAAGGGCTTGTTAAAGCAGATTACTACCCTACATCTAACATAGTGCTTTTTCATAGTATAGGTGCTCAAAAAATAGCTGAAGAGTATCAGATTTACATTTGAAAAGAACAGCCTTCTAGAACAGAATTGATTTCCTGGTGTCCGTGGATAGGTTTGGTCATTCTTGAGCTCCTAAAACTAGCTGCAATAGTTCATGGGTTTGTTCGAGGACAGTTCCTTATCTTCATCAGATTCTTCAGGGGCGTGGATAGGGGGCCCATGACCTAGAAATGTGATAAGACACTCTAATGAGCATTAAGTGTTATTTTCCTTTAGGCTTTGTTTTCATGAAGAGTAAAAAAAAAAAAAAAAAAAAGTAATCTTTTGTTTTCAAAAATAAAACCAAACTTCAGTATTCACAAGCACAAAAAATCATTTCATCTTGTTAAAAATAATAAATCAGCCACTAAAGGCATGAGACTCTTCACCTAAGAGCCTTTGCCCATCATTTGTTCTGCCCACGCTTGTTTTACCTGGAACAGAATTTATTGCAGGTTGAAAAATAAAGGGTAAGACTCTTGACTCTCCAAGGCAGAGATATTATCTTGCCATCTTTGTCCCCCTAGGACCTGCCCAGGAAAGGCATACCATGATGGGCTAAAAGCAGAATGATAATGATAATACACATTACCCAATTCTGGAAAAGCATACAAGGAAACGTCAATAAAGTATCATCTTATTGCACTCTGTAGTTGTGAATTGGAAAACTTCTTGGACTATTTTTCACATATGTGTTTTTATTTTTTTTTTCCTTTCTTCCAGCCAGTACTTGCCTTTCAAGAGTCAAAGATTCACCTTCAAAAGACAATCTTCTTCCTAAATGCATTTCCCTTTGCAAAGTATATGACAATTTTTAATTTTTTTTTTTTTTACAATGCTTGGCTCTTAGAAACTAATACCTTCATTTTATTGCTGTTTTGGGTACATACATTAATGTTACTCTGTTATAGCATATGAAATAGAATAGCATTATAATTATAGTTAAGAAAAAAGCTGTGAGGGGCACCTGGGTGGCTCAGTTGGTTAAGTGTCCGATTTCGACTCAGGTTATGATCTCACAGTTTGTGAGCTCGAGTCCCACATTGGGCTCTGTGCTTGATAGCTTAGAGCCTGGAGTCTGCTTCAGATTCTGTGTCTCTCTCTTGCTCTCTGCCCTCCCCCCAACCCCCGCTCACACTCTCTCTCTCTCTCTCTCAAAAATAATAAAATAAACATTAAAAATTGTTTTAAATGTTAAAAAAGTGATTTTTTAAAGTTATTTATTTATTTATTTATTTATTTATTTATTTATTTATTTTGAGAGAGCAAGAATAGGAGAAGGGCAGAGAGAGAGAGAGAGAGAGAGAGAGAGAGAATCCCAACCAGCTCCACATGGTCAGTGCGGAAACCAATGTGAGGCTCAAACTCAAGAACCTTGAGATCATGACCCGAACCAAAATCAAGAGTCAGACACTTAACTAATTGAGCCACGCAGGCTCCCACAGAGCTGTGATTCTAAGGAGAAGAGACCCTAACCAATGGCCAAAACCCCTAATGCAGTTCTTTCTATACCAAATATTTCTCAGATTTACATACAACTTAGAGAAATTATCTCTTGTTCCATAAAGGGTCAAGTGAAGGCTCTATTGACTAGTATTTTTACAATGGCAACTATTCACCAGGGTGCCAAAAAATATAGCAGTAATCTGCACCTTTCATAGTGCTCTCGCTCACTCGCTCTCTCTCCATAGTGCTCTCTCTCTCACTTTCTCTCTCTCTCAATGTGTAGATGGAAATGGCCTCAAAGAATTTTATTTTTTTAATTTACTTATTTAAATTCAAGTTAGTTAACATACAGTGTAGTGTTGGTTTCAGTATTAGTGTTTCATTAGTTTTCAGCATTAGTGTTTCATCACTTACACATAACATCCAGTGCTCATCCCAACATGTGCCCTCCTTAGTACCCATCACCCATTTAGCACATCCCCCCACCCAACACCCCTCCAGCAACCCTCAGTTTGTCCTCTGTGTTTAAGTCTCTTATGGTTTGCCTCCCTCTCTGTTTTTATCTTCTTTTTCTTTCCCTTCTCTTATGTTCATCTATTTTGTTTCTTAAATTACACACTTGAGTGAAATCATATGGTATTTGCCTTTCTTTGACTTATTTTGCTTAGCATGATACATTCTAATTCCATCCACATTGTTGCAAATGGAAAGATTTCATTTTTTTTTTGATTTCTGAATAATATTCCATTATATATACCACATCTTCTTCATCCGTTCATCACTTGATGGACATTTGGGCTCTTTCCATAATTTGGCTATTGTTGATAGTGCTGCTGTAAACATTGGTGTGGGCCTCAAAGAATTTTAAATACATGCATAGTTTATCCATAAAATTGATCATTCTGTACATGGAGTTCTGTGGTTTCTTTTAAAACTTTACAATGCATCACAAACATTTTTTCCATTAGTAAAGATCTACCTTTTCCTTTTGAAAGACTGCAGAGTATTCCATTGTGTGAATACACAATACTTGGATTCTTTTAACCAAATCCTTATTTAGACTGTTTCCAATTTTTCCCTGTGGTAAACATAGCAATGGACCTTTGTGTAAGCACAGCTTTATGCCCTTGTCTTTCAGAGGGTTAGTGTACCTATCATTAAAGTTTTCTTCCTTCTATCCCCAGTGGTCAAAAGTCCTGGATCTTATCTATGTCTATCACCTAGCAGCCATAGAACCTGGGAGAAATGACTTTGTTATTTCTTCTGTAAAATGGAAACACCAATCACTGCCTCTCACATATGTGGCACGGAAGGGAAAAAATGGAGGTGAACATGTTTTGCAGACCCTCTACTCATCAGTATTTTGCATCTTTTGTCTCCTACACGGAATGCATAGTTTTCGTTCATGATATCCAGTTTTACCCTGAACACTCAGTAAACGCTCACTGAATGAAAAAACCTGTGAACGGCATCTACCAGCACTCCTCACACTGTTCTGGGCACTGCCTGCCAGCGAGTGACCTGGTGCACTACTCCCTGGGACCATCTCCCTGGCCTAGTGCATTAAAACCTGTGTGTAAAGGTGAGGGCAGAAGTAGACCTGGATTATGACTCTTCTCAAACCTCCCAGGTGATTGGGAGACAGATGAAAATTTAGAACCGTTGGGCCAGGCTAACACTGTCATCGGCAGTCATCATTTAGAGCTCCCAGGTAGGAAAGGGTCACACTACCTCTTTGAGTAGAGGAGAAGCAAGTTCAATACAGGGAAGTGTCCCCTACCTGTTTTACTGACTTAAGTCCCATCACAGGGTCCTGAGAGATCCATCACAGAATAGGCATAATACCCAAATAGACAGTAAATTTCTTGTAAATCAATTTCCCAAGAGGAGCTTCAGCTTTTTATTAAGTTTTAGGGTGTGTGAATGTCGGGATCTAGATGAATAAAGCATTACCTGTCATGACTGCTAACAGTCACACTGCATGTGAGCTGTGCAAAATGTCCCTGTGGAAATGGAAAACTAGGCCAGTCCTTTCTGAGTAATGAAGGCCATGAATAATGCACAGAGAAGGTAGTTTCTTTTCATATAGTTCTTACCGTGCTAATATTTGTGACCACTTTAGAAGGTAGAAAATGCAGAGAAAAGAAGAGGGGGGAATACATTAAAAATGCATCAAGCAAAAAAATATCAAATCAAGCCAAGTTCAACAACTAGTCCTTGCTTTCTCATCTGGTGTGGTAAATGGCTACATGAGAGAATGATGAATAAAATCATTTCTCTGAAGATTCGGTAACAAGAATAGCTCACGATGGGAGAGCTTGGTTAGTGTCTAAGCTGGGTCAAGTGTTTACATATAGTATTTGATTAAACCTCATTAGTTTGCCAATCAATACAATGTTTTTAATAAAATTAAATGTGGAACGAAGTTAAGAAAACATGAACAAGGGCTGCAGATACTTCAAGCCAGCAGTCAAGCCAGAAATCTTGGCTTGTCCTAAAGGTTATTAGCTTCAGTATCTATGACGTCATTTGCCAGATGACTTTATTGGACAAGGCTGTGGTTTGGTAAGCCACCAGGTGAACTACTCTGGGGAGTGTAAGGTAGTCCTCTTGGGAAAGAAAAACAAACACGTTTGGAACATCTAGTGCTGTTTGATATTGTCACCAGTGACGCTGAGGACAGAGCCGTGAACATTCCCATCAGAATTAAGGGAAATAGATGTCAGTCAGTTAATATTTGACTATCCTGTTTGTGTAGTACATAATATAAGGCATCTTGTAGAAGGTGGGTTCGTATCTCAAAGGAGCTTACAATCTATGTGGGGGGTGGGGTGGGGGGAAAGGTATTAATTCCCAAATATTTTTATTTTTAAGCTTGTATGTTAACCCTCAAAAGTGGCCCGAGCATTACAGACTAGTGGGTGGGAATCAAGAGATGAAAAACAAAGGTAGCGAGGCTCATGGAGCCAGTTGGAAGGGGTCCCAGCCTCAAGGGGGATGGTTAGGCATAAGCTGGATGGTTAGGGAGTCACGGAGAGCATCTGAGACCACCTCTGCTGGAAAAGAGCACAAGAGAAAGAGGAGAAAATTAAGCTTCTGGTTACCAGCCTTGTCCCAGTCACATTATGCTTTAACTCCCCAGATCTGTGTCTGAGGGTTCAGTACTGTCTTCTCTCTGCCCCACAGGCCTCATAGGAGCCCCCAGACCCCCACCTTCCTTTTCCTTCTTCCTGAATCTATGCAGCCTGACTGCAGCTCCTTCAGTGCTGGCGCCCCTCAGAGGCACCAGCAAGGCGTGGCATTCCCAGCCTCCCAGAATCCAGTGTTCTGCTTCCTTCCCAACTTTGACCTTCCCTGGAAGTCTGAGTGTGCCCAGGATGCCACTGTGCACCGATGTTCTCTTGGAAATCAGCCGTCCCCTCCTTTCAATAACCTATTATAACTGGACAGGAGTTTGATTCCAGTGGTGACCAAGGAGCGCTCCTGCCTATTCATATAAATGGTGATGGCAATAGGAGCAATGTTTCTTAGTCCAGCTCCCATGTTCTGAGCAGTGAGCTAAGTGATATGTGACAAGGATCACGGTATCAGAAGCAGGCAAGGGTCTGTCATGTGGTCACTTCTGCTGACATTCATTGTTCCATTAGTTTCTTGGCCGCTTCTGCTCTTGGGCAGCCAGGTCTACAAAGCTCATTCTGTCCTCCTGTGTCACCCCAAGTCTTCTCCAGATGCACTCCCTCCTTAGCTATGTCTCCTCTAGAGTACAATAAAACCCACACCTCTGCTAATGACATCCTCCGTGTTCTGTTTTGGCAGAAACATTAGTGTGTGCATTCTCCCAGTTTGCTCTTGATACTCAAAGATGAGATTTTTGGACTTCTAACAGACAACTCACTGAATTTCTTGGTACCCTAAAATATCTGGATCTTGAAATTGAAAATTGTGTTTTGAAGATGAACATCTCCCTTATTGAGGGGTTTAAAGAATCTCAGTAGGAACCCCAAAGTCAATAGTTTGACTCTTTGTCCCATTCCTATCTCCTATACCCAAAGCCATCTTTGCAGCCAGAATGAAGGGTGGGGGGGAGGATATTGAGACTAGGAAATTCTGACATTGGGTAGAAGGCTACACCCCATCGAGTTGAATATCTGCAATTACCATCCTGTACAAGGGAGGAGCAAAACAGAGAATTCAAAACTTGGTTGCTTTTTTCTTTTCTTTTCTTTTCTTTTCTTTTCTTTTCTTTTCTTTTTTTCCTTTTCTTTCTTTTCTTTTTTTGAAGCAAAGTAATGAGGATAAAACAAATGTCAAGGACAGGCTGAGAGAGTGGGTCAAAGATAATTTATTACTGATGAAGTAAGGACAGATGGTACATTCTTTTTCCTCACTCTTTGTATTTAGTATTGTTTAATCATTATTTTTTCATAAAGAGTATTTAGGTCAGAGTTCTTAGTTGTAAGCATGAAAAACATACTCTGGCCAATTAAGCAGAAAAAGAAATTTGTTAAAGACTCCCAGGCAGCTCAGAGAAACGTTGGATGAGCTGGAAAAACAGGCTCAAGGCTCTGGGCACACGGCCCCAAACATCACTGCAGAGGGGGCCTGACGAAGGGACCCTCCCTGTGACCACCGCCCACAGAGCACCAGATGCTACCAGTCACCCTGTTGCCACCAAGTGGACTTTACCAAATCTGCAAATGACATAGTCACCCACGCCACTTTTGCACCACAGACTGATCTTTGAAGCGCTCAAAAGCCTCACACTCCTGCCATCAAAAGGGATATTATGCAGAACTCCTTCCCCAAGCACTGTCTGCCAGTTCAGCTTGATTGGAGGTATGCCAATGCCATTTTGCAAGAGGAGTGGGGCATGAGAATCCATTTTTCTGGCTCTATCTACCCTTATGAGGATACAGAGTCACTAGAATATGGTGAAACTGTTCAAAAGATGGATTAGGGAACTCAATACAGTTAGAAAAAGGCAGAGCCCTTAACCTCCATCACAGGAAACATGACAGCTACCCTACAGGCAGCCCTGAAATATCCCCCCATCAACACCAAGAGTCAGGCGGTGAAGGCTCGAGCAGGCAGCATCGTCTTGAAGGGGCGCACCTCTTTTAAAGCTAATGATATTGGGGCGCCTGGGTGGCGCAGTCGGTTAAGCGTCCGACTTCAGCCAGGTCACGATCTCGCGGTCCGGGAGTTCGAGCCCCGCGTCGGGCTCTGGGCTGATGATAGCTCAGAGCCTGGAGCCTGTTTCCGATTCTGTGTCTCCCTCTCTCTCTGCCCCTCCCTCGTTCATGCTCTGTCTCTCTCTGTCCCAAAAATAAATAAACGTTGAAAAAAAAATAAATAAAGCTAATGATATTGAAAAGGCTGTTCAATCCCTGGACAAGAATGGTGTGGATCTTTTAATGCAGTACATTTACAAAGGCTTCCAGAGCCCTGGGACAGTGGCAGTGCCGTGTTATTGCAATGGCATGGAAAGACACTTGCTGCCAGAGGAGTGGGGTCCACTGTTCGAGTGTGGACTGCAAGGAAAAACGTGTAGTCCAGCAGGGTCTGGGTCTCTCCTGTGGGTGTGGGAGTTGCTGGTACAAAGACCAAAACAACCAAACGCCACTGTGGCCCTTGGCAGTGTAGTATGTTTCTCTCGGCTTTGCCTTCTTGCTTCTTTTTTCATATCTGTAAAGAAGGAAACTACATATCAATTTTCCTTTCATGAAAATTGGGATAATACAGAGGAAACGTTTCAACGTGAGTGTTTCATGCTCTCAAAACTATTTTGGTGATGTGTATTCCTCTCTGTATGTCATATAATTTGCCTTCCAGCTTAATCGTGCAATTTTAACCCCTGTTGGCTGGTGGGTTTTTTGTTGTTGTTGTTGCTTGTTTTGCATTTTTTTGAGGTGTTTTGTTTTGTTTTTGACTAACAGTGAGAAAGTTGATCTGAATTTGAGGCCAATTTCCTAACTCCTTGCTAGCCAGGAAATGATCTTTACCAAAAATATCTTTGAGAAACTGGTAGCTATTAACATTGCAAAACTGGACCATAATTCCCTTCTTTTTTTTTTTAATTTTTTTTTCAACGTTTATTTATTTTTGGGACAGAGAGAGACAGAGCATGAACGGGGGAGGGGCAGAGAGAGAGGGAGACACAGAATCGGAAACAGGCTCCAGGCTCCGAGCCATCAGCCCAGAGCCCGACGCGGGGCTCGAACTCACGGACCGCGAGATCCTGACCTGGCTGAAGTCGGACGCTTAACCGACTGCGCCACCCAGGCACCCCGTATAATTCCCTTCTTTAAGCAAAATGTGTTTCTGGAACAGGTGGTACATGAACAGCGCTACCGAGTTCCAGCTTTGTTTGTGCTTATCTCAAGGTCACGTGAGCTTAAGTATGCCTCTTCCTCTCTGCATCCATTAAGCATGGCCTCCCTATTTCTCAATGGTCTCCAGGGTCCAGAGCAAGAAGTCTTGCTCTACAAAAATGTATCTCTGAAGTGCCAGAGCCTGTTTGGCATGAGCATAAAACTTTGTTCTAATAATATGACCCTATTTGGGGAAACTACTCCAAATCAGAAAAAGTGTGAAAACTTTGATGAAGTTCAAACTCTGGGCAGCCTCTGAATGAGATGCTGTTTTCTTTATAATAGTTGCCTTAGCCATTATGAGGTATATAACAAGTATTTGATATGCCTTGTTAATGTCTTCAGTATTCTTCAGGATAATTAGGATCTTAAAAGTTTTGGTTCAGATCCAGACACATAAACATTCTGTATTTTAGCTCAGTGGTTTTTAAAAAAGGAAAATGCTGTACAGCAAACAGTGTTTACTTACTGGACAAACCAATTGGGTTCTCAAAAAAAAAAAAAAATGACTGGTGCTTATAAAAAGTTAGTATTCAGTAACTCCAAAACAAACCACCTGGATGCATATGGCCAAGAAGGAAATCAGCTGTGTTTTGTGTTTACATTGGACACCGGTTTCATAATCACTGTCTTACGTGAAAATTGTGGGGAAATTCTACAACCTCTTTGCTGTTTGTGAGATCTGCTTTTTGTTTTGTTTCATTAAAATTATAAAGTTCAGAAACTAAGAAAAAGAAGAAAGAAAAAGGGAGAGATACAGCACTGTGGGGAGATCCCCAGGATATAGAGTTATTATAAAAGCAAGGGAGAAGAAAAATAAAAAACATGCTACATTTTGGGTAGAAAAGGAGGGCAATAAGAAAAAAATATGCACTTGCAAAAATGAACACTGGCAGGATAAAAAAGAAATCATTAAAAATGGTCGCCTAGGGTGGGGAGAGACAAGGAACAAGGTGGACGATGAAAGTGAGGCTTCTCATCTGGGTCTGATTTCTGAGTCACTACCCACTAAAATTAGCATTTCTTGTAAATCCCGATGGCTGAAGTGGAAAGCAAAGCAAAACAAATGAACCTAATTGTATATTAAATTCCTAGAGTCACTCCACAGAGGAAAGATGGATTTTTTTTTTAATTTTTAAAAAATATTTATTTTGAGAGAGAGAGAGAGCAAGGGGAAAGGCAGACAGAGAGGGAGAGAGAAAGTCCCAAGCAGGCTCTGCAGCGTCAGCACAGAGCATGACGCAGGGCTCGATGTCACAAACTGTGAGATCATGACCTGAGCCGAAACCAAGAGTCAGATGCTCACCTGACTGAGCCACCCAGGCGCCCTAGGAAAGATGTATTTTAAGAAACTTTAAAATAATGTACCTTGACTGGGATGCATTCTAATAAAGAAAAAAAAAAGAAGAAGAAAATCTACAAAAGTTTTTTCAAAACATTTTTTAGTAGTAATACTGTTTTTTTTTTTTGGTATTGTTTTTAAAAGCATTTCTTTATATTGTAAGATAAAAGATAAGGGGACTGAGATAAAGAATTAGGTAAAAATGCTGTATTGCTATGATTCGATTGAAAATACTAATATGAACTCACTTTTTAAATATATATAAAGTTTAAATATATATATACATGTATTATATGTACTATATATACATATGTGTGTGTGTGTGTGTGTGTGTGTGTATATGTATATATATAAACTTTCATTACTGAAAATCCAAGATGTAATGTCACTGCATTCTCATCTTGCCATTTCAGAACAGTGATTTTGGTCTTTCATACCAAAGGCACAGATTTAGTGCCCAAAAGCAAGCAAGAAAACTTTCAAAGATTAAGGAGTTACTTTCCCCCACATGCTCTGTCTCTCTCTCCTTCAAAAATAAATATGCATTAAAAAAAAAAAAAAAGATTAAGGACTCATGTCAAAAAGACCCAGGAGTCAGCTTAAAGTGTCTTCCACTGGTTCTATTTCTGACAGTTTGAACAACCCCCCTGCCCCATGATTGTCGTTTATTAAAATGCATTGAATTTGTAAAAATCCACAAGTCTATATTGATCCTAACAAAAGGGAAAGAAAAAAAAAATCTCTCCACCATTCCAGACCGTTATTAAACTAACTCTTGTAGGTGAGAAAAAAGAATTTTCCCTCCATCCTTCTCAGTTCCTAACTGAGACATCCCCAACCCTCAGTAATAAAAGACGTATTAACAGGAGAAAAATAAACAGAACATATAGGAAATGATAAAAGTAAAAAAATCATTATTTTGCAGCACTTAATAAAATCATTGATTCAAGCAAGGAACTGACCTCAGTAGGAGGCTGATCGATGGGAAACTGGACGCATGTATGGGGTCAAATAACAACACAGGATTAGTTCTGGTCACCACGGATGGACCAAATGTTGCCACCACATTTGGCCTCACTCAGCATCCCACAGGTGAGCAACCAGATATCATGAACCTCCTGATGAGATCCAATATGAAGTAAAACACACCATCTAGAATGTACTGTTGCCAAAAAGGGTTGGATCTAATTGAACCTTTCTATCTAACTCCAGTTTATAGGGAAAAAGTAAATGATACCACAAGGAAACAATCAGATAAATTCAGAATTTGAGGTATTTTTTTCACTGTGAGCCATTGCCTTCAGAAAGAAAATGCCATTAAAATGTGACTGGTCATATTAAGAGATTTAAAGAAATAACAATCAGTTGCAATACTTGAGCTCAAATTGGATCCTATTTTGGAGTTAAATATGATTTGGGGGCATATAGGGATATTTAAATGTAGACTGGTTGATTGATAATACTAAAGATTTTAAAACAATGGTTTTAAATGAGAAAGTGTTATTTTCCTGTGTAGAAAAATGCTTTTACTTTTGAAAGATGCAAATTTTGTGGTGGAATATCTTGATGTCTAGGAAGTGATGAGCACAGGGTATTGTTTGGAAATGTTGAATCACTATATTGTAGGCCTGAAACTAAGATACAGTTAACGCTGTATGTTAACTAATTGGAATTTAAATAAAAACTTAAAAATTAAAAATAAAACAATTCCACATAAAAATAAATATTCAGCAATCTTCTGGGTATAGAGGAGGAAAAATAGTCTAGTTTATGGGAAGTTATCAGGCAAAGCACAGTAAACATGGTATGGTGGCCAATTTAAGTCCTTGCCTGCTGCATTGATGAGACTTTTTTTTTAAGTTTATTTACTTATTTGGAGAGAGAGAGAGAGAGAGAGAGAGCGAGCGCACAAGCAGGAGAGGGGCAGAGAGTGAAGGGAGAGAGAGAATCCGAAGCCAGCTCCGCACGGTCAGCACAGAGCCTGTCGGGGCTCAAATCCAGGAACTGCGAGATCATGACCTGAGCCAAAATCAAGAGTGGGACACTTAACTGAGTGAGTGACCCAGGCACCCTAACATTGATGAGACTTTGTAGAAATGTAATCATCCTCTTTCTGGGACAGAAGTGTAAACGTCCCTTCCAAAAGGGTAACTTCTATTCCATTTTCAGAACTATTCCTGTGTCTGTTTCTTCAAAATAACCAGCTGAAGATAATCCTTAGGCCAAAGAGGAATATTTTGGGGAGGCATCCTCTGCTCCCCTTCAGGGGCAATTTCAAAACACATTCTTCACTGAGCTAATTACTTTCCGTGATAGAATATTTAATTGCATTGCATTTCAAAGTTGTCATATCTCTGGGCGAGACAGGGAAACCTAAGGGAAAAAACTGTCTTTTTTGTTTTCCTTTGCTTCTTTTCCTGCTTCTAGCTAGGACCTGCATCCCCACCTTACACATGACTCAATGTGTGTCTATCTCGTAAAGGTCAAGAAGTTAATGATTTCTTTGGAGTCTTCCAGCACAATAGGTGACATCTAAGGAGTGTCTGGGTGAGGTGGCCATGAACGTTTTTCAAGACCACTGACTCCAAATACCTTGACCCCAAGACCCTTGGCTCCCGGGTGTAAGTGACTTGTGAAGGACACCTGAGCACTCGTCCTTGTTCGACCAGTTCCTGGTTGTCTGAGAGGACACATCCACCAGATCACTGTCCTCGGTAAAAACTCCAGATCCCAAACAAAGACAAGACTCATCCTCCTTTTCCTTTCTGAGTCTCCCAGACCCTCCACCTGTATCTTCTCTATCTCTTCGACAAACTCTGCTCTCACTCCCTGCCAGCCCAAGTTTGATCTCCATCCTGTGTGAAGGCCACAGACTCTCTTGGCTGGTTCTGCCAGACCCCCTCGGAGTCCCTGGATCTGGCCCGCCTGCATCGTGGGGATTTGTAATTGCTCAGGCTGACTCTTAAGTCTGTGTTATCGATGCTACGTCAGGCAGCGGTAACAACCCCCAGTGCCACTGACAGCGAATGTGGGCTGTTAGTTTTTTTAGGGCTCCACTAATAAACAGGTGGCTTCAACCACAGAAGTGTGTTCATTCTGGAGGCTAGAAGTACAAGACGAAGGGGTCAGTAGGGTTAGTTCTCTCGAAGGCTGTGAGAGAATCTGTTCCAGCTCTCTCCCCTAGCTTCTGGTGGTTTACCAGAAACCTCTGGTGTTCCCTGGCTTCCAGGTGCATCACTCTAATCTCTGCCTTCATCTTTACAAATCCCCCTTTTTATAAGAACACCAGTCATGTTGGATTAGAACCCACCCCGATGACTTCATGTTAACCTGATCATTTCTGTGAAGACCCTATCTCCAAATAAGGTCATATTCTGTAGTACTGGAGGTAAGGGCTTCAACATATGAATGTGGGGGGACACAATTCAACCCTTAATAGTGGGGAAGAGCAAAATCTGTAATTGTGATGTCAAACCATCATAGTTCTGAGAAGCCTAAGAATTCAGAGAATACACAGCCTGAGTAGCGACCCAGAGGAGAGCCCAATAGACGGGGTGCCACCCACCCAGCCTTTGACTAGAACAGCACTGTTTGTATCTCTTCACATACTGATGTGCACATGAGATTTCCTGAAAAAATAAAAATTGTCAGAAAGGAGAAAAGAGGAGTTGTTGTTCAGTGGGTACAGGGTTTCCGTTTTGCAAGATGAGAAAGTTCTAGAAATCTGTTGCACAACAGTGCTCATATAGTTAATACTATTGTACACTTAAAAATGGTTAAGATGGTGTATTTTATGCCTCGTGTTTTTACCACAATTTCTTTAAAAAATAAATTTGTCAGAAAACCGTGCTCTGACCAGTCAGAATGGCTAAACTTAACAACACAAGAAACGACAGGTGTTGGCAAGGGTGTGGAGAAAGGGGAACCCTCTTATACTGTTGGTGGGAATGCAAACTGGTGCAGCCACTGTGGAAAACAGTATGGAGGTTCCTTAAAAAGTTAAAAATAGAACCACCCTACAACCCAGCAATTTCACTGCTAGGTATTTACCCAAAGGATACAAAACTACTGATTTGGGGGTGACTGGGTGGCTCAGTCAGTTGAGTGTCCAACTCTTGATTTCAGGTCATGATCTCAGGATTGTGGGATGGAGTCCCACATCACGCTCCACGTTGAATGAGGAGCCTGCTTAAGATTTTCTCTCTCTCCCTCTGCCCCTCTCCCCTGCTCATGCTCTCTCTTTCTCTAAAAAAAAAATACTGATTCAAAGGGATACATGCACATGTTATAGCAGCATTATCAACTATATATGTGTGTATACATATATATTTGAATATTAATCAGCCATAAAAAAGAATGAAATCTTGCCATTTGCAATGAAGTAAACGGAGCTAGAGAGTATTATGCTAAACAAAATATGTCAGTCAGAGAAAGACAAATGCCATATGATTTCACTCATGTATGAAATTTAAGAAACAAAACAGATGAACATAGTGGCGGTGGGGGGGGGGGGAAGAGAGGCAAAGCAAGAAAACAGACTCTTAACTACAGAGGACAAACTGATGGTTACCAGAGGGGAGGCAGATGGGGGATGGGATAAATAGGTGATGGCATTAAGGAGGGCACTTGTGATGAGCATCGGGTGTAGTACATAAGTGATGAATCACGAAATTCTACACCTGAAACCAATATTGCACTGTATGTTAACTAGTTGGAACTTAACTAACAACTTGAAAAGAAGGGAAAAAAGAAATCTGTGCTCTGTCTGGAGCACTAACAGTGCCCATCAGCCTGTTCCAGTCCCACACAGTGACAGCAGCCTTTATACAGGAAAAACAAGTGCCAGCCATATTCTGTCCCTCACTAGATCTCCACATTTTCTTCTTGCCCTAAAATTCCAAGAATCTATGAGAACTAATTGTCCAGCTTTACAAAATTATTTTTCCTGTCTTGCAAAATTATTTTCCCTTGGTCTCTTGATCGTGCACCTGGTTTTCTAAAGAAATGTCCTGATTCATAAACATATTTTTTGTTTACTGACAGTCATAGGCATAGCACAAAACCTGCAAATTTCAGTCTTGCTCCTTTTGATAGTTTTTATTATGTATGTCTTTGAAGGCGAAGGGAAAAAAACACAAAGAAGATAAAATAATGCCATTATCCAATGACTATTATCCTTTAGAATTAGAAATCAAAACAGTATAGAAATAGACTCCCAAAGTTCGTTATTAAAATGTATTACACAAGGGGGCGCTAGATTAACACATAACAGAATGTCTGAAAAAAAGGACTGACATTTAAGTTAGCTTTAGTATATAATTTAACCTGAAGTGAATTTTATCCATCAGTTTTTCAGAGCTGAAAATTGGCAGTATTTACTAATGAAAGAGTCTTTTCACATTCAACATAGAATTTAATCTCTCTTTACTGTTGAAATTCCAAGTTTTTTGAATAAAACCTCCAAACATACACACACACACACACACACACACACACACATTTACACACCCACAAATGCCTGGCAAATACATACATACACCTCTCACTTGATCTGAAATGGCAATGGGGTGTTATATTATTACGCATTTTTTCTCGCCCATGTAATGTGTGTTATATTAAGTAATTAGAAGTAGTTGTCAAAATAAATTAAGTAAACTCCATTGGTGATGCAGCATGCCCTTGAGAAGGTTGCTCATTTATATGGTTGCTTAGTTCAAATCTACAAGGGAATTCTGTGTTGTCGTGAATGTGCAGTTCATTCTGGCAGGCTTCTTCCTCCTAACTGTACCCTTAACCATCCCACAGAGTTACTTATAGAAACTATCAGGCTAAAGCAGCACAATTTTCAGGAGTGAGAAGAAATATCTGGAAACATGCATGTCCTCATTTCAGATTTGTCCAAGAAATGTCCAAAGTATACAATTTTGAATTTATGTAGCCGAAAAAGATCAGCAAACTCTAATTAAAGTTCAAGGGGAAAAAGTGCTCACAATGCAAAATCTTAATCTATTTTACAGACTAGGTATTCAACTGATAACTTTGCAAAAAATAACCAGAAACCTTACTAAGTCTCTCCCCACCCCATCACATACATTGAGTTAAAAAAAGAGAGGGGTCTGGGGATACGTGTACATGGCTTTAAATCCCAGAGCCTTGGTTTCTACCTCTAAAATGAGATCAACATTCTCAACATATTTGCTGTATTGTGATGACATTTTCAATAAGATAATGTTTGTACATCGTGAGGGTCAAATAATATTTATAAAGTGTCAGATATTCTTTGCTTTTTTTCCCTCTTCCTTTTTTCCTTTCTTCTTTCCCCAGTCTCCTCCTTTCTCCCCTCCCAATTTCTTTGATTTCAAAAGGTGTCAGGCTTCAAAGAGTAGCAAGCTTTATATGTAGCTTTTACCGCCATGTTTAATATTTTATTATTTTTATCCGTTAATCTCTTCTTGCATCCTCCGTGGTCACCTCATACCCCACACTTAGATTTATAAGCTCACACAGGGAAATCCTTGGCGTCTGTACTGCAAACACTTTACATAGCATCAGGTGCAGACTATGCGAATCAACCATATTTGAATGTGTATTTCAAAGGTTATATTCTTTTCCTGTTGTTAATTTCAGCTCTACTGAGAATGCAATGATCTGTCATAGTCATCTGTGTTTGGTAGGTTTTTAGTGATAGACGACAGATTCCACTCCCACCCAGTGTAAGACAGATTTTTTAAGGGATAGAGGCAGTTCACAGAATTGTTGGAATAACTTCAGAAATGGGCTGAGCTTCCAGGAACTGCTCCCTTGTCCACAGTTGGAAGCTGTCAAATCAGAAAGCCACTGATTGCCACAGCTGCTGACACAAATGTGCCACCTCTGCCATGATCTCCAATGACAAAGTGGATGGCCCAAGTTCTGCCTTTCCCGCCACGTAACTCAATTGCAAGTGAGAAACTACTACAGACAAACCAATAACAAAAGGCATGAAAAGGAAATTAAAAGCAAACCCTTGCGTATTGCTAACACACCATTGCTTTTCAAAATATGAAAAGAATTTCTATAACTCATTCATTTCTTTGGTTTCCTCAAACTACACTACAGGAATGAAAGGATTGATAGATTTGGTTATGTTAGAATTGACTATTGCATAACAACAGACATAATAAATAAGTGACAAGATACAGACAGAAATCCTTAACAGTGTATAACTGACAGAGGACTAAGTTTGCAGAATATATGGAACAAAAATCACATACTTGCTTAGGGTTTTTAAATTGGTATCACTTTGAAAGTCAAGTTGACAATGTCTAGTAAAATTGAAGATGCTTATACTTTCACTGTAGCAATTTCTAGATACAGTCTTCAGAGAAATTCCTAGACTTGTGTGCAAGAGGATATGTACGAGAATATTATTGCAGCACGGTTTATAATGGCAAAAAAAAAACCACGTTAAACAAAATCCAGTTCAGCAATAGGAGAATGAATAAATAAATTGTGGCACAGTCATACATTGAATACTACAGAGCAATGAAAGTGAATGACCTAGAGCTTCGTGTATCTGCATGCATACACTACAAAAGAAAATGGATAGGGCTCCTAGCGGGCTCAGTCTCTTTAAGCGTCTAACTTTTACTCATGTCATGATCTCACCAGTTTGTGAGTTCAAGCCCTGAAGCAGGCTATGTGCTGTCAGCATGGAGCCCATTTCAGATCCTCTGTCTCTGTCTCTGTCTCTGTCTCTGTCTTTCTCTCTCTCAAAAATAAATAAACATTTAAAAAAAAAAGAAAAGGGATAAACCTCAAAAGAAAACACTGGGGTAAATTATTGAAAGGTACACATAACTTGATATTTTATATGATACTTTAGATGTTTTAGGCTAGCTACATGTATATGTAGTAAATGTGTAAAGATATGCTTGGGGAAAAAAACAGACCAGATTCGGGATGGTAGTTACCACTGGTGAGCATGATTTGTCGGAGGGAACTGGCTTCTGAGAGCAGACCACAGGGGATTCCAATCACGTTGGTAATATTTGATTTCTGAAGTTGAATGACAGATACATAGATATTTATTCTATTATTTTCTACATCTTTGTGAAGTCTAAAATGTTCCATTATTAAAAATAAATCAAATGAAGAACTATGACAGTGTAATGAAGAGGCAGTGATGATAAGTAATAATATTAATAATAATAATTAAATAGTGAAAGAACACAGGCTCTGAAGTACAACAGATATGGTCTTAAATTCCAGCTTCCCCACTCTCAAGTCATTTGACCTTGATAAGTGACAACATTATAGACCCTCGTGTAATATATAAGAGTATTAATAGTGTTCATGTCATGCCACATGTACCCCACTCCCTGCTATCCTCCAGGGAAAGAGTGGCTGACCTATGGTTCCTATGGTTCAACCATACTGATCTTTCAGAATGCCTGCTGTTTTCTCTAACCACAGGACCTATGCACATATTCATGCTAGGTACTTTACCTCATAGCACTCATCTGACCTGGTTGTTGTGTACTATGTGGGCAGTTGTTTGATTAATATCCATCTCATGGCCAGGCTGGTAAATTCCACAACAGCAGAGTCACTATTATTTTGTGATTTCAACGTTGTATCCCTAGAACCTAGTAGATTTCCTGGCTCCTTCAGTGCATTCTGAAAGCATTCATATTGAAAAGTGAATGCATAAGCACTTAATAATAACTACTGATATTATTATTTTGTAATTTGACTAAGGCCATAGCTACCAAGTGAAAGAATTGAAATTCAAAGCCACCTGAAGGACTGTAAAGGTCCTTGGGTTGACACTGTGTTATCAGGTCTCCTGAAGGAGGGTCAGTTGGGTCACCGCACATAAAAGGAACTGGAAAATGAAGTGTCTAAGCCACTGGTTCTCAACTGGGGACAATTTTGCCCCACATGGGATACATGGCAATGTTCAGATGCATTTTAGATTGTTATGACCGAAGGACGGGGAGTATGCTCCCAGCACCTACTGGAGAGTGGGCAGAGGTCAAGATGCTACTAAATGCTCCATGGTGCCCAAGACAGCCCCCATAACAAGGGATTCCCTGGCCCAAAGTGTCACTGGCACTGAGGTCGACACACTTGGGTCTAGGTTCATCCAACCTTGTGTCTGGGAATTAGGACCATATTTTTAATCACCCCTAGAAGACAAAAATCTTACAGAACAGCCTCCTTTTTTCCTCAGTCATCTTGGATTTGAGCAATTAGGCTACTCTGTAGTCTCAGACTTCTGGATATTCAACTTGCTTTCAAGTGGCCAGCACTTTGCAGGGTTACCCATGAACTCTGAAATCCTAAGTAGCTCCTCTTTCTTTCTTCTTTTTTTCTTTCTTTCTTCCTTCCTTCCTTTCAACTTTGATTTTTCTTCTTGGCCCATTTACAGGACTCTGTGTGAAACCTATTTTTCCCATTAACTTTCAGGTTTTCACTTCAGGGTTTTTTCTTCTGTTTTCAATGTTAAGAAATACTTCTCAGTCATGGAAAGCTGGGAATAAAATATTTTAATGAGTATTTTACAGTATGGGGTCGGGAAGGGAATAATAACCATGCCTTTCACAGTCATACGCCCAGTTCTTTCTGTTGCTTTAGTGTATAATGCGTTTTTTTTTTTTTTACTTCATCCCAAACAGAGAATTGTTTTCTCTTCCACCCACAGCAGTGCTGACTGCTAATGGGCTTATTAACCAAGGCTCCTTACATCACTGCCACCTGGAGCCATTAGCATGTGCTGTGAGTCAGGGATACAGAACAGGGCTCCAGGAGAAGGAGATTAAATAGAAACGTCAACATCACAATGACCTCAGGGGTACTGTTGTGGGTTCCAGAGTCTAGCTGGAGATATTTTGGTATTGCAGAGCAAGAGGAAGTAGGTTTTACTCATAACAACAGACCAGTTAATAAGCTATATGGCAAAGGACTAGAAATGCCTCTGCTTACTAAAATATTTACTTGTAGTAAAAATCCTGCTACAAATGTTCTATGTGACACTTGCCTTGAGAACAAATGAAAATGTACCTCTTACTAATGAAGATGAGTGCGAATAAGGTCTAGAAATTCCTATACTTCACTTTCACCATTTAGGAGCTGAACAAACTACTTAATCTCTTTCAAGTCCCAGATGCCTCATTTTTAGAATAAGGCTGATGATAGTACACACCTCACTAGATTATTGTAAGAATTAAACGAAACAGGGGCGCCTGGGTGGCGCAGTCGGTTAAGCGTCCGACTTCAGCCAGGTCACGATCTCGCGGTCCGTGAGTTCGAGCCCCACGTCAGGCTCTGGGCTGATGGCTCAGAGCCTGGAGCCTGTTTCCGATTCTGTGTCTCCCTCTCTCTCTGCCCCTCCCGCGTTCATGCTCTGTCTCTCTCTGTTCCAAAAATAAATAAACGTTGAAAAAAAAAAAGAATTAAATGAAACAATGAATCTAAATAGGCAGATTGCTGCGCCTAACACATACTAAGTGCTCAGGAATAGCTATTATCATCATCCTTATTATTAGCAATCCTAGGCAATTCTGAACACTTTTCCTATCCCTAGAAACATCTGAAAGATGACCGTTAAGACGAATTATAAAATATAATTAAAGTGGAATTTTTTTCTTTTCTGGAAACTTTCCTGGAGCACATTTTATTGCCCGAGGTAAAGGACAATGCTTCTTCACCAAATGTATTTTGAAATGCAGCAAGGAGACAACTCACTGTTTGGAATTAATGTGCTATCTCTCGTCTTCCCTAAATTGGTTGTCTTGTGATCTGACAAGTTATAAACGGTTCAGTGTCATCATAAGCTGAGACTCTCAGAGTAGAACCTACACCTGACTGCAACGATAAGAAGACATTGATAATAGGTTGTCTTTGCATTAGAGGAAGTGAAGGTAACACTATCTGACCGTATTATCTCTAATTTAAGTTTACAGGTTTATGCGTCATACACATGAATGTATCCCGTGTTGTGTCGTTAGTGTCCCGAGGGAAGGAAAACTGTGGTGGTTTATCTTTGTGTTTCTGGCACCTAATTTTACACCTACCAGGTAGAAGGTTCTCGGCTACTTGTTAAGGCAACAAAATAGTTTCTAAGTGTTAAATGCTCATGACAAGTCTCACATGACTGTGTGAACTATTAAATAAAAACCTCACGAAAGCAGCATATTCTGCATTTTAAAGCAAAACTTAATATGTTGTTTATTCTCTCTGGGTTTATTACAAAAGAAGTTAAGGCAAAATTGGGTGGAATGTAGCTGAATATTCTATTTATAAAGTGTGTCTAATGGTCTGAATGGGACTAAGGACATTGTGTTGTCATGGTGACAGTATGTGGGGCTGTTCTGCACAAAGACATTGTCAGTGTATAAAAGGAGATTATTTGGAAATATATTGAATTATTTTTCTCTTATTCAAAAGTCCTAACAACCGTCATCTAAGGATGGTGATAAGGTAGTGAAGTGGCCAGGATTTGAGTTCAAGGTGATACACTATGAAACCCAATGTAACAATTAGAGGACATTGAGTCATTCACTCAATAAACATTTAATGAGTGCCCCTGTGTGCCAGGCACTGTCTAGGTTTGAGACTAAATGCCTCGGATGCCCTACTAACCTCGACTGACTTACTGCTATTAGTAAAGGGGTGTCTTAGTCCATTTGGGCTGAAGACTGGGTAGCTTATAAACAACAGAAATTTAACCACTTACAGTTCTGCAGGCTGGGGGCCTGAGATCAGGGTTCCAGCATGGCTGGGTAAGGACCCCCTTCTGGATCACAGACTTCTCATTGTATACTTACGTGGCAGAAGAATGTATGAAGGAGCTCTCCAGAGCCCCTTTACAAAGGCACTAATCCCATTCATGAGGGCTTCACCCTCAGGACCTAATCATCTCCCAAAGGCCTAACCTCCACCTCCTAACACCATCACCTGAGGACCTAATACATCAACATGTAAATCTCAGGGGTACACATATGTGCAGCAAGGGATAACATTAGAAAGTGACTTGACTTCTTTGAATCTCAGCTTCCTCATTCCCTACATCATTATACCTAGAACAGAGAATACAAAAGAATTAAACAAGATATATGCTGCATATTAAATTATTGCATATTAAACAAGATATATATCACAGCTACTTTGTGCAGCATGTGTTCATAATTATGATGCAGATTATTATAATGTACAAGGTCACCGGTAACACATGCCAAGTGAATGGCATAGACTCTGAAGACCGTTGGAGTCCAGACACAAAGGGAGTCTGGGAGGGCCCTGAATGGATTCTGACAATCACTTTCTTTGACTTTCTTTCACTCTTAAGTATATATTATCTATTTTAGAAACATCGCCCTTCACCTCTTGCCCCTTGTCATTATATGGTAGTGTTAAACTACAGAAAAAACTTTATGGAGATTTTTTTTCTCTTGAAATAAACTTAACTCTGAGATGTATGAACTATGCTCCGAAGTCAAACAAAAGCCAACTATCTTTTGGGCAGACTATCACAGCTTTTATGAAGAATGCAATTAGTCCAAACTTAGCTATACCATTTATTTACAATCTTCAAGAACCTAGAGACAATTCATTTTATGCCACACACAGGATGCATTTATTAGGATACTTTGAGCTGCAGTTTTTGAAATTGGCTTAAGATTTTGTAAGGATATTTATTAGCTTACACAACTGTTGGCCAGATTTCTGTGTTGGTTAATTTCACAGTCTAGTGATGTCAACAAGGACCTAGGTCCTTACTGGGCAATCTCCAATCATCCCAAGGTTGGTTACACTCATGTTTATAAGACATAGATCTGCAGTAGTATGAATTTTCTTGTTCAGACTGAGTGGGAAAGACAGAAAACCTAGCTGTCTTTCCCATAGTGTTTTCTTAGCAGTCTAAAAGCTTCATTTCGGATGACTCTGGTAAGCCTCTTCTTGCTTGTCTTTGGAATTGTCCTGGGCCTGCTTGTGTTAAACCTTTATTGGCAGGGGAATGGGATTATTGTGGTCAGTTTAGGTTAAGTAGTTGGCATGGAATGGATGTTGGTGAGTAAGCAACAATATGTAATACACATAGAAGATTTGGGATTTTATTTGAATCTTTAAGCTATTCTTCAATCATTTCTATTTTTATTTGATTATATGAATTGGCTTGGGTCTTTAACTTTTTTCAACATGAAATAAAAACCATAACCAACCACACCTGCGACACAATCATAATCTACAAAAGATTCAACCCCAAATACATCTGAAAGAGCAGTGATTGAACAATACAAGAGATCATGGGACCTCTTTTCTTTTCTACCTAGACTCTTTTAATGACTTATCCAACTTCATGACTTTAAATATTAACCATTTAGTAAGGACCACTGAATTTTTCTCTGGCCTATATCTTCCCTGAGAGCAGCTTCTTATCAAAGAGCTTAATAACACCTCCAATTAGGTGTCTAATAGGTATCTCAAACTTCAGACATTCACAACTGAACTCCTGCTCTTCCTCCCAAAACTGTTTCCATCCGAAATCTTTCCCATCTCATTAAATGTCAGCTTTTCGCCCTTTCAGGACAAAGGAAGAAGACCTGCTCATATCTCCAGCCTGGTCTGGACGCTTCAACCTCAGACTTTATCAAAGCACTTGCCTTGGGACAGTAGGCCCTGTGCAAGTGCTTATAAGGGGTGCTTCAACTCACAAACCATTATTGATATTTGAGTGTTTAATTCTGCCAGGAACTCCTGGAGACGAAGATCTTCTGGCAAGACAGGATTCATGCATTTCAGGTATCGTTACAAAAGCACCAACATTTTACCATAATTTTGACAATATCAACTACTACAAAAGTAATTATCCAAAGTCACGATTTGAAAGAATACAGAGAGCACAAAAAGCCATGAAAAGATCCCTTCAGTTACACGATGGGGAAAAATTCATTGCCCTTGTAGTGGGATGCTCAGTACAGCTCATCTTGATTTAATTTCAGTATCTCTCCTCCTTCCCCATATTTTCACGCCTCCTCAACTCTCTGCCAACAAGAACTTGCAATCTAATAAAGAAAGCACGCAATTATCTATAATATAAATCAGACCCTTGACACAGGAGAATTAAGCAATTAATCTAAAACTCTAGTTGAGGGAACATTTAAAGGCTTTACAGGGAAGCTAGGCCAAGAATGAGTAGGTATCAGTGGTAGCAAAGTGGGAACATGTGGCAAGAAAATATACATTCAAAGCACAAAGCAGTGGAAGTGTCAGAGGATGTGAAGTTTGATTTTAATGTTTTAGGTTTCAGAGTAGATCTCAAAGGTGAGAACAATAGGTGACGGCACCCTCCCATTGAAACAAAGGAGCTACATCATCCTAAGGACCTACTACTAAAGGTGGGCAAGATTGGTTCCACAACCAGGATCTTTATATTAACTTGTTTGTTTTTTTTTAAACTGGAGACACACCTGCTTAATGTTGCTTCACCTAGAATTTTCAAAATATATTGGATCCAGAATCCTTGCTTCACTCTGATAACATCTATTGTTCAACAAACCAAGGACATTCAATATACTGATACAACGGGTGAGGGAAGTAGGAGGGCTCACAAAGTGGAGAACTATTCATATGGAAGCACAATGAAAAAGGCAGGAGAGGTAATGCAGGAATGTAGAAGAATGAAACTAGAAAATAGCAGTGGTTGGGGTGCCTGGGTGGCTCAGTCAGTTAAGTGTCCGACTTCAGCTCAGGTCATGATCTCACAGTTCATGAGTTTAAGCCCCACATTGGGCTCTGTACTGACAGCTCAGAGCCTGGAGCCTGTGTCTCCCTCTCTCTCTGCTCCTCCCCAGCTCACACTCTCTCTCTCTCTCTCTGTCTCTCTCTCTGTCTCTCTCTCTCTCTCTCTCTCTCAAAAATAAATAAACATTAAAAATGTTTTAATTAAAAAAAAAAGAAAATAGCAGTGGTTGACTTAAAACAATGAGATGGAAAAGAATCTTTTCCTAAAATAAGCCTATTGTTGTATTTCTGCGCTCTGATGATATGTTATCTTCTAGGGCATTTTTTCTTCTCTATTCACTTTTTAAGGCTATTTATTTATTTATTTAGAGAAAGAAAGAGAGAGAGAGAATGAGCAGGGGAGGGGCAGAAAGAGCAGGAGAGAGAATCCCAAGCAGGCTCCATGCTGGCAGTTCAGAGCCCAACACAGGGCTCGAACTCATGAACCATGAGATCATGACCTGAGCCAAAATCAAGAGTCTGATGCTTAACAGACTGAGCCACCCAGGCACACCCAGGCTTTTTATTTTTAAATGATCATAGATTTATAAGAAAGTTGCAGACAGTAGACAGCTCCCATATACCTGTATCAGCCTGCGAGGGCTGCCATAAGATAGCACAGATTGGGTGACCCAAACAACAGACATTTATTTTTTCACAGTTTTGAAGTCTAGAAGTCCAAGATCAAGATGCTGAGGCTTGGTTTCTGGTAAGATTCTCTTCCTGGCTTGTAGATAGGCACCTTCTCACTGTGTCTTCACATAGCCTTTCCTCTGTGCACATGCACACACATACACGCGTGTGCACATGCAGGGTGAGAAGTCTGATGTCTCTTCTCCTTATAAAGGCATTAATTATAGTCCTATTGGGATAAGGCTCCCCACTTATGATCTAATTTATCTTTAATGATATCTCTAAAGACTCTACCTCCAAATATAGTCACAATGGGGTTAGATCTTCAACATATGAATTCGGTGGGGGTAGGATGCAATTTAATTAACCATAATCCTCACCCAGTTTTCTACTGTTATCATCTTGCATTACCATTTACAGTACCTTAAAAAATGTCATCTCCTGCCTGTCTTCTCCTTACTCATCCCACTCTGGAATGTCAGACACTTTGCTGGCTCACACTTTTTCCCTTGCTGTTCACCTCCTTTAAATCTTTGCTCAAATGTCACCAGCCACCTCTAGGATATAAAGGATGAGGGAGGATTCTTTGAAGCAAGATTGTAGAAGTAAAACATTGTAGCATTTTCCTTACCATCCCCACCTCAGGCCTAGTGAGGGAGCCCCAAGAGAAGTCTTTGCAGAGAGGATGTTCTGGCTAGGAGTCCCCAGAGAGTGCTTGTTGTCCTACAGAAACCTGTTAGCCTGGTCTTACCAGAAATGCATGGCCTACATGGTCCCTGCTTCCTTTGTAGCTCCTAGAATGGAATATAAAAAGGCCTTGGAAGACTCTGACATGTGTCCCCATGAAAATGAGGGTCCCCATGAAAATGGCAGCAGGAGGAGAGTGAATTGCAGTGGAGGGAAACAACTACAATTCCATGGACATGGAATAAGATGTGTGACCTTTGTGTTTGTGCTTGTCATCCTCAGGAGGGTAGCCAGTCTTCAGTCAGCTAGAAAGGACCTGACCCCAGAGGACTGCCTGTTGGGCCAAAGGATAGCAAGAAAACTGGCTGGAAGGTACCACTGGCCGGGCAAGAGCTGAAAAGGAGCGATCAGTTAGAGAGTGTGTCACCAGTGTCAAGGTACAGGGTGGAGGCCATTCCTGGAGAGGTGGTGTCCAAAGAAACGATAATATTACTTCTAGAGAAATCAACAGTTCAAAGTCTGTCCTGGAAGGAGGCATTCGTCAGCTTCATGAGAAGGAACAATAGCACCAGCTAAATAAAAAGGCATTTGCTCTTCAACCCTCATCCCTTTCCCCTGATCTGATCCTGGACAAGTCAGAAGTAGCAGAGTAAAAGAGAAAGAGTAGAAGAGTCTTATGGGCTGAACTGTGTCTTTCCACCCCCCACCCCAACTCCCCACAAATTTATACATTGAAGTCGAACCTGCAGAGCTTTTGAAGGTGAGCGTATTTGGAGTTGGGGTCTTTAAAGGGGTCGTTAAGTTGCAATGGTCATCAGGGTGGGTCCTAGCCCAGTATGACTGGTACCCTTAGAAAATAAGGAAATTGGGACAGATACATGTAGAGGGAGAGCCACATGAAGAAAAAGGGATGACAAGATGGCCATTTACAAGCCAAGGAGAGGAAGCTCAGAAGAAACCAATCCAGCTGACACCTTGATCTTGGACTTCCAGCTTCGCTTCCAGAATTGTAAGAAATCCAAATTGTTGTTGAAGCCCCTAGCATGTGGTATTGTGTTATAGCATCGCTACAAACGAATACAAGGAGCAGGGTGGAGGACTAGGTATGCAGAAGCATAGAGCCTGTGTGTGCCAGAGGAAAGGAAGAAGTTTCCATTTGACCGAGAGATGAAGTTTTGATATGACATTGGACTTGTACTGTTCCAGGCATCACATTCATAGTCTAGGCCAGGTGTTGACAATTTCTTTAAAATTTTTTAAGTGTTTATTTTTGAGAGTGAGAGAGAGAGAGAGAGAGAGACAGAAAATGAGCAGGGGAGGGGCAAAGACAGAGGGAGACACAGAATCTGAAGCAGGCTCCGGGCTCCAAGCTGTCAGCACAGAGCCTGATGCGGGGCCAGAACTCACAAACCGTGAGATCATGACTTGAGCCGAAGTCTGATGCTTAACCGACTGCCAGGTGTCCCGGCAAAATTTTTTCTAAAAGACCAGAGAGCAAACATTTTCAGCTTTATGGGCCATACCATCTCTTCATAACTATTCAGTGTACTATGGTAGCCTGAAAGTAGCCAATACGTAAACAAACAAGTGTGGTGTGATGTGTCCCAATAAACTTAATTTATGGACACAAACTTGAATTTCATGTAACTTTCCTATGTCATGAAATATTCTTCTTTTTCTAATTATTTTTACCAAGCATTAAAAACATATTTAAAAAAATTGGGCCACTGAGGAGTTTCCAGGTCCTGTGACAAGACAGTGACAGAATGGAAGAGAATAGGGTGAACAATTTCTGTGTTAGGGGTTTGGGGGACATCCATGTGCTTGGGGTCAGGGGATTAAAGATGGTGGATAGAATTAAAATCGTTGGCCTTGGCTGAGAGCAGTACATATAAATGCATGGTAATTTGGTTTACACGAAACACTGGGAAAAATTGCATTTGCTTTGCATTAAATTCAGTAAGACAGATATTATGATCCTAGAAGACGGAACCCAAGGAATTACTTGTCCACGCTAGTGTTTTTAGCTTTTGAAGACTGAGACAGAGCCCTACCTTCCGAATTCAATCTCAGTTCTTCCCCCTAAGTGATGAAGAATTACAGGAGGATAGTTTGCTTTCCTAGTGACCCAAACATTTTTGTCCATAGGAATTTTCCTTTGTTTCAAGAAGGGAGAGATTCCATACCATGATGTGGGAAGTTCATAGCACTGATGGAAGAAAAAGTACCACTGAATAATCAGACATTTCATAAATCTGAATTTAGAAATCTGATCTTCTAAGTGATTCTTTTCCTAGAAGCCATGAAGCTCTTAATTGCTTTGAAACAATTTGACAGCAGTCAGAGCAGGGTAGACCCACCTGACCACCCCTAAGGGTGCTCATTTTATTCCTTTTCTGTCCTTTATGCTCCACTTACTCAAAACATCTTTAAATTATTCATTACACTGCAGGGAAATCACTCAAAAGGACTCTCTTTGGATGTGTCTCATAATAAATGAAAAGTGGTCTTCACCTCTTCAAAATTCATCTAGTCACCTTTTGGAAGCTCCGATCACATCCAACAGCCCTTCCTCTTCACCATGTCTCCTGCTACCAATGTGGGCAACTATAATACCCATTATCAGTAAATTGAGAGTACACTCACAAAGGCAAAGAAATTAATAAAGTTAATAAATTAGAAGGCAAACATAGAAGTAGAATTAATGAACAAAATCAGGGCTATTTCTTCCCCCAAAAAGGCAATAAAAAGAGAAAGAATAGCTAAGATTAATCAAGGAAAAAGAGGCTAAAAAATGTACGAATTTATCAATGAGAAAGGCAGTAAAATCACATACAGGGATACATTGGAAGGTTATAATAAAGTATCATGTGTAGCTTTTTGCCAATAAATAGGAAGATCTAAATGAAATTGCTGATTTTCTAGAAATATAAATTTTAAAAGTTGACTGAAGAATAAATAGAAAACCTGGATAGACCAATTATGACTGAAAAAATTGAAAAAACTCCCAAAGATCTACTTTTAAAAAATGTGCCCTGCCCGGGTGATTTTACAGATAGTTATCCTGTATCTGACCTTCAAAGAACAGGTGTCTCCCATGTTATTTAAATTAAATTACTGCTGAGCATAAAAAGATGGAAACCTTTCTAGTTCATTTTAGAAAACTAGCATATTTCTTATACTATATCTGATAGAGATAGTACAAAAAAGTAAAACATAGATCAATTTCATTTATGATGAGGGAGCTTTCCTAAATAAAGACATTTTTTATAGCATTTCCACGTCAAATAATCCCAGATTTCTTACTCTTTCCTCATAAATCCTGTATTCTAATGCTGGGGTATGAACGAAGGTTAAAGGAGCAGCAAGTGGAATTTGGAACTTCAGGAAAGACCAAAGTAGACCCCAAAACGTAGTCAAATAAATTCTAAGATGTTTACAAATGGCTTGTGATTTATCACAGCCAGTCTTTAAAATCTAAGGGTGTTTTTGATTTATTAGCTCCCAAAGTCAATGCTGATGATCAGCAGTTCATCTAGATCCTAGAAGTTGCAATGTAACCAAATTAGACCAAGGCTTTGGGGAAAAATACTCTCTACTCTAGCTCATTTTGTGTGCACACGATGGGCTTACATGTCTGATTCTCAGACTTGGGGTCAGCATGTCACAATAGTCAAGTCAGGGAATGCCCCTTAGCCTTACCTCAGACAATCTATTTTTTTCTGAGTCATGCTCAGAAAATGTGATCCCAGAAGGAGTAAGTGGCAATATGAACACAGAAATACTTCTTAATGGCTGGTTCAAAGGTGAAAAAAGGAAGATTCTTAATATCAGGTGATAAAGCATTACAAACAAGACACACACACACACACACACACACACACACACACACTCCAAATCATGCCTTGGCTAAGACGTCCTGAACAGAATTTACAAGCCCACTAGGGTTCTGCAATGCCTCCCATCCTGCATGGTCTTTTGCAATATAACTTGTCATCTCCCCATCAAAAGCTGGAGTCCATTTCCCCGCCCCTTATATCTGGGCTAACCTTGTGACCCATTTCTCTGTAAACTTTTAATTTTTAAATAATTTTAATTTATAGAATACTTACAAACATAATATAGCGGGTTCCTGCATACCCTTCATCTGGCTTCCCATAATGTTAACGTCTTACACAACCAGGGTACATCTCTCTGATATATTTTGATCGATAGATTTCAGTGGTGGTGGGTAGTTCCTTAGACTGGGTTTGGAATGCTTTTTCTTAGAGCCCAACTTGAACGCAGTCAAAAGCTCAGGCAGTCCCCTGAGACTCACAAAGAGAACCACTGTCCCCAGTCAACAGTCCCAACTGAGCCCCCTGCTGGCAGCCGGCGCCAACTGCCAGCAATGTGAGTAAGGCTATGTTGTCCTTCTAAAGTCCCAGCACCCCAGCTGACACCTCAGAACACAGGACAATCACCTGGTCAACTCATAGAGTTGGGAGAAATAATAAATTGTTATTGCTTTAAGCCACTAAGTTTGGGGGTAGTTTGTTATGCACCAATACGTAACTGAAACATCAACTCTAACTATTTTGACATTTATATATGTATACTAAATAAAATTAATCCAGACAGGCTGGATGCCAAAAAAAAAAATTAGATAAGCAATATTCTATCTCTCTAATTCAAGCACGCTAGTCTCTTTTATTATCAGCCTAAATATAAAGCAAAGGTGTTTTTCAGTGATAAAACTCAGCTCTGGCATTAGAAGATTCAAAGATCTAGCTGGCTAGTGGAGAAAGGCTGATAAGGAACCTTTTGAATTCTGATTTGAATGAAATAATGTTCATGTTTACCTATTCAAAAACTACATTTAAATAAAGAATCCACAGACATCTGAACTAATTTGGTTAGGCACACATTCCCTCTAAGTTTAGCTGTGAAATTAGCAGTTACAAAAATGTCACATAAGCAGGACCCATTGCGAAGGTTCTCTCAATTACCTAGATCAGGAGCCAGCAAATGTTTTCTGTCAAGAGTTACGGTTCTCAGGCCGAGAGGCAAAAATCGATAATGTTTTATAGGAACTTACAGAACAAAAAAGTATTTTTTAATTGACGAAACTCAAAGAGTTTCAATAATAATTGAGTACACTTTTTTGTAACACAGGTCTATTAATAAGAAGAATAGAATCCTTTTTTGCGGGTATAATAATTTTCTTATTTAGGGTTCAAATGTAAAAACCATTCTTACCTTACAGATTGTACAGAAATAGGCAGTAGGCTGGATTTCAGGCAGTCTACAGTTTGCCAAGGCTCTGGCACGCTGGAGAGGCAATTTTGCCATGGGCAAAGTGGGCATTCCTGTACGTTGTTGGTTGGTATGCCATGAATGCACAGCTCTGACTGCTGTTTACCAGGCCATTTTCAGGATCATGTTCATAGGAAGTAATATTAGGGGATGAGGTACATCTCCCCCAGACTAGGAGTAGGCATGTTATAAAAGTGGGATTCCCCAAGATCAGTGTTCCTCTTCTGTAATGCAACTCAGTGTGTCTGCAGGTATCCCTCATGGGCTCCTTGAATTGCCCTGGAGAGACTTGGGGACCATGAGAAACTGATGGAGATGAACATGAAGATCTATCTACTACTTTTGCTGTGATTGATAGTCCTTGTTCTCTCTGATTTAGGAGTCTCATGTCTTCTGCTGTCATCCACGAGAACTTGCTAACTTGTAAGTAGGAAAGGTATCAGACCCGTCACACTTCTTGCCACCAATCCATGATACAAGAGCTAAGGTTATTATGGGACAACCAATGACACATTGGAGGAAGTTCAAACACAGGGAAGAGACTGGTCTAAGGGCAACATGCCATAACCTGGTCTTAAGGGAGAGCTCTGGAAGTGACATTCAGTGTGAGGTGAGGGTGCAGATTGGACGAATCACCACTGTCAACACCGCCTATAGCCCAGCCAGTAGAAATAGCACAGCCCTACTGGTCAAAATTTTTCCAGTCTCAGTTTAGAGTTTATCACTTTTTTTTTAAGGTTTTTTTTTTATTTAGTTTGAGAGAGACAGAGAGAGAAAGAGACAGAGACGTGTGTGTGTGAGCCGGGAGGGGCAGAGACAGGAAGAGAGAATCTTGAGCAAGCTCCACGCTGTCAGCACAGAGCCCAACATGGGGCTCAATCTCATGAACCGTGAGATCATGACCTGAGCTGAGATCAAGAGTAGGACATTTAACGAACTGAGCCACCCAGGTGCCCCAAGTTTATCATTTTTATGTTTTAGTCAAAGATGTAAAATATCCTACCGATAATCCTTGAGTAAGAGAATCCTAGAATAAAGAATTCTAAGCCAAACGCCAGGAAGAAACGCTAGTTTAAGAATCAGTTGCTCAATTGGGGCGCCTGGGTGGCGCAGTCGGTTAAGCGTCCGACTTCAGCCAGGTCACGATCTCGCGGTCGGTGAGTTCGAGCCCCGCGTCAGGCTCTGGGCTGATGGCTGGGAGCCTGGAGCCTGTTTCCGATTCTGTGTCTCCCTCTCTCTCTGCCCCTCCCCCGTTCATGCTCTGTCTCTCTCTGTCCCAAAAATAAATAAACGTTGAAAAATAAATAAATAAAAGATACATTAAAGAATCAGTTGCTCAACACTCAGTACACTAAGGAGTAAAGAGTTTCTTTTCTATCAGGAACCTGAATCTTTCCTGGTACATTTTCTATAGCATATAGTAGAAGACAAAAAGATATATATGAAGGTTACAATAGTTTCCTAGTGCTGCCATAATGAAGTGCCACTAATTAGTTGCCTTAAAACAACAGAACTTTACTGTCTTGCAGTTCTGGAGGCTAAGAAGTCTGAAATCACGGTATCAGCCGTGCTCACTCTGACACCCGTAAGGGAGATTCCCTCCCTGCCTCTTCCCAGCTTCTGTTGGTAGCTGGCAGTCTTGGGAATTCCTTGGCTTATAGCTGTGGCATTTCAGTCTCTCCTTCATCATCACATAGGATTCCCCTCTCATGTGTATTTCTCTTCCTCTTCTTATAAAGACAACAGTCACATTGGGAGAAGTGTCCTTCCTACACTTGTGTTACCTCACCTTAAGTCCACAATCTGAGATAATCAGATAAGTCCACAATATGAGGGGCTGGGGCTTAGTACTTTAACATATTTGGGGGGTGTGGGAGAAACACAATTCAACCCATAACAAGGGTCTAAGGCTCACAACGTGGCTGTGTTTATTCAATGTGACTGGGAGAAAACCATGCTTCTTCTCTGTGTTCTAAAAGTTTAGCAAACCAAGGTTCGTTTTGGGCGGTCCATTTCTTCTTTTAAAGACATGACTCACAGGGGATGGGTCACAGTGGCAACAGAACAATTGGCCTGACTCACTGCTTATGTGGCATCTACCGACCTAAACTCCCAGCATTGTGGACTCCGAGGTGTATGCCAATGTGGCCGCTCTCTCAGCTTGAAAGAATTCCTGTCTTGCCACTTTTAAGGAAAGACCTTTAGTGCAAATACTGATCCCTGCTACCAGGTCAAAATTCATGGAGAAGATGGCAAGTTTATTGTCGTCTGTGGGTTTTTATTTTTGTTTTTGCCTTTTTGGCTTTTGCAGTTGGCTTTTTCTCTGACACCACATAGATAATGTCTTTTCCAACATCAGTTCTCCAATTCTGACCCTATCTGCACAGTTAGCGTCAGATCCCACAAGTTAGAGGACTCAGTCCCACCACCAGATTCCAGATGCCAGCGGTAAATGAGGTGCCCAGGCTACTCACACTTTTGGCTGGCTGACTCTAAATTTGGTGATTCCCACAGATCACCCCTATCTCAGGTTCAATAATTTGCTAGAATGGCTCACAGAACTCAGGGAAACACTTTACTTACATTTATGGGTTTATTATAAAGGATACACCTCAGAAACAGCCAGATGGAAGAGACCCATAGAGCAAGGTGTGGAAGGTAATTCAGAACTTCCCTGCCCTCTCTGGGTACGCCACCCTCCCTGCATTTCCGTGTGTTCACCAACCCAGAAGCTCTCCAAACCTTGTTGTTCACGAGTTTTTATAACCCAATCCTTAGCCCCCTTCAGTCCCCAATGGTTCACCCGCTAATCATGGTTTTAGTCTTTCTGGTGAGCAGTCCCCATCCTGAGGCTATCTAGGAACTCCACTCTGAGTCCCTTCTTCAGTATCAGCTCAGGTGTGTTATAAAGGGGTTCAATATGTGTAACAAAAACACTCCTATCATTCAGGAAATTCCAAGACGTTTAGGAGCTCTGTGCCAGGAACCAAGGACAAAGACCAAATATACATAATATACAGATCTTCCTCAACTGAAAATGGGTTACATCCAATATACCCATCATAAGTTGAAAATATCCTAGGTCTAAAATGCATCTAATACACCTAACCTACTGAACATCATCTTAGCCTGACCAAGCCTAAACATGCTGAGAATGGTTACATTAGCCTACAGTTGGGCAAACATCATCTAACACAAAGTCCATTTTATAATTTTATAATAAAGTATTGAATATCACATGCAATTTATTGCATCCTATACTGAAAGTGAGAAGCAGAATGATTGTAAGGGTACAGAAGGGTTTGTTTTTTGTTTTTTTTTTAATCCTGGCTTTCCTATTTTTTTTAAATATATGAAATGTATTGTCAAACTGGTTTCCATACAACACCCAGTGTTCATCCCAAAAGATGCCCTCTTCAATACCCATCACCCACCGTCCCCTCCCTCCCACCTCCCATCAGCCCTCGGTTTGTTCTCAGTTTTTAAGAGTCTCTTATGCTTTGGCTCTCTCCCACTCTAACCTCTCTCTTTTTTTTTTTCCTTCCCCTCCCCCATGGGTTCCTGTTAAGTTTCTCAGGATCCACATAAGAGTGAAAACATATGGTATCTGTCTTTCTCTGTATGACTTATTTCACTTAGCATAACACTCTCCAGTTCCATCCAAGTTGCTACAAAGGGCCATAATTCATTCTTTCTCATTGCCACATAGTACTCCATTGTGTATATAAACCACAATTTCTTTATTCATTCATCACTTGATGGACATTTAGGCTCTTTCCATAAATTGGCTATTGTTGAGAGTGCTACTATAAACATTGGGGTACAAGTGCCCCTATGCATCAGTACTCCTGTATCGAAGGGTTTGTAAATGCACTGGTTGTCCACCCTTTTGATCGTGTGGCTGACCAAGAGCTATGGCTCCCTGTCACTGCCCCACATCATGAAAGTACGGTACTGCATAGCGGTAGCCCAGGAAAAGATCCAAATTCAAATTTTGACGTGTGATTTCTACTGAATGTGTATCACTTCCACACCATTGTAAAGTCGAAAAATCATTAAGTTGAATCACTGTAAGTCAGGTACTATTGGTACAATATATTTATTTTTATTATAGCCCATGCAATCGAATTATGTGTTCCTTTAAAAACCTTCTGGGAATATGTACTAGACTCTCGATATGCATGGAATGAATAAAAAAGAAACATGGCAAATCCATTTTATACAAGCCACCCTGCAAGGACAAGTCTGAAGTGCAATGGCAAAGATGGCCAAAGGCATCTGCATCATCCACTCTCTATCTCCCATGCCCACCAACTATCTCCCCCGTGATGGTGACAGGTCCTCTCCCCCAGCTTCTGCTCCGTTCATTCTCACTGGTCCCCTCCTTTCTTGTATTCTCTCTCAACCCACACTCTGGTCAGCTTACCCCAGCTACAGCCCCCTTCCCTGGACATCTTGCAGCCAGAACCGGCCTCCTAATATATTTCTGACCAATAAGTGGAAGTGTGTTGAGTGGGGCATCTAGAAAACTTTGCTTACATACTAAAATAAGGACAGGCTCAGCTGACACATCCCATTTGCCCCTTCTTATAGATTTGGTGTGGATGGGGTGGATTCATTGGCAAGCTTAGCATAAAGAATTCCCACATAAACCCTAGTGCACTTCAGGTGTGAATGCAAATTGATACAGCCACTATGGAGAAGAGTATGGGGGGGTGGTTCTTGGCAGGTTAGAAATAATCGACACGAAATACCTACCACAACGTGTGGCACCATAGTGCTTGTTGAGTAGATTACAGATGTGTGAATTTTAAAACATCACTTACTATTTGACGATTCAGGTTGGATAGCCCAGCATATGAAGATATTTAGTTTGGACATTCCAGCAGTTTGAAGGCCATTAATCCTGAAGAACTGGCACAATACTGGAAGAGGACAATGTTTTACTGTGTATGTGTTAATATATGTATATGTTTGGATTTTACACTGGTGATGGGCATTGGAAAGTCTGCGCTTCTTTCAGTATTGTAATTATAAACTGGGAGTTACTGGGTTAAAAGGTCATGTAACAAGTTAGTGGAGGGAGCAACTCTCTGACAACTTGGAGCCATGAAGAGGAACTATAGGGAAACTGATCAGTGCTAAAGGACAGGGTAAAGAGGAGAAATCACTTAGCAGTTCTTTGGGGGTGTGGGTGAGGGTAATAAATGTCAGGGTAAAAATCTCTTTTACGTAATAGGCTACGGTAAGGCTGGTTGTGTTCAGTCTGCAAATCCTATCTGATAAAAGAGTTCAAACTTTTTGGTGAGGGGGCGCCTGGGTGGCTCAGTCAGTTGAGCATCCAACTTTAGCTCAGGTCATGATCTCACTTCTCGTGAGTTCGAGCCCCGTATTGAGCTCTGTGCTGACAGCTCAGAGTCTGGAGCCTGCTTCGGATTCTGTGTCTCCCTCTCTCTCTCGGCCCCTTCCCTGCTCACACACACTCTCTCTCCTCTCTCTCTGTATCTCTCTCTCTCTCTCTCTCTCAAAAATGAATAAACTTAAAAAAATTTTTTTTAATTTTGTTTTTTTTTGGTGAGTTAGTGCCTTTCTTTTGTAACTTTTTCTGTGTAAATATTTTTTGCAAGAGGAAACAACATTGCATCTAGGAAAGAGAGCACTGCCAGGAAACATGTGGGACTGTGACACCTGGAAATTTCTGGAATCTTAGAAAAATACTGCTCTTGATAGGCTGGCATGCTATTAATGAAGGAAACCAGCGATATTTACTTTAAAATGGGCTGTTTTTATTCTCCTTTCAAGTGACAATTTAGAAAATAATACTTTTTTGTGTGCTATTATTCCCTATGGTATAAGTTTTTCTGGCCTATGAATATTTTGTATTATTGTATAAAAACTTTATTCTTTGGGGGAAACAGATACATATTCATTGTAAAATAAATTCATCTATAGAAACTACATGGGAATGCAAGCTGGTGCAGCCACTCTGGAAAACAGTATGGAGGTTCCCCAAAAAACTAAAAATAGAACTACCCTATGACCCAGCAATTGCACTACTAGGCATTTATCCAACGGATACAGGTGTGCTGTTTCAAAGGGACACATGCACCCCCTTTTTATAGCAGCACCATCAGCAATAGCCAAAGTATGGAAAAAGCCCAAATGTCCGTTGATGGATGAATTGATAAAGAAGATGTGGTATATATATACAATGGAGTATTACTCGGCAATCAAAAAGAATGAATCTTGCCATTTGCAACTACGTGGATGGAACTGGAGGGTATTATGCTAAGCAAAATTAGTCAGAGAAAGATAAAAATCATATGACTTCACTCATATGAGGACTTTAAGAGACAAAACAGATGAACATAAGGGAAGGGAAACAAAAACAATATAAAAACAGGAAGGGGGATGAAACAGAAGAGACTCATAAATATGGAGAACAAACTGAGGGTTCCTGGAGGGGTTGTGGGAGGGGGGATGGGCTAAATGGGTAGGGGCATTAAAGAATCTACTCCTGAAATCATTGTTTCTCTATATGCTAACTAATTTGGATGTAAATTTTGAAAGATAAAAAAATAAAATTAAATAAAATTAAATAAAAAATTAAATTAAATTTAAAAAAAAAAGAAAACCAGAAAGAAGTATAAAGCATGCAAATTCTACCACCTAGAGACGGATTATTACAGATAATATTTAATACCTGTTATACTTCCAAGTGTCTCCCTAGGAGGGTGTATGTGCATGTATCTCTCTTCTCTAAGTGTGTGTATATATAAACACATATACACATATATGCATATAAATATATGGTATGATATACATATATTTGCATTATATGTGATGTGGGCATCTTTCTGTGTCAATAAATATGAATGTACATCTCTGTTTAACCAAGGAACACACCTACAGAATATGTAGCTATAGAGAAAAAATGCTGAAAAAAATTTTTTTAAGTTAAGGGTATTCTTTTCTAAAAAATTTTTTTAACATTTATTTATTATTGAAAGACAGAGAGACACAGTGTGAGCAGGGGAGGGGCAGAGAGAGGGGAGACACAGAATCAGAAGCAGGTTCCAGCTCTGAGCCATCAGCACAGAGCTCGACGCGGGGCTCACATTCACAAACCGCGAGATCATGACCTGAGCCGAAGTCAGATGCTTAACCGACTGAGCCACCCAGGCGCCACAAGATAAGTGTACTCTTAATCCTTTTTATTTTACCCATCCTCCCACCCTCTTCCCTTCTGGCAATCACCAGTTTGTTCTCTGTATTTAAGAGTGTTTTTTGTTTCTCTTTTTCTTTGTTTGGTTTCTTAAATTCTACATATGAGTGAAATCATATGGCATTTGTCTTTCTTGGACTGACTTATTTTGCTTAGTATTATAGGTCCATCCATGTTGTTACAAATGGCAATATTTCATTCTTTTTCATGGCTGAGTAATATTCCATTTTGTATATATGAATGTGGTGTATACATAGCACATCTTTACCCATTTATCTAAGGATGGACACGAGTTACTTCTACATCTTGGCTATTGTAAATAATGCTGCAATAAACATAGGGATGTATATATCTTTTCAAACTATTGTTTTCATTTTCTCCGGGTAAATACCCAGTAGTGGAATTGGAACTGGATCATATGGTAATTCTATTTTTAACTTTTTGAGGAAACTCCACACTGTTTGCCACAGTGATTGCATTGGTTTGCATTGCGACCAACAGTGCAAGTGTCCTTAAAATAAATTCTTTAAAACAATTTTTAAAAATGACCAACAGAAATTGTTTTAACAACTATATCTGTGTATATATAAATATATATTTGTCTGGCTACTTGAGTTTTTAAAATTTGTCCTTGTTTATTTTTCAAAATATTCAAAAAGTACAAATCTCCTCTGACTCCTGCTGTAGCTATTGGGTTTCCCTCCCTGAAGGCAAAAATGTCATCACTTATTTGTTTATCCTCCTAGAGATAGCTTACAAACAGTTGAGCAAATGCATATATTGCATTTATGTAACATAAATGCATATAAACACCAAAACATAGTATTGTCTCCTTCTTATATAAATGGCAGCACATTATACCACTGCTTTGTACCTATTTTTTTCAGAAAAACTACATGTTTTGTATATCATTTTAAGTCTTCTATAAAGACCTTTCTCATTTTTTATATTTCCATTGTATTCCATTTACAGATACCCCATCATTTATTTAACTAGTCCCCTATACATAGATGTACAAATTATTTCCAATAATTTACTACTGCAAACAATATTGAAAGGAATTACGTGATGACAGTGCAAGTTTACATGAGTGGGAATATGCAAATATTGTTGACATGCCCCAATTTTATTTTAACTGCTTCCTTGATTTGTGGCAAAACAAAATCCTCTAGGCTCACTTTTTTTGGACTTCTCTGTCCAGCCATGAACTTGATCATTCTCTAAGGATATTTGCTTCCTTTTAGTGAGGAAAAGATTTAGAAACCAATATTTGGACAGAGAGTCACACATTAAATATAAGGACACAGGTAGGATAAAAGAAGAAGGTTGAAAAAGTTGTATCATCCAAATGCCAATCATTAGGAAGCTAGTGTGGTTATATTCATGTCAGATAAAACAGACTTAAAGAAAAAGGCCATTACCGGAGATTAAGTGGGATATTTCCAAATCATAAATGGGTCAATTTATTAGAAACACATAACAATTCTAATTGTGTATGCATCTAATAATGCTGTTTCAAAAGAAATGAAGCAATAAAAAAAAAGGAATAAAGAAGAAATGGACAGATCCAGGCATCAGAGTTTTTAGCATCTATCTTTCAGTAACTGATAGAACAGGTAAGCAAAAATCAGCTGGAATATAGCAGTTTTCAACAATATTAAACAAGTTAACTGATGTTATAGAACACTACAACAAAGAGCTGCAGAATATACATTGTTCTCAAGCTTGTAAGGTACATATACCAATGCAGACCCTGGATAGGATCATAAAGAGAAATTAAAAATTTTAAAGTATGTTTTCTGACCCGGTAAACCTATAAATGAGTAAGAAAAAGAAAGCAAGAAAATCTCCAAACATTCATTGTTTAGCTAACGAATAACACCTTTGTAAATAAGTTGAGGGTCAAAAACAAAATAATAATGACATTTAGAAAATGTTTTTGACTGAATAATAATGAAAACATATCATAGCAAAGTTTTTGAGATGCAGCTAAAACAGTGCTTAAAGGGAAATTTATAGTCATAAATATATATAAATTAGGGAGGAAAAGCATTAATACTAATCATGTAGACTTCCATCCTCAGAACCTAGAAAAGGAAGAATAAATTAAACCAAAAGAGAGCAAAAGTTACCTTTCTATAAGGATCTTTTAACACTATTTTTTTCAGGTCTTAAAAAAGAACGCTGTAAGTTCCATCTTTGATTTGTCTTTGTCCTGTGTCCCAATGGCCATAGCTATGATTCATCGAGAAACAGTTCCATTACCCAATCTGCATTATTTGCCCCCCCCAAGGCCATTTCTTTCTTACAACAGCATGCTCATGCTATCAACATTCTGCCTTCAAATACCTTTCTAATCCCACTTTCATTAGGCCATTTTCTGCCTTTTTAGGCCGTAGCAGAAGACAGTTTGGCCAAATGCTTCACCAGTACATAAGACAGATCATAAGTTTTCCAACTTCCTTTATTGGTTTTCATACAACCTGGCCCCTAGGCCCGTAAACGATACCACTTATAATAGATTTTTGTAAAGGCAACAACCCATTTCTAGTGCCACTGTCTATATTAGTCAATATTCGCTACGTAATAGACTCCGAACTTCAGTGGGCTTTCAACAATGAACGTTTATTTTCACCCTCACGGGTCTGCACATTGCAGTGGTTTGGCTGATCTAGTCAAGGCTCGGTGATGCCAAGCCCAGTTCCAGGTTTTTGGATCCACTTTATTTTTGTTACAAGTGTCTTTATACTCAGACCTTTACGAGGCAGTACTAGCTACCTGGGGAAGATCGAAGGAACACTTCCAAAGACTTTGTGAGTCATGTAAGTTAATATTCCAATGGTCAAATAGGCCACATAGCCAAGTCCAAGGGCAGGAAGTACGCTCTACCACCATGACCCGGTGTGGACCTGTATCCGGGATGGAGGAAGTACTAGGAATGTACTATCCAAAAGCAAAGGTAACAACAGTTTAAATAAAAACATACTAAATCCATTTCCACTGAAGTCAGAAGACTGTGATCACCGATATCAGCAATATTAATGAATGCAGCGTCATAAAATAAATTAAAAATTTTATTACTATATTACCTGAGTAAAAACCACGTCGAAAGTTAGCCGAATCAGACAAATTCACATTCCATGGGAAAGGAGGCAAGATCAGGATTAAATATTTTGGACGTGAAAATACATAATATATATATTACAGTTGTAGGCACCCTAGATTGGCAATCCTCCTCTGTCAAACATTATTTTTCAAGGAGAGGAAAAAGGGATTTCCTTCCCCCCAAAGACTGCTTTCTAAAATCTCATGGACCAGTTTGGAAAAATGCTCATGATCAGGTGCCTGTACAATGTACAACGATGAAATTCTAGGAAATAGAAGACAGCAGACACTGTGGTTTTTCTCAAATGGCCACACCTGGTTTGTCTTCATGCTAAAAATGATGTTATTTATGCATACGAATGAATCATCATTGTAGAGCTACTGCTCTGCTCTGCCCACTTTCATTTCTTCCCGTTGTTAATTTCTAGTGTCTGAAAATTAGGTAATAAATCAAAAATAGCTAGAGGCCCTCCTACCAGGAACCCTTTCTTGTTTTTAAACGATAGTGAACACTGACACTCCAGTCACTTATCTGCAATAGCATAAGGAGAAAACATACCCATCCGCCCATGCTGCTCGCCCTGAATGGTTTCCAACTGAGACACCGCTCCTCCTGCCAAGGTACACGACTGTGAAGCTTGTTTCACATTTCTTCCTCCTCTCTGTTCAGCGCTCCTTCTGGACTCTTGAAAGCAAGAAACCTGCCACATCTGATCCCGTTGTAAACACCTTTTTTCAAGCAAGCAGACTATATTTAGAGGGCATTTGAGAGTTGAAATCATCACTCTAAATCATGGGAATAGCTTTTCCTCTTGGGTCCCCTTAATGGAAATAGGTTATTTTCGACAGCTCCACAAGACAAAGTGGAGAGAACTCTGTATCTGGAGGGGAAAGAGGAGATTAATGTGGAGGTAGAACCAACCAGTGAGTTGTAAGAGGCAGGGCAATCTTGCAACTTTATATAAATCCCTGGCAGATCAAGCAAATCTCTCTCCAGATGCACATCATAGGATACAGCTGAGTGAGATCAAAACCAGCTGAATTTAGGGGAGGGTGATTTACTCTGAATTCTTGGAGTCCTGATTTTCTACCATCTTATTTAGACAGAAAACCCAGTGGGAGAGAATTATAGTACTTGTCTTTTTATCTGGAATCAAAATATTCAGAAAAGCAAGATAAGTCAAATAGGGAAAACAATGATAACTGATTATTTATAATAATGACCTCCAGGCACTATTAGAGGACTAAAATCCCTCTGATTCCTGAAAAATTAAATCGTGAGCAGTATACATTTTTTAAACTTTAATTTTAGTTAGCATGCAGTGCAATATTGGTTTCAGGAGTAGAATTCAGTGATTCATCACTTACATACAACCAGTGCTCATCACAACAAGTGCCCTCCTTAATACCCATCCCCCATCTAGCCTATACCCCACCCACCTACCTCCATCAACCCTCAGTTTATTCTCTGTCATTAAGATTCTCTTGTGGTTTGTTTCTCTCTCTCTTCTTTTCCCCCTTTCCCATTTGTTCATCTATTTTTTTCTCAAATTCCACATATGAGTGAAATCACAAGGTATTTGTCTTTCTGTGATTGACTTATCTTCATTTAACATAATACATTCTAGCTCCATCCATATCATTACAAATGGCAAGGTTTCATTCTTTTTGATGGCCAAGCAATATTCCATTATATATATTATATATATTGGAATATCTTCTTTATCCATGCATCAATCAATGGACATTTGGGCTCTCTGCATAGTTCAGCTATTGTTAATAATGCTGCTATAAACATCGGGACACATGTACCCCTTCAAATCTGTGTTTTGTGTCCTTTGGATAAATACCTAGCAGTGCAACTTCTGGATCATAAGGTAGCTCTATTTTTAGGTTTTTGAAGAACCTCCTCAGTATTCTCTAGAGTGGCTTCACTAGTTTGGATAATTTTAACGTGACAAACTGATTTATTAGATTCAAATTCTTTGAAAATTGGTCATTCATTTATTCAGTCAACAAATACTTATTTGACATCTACCAATTCTTGTTTCAATGAGGGGCAATGGACATAATCACCCAAAGAGTAGAATCAAGATTAAGATCTTTATAGGAGTTAACCAGATAGAATAAGACACAAAAGGAACTTGGACCCCAAACCAGACTGAAGCAGGTTGAAGACCTGCTTGCCTCTTTTCTTAGCATACCCAACCTCAAGCATGTTGGGTGATTTTTTAACTCAATTGTTCATCTTGTTCCATTTATCTTGAATGAGTTCCTAACCATCAACACCTGATAAAATCCAAACCTTCCTTGAATATGCACCTCACTTACAAAAGATACTCATTTTGTATTTGTTGAATTGAGTATATATGAGCATAAAATATTTTTTATAACACATTTATCATTTAAGAAAATTCAAGAAATCATTAATGTAAAACCAGGACATTTCACACTCTGAGTTCATCTCAAGAGATAGCAAGTGTAGCTCGTCAGTGAATAAAATAAAGTAATTCTCTTATAACTGATTCCATCAAGTAGAATGATCTTTCAAGGGCATTTTCCCAAATAGAATGACTTCTCAAAGTCATGACCAGATTCAGACACTGCCATGCAATACATCTAGAATTTAATCAGATGTTGTTTTAATAAACTAAATGCTTACAAAATACAAGAAGTATTTGAGAATGCACATCAAATTCAAAGATCTTTTGATGTAAATGGAGAAGATCTTTAAATATTTTAAGAGATTTGTGGCAGTTTTAAAACGTGGTCACATATTTGTTCACACTTTTATCATAGAAAGGAGGGACTATGTCCCCTGCCCTCCTCTTGAATATGGATGGTGCTTATGACTTTTCAACCAGTCATGTCTAGTGGCAGTGAATCCTATGTGACTTACAAGGTTAGATCACCAAGGTCACACAGTTTCCACCTGGCTTATGGGAACACTTGTACTTAGTGCCCTAGAGTGCCCATGTAAGAAGTCTGACTACCCTAAAGGTACATTGCTAGAGAGGGCACATATAGGCACTCCAACTGACAGTCTGAGCTAAGCCCAGCCTTCCAGCCATTCCCCCAAAGTATGAGACACATGAATGAAACCCCCTTGAACCTCTGGACCATTTAATTCTATTTCATAGTTTTGTAGGTCAGGAATACTACAGGGTTCGGTCGAATGATCCTTCTGTTTCACATGGTATTAACGAGGGTCACTTGGTATGACACAAGAATGAACCAGCTGGTCCCTGCCCAAATTCCTGACCCACAAAATTTTGAGATATAATGAGATGGGGTTTTCTTAAGCACTAAGTTTTAGAGTAGTTTATTATATAGAAATATGTAGCTGGAACAAGACACCTCTGCCAGCACCACCTGCAAGAACAAAAAGAACATAAGAGAGTAATTTATGTAGCTGCTGAATAAGAATCTCCTACTCTGTGAGCAGATATAAGAATTGGGTGCCGTACGCTAAGTACAAGAGTATGGACCTTGAGAGTCACCAGACCACCCTATTCGAACACCAAAATATAATAGGTCAAAACATGTCCCATCAATATTATCAATAAGATTCCGATCAATGTTCCAATCTAAATCTTCCACTCTCAGGACTTTCAGCTGGCAGAGAAAATATCCTTCAAAATGTATTGCAATGGCATAATTATTTCCTTGATAGTTAAGCATTTTTCAAATCTGTAAAGATTTAGGATTGGCTGTAGAAATGCGTAAGTAATCAAAACTACAGTATGAATATTTGTGTTAATAAACCTATGCATTTTTTTATATTTTTGTACTTGTGATGTTTATAAGAATTTGGGCAAATAGAGTAACAGATCAGCCTTGTGACTGCAGTTTAAAATGTATAATTGAGTTCTTCGTTTGGACTTGTGATTTCAAACTGAAATATTAATTTTATGTACAGTGTGAATACCTTTAAGAAAACCCAAGTTTCTTTAATATTATAAGTTTAATTTTTATATTTTAGAACACTTAGGAAGGTTTCTTTTAGTAAGGTCAGCATAGTTTATGTACCAAATGAATTTAAATGAACTTAAAATATTTGAAGACATTTCACTAAGTTTTCAAAATGGGACAAACATTATTTAAAGTCAATATATTTCCTAATTTAAACTCCTTACAAAAGAATTTCCTCTTGCCATAAATTTGCTGAGAGCTATTCTTATTCTTTCTCCCCTGGAGATTTAACTAAGCTGAAGAGAAGTATGGTCACCGCCAGGGGCAAGAAAGAAAAGGAAATTCTTCCCGAGCAAGGATGAAGAGTCTGTTAATTATCAGCGACAGAGATCAGCTCAGCAGTTTCCACACACACACAAAAATTCTGTCTTGAAAACCAGCCATAACCTGTCGGTGCTCTGAGCTGCCACTCTGCTATAGCCAGGTAAATAAAGGAGCACATTTAAATGAGGGACACTGTGACAACACTCAGGGAGATTACGTGAAGTGAGAAAAGGGTCTGCCACACCGCCTTGCCCCCTAAGTGACAATGGCACCATAAAGCTTTAATCCTAGAATGCAGAAATCTTTTCCACTCCATCTCTAGAGATAGAGAAGGAAGGAAACACAAATTTAAAACATAAGAATCAGAAAATACATTCTTTTAAGAACATATTTGTTTCTTTTTGGGAAAGCGCAAGCGGGGGAGGGGCAGGGAGAGGAGGAGAGAGGATCCAAAGCCGGTTCTGCACTGACAAGTTGACAGCAGCAAACCAGATATGGAGCTCCAACTCACAAACCACGAAATCGTGAGCTGAGCTGAAGTCCGATGCTCAACCAACTGTGCCACCCAGGGGCCCCAGAAAATATATTCTTAAAATCACCAGGTCTTGCTCTCGGATCCAGCCTACCCTTCCCATATGCTTTTAGAAATGTGCACGTATACTTTTGTGGTCAACAGCCCAACCTCTGGCATTTATCTCAGTCACACCTCGTTCTTATATCTTTCCTAGCTTCTTCAACCAGATTCCTCTGTACTTCAGCTTTCAATGTTTAGTTCAAGTGAAGTTGTTGTAATGATACATTTGGATATACTTCCATTGTCTGTGGTTCAGAAAGCCAGGGTACCCACTCAGATTCACTGGCCATTGCTACTTCGAGATGCAGAGGCTCAAGTTACCTGGGAAAGGAGCGTGAAGCTTCCCCTCCCCCAGCAGAGCAATAGATGACCTTTATCTTACCAGTCTCCTTTGTGTGTATCTTAAATATTTATCTCCTTAGAATTCTTCTGACTTTATATGAACTACTATCCAATGTGGTGGACCTATAATGTTATCTGACCAGGTCCCCTTCTGCTCCTAGGAAATCACACAGACCCCATTGTGCACCTCTAGCCTGTTAGGCGATCCTCTTACCCCAACCCAGTACATTGGCCCCAGCTGACTATAGAAAGGAAGCACCTAGTCTCCATCTGGCCCATTAGAGTCAGTCTCCAGTTTGCTTTCTAACTGGAATTGAGAAGAAAAAAATAATAGTAATGCCTGTTACAAGTTCAACTGTGTTGTTTAAGAGTGTGCTGGCTAATTTCCTCAAATTTATGAATTTTCTAGTTTTCTTTGTGACTGATTTCTAGTTTAATCCCACTGTGGTCAGAAAAGACACGTTGGGTGATTTCAAACATTTGGGTGAATACGAGCATTTGTATTCTAACATATGGTCTATTCTGGAGGACAATCCATGTGCACTTGAGAAAAATGTGGATTCTGCTGGTTTGGGGTGGAGTGTTATATATATGTCTGTCAGGTCTAGTGTATTTATGGTGGTGTTCAAGGCCTCAGTGTCCTCACTGATCTTCTGTTTAGTTGTTCTGTTCATTATAGAAAGTAGGGTATGGAAGAAGTCAACTATTATTGTAGTTCTCCCTACAATAGTTTCTCCCTTGAATTCAAGTTTCTCCCTTGAATTCTGTCCATTTTTGCCTCATAGATTTTAGGGCCCTGTTGTCAGGTGTGTATATGTTCATAATTGTTCTATCTGCTTAATGATTACGTCTCTTTCCATCCATTCAGAAACTTAAAGGAATCATAATTTTTTTCCCAAGGTACTAAGGAAATTTAATAATAGATTGGGTAGTCCCCTATTTTATAGTTTAATAATTAACATAGTATTTGGGATATATACAGTAGTTGTCACAATGCAGGGTCTAGAAACATTTATATAGTTCATTAATTCACATAAAGGAATATAGAATTTCTTAAAACAGGAAAAAAGAATGACTAAGACAATGGATTTCTAATCACATTAGAAATAAAAATCAATTATAAAAACTCCAGCATAACTTCCTCCTTTATGAAAAATGCTACACGATGCAGTTTTTATCTATACATACACAAAAGATTCTTTGTAAGAGGCACCGATCTCAGTAAATGAATTTACTTATAGCCTGTCATGATGCTCTTAGTAATTTTTAATCCAAAAAGTGATTTATATTCTATGAAATAAAGTACATTCTCTAGTTGTCTGTCATGAAAAGGTAATTTCCTCTAGTTCAAGGCAGCAAATATAAAACAACTATGCTCTGTTCTTTTGCTATTTCTTTATGGTGTTCTTCTGTGTAATTGATTCCAGTGCCCAGATGTGAGGGCTGCTATTTCTCCAAAACTTTAAGGAAAATGGAAGATTAGCTCCCTGTGCTTTTGATGCCTGTCAGAAAATTTCAATAGGTTAGTTAAGAAGCCTGAATGAGTCAGAGAATCTTTAAATAAGAAGACAAAGTTAGAAGATATTATAGCAGGCTTTTTTAAAAAAAGAAAATATAAAAATAAAAGGTCCCTTTTGATATTTAAGTATGGACTATATGGTGTTACAAATAGGCGAGAAAAATCCCCAGGCTCACAAAGGGAATATATGATCCATAAATATGCACTTGTTTGACTTGCTTTCCATATTAAATCTGCTCAGTCCATAGTTCCTCCATTTGGAAATGCACTGTCCCCTCCCTGGAATAGTAAGGGAACAAGGGAGGGCCAGATGTAGTGAGTAGGCTGATCCTTCCCTTGTCTATCACCCCCTCTCCCAATACACACACACACACACACACACACACACACACACACACATCATTTCTAATTAGGCCTCATGGGAATGAAAGATTGCTCCAGAAATGGAGCTGGGATTAGGGACAGGGCTTCTATCACCAGATTTGGGGCTGGGAAGGGCAGTGGGAGTGGGCTGCTTTAGCAAAATGGGTTGATCTGGGGAGGACAGAGTCAGCCTGAATCCTCCAGGGCTCCACTGAGCTGCGACTGACCTACACTGTCCAAAAGCAGATAGATGTAGACAGAAAAAGCAGGGAGAGTGTTAGCCAGAATAGTCTTAAAGGAAAGGGGAGAGGGGGACTGGCCAAGCCTAGTTAGGCAGCATGGACATTTACATAACACCTTACAGTTTGTGAATGTTTTTCATCTTCACTATGCCATTTATTTTTAAGCAGCTGAAGTATGTAAGAGATAGATAATATTATTATTCCCAGATAATATAATTATGCCCATTTATTTTCATAAATGAAGAAGATGAGGCTTGCCTAAGATCACAGTTTCAGTCGGGATAGAGTTATAACTCAGACCGACATCACTTCATGTGTCTTAAACTTGTGTTGTTTGATCGGCCCCAAATAGACCTACATAGTCAGCTGCCGATCAAAACACAAAGTAGTAATGTAAGTCTTTCGACAGTGTTGGAGCTGAGTTGACAATGGAGGTGGATGATAAGAGGTCTGGCTGGGCTGGTAAGTCGTTTACAAGATTTTGTAACATATCCTAAAGGCAATGGGAAGAATGTGTTTAAGTTTATGTTTCAAAACAGGGATCAGCGATTTATGGTTCATAGGTCAAATCTGGTCCACTGCCTGTTTTATAACGAGTTTTATTGACTCACATCTATGCCCATTTATTTACATATTATCTATGGCTGATTTCATGCTACAGTGAAAGATTTGAATAGTTGCAACAGAGACCATAGGAATCGAGAATCCTAAAATAATTAGTATCTGGACCCTTACAGAAAGTTTTTTGGCCTCTATTTTAAAAAGCTTTCTCTGGCTGTGACATTGATTAGAGAGGACCAAGACGAGAGGCACTAAGCCCAGCCAGTTTGCCCCAAAAATCTTAGTAAGAGATGACAAGACTCTGAGGCTAGTTTTGGGCAATGGCAACAATTTAAAATATACTGATGTGAAGACTTAAAAAGACTTGGAGATTGGATAGGTGAGTTGAGGAACTGGAAAAGTAAGATACGATCCAATTGCACTATTAGATTTTTTTAAGTATGGTAATTGAAAGGAGATCTTTCTCTGTCTGACTTATTTCACTTAGCATTATACCCTCTAGGTCCATCATGTTATCACAAATGGCAAGATCTCATCCTTACATGACTGCATAATATTCCAGTGTGTGTGTGTGTGTGTGTGTGTGTGTGTGTGTGTGTGTGTATCATATCTTCTTTATCCATTTGTCTATCTATGGACACTTGGATTGCTTCCACACCTTGGCTATTGTAAATAATGCTGCAATAAACAGGGGTGCATATTATCTTTCTGAATTAATATTTTCATTTTTTAGATAAATACCCAGTAGTAGAATTATTGAATCATATGCTATTTCTATTTTTAATTTTTTGAGGACCTTTCATGCTGTTTTCCACAATGGCTGTACCAATTTACGTTCCTACCAACAGTGCACAAAGGTTGCTTTTTCTCCGCATCCTTGCCAACACTTGTCATTTCTTGTCATTTTGATTTTAGCCATTCTGACAGGTGCAAGGTGATATCTCATCATGGTTTTGATATGCATTTCCTTGATTATCAGTGATGTCAAGCATCTTTTCATATGTCTGTGGGCCATCTGTACATCTTTGGAAAAATGTCTATTTTCAGGTCCTCTGCCCATTTTTTAACTGAATCGTTTGGGGCTTTTTGGTGTTCAGTTGTATAAACTCTTTGCATACTTTGGATATTAACCCCTTATTGGTAAGTCATTTGAAAATATCTTATCCATTAAGTTGGTTACCTTTTTGTTTTGTTGATAGTTTCCTTCGTTGTGCAAAAGCTTTTTATTTTGACATAGTCCTAAGAGCTTATTTTTACTTTTGTTTCTCTTGCCATAGGAGACATATCTAGAAAAATATTGCTATGGTTGATGTCAAAGAAATTACTGCCTGTATTCTTCTAGTAGTATTATGGTTTTAGGTCTCACATTTAGGTCTTTAATCTATTTTGAGTTTATTTTTGTGTATGGTGTTAGTAAGCGGTCCAGTTATATGTGGAATCTAAAAAGTAAAAAAAAGCAGAATCAGACCTATAAATACAGAAAACAAACTGGTGGTAGCCAGAGAGGAGGAGTGTGGGGAGATGGGCAGAATGGGTAAGCAGGGTGGGAGATATAGGTTTCCAGTTATGGCATAAATAAGTCACAGAAATAAAAGGTACAGCATAGGGAATATAGTCAATGATATTGTATTAGTGTTGTTTGGTAATAAATGGTAGCTACACTTGAGGTGAGCACAGTATAAGGTATAGAGATGCTGAATCACTAAATTGTACACCTGAAACTAATGTAACGTCATGTGCCAACCATACTCAAATTAAAAAAAAAAATAAGATGGCAATTGAAGGCACAAGATTAGATATTTTAGCCACAGAGAGAATGAAGAGGGAGAGAAGAGGCTCTAGGCAAAACCTCAAAGAACACAGATGTATTTAGGCCAGACAGAGAGAAGCACTCCAAGATTTCAAAGAAGCACCCAGACAGGTGAGAGGACAAATAAGGGTCAGCAGTGTCAAAGATACCACTGGATGGGGGCACCCGGTGGCTCAGTAGGTTGAGCGTCCAATTCTTGATTTTGGCTCAGATCATGATCTCACAGTCATGGGACTGAGCCCTGCATTGGACTTCACACTGGGTGTGGAGCCTGCTTGGGATTTTCTCTCTCCCTTACTCTCCCTCCCCTTCTCTCTCTCTCTCTCTCTCTCCCCCTTTCAAAATAAATAAATAAACATTACATTTAAAAAAAAGATACCACTGGGATGGAGATGAGGACTCAAAACTTGCCATCGGATTTGTCAAGAAGGAGCAGTTTCTTTGAAAAGGCATGGGATGTACACCAGAGACAGGCACCACATCCTTGTGGGCTGAGGAATGACAGAGAGGTGAGGAAGTGGGGAGAGAAGTAGACACCACATTTTCAAAATGCTTGATTTTGAAGGGAGAGGTAGAGATAGAGAGGTGGCTGCAGGGAGACCTGAGATTAAGCAACAGTTTTATTTTCTGCTCTTTGTTTTTCTTTCTTTCTTTCTTTCTTTCTTTCTTTCTTTCTTTCTTTCTTTCTTCTTTTTCTTTCTTTCTTTCTTTCTTTCTTTCTTTCTTTCTTTCTTTCTTTCAGAGAGAGGCAGAGACAGAGAGAGAGAGAGAGAAAGAGAGAGAGAAAGGGAGAGAGAGAATCTTAAGCAGGCTCCACACCTAGCATGGAGCCTGACACAGGACTCAATCTCAGGACTGTGAGATCACGACCTAAGATGAAATCAAGAGCTGGACACTCAACTGACTGAGCCACCCAGGTGCCCCACTCTCTCTCTCTCTCTCTCTCTTTTTTTTAATAAAGGAACTCTGTGTAAAAGTTTAAAGAATGAGGAGGAAGAGCCAATAAAGAGAGAAGCTGGTGAAGCCAAACCTATCTCAGACACCTCTCTGATGATAGGAGTAAACAGCTCATAAATCAGATGTATAAGAAACTTTAGAAAATTTCTAGAACTGTTTAGTCTCTATTTGAAGCTTCTTTCTACTACATCTGGGAGTGCCTCACCTGGTCATTGCAAAGTTTCCTTCCTCCTGTTCCATTCAGAGTTAACAACAGTGTTTGGGGATTTATAAAGCACCAAGACACTGGAGGTCCCTGGAATCTTAGCCATCTGCCCACACTAGGTACTACTACTAAGACAGTCATTGTTCCATTCAATGTGGCCAAAATTTGGGCCACAATTTGTCAAGTACAATAGATCTGTTTCTTCTGCCCTCATGGTAGTTTTAACCGTGGGATTAGATTGCCTTTGGGCAGGGCACGCACTAGAGTTTTGCACCAACCCCACTGCTCCCCCGATTACACCACTCCAAACCTCACACTCTTGTTACCCACCAAGAACACAGACATATTGGGTGTATGAGGTTTGAGGTTTGAGGACCCCTGTAGCTTTGATCTCCATGGTCTTTCTGCAGGAGGTCAGGCCTTAGTCCCTTTTGTTCTTGGGACCCAAGATTTTCAGAGGTCTTACTGCCTCTCTGGTAGCACTACCAGGAAGCAGGGCATGAGGCATCAGATCCCTTTCCCTATAGCCCTGGGCCTTGGGGAAAATTCCTTGTCTTGGAAAATCCTTTACTTGCCACGCTTATTAAGATCACTTTTCTGGGGGTCACAAATTTCCTCCTCTCTCCAGGGTTTAGTATTTGGAAAACAAAAGCCAGGATTCCCAAGTTTATCCTGTCCCTTCCTCTCTGGAGGTAAGGAAGACCAGACCTACAAACTGTTTCAACAAAGAAAATACAGAAAAGGAAAAAATAGGATAATAAAGAATAAGATATTACCAAAATAGTATCTGGTCCCTTGGATTTCTTTAAAATAAAAATGCCACTCAACTATAAGGAACAAAGTATGGAATAAAGGTCCTTGGATGAACTATCTGAGTGAGAGCTCCACTAACTTATTTTTCTGGCGCAAACCCAACAACTGCACAGAAGGGCAGAATATGTGTAATACAGCAGAGTAAATTTAATATCCAAAAAAGTTAGAGGCTGAAAAAGCTGTGCTTTTTTTTTTTACAGCGTCTTCACGTCAGAGCAATTGTACCAACCTCTTTCCAGTGCATTTTGGGTGGCATTCTGATAGCCCGCCCATTCACGAAACACTTTCTCGTGGCTGGAGGTCACAGAGTGCTGACACCATTTAATTCACTGTCCCATTTCTGATGTAGGCTGTGTCAACCTCATCAGGAGTCATTTTCTTTTTAAATTACGGGTCAATTTTCTGTGCTCTCTCTGCTTTTCTCTTTCTTCCAAGATGGCAGCTGGAAATAAAGAATATTAAAAAATGATGAAGGACCAAATATATGGACAATGTAACATGCCATTTGTATTTTTTTTTGTCTATTTTTATCCAAGTGTGGCTCTGTAAGGTGGAGTCTCATGAGTCTCTCTATTCTCAAGTCCTGTATATGAAATGTTTTCTCCTGAAGAAGAGATCTGATCATTGCAATTCCCTTGCAGTCACATACTCTATAAAAGCCAAGATTAGTTTTCACCTTAAGACAATGCTATTTGTACTAAATTGCACATGAAAATATATTCCATGCCTGGAGCTTGGGTTCAAAAGTATAGAGCATGGAGATGAAAGAGGTTCTCAGGGCAGGCTGAGTGTGGAGGTTGGGTCATGTGGAGGAAAGACAAGTAAAGGTGGGGCAGAGACACAGTAAGGGTCTAGGTAGGAAAGCAGGGTTTAATCCCAGAAATGCAGCATTAGGGACTGGAAAATAAGGAAGGAGGAACAGTGAGAAGTGTCTCAGGCAACAAATAGCAGGTGATACAGGAAACAGGACCCATCTACTGAAAAATGGAAAGCCTAGACTTTAGCCAGGGGGTTGAGGGGTCTGAGCCATGGTGAAAGCTAGTGGGCAATAGGACCTCACAAATGTTTTATTTAACCGTGCACAACCATTCTAGCTGAGCCTTCCCTGTGTGCTGAGATGAGGGAACTAAATGTCAGGGGAGTAAGTGATTGCCTGCTCATACATGTAAGAAAGAGATTTGGACCCGATTTGACCCCAAGTCCATTCAAGTATGCTCCAGAACCTGAATGTTTTCCAACCTCACCAAGATTGATAGGGTGTATATCTGAGGGCTTTTCAGGCAGCATCCTGTCCCAGACAGTTTTGGAGCTTGCAGTGTTTCTTAAAACACAATCTGTGGGGCGCCTGGGTGGCTCAGTCGGTTAAGCGTCCGACTTCGGCTCAGGTCATGATCTCACGGTCTGTGAGTTCGAGCCCCACATCAGGCTCTGTGCTGACAGCTCAGAGCCTGGAGCCTGCTTCAGATTCTGTGTCTCCCTCTCTCTCTGACCCTCCCCTGTTCATGCTCTGGCTCTCTCTGTCTCAAAAATAAATAAACATTAAAAAAAAATTAAAAAAAAAAACCACAATCTGTGAACCCCCTCAATAAGAATCATTCTAGCAGCTTGTAAAAAAAAAAAAATACTGTCTCTTGCAATTCTTCCCAGGATATTCTGATTCAGAGGTTTGGATTGAATTTCAAGAATTTTACTTTTTCTTAAAGCTCCTGATCCAGGATGCCCAATGATACTGCTCTATCATCCTGGCCACTGTAGTTGAACTATGCTTGGGCATAGACCCAGGCAGGGCCAGTTGGTGTCTTTTCTAGGATTAAATATGTACACTTGAAGACAGCAATATTCTTTTCACTGATATTACTAAGCTTTGAGGTTGTGAGCTGGGTGGCTGGGGTTCATCTCATCTACCATGTAGAAGGAGATTCCCTGTAGAAATTTGCAAATCACGAATAAGCTTTTGAGCCTCCAGGATGTACTTATGTCTGAACTCTACTTTGGATCTCCTACTTTGATCCCGTGTTCCTTTTTGTTTTTTTCTTCTTAAACTAGTTGGAGTTGGGTATCGGCCTCTCTAGAGTTTGTGTGAAACAGAACAGAGGGTTTATATGAGTCCTGTATGAATCACCAGTGTAATGAGAATTCTCATTTCACTGAGGTCATCCTTAGGCTTCATAGCAAAGGGTCTAAGTTACATGGTGGTTTTTCTTGTTCTTCTCGATTCTCACACTATTCTTGGCTGATATGGTGCACTTCCATGCCTTCAATGATCATGATTCAAAAATCATTCTCTCCATCTACATGACTCTTCTGTGGTTTTGGTCTTCAGTTGTGATTCAAATATCTGCTAGAAAGCTCCACTTGGGAATTCAAATTCAACAGGTACAAAAGTTTGTAATGATCTTTTCTCCCTCATATATGATTCATCTCTTGTTCTCCTTGTTTCTGTGAAAGGCACTGCCATTCTCCCATTTCCAAAGCCAGAAACCTGGGTGTCCTCCTTAAAACCTCCCTTTTCATCACCATCCCTACCCTTCCATTATCACATCAGGTTGGTTCTGCCATCTAAACTCCAAATGTACTTCTAAACTCCCACAGGTAGCTTACAAAGCTATTCATACTTTGACCATTGCTTACCTATATTGTTCCATTTTTGTCCCCTTCTCCTTTTGGATTTTATGTGCTAACCATTTTAAACATTTTTAGTGCCTTGAAGCACCTTCTTATACTATCTTTTGCCTCTGGACCTTTCTATAATTTGATCAAGTTGTCTGGAAGTCTCTTCCTTCACCTCTCTCTCTGCCCAGTGAATTCCTATTCATTCTCTAAAACTCAACTGAGATGTCACTTTTGGAAAGACTTGCCATAATCATAAGTATGGCCTAAGTTTCACTATAATAAATTCTCACAGTATCCCAGTAAGTCCCAATTGTAGGAATACTTCATATGCATAGTTTACTATTCATTTTATTGAGAGCTATGTAATTTGTTTAAGTGGAGAGAAAGAATATGCCAAGGATAGAAAAAATAAGTCATTTCTTCTGAAATTAATTTTTAAGCTTAACCCAATACAATCATCCACAGTAGGGTGGATAAAATCATTCTAAAATTCATCTAGAGTAATAATTGACCAAAAATGAGCTTAAGAAGCTTTTTCAAAAAAGAAAAAGAAATGAAGGGAGATTGGCCTTAGCAGATATCTAAACCTGTTAAAGATATAAATGTTAGAACACTGCTTAAAATCCTTCAATGGTTTGTCATTGCTTTAACGAAACTCATGAACAAAAACCTATCTGAGTTGTGTTTATTGGTAGAACCTAATTCCATCCAGAATCCTACCTACAAGGTAGTCTGGGAAGTGTAGTGTTACCTTCCAGACTATGCAGGAAAAAAAAGAGAAACTAGAAGGTGAAAATGGATACTGAGTGCCAATCAGTCATATCCACCACAATACATCTCAAGACTTCGAATTAGTTTATTGGCTTTTTGTAACTTTCTTTTGAGGGGAGTCTTCTCCATGCACCTCTACCATTCCCAAACAACCTTCATAAGGATAAGAATTACGTCTATTTTGTTCATCATTATATCCATAGTGTCAAACACATAGTAAACACCTAATAAATTTCTGTTTTATTAAAATTTAAATAAAAAAAGCCCTCACTGTGCTTTGAACTATTGGGCTCACCCCTTAAGGTAGTAATCCATTTTGGGGCACCTGGGTGGTTCAGTCAATTGAGCGGCCAACTTCGGTTCAGGTCATGATCTCAAGGTTCCTGGGTTCCAGCCCCACATCAGACTCTGAGCTGACAGCTTAGAGCCTGGAGCCTGCTTCAGACTGTGTGTCTCCCTCTCTCTCTGCCCCTTCCCCACTCACACTCTGTCTCTCTCTGTCTCTCCAAACTGGATAAACGTTAAAAAATTTTTTAGGTAGTGATCCATTTTGAAGTCTACATTTTAAGAGAAATAATAACAAGTTAGACTTGACTGCAAGAAGATGACTCTGACAATGAGAATCTCCATATACCACGTCATGTAAAGAAATACTTTAGCGAAAGACAGAAACACAAGAAAAATGAGAGTTCGGACTTCAATAATTTGGAAGTCTGTCACATGAAAGAAGGAATAGACTGATTTTGTCACTTCAGATAATAGGACTAGCGCCAACAAATAGATGCTATAGGGAATCAGAGTTTAACTCCGGATCAGGAAGAATTGCTGCCTGACTACTCACTAGGAGGTGGTGAATATCTCCCCATGGGAAATGACCCTACTCAAGAATGTGGTTCCTCTATACTGGGTCTGGGTGGTGGCATGAGGCCTCTAGGATCTTAGGCTAAACTAGAAGTAGTATTTCTTCCAAATCCTTATTGAAATGCCCGAATATGCAAGTGTTAATGGCTCATTGCTTTGGGACTAAGATGAGTTATTCACGATCTTAGCCCATGACAAAGCCTTCAAAACACTTCCAAGCCGCAGCCTGGCTGAACTGTAGATGGAGAAATACAGTGGACTGTCATCAACTCACCTTCCAGTCATCCTACACTAACTAGGATTATCAGTGGGTACTTCACATGGCTCTTCACACAGTTATTTACAATACATTTTCAATTGTACTCATTTGCTATTCACCCCCATACTCTTTTGGTAGGAGGCTGATCTTCTTCCCCTCACCTTAAAAACAAGCAGAGGCACAGACGAAGTAATTTTCACAAGGTCACTAAAAATTAGATGCAGGCTCTGGGACCTGAGCCCTATGCTTGAGTCATGCAGCACTCCCACCCCAACTCCTTCACCCCCCACTGCTGCTCTGCAAGAGACCTGGACCGAGTTTCAGGAAAACATGATGGTTAGCTTGATTTCTACTTTTCTGTTCATGCTTTTGAATGGGTAAAACAGTAATTGTTATCTTAAAACTTTTCTAAGAAATAAAGAAACTCAGAACCAGGAGCATAATTCTTTGACAGGATACTCATTTTGTAATACAATGCCTGGATTCTAATTACTCTGTCCTTGTTCTGTAAGATTTCAGAGACACATCGCTTTGCTGAGAACGATTTTAATAAATCTGTGTAAATGTGGTATTTTAGTGGAGAAGTTGATTGTGTTGATTCCTCCCATGTACAGCTTTAACCATGATGGAGCTGAATAGGGAATATTTCACAGAAGGACGCTTATATGAAGGGACACTTAGTTTGTAGCTATATGTGCGCTTCCATCTGCCCATTCGTGAATTATTCAGATAATATGGAACAGCACTGTTTAGGGGGTGTTTTTTTTTATAAATGGTGAAATTTAAATGAGTTCAATTCCCTGAAATAACTAAAAAAAGGAAACTCCATCAGCACCTCCAACACAGGCAAAGCTGGCCAAGGGCTGTATTTATCATCACCAGCTCTGCAGTGTTTTAAATTTTTTCCAAGAAAACTAAAGGAAGTTGGTTTTCAAAGAAAAAAGACATAAAAAAATAGCTACTCAACTCTTAAAGGTATCATCCAACATTCATATCTTTATCCTCGTTGGAGGAAGAGAAATAATAGATGTTTATAGATGCTTAACTCTTTGGAACCATGCTAATGATTCGAGAACAAAGCATGAACTGGATGTGTCCCCTTCCATAGGAAGCAGCTCTGAGAGCAACCACAATTATGCCCACAGACCTAGACTCTCACCCCAAAAATGATTTTTAAATGTTTTGGAGTTAAGTAGGCATATCACACTAAGGTGAAAACCTTCCTGTAACAGCCCCGTTTAAAAAATCAGAATGATATTTATCTTTTGAGTCACACAAAATGCTATCCAAACAGTCTCTTCTATTAGCCTTTTTCAAAGACTCAATGACACAATTTTATAAGTGTGACATTTAACTGCTCAGAGTGTGAAAAGCACCTTATAAGATTAAGAAAATCAGAGATCAATCACAATGACACATATGTTGAAGGGCAGTTTATTGAGATATTAATTTTGTGATGCTTTATTGTCTGTTTGCTACTTTCTTGCTTTCTATTTTATCTGTTTGCCTATGAAACAATCAGAAGGAATGAGGAGGATTAGCCCTTTCCCAACAACCCCAAACTTGATAGCAAATAAGGATTTAAGTCCACGAGATCTGTGGCATTCTAAACTCCTACTGTAGAATTAAAAGATTTTGAAAATGTCTGTCTTATGGAGGTGGTGGGTGAGGAATGGAGGTCTATGAGGTTGGGAGTAGGGATGCAGAGTGGCCTCCACTCAACATGCTTTCTCTAACCGGTAAAGCAGGTGGGCCTGAAGGAGGAACAGGGATGGGACCCACGTGAGCAGTGGCATTGGGCAGTGGAAAGACAGAATGAGAACAGCTACCTCAGCATTCTAGAGACATGGCAGGACTCCTAGGGAAGGAATACCTGTCTAGTGCACCTAGAGCGGCTAGATCCTGGGAAGGGAACCTCAATACTTGGCAAAGACCTCTTTGCCCCTTTGTTAAGAACAGCAGAACCATCATGGCACCTGGATGGTTCAGTTGGTTGAGCATCCGACTTCAGCTCAGGTCATGATCTCAAGTGAGTTCGAGCCCCGCATCAGGCTCTGTGCTGACAGCTCAGAGCCTGGAGCCTGCTTCAGATTCTGTCTCCCTCTCTTTCTACCCCTCCTCTGCTCATGCTCTGTCTCTTTCTGTCTCTCAAAAATAGTAAATAAAAAATGTTAAAAAAAAAAAAAAAAAAAAAAAAAGAACAGCAGAACCATCTATTTGCCTCCTAGGTGGTACTACTACATTCAGCAGTGACCATGAAGATCAAAGACCAGAGGGCTCTTCATGTAAAATCTGGCCTGAATAAGAATCTTTAGATCTTTGAGTAACTCTAGTGGGACTAGGGGAAAAGGAATCTAATAATGAGTGAGGTTGAATTTCCCATCATTACAACAAAAAGATTTGGAAAATACTATACTTTATTTAAAGAATGAAAGAAAATGACACATTTTGCATCTTTATGTTGAAGTAAAGGATTTATGTGATATATAGATATATATATGTATTTCTTTCTTTTATATTATTAGGAGATTATAAACCAAAAGTCCAATTCTAATAATAATTCAATACTTTGGAGCTATGAATACCTTTCTCTATACTTAATTGAAATAATTTAATCTAAAATATTTAAATTTACAATGGAAAATAGTATTGCAATATGGTAATTAAATAAAGGAGGGAGAAATTGGAACAAAGCTTTTATTGTTCTTTATTGTAAATGTTGGCCCTTGAGGAAAAGCAGATTATTAAGACTGCTTTTTGTTATGTCTAATTTGCTCAAGAAAGTAGTGAACAACTTTTCAGGTTAGGTGGTTTGCAGCACTAGTTATCAGATGGTGATACTGACCCAACACTGCTTGGTTGCTACTTAAGGAAGGTCATAGAAATGTCATCTGTGGGGAGTATGGTGGAGTGTTGGTCTCAGGGGCAAGCGGCCATCATCCAGTGTCCTGAATAAAGAAACTCTGACATGCGTTCCCCTAGGAAACTTGGTATGACCCTTTTTCCTCACATGAGCTGTGGGTCACACTGTTTGACCATCAGAGTTGGCACACAGACCTGCACTTCCATTTTGCTAATCGTTCAGGACAAACTTTATACAAAGACAAGGTGTGCAGCCATTCTGCTGTGTGCGTTGAGACACGTTAGGCAAGAACCTTGCCCAAAAAACCCACTCTCACCAACCCCACAGCATGTACGAGATACAGTATTGATGTCTTTGGATCAAGGCCCTTGATAAAATGCCTATATTTTCTAGAAAGATAATCCCTTTTTTTAAGGAATTTGAATTATTACCTTACTTCCATATAGACTGGAAATTTTTAAATGCATATATTAGATGACCAAATATCAATAATGACTATGTTAGAGGGAAAATTTCCTTCTCAGGGTTAAAAATAGCATAAAACTACCAACTACATTTTGTGAAGACATCTTTTCCCGCCTAAACAATATTAAAATGGTGAAGAGAACCCATAATAATAGTACCACCTCCTGAGAAGCACCTTCCACAGCCAGAGACATGGGTAGTCTTCAACCCCCCAGGATGGGGTCCAGCCTCCTGCAACGTCCTGGGGGTTACCAAGGGCTCCTTCTGCTCTAAGAGGGAGCATTCCTCACCTGAAGCAAGGATGGTGCCCTGTTGCGGGGAGAGGGCGCGTACCAGTAAGAAGGAGGATGATGGCGAAAAGCAGAAAATTCACATTTTCATAATTAATAAATTTATAAATTCATGTGAGACAATTACTCCAGTCTTAGCCCCGTGTGCAATTATTCTCACAGAAGGATTCCTGTCTTCTTAAATCATGTTTAAATAAATAATTATGTGGCTTCTTTATAGGAACTAACATATTCACTAGCCAATTTGAGATGATGTAAATAAGCCCTTATCTTAAACTATTACTCATGCCTTCCCTTGCCTCGAATTTGAAGACAATTCTCCTAAAAGGTTTTTTGGAGCTTCAAATGATTAGCCTTTTGTCGCATTATTTTAAATCTTACCAAAGTACTAAGAAGAAAACACAGATAGCAACTAGGAGGGCAATGGCAGGATGAGACAGTTTCTGGGTCCCAAAGGAAAGGAGACAGTATAGCTTAGGGCGTGTATTCACTTCCTAGGGGGTGCCATAAAAAAGGGTCACCGACTGGGTAGCTTAAGATAACAGAAGTTTATTGTCCACTGTGAAATCACGGTGTCAGCAGGGCTGTCTCCCTTCCTTGCCTCTTCCTAGCTTATGGTAGCTAAGCAATCCTTGCTTATGGTAGCCATGGCAGCCAGACGCTCCTCGGCTTATAGAGGCATTATTCCAATTCTCTATCCTCACATGGCTTTCTTCCCTCTGCACATGCCTGTCTCTGTGTCCAAATTTCTTCTTTTTATACAAACATGAATCCTATTGGATTAGGGCTCATCCTAGTATACCTCATTTTATAACATATTTTATATAATAACCTCATTTTAACTTGATTACCTCTCTAAAGACCCCATTCCCAAATGAGATCACGTTCTAATACAGAGGGTTGTGATATTCATATACTTTTTTGAGGGGACGCAATTCAACCCATAACAGGGATGTCAATGTCTACCAAATAAAAATCCGAATTGCAAAAAAAAAGAGAGAGAGAGAGAGTGAGAGAGAGGAAGGAAGGGAGGAAGGAGGGAGAGAGGGAGGGAAGGAAGAAAAAAAAGGAAAGAAAAAAAAGAAAAGGAAAAAGAAAAAGAAATCAAAGTATAGCCACACTACAGCAATAAACACTACTAAGGGAAGAAAATAAAAGTAGAAAATGTCTCAATGAATATGGATGGCAAGATTAAAAACATGCAATACAGTTCTGAAAAGCTGCCGGTAGATTCATACAGTGTAGAATAGGGAAGGTGTGCTGCTAAAAAGGAAATAGGATAACAAGAAAAGGCAGTGGCAGAGGCAGACTGCCTGCTCACACATTTACGAAGGGCTCGATTGGGATGAATGTTTAGTATGTGTAGTGAAAAGTCAGGTTAAGTCGGGGTACCTGGGTGGCTCAGTCAGTTGCACATCTGACTCTTGATTTTGGTGTGGGTCATGATCTCACAGTTAGTGGGTTCGGGCCCCATGTCAGGCTCTGCACTGGCAGTGTGGAGCCTGCTTGGGATTCTCTCTCTCTCTCTCTCTCTCTCTCTCTCTCTCTCTCTCTCTCCCTCCCCTGCTTGTGCTCTCTCTCTCTCTCTCTCAAAATGAATAAATAAATAAACTTAAAAAAAAAAGAAAAGTCAGCTTAAGTTTACCCAAGTTGCTCAAACATCAAATTGTATTTGTACCCTGTGGTTTAGATTAATATTTCCTTTAAAAAGTAGGTTTTTGAAATACTGATATCTAACTGGAAATCATGGACTTAGTAAGCTTAACTATGAATCAGAAACACTGAACACAAATTTTAGTTTTATTATCTATAGTGAACCCCTAAAAAGGTATGTCCATATCTTAATTCCCAGAACCTATGAATATTGCCTTAATGGAATAATTCTTTACGGTTTTCATTAAATTTAGGGTTTTGAGACGAGGTGATTACCCTGGTTTATCCAGGTGGGCCCTAAATCCCAAAACAAATGTCCTTATAGCAGTAAGACACAGACACAGAGGAGAAGATGATGTGAAGACAGAGACAGACATTGGAGTCAAGGAATGCCAACAGACACGAGAAGCCGGAAGAAACAAAGAAGGCATCCTCCTACAGCCCCTGAGGAACATGGCCCTGTCAACACCTTGATTTGGGAATTCTAGTCTCCAAAACTGTGAGGAAATAAATTTTTGTTGTTTTAAGCCACCGAGTTTGTGGTAATTTGGCAGCCGTCGGAAGCTAATACTTAATTGTTTGTGTAGTTTTGAATAAAGCCACTACAATCGACTTTAGGAGCATCAATTCCGATGGTCCCAGGTTGGTTTGAAGACTTTCTCACAATGTAGCTTGTAATTCACACTATTAGACTTCTGTGCCTATGAGATACATCACCGGATACAAACAAAAATGAAAAGCAAGCAGAATAATACTCATTAATTTAAGAATATTTATGGAGAACCTACTAAGCGTTCAAGGTGCTGGGGAAAAGCCATAAAGTCCCAGCCCCGATCAAGTCGGGGCCCCCAGAAAGTGAGAAAATAGACAGATAAAAGTTAATATCTCAGGCAGGAATCTGTGCACTGAAATGCAGAAGTAGAATCGATTCATTGAAGTGGATGGGATGAGGATGCCGGGAGCTACTTTAAGTAGGATGGTCAGGAAAGGTCTCTTCGAGGACTCAGTATTAGAGCAGAGACCTGATAAAAGTGAGAGAGTGAGCCAGACACACATCTTGGGAAAACGGTTTCCAGGTAGAGAGGCCATCGAGTGGTCCAGCCGAGGCAGATATGAATTGTCTTGTTTGTGTAACACCAGGTAGGTCAGAGAGGCCCTAACTAGAAAGAGGGGTCAGAGGTGACAGGGATATGGACTTTTAGGCACAGTAGGGGCTTGGAATCCATTCTCAGTGTGGTGGGGTAGGGACCAGCCTCCGTCTCCAGCAGGAAAGTCATTTGCAGGTAATTCTTCCTCTTTACCCAGCAGCTCACCTCATCCCAACTGTGGAGCCGCCAGTCAGTTACCACTCCCAGTTCCAAAACCTGCTGCACGCAGACCAGACGTGGTGTCCCTAGATCCCATGCCTCAGAACCCTTCCAATGGCCTGATTTCTTTCCAGTAGGGGTCTGAAGAAGCCTGATTACTAAGTGAAACGTCCCTTTTACCAACTGATTGGAGGGTTATTTAGCAGCCGGGAGCCAGAACAAAAAGAAAAAAAATGGTGAGTCAGGCTTTGAATCCATTTTTCTCAGAGCCTAAAATGCTCTGCTGAATGAATTACAGAATTTAGAGGAAAGTAAGATAAAGAGAGTTAGTTCTGGAACAGGAAGGTCTGATTTTTTTTTCCCACAATTTGAGCACCATTTGTTCTAGAGACTAGGCTTAGAAAATGCTATAACAGCCTTTAGTCCCTGGTACTGATCTCAAGGAAGGTAACCCAGACCCCTTCTGACAGGACAACCTGACCCAATCCGAAAGATCTATGGAAAAATTCCCATCTTCCATAATAACCACTTCATCAAATTGTGTCTACAAATAGGAAATGCATATGAGCACATTTATTCAGCATTCCATCAATATTTAGGAAGCACCTACAGATGCAAACACAAATCAATGAATTAGCCAGGCTTTTGTTGTCACTCCAGTTGTGCAAAAAAACAAAAACAAAAACAAAAACAAAAACAACAAAACTACTCAAGGGGATGATTTATATCTCATCTAGATTGAAGATCCAAGCCAACAGATGTCACAGCACCAAGTAAGGCAGGAAACCGCTGTGCAAGGTTTGAGTAAAGGATTTGTGAAAATACAGTGTTTTGAACCCAAACTGATCTCCCACCTTCAGCCTAGAGATTGGAGAGGCCAGGAAGGGTTGGAAACAGAAAATTTGAGGATTTTGTGGTTAATGTGCTGTATGACCCACCCCTAAAGAAGGAAAACTGGGGAGTTTGACAAATGTCCCCTGCACACGGAGTGTCGCTCAAGATCTGGTGTATCAGTGAATGCAAAGGGAAGAAGTGGGCTGGCCAGCTGCTCTGATACTGGAGCCAAGAGGTCAGTGCACTGGAAGTTAGCTGTGTTCTCAAATATTTTCTGGGAAATGGTTACACGAGTGCGTCCTTGCATGCAGGCCATGAGAGGGAGCCTGTCCAAAGTGACCCTAGCAGGGACACAGACCACCATACTCCCCGAGGCTAAAGAAGAAACCACAGGTGAGCAGCTGGCAGAGATAAAATGTCCCACAACAGACACTGTGGTAGAGATGTCCCCAGTGATGGGGGAAGATCGTCCTGGGAGAGATACAGCTTCAAATACCTCCCAAGCTCAGGGAAAGTTCATGTTAAGTAAGGCTTTTCCTCCCCCTTTCTCCCTTTTTTTCTACACAACTCTGATCTGGGAGGGGTCAGAAATGGAGGCAGCAAGTTGGGGATGAGTAGAAGGCCAGCCAGGGGAGAGTGGAACAGCCACCCTCCTACTGTTCGCAGCCAGCCTGCAGGAACCCTGATGTGGGAAAAGAGAGAAGCTGCTACTGGGGTTCAAGCACCACATATCTCTATCACGGAATTGAGATTGTCGTTGTTACCCGAATATGATTAGAGAAGCCTGTGACTTTCTTTAAGGTAAGACTTACCCTAAATTTCTGTCAGACAGGGGAAGATGCAAATCCATGGAATTTAATAATAAAGTTACTTTTAACTAAACCCATGGTTATATTACTGGTCAGCTATAAAAAAACTTTTAAATTTTTCTGATTGTCCATTTCCAACAGGAAAAAAAGAGCTAATATCTTATTAATCTATATGATTTGCATACACTTCTCATTATTAGTAGGGACCCACTTTATTTCAGTATTGCCAGAGTATGGTCATTTGGAGGAGAGTATGTGATCATCTAAATCAGCAAAGTATTTTGTAACACAGTAGAACTTAAAAAAAAAAAGACTCTTCATAAAATGTAGCTGTTTCTGTTTAAGGACTTGAATTCAAATTCTGTATTAATGACTAATAACAATAGCTATTATTTAGTCTATGTTTTCTAAGTCATTTAGATATATCATCTAATTTGATTCTCAGAACCACCCTATGAAGTAATAATTATTAGGTTATGTCTATCATGCACTTAATTGTATGTTCATGTGGGTACACACATCTTCTCAATGGACAGTACATAATGTTGGGTACACACTAAAATGTTATTTCTCAATGACCTTCCTTATTCATTGTGCAGTCTGTTTATTTTTCTTCTCTAATGACTCACCTTTATTGAGGAAGTGTTCAAACTTTTCACAGAAACCTTTCTTTTTTTGCACTCCAATGTCATTAGTTTATATAATACTTAACCAAATCTTGAATTATTAAAGGAACAAGTACAATCGGTTTAGTTTCAGGTTTCATAGCAAACACAACTGACTTGTAATCACACACTCTAATGAAGGGAAGACATGTTAAGCTTACTAGCAGAGGGTTCAACATTCTGTGGGCATCCATCAGGAGAGCTAATGGAGGGAGTGGTGTATGTCAGTTAATTCAACAAGTCAGATCAGAGGAAGTCATTTAAGACTCTAACATTGAAAATATTAGTATCTATTTTTTTCTTGGCTTTTACCCTGCATGAAGGAGTTCAGCTTTATGAAATACTCCATCTGAAGGAGTTCAGCTTTATGAAATACTCCATCTCTCCAAAAATTTCAGCTTCTCTGTGAGGGTATTTCATATGTCTTAATGAATGAGTCTCGTCAGTTAATGCACATACATAACAGAATATAAATCACACATATGCCACTTGAAAGATTATGAAATGAGCACATTCATTTAACTGGATAAAAGAAGAGAATATAACTTAAATCCCAGAAGACCGCCTGTACTCCACATCTCTACCTCCTTTCGATTCTCCAGAGGTAGGCACTATCCCCTTCAACTTGTCTAAAACACTATCAAATCTCCATACTGAGCCCTTTATTTCAGTTATTAAAATTTTCAATTTCACAGTTTACTTTTGATGTTTTTATTTATTTATTTTGAGAGTGACAGAGACAGCGTGAGCAAGGGAGGGGCAGAGAGAGGGGGAGAGAGAGAGAACCCCACACAGACTCTACACTGTCAGTGCAGAGCCCGATGTGGGGTTTGAACTCACAAAACTGTGAGATCATGACCTGAGCCAGAACCAAGAATTAGACTCTTAACCGACTGAGCCACCCAGGCATCCCTGCCTTTGATTTTTTTAACATAGCCTCCTGGTCCTCTCCTGAAACTCTCCATTACATCATGTCATTCCTTGAACTTATTAATCACAGATATTTAAAATTCTGCATCTGAAGACTCCAAAAATACAGATCTTTTATGGGTCAGTTTGTATTTTCTGTTTTTTCTCTTGGCACTTAGTCATTTCATGTTATTTCCTATTATTCCTGATAATTTTCTTTAACTGAATGTCAGATATTGGATATGAAAAAATCTAAATAAAATTTAAGGTTTGTAATGGTGATTTTCCTTCTGTCAAACGATTAGAGTAAGGACAGCTCACCTTAATTGGGGCTTCTCCGTCACCAGCTTCTCCTGTTCCCAACATATAGCATTTTCTGGGTCCCAGCTGAAAGCTAGGGGCTGTCCGCATTGGTAGATTTGGAATTCATATTTTTTACTTCCAGTATCATAAGACTGTTAGAAGTTCCCAATTTTCAGGTTCTCAGGGATGCTCATAAATTGGTAAATGCTGTAAAATGTAAAGCTGGGCGAATGTTGGCCTCATATTATTGTGCCTTTCTTCTCTCTGAGAGTTTGGCCTCCTAAGCCACAGCCACCTTGGTAGGTCTCTCACCCTTTCAGGTAGATATTTTATAATATTTTATCCAGCATTTCTAGTTGTTCTTGACAGGAGTGTTCGTGAGCAAAAAGCTAACGGAATAAAAAAATATGCCTGCTGTTATTTGTGATTTCTCATCATTTTTCTCAAAATACAAGTTTTCTAGTGTTTAAAAACACTTTTTCTGCAGTGAGTTGTACTTACATTGAATCCCGATTCATCATCTCATGGTTCTGTTCTCATTGGAGTTGAGGGGGGAAAAAAAGTAAAAATCCTATTCTTAACAGCACAAACACTTATTTGGGAATTTCTGTTTATTTCTCAAGGTGGAATTCATTTCCAAATGTCTTGCTCCAGTGCATTGCCTGCAAAGTGATTAGGTTTAAGTGTCAAAAAAAAATAGCAGACTTAAGGATCCAGTCAGTCTCCTGACAGGCAGGTGAAGCCCAGTCATTCCTCGTGTTTCTGCCATTCTTGATTAGTGGGTTTACTAGTACACTCTCTGGTGGGAGCCTTCAAGCATTTTATTAGCTATGCCAGAACTTTTAAACCAAGCATTAGGAATGGCCTTGAATTTATCAAGTTCAAAGCAAGAAATAGTACCTCATTCGAAACTAACAAAGTGCCAAAAAAGCGCCTCACTGATACTTTCCTGTGCTTTGCTGTTTTCCTTTTCTGTGCTTTTTATCTCTGTCAACCAACTTTCTTTTAATTATTTGTTCCCACAAAAGTGACAGAATTGGGTCATTCCAAATTCTATGCAGCAGATAAAACAGCTCTTGTGCAAGCCAGAGAAGGAAAAGCCTTTGAATCCCAGGTGCTTTCAATAGAACAAAATTAACATTCAAGGCCGCACTTGGCTAGATAGTGTGCCTCTTTCAGTGAGCAGAAAAATTAGGGTGTTTATTTATAGCTCTTTGAAAAGAGCAGTGTCCATTTTTGATCCAAAAAAAAAAAAAAGGTTCTCTTTCCAGCTTGACATATTTTTCTTTTAGACCCGTACTCTTTCCTAAATTAGTATTGATTGCCAATTACAGCACAGGTGTAAACTCAAATGTCTAGTGATATGACAACCTTATTTAATATAGCAATAAAGCATAAGGATAATCTATTTTATTTAATTCAGCATACTTTTGTGGAGTCCTTATAATGTTCAAAGTCACTTTTCTAGAAGGTTTTGAAGGATGAAAAGGTAATAAAACAATTCTTCATCTTAAAGAACTTACAATAATAAGAGGCTTAATGTAATTGAAATAACATGTAGAAACAAAGGGCTATAATACAGAGCGGAAGGTGATTATTTTTGTTTGGTAACAGAAATGAAGGATGTAGGAAGCAAAATTTCAGCTGGATCTTAAAAAGGTAGGTAGGATTTCGCCAAACTCATCCTCACGGTCACTTTTCCATGAAGCATTTCTTGATACTTCCCTGAAGTACCATGTACCTCCCCTACCACACACACACACGCATACTCATGCACACACACACGCATACTCATGCACACATGTATGCAAGCACACACACACACACACACACACACACACACACACACACTTCTTTTATAACCTACTCATCCCCTACATCTACCCTAGGACCTATAACTTACGTGTTTAAGGGTATACCTCATCTAACTAAACTGTAAGTGCCTTAAGGGGCCCTCAGAAACTGACATGGGCTAGGACTGTTCTGGCCCAGAATAAACATTTATAAAACATTAATCAATGGAAAGATTAAAAAGAAAAGAGACCAGGGACGCCTGGGTGGCTCAGTCGGTTAAGCGTCCGACTTCGGCTCAGGTCATGATTCATGATCCGTGGGTTTGAGCCCCGCGTCAGGCTCTGTGCTGACCGCTCAGAGCCTGGAGCCTGTTTCAGATTCTGTGTCTCCCTCTCTCTCTGCCCCTCCCCTCCCCTGTTCATGCTCTGACTCTCTCTGTCTCAAAAAATAAATAAACGTTAAAAAAAATTTTAAAAAGAAAAGAGACTGAAGAGTCCAATTTCATTGTTCCTATTATAGATTGGGATCCTTAGGATGTGGACTGATTGCACATTAAAATCACCTTGGACACTTTTGTAAAAAAAAACCTTTTTATTATGGAAAATTTCAAACATTTGCAAAAGTAGACTGAATAGTATAATGAACTCTTTTGTACTCACCACCCAATTTCAATAGTTATTAAGGTTAAACTTCTTGCATCTGTGCCTTCACACCACCCCACCCTCTCCTCCATATCATGTTAGCATTTTGAAGCAACTTGGAAAGCTTTTTATTTATTTATTTTTTTTATATGAAATTTATTGACAAATTGGTTTCCATACAACACCCAGTGCTCATCCCAAAAGGTGCCCTCCTCAATACCCATCACCCACCCTCTCCTCCCTCCCACCCCCCATCAACCCTCAGTTTGTTCTCAGTTTTTAAGAGTCTCTTATGCTTTGGCTCTCTCCCACTCTAACCTGTTTTTTTTTTTCCCTTCCCCTCCCCCATGGGTTCCTGTTAAGTTTCTCAGGATCCACTTAAGAGTGAAACCATATGGTATCTGTCTTTCTCTGTATGGCTTATTTCACTTAGCATCACACTCTCCAGTTCCATCCACGTTGCTACAAAAGGCCATATTTCATTTTTTCTCATTGCCACGTAATATTCCATTGTATATATAAACCACAATTTCTTTATCCATTCATCAGAGCCTAAACTGCACACCAAACCATTTAAGGTAGAGTCGCTAAGCATCGGTGTTTATTTAAAAAGCTTTCCGCTAAACACCGATGCTTAGCGACTCTACCTTAAATGGTTTGGTGTGCAGTTTAGGCTCCTTGGGTGATTCTATGTGCACCCAGGGTTGAGAATCTCTGGTCCAGAAGAGCATGAACAAGGGTAGGTAGAGTACCAGAGTTAAGAAATTTCAGGGTGAACTCAAGGGTTGGTGAATTTTCCTGTCGCAGAGCCTATTTTATGTCTGAGATAATAAGAGAAGTGGCAAAAAAAAGTCCAGGTGAGTGAGGGAGGAGGGGAAAGTGGTGTCATATGTTGTACAGATTTGGATTTTACACTAGAGCTTATCAGCATCATCTTCACCACCATCATCACCATCTTGAACTGATTGTTAATATCACAGATAGGAAAGCTAGATACTAAGTAATTGAATGACTTAGCTAAGCATGTGTATGGAATTAACACTGAGCGTCAAACAATTAACCTAAGACCTCCCATTTCCAGGAAATCTCAGATTTTTCATGGTTTTCACAATGATTTTTAGTAAAGGAATTATTTCACTAAAATAAGTTACAGGGTGTAAGTTTAGTATATATAAGTGGATAGGTATCATGGGCTTAAAAAGCAGAGGCTCGGAAAAGACCCAGCAACCAAAGGAAAATAGCAACTACCATACAGACATTGAACTCTTTTGGGCTCTTATCTTACCTCTTTTACCTACTAAGTTCTATTTAGTACTAGCACTTTATTTACTTTCTCCACTCAGAGTTCTTTTTTTTTTTTTTAATTTTTTTCAACGTTTTTTATTTATTTTTGGGACAGAGAGAGACAGAGCATGAACGGGGGAGGGGCAGAGAGAGAGGGAGACACAGAATCGGGAACAGGCTCCAGGCTCCGAGCCATCAGCCCAGAGCCTGACGCGGGGCTCGAACTCACGGACCGCGAGATCGTGACCTGGCTGAAGTCGGACGCTTAACCGACTGCGCCACCCAGGCGCCCCTCTCCACTCAGAGTTCTTAAGCAAATTTTTTTGTATTCTTCATACTTTTTTTACTTATTTCACAGTTAATATGGGCTATTATGTATGTATTCGATACTTCTTTGAAAAATGCATGACAACAAATTGGTGAATTAAAGTTAATTGTAAATTTGTAATCGTAACATTTCAGCCATGATAAAGTTCCGTGTTTAAGAAAATTTAGTCATAATAGACTTAAAACTTATAATCAGAATAGAAGGAATAAATTTATATACCACTAGATATTGTTAAATCGAGATATTTTTGAGGTACTGTTAATTTCAAAATAGCCAAAAAAGAGAATGTTTCCTTCACATCTGTTTCTATATGTAACCTCGTATCAAGAAACACGACAAAAAGAAATAAAACAAAAGTCTGTTCTTCAAAAGCAGTTTTACTCTTAGAATATAAATCAACAAATATTTATTGACCATGTATTATGTACGAATTTAAATTTTCTTGTTTCTTCTCAGTATTTTCAAAAGTCATTCAAGTTATGCGTTTTGCATGACCAATTAAGTGTTTGAGCGATATTATGGCTTTGCCATTTTGTCAGACTCAAGGATAAAATAATTCCGTTTTCATACTGTTACTTCATTCATGCTTTCAGACACCAAAAAGAAAAAAAGCAGGGCAACATGACAAGCCAAACAAAAACAGATTGCTTACAACTTGCAGTGGTGTCTTAGACTTGCATGAAGCTTTACTTCCTTCAGGTTTTAACCAGTAGGGTGTTCCCAGAAATGTCCTTTTACATGGCATATTTTATCAGCCTGGACGTCATTTGATAATCCGTGCTTTAAGTGTTTTGAAACCTTTGGATGAAAACAACGTGATGACAGATTTTTTGTTAATGTGCAAAGGAGTATTTTGTTGCAAGTGCCCTTGTTTTGAAATGCTCCCAACAGTACTATTACTGCTTCACGTGATGGTGGTTTTAGATCCAGATAAACAATTCAGAGAGCGGCAGATGCACTACCTTTATCTGCTTTTTCAAAGCTTAAAGCAGATGAAAATATCAATTAAAACTCATCCTCCTTTAGAATCTACCGTTAACTGGAGGAAATAATGATTGCAATAAGAATCGGCAATCTTTATGTCACCATCAGCTATAGAGTAGGATTCTATATAAAGGAGTCTGTCTGGGATCACATCTTATAAGCTTAGTGCAGTATTTCCTCTGTGCATTAGAAGAAATGAGATTGTGTGAGTGCAGAGGCAGATTCACCTGGAGGTTAATGAAGCTTAAGATATAGCATTCTTCATGTCCACTAGCCCTTTCTAAGGTTCCCGGAAGGCCTTAGCAATGTATTCAATTAATTCTATGTTTTGTAACATTTGTAAAATTAAGCTATTGTAACTACAATTGCTTAAGATTACACTCTCTTCCCATTTGACATCCCTTTCCCTTTTGAAACGCTCCAATAGTACTATTCAGGTATCATTTACAAGTTCAAGGGACTAGGACTTGATATCTTTAGATGGCCATTATTCAACCTACCATGTTTTTTCACCTGGATAAAATGCTTTGAGAATCAACATCCATTATTTGAGGTGTCAGTGAGACCTAAAGAGGCTGAAAAGGGAAATGAATTAAAATACATAAGGCATGGACGTGTCGTCATTGTTGAAGAATATTGTGTACCTGTGTAACGTAGTTGCGTCCTATCCTGACTCGGTGACTGACTCCTTCCAGGATGCAGATTTGTCTCTGTCCTCTGACTTCCATTTAGTGGCCCTGGAAACATTTTGCCCAATATGAAGTTCAAGATCTTCTCAGAAGTAACGGTCTTTAATTGCTATGACACCACATTGTTATAACACCACTCAAAAGAATGCAGATTCCAAGTCATGTGTTATTCTCTTTGGTCATAATTGTAGGATTTCATTATCAGTATCAAATATAAAACAAACAAATGTACACATGTGTTATTTATTGTATGTTTCTGATAGAGCATTTGTTTATAAAGCCGTGGCTCAGTGTTCACTGAAAGAAGGGTACAGTTTACAAAACCTTTCAGCAGCCAAAATGGTATATTGTAAATTTATAATAGGTTGAGAGATCATATCAACAGATGGATAACACAATATTACAGTTATATTTAAGTCTCTCTTGGAAAAAAATGTTAGGAATTGCCTGTTTATATGACATTATCACAATTTAAAATCATATAAGCATTTCAGAAGTGTCTTGTGAGTGTCAGTATATAGTCACTATTGAGTATTTACTTTGTGTAGTTCATGAAGAGAATGTTTAAAACTCTGCCAATTTCTTTTGGCACAGAATTTTATTCAATCATTTCCACCAAGAGATAAAGATGCTAAGGATAATTTTGGTATTAGCCTAAGAAAGTATAATTTAGTTGTAAATAATTTAGATGCAAATACATCACAAAATAGTCTTTCAGTGCTTTAAAGTTCAACATAACTCATTTGAAAGCAATAAACTGATACTCATGCAACATTTCCCAAAATGTCTCTTGAAAAACTAATTTTATGGTTGGTAATAAGTAGAATGTAAAAACAGTTCTTTATTACAGCATTACTCATAATAGCCAAGATATAGAAGCAACCTAAATGTCCATTGATAAATGGATAAAGCAGATGTGGTATCTATCTATATCTATATCTATCTATATCTATATATCTGGTATATATATATGTGGTATATATATGTATGTATATATAGATAGATACATATATATATACATATATATATATACCACATATATATACATATATATACACATATATATGTATGTGTATATATAATGGGTTATTACTCATCCATAAAAAAGAATGAGATCTTGCCATTTGCAACAACACGGATGGACCTAGAGGGTACTCTGCAAAATGAAATAAGTAAGACAGAAAAAGACAAATACCATATGATTTCACTTGTTTGTGGAATGTAAAAACTAAGGCAAACAAGTCCAAAGAAGCAGAAACAGACCCATGAATACAGAGAACCAACTGATTGCCAGTAGGTTGCCAGAAGGGATGGGGTTTCAGGGATGGGCAAAATGCGTAAAGGGAAGTGGGAGATCCAGGCTTCCAGTTATGGAATGAATAAGCCAAGGGGATGAAAGGTACAGCATAGGGAATACAGTCAATGGTATTTTAGTAGCACTGAATGGTAATAGGCGGGAGCTACACTTGTGGTGAGCATAGCATATGGCATAGAGATGCCAAATCACTGCTACAGACCTGGTAACATTGTGGGTCAACTATACATCAATGAAAAAATAATAATAATTTATTTATTTTATTTTTTTTTAATTTTTTTTCAACGTTTTTTATTTATTTTTGGGACAGAGAGAGACAGAGCATGAACGGGGGAGGGGCAGAGAGAGAGGGAGACACAGAATCGGAAACAGGCTCCAGGCTCCGAGCCATCAGCCCAGAGCCTGATGCGGGGCTCGAACTCACGGACCGCGAGATCGTGACCTGGCTGAAGTCGGACGCTTAACCGACTGCGCAACCCAGGCGCCCCAAAATAATAATAATGAAAAAAAACAGTTCTGTGACCAAGAACAACGGAAAACACTAAAACAAATGTCTTAGTGACAGCGTCCTCTGAAACTTTAAAATAAAAATATATGTTTTGAGTCTCAAGAAAGCGATGGGAAAAAATGTGGTATTTCTTGAAACTGTATAAGAACGAGCACCTCACTGAATTACTGTTCTACAATACACACTGGGAAATGCTGGCAAAAGGAAGAGCATTTTTACCAATTGATCAAGATTCACCCATGGAGGCAGGAGACGGTTCACTTCCTGAGCTTGCGGTCCTGTGCTCCGCTAGCAAGGTGGAAGCGAGGGAACAGCCTGCTGTGGCCACCCTCTGAGACATAGACCCCAATTTCCGTTTTGCAGATAGCGAACTGAAGCTTTATACAAGTATATTCAGCTCCTAAATGAAGAGTCCATTCCACGTACACCAGCTGGCTTTTTTTTAAATTCTTTTTTAATGTTTTATTTATTTTTGAGAGAGCGAGAGAGACAGAGGCGAGTGGGGGAGGGGCAGAGAGAGAGGGAGACAGAGTCCGAGGCAGGCTCCAGGCTCTGAGCTGTCAGCACAGGGCCAGATGCGGGGCTCGAACTCACAAACTGTGAGATAATGACCTGAGCCTAAGTCGGACACTTAACCGACTGCGCCACCCAGTAGCCTTTGAAACTCTTAATTATCCTATAGTGAACTGCTTTTTGGTATGGTAACGATGGTACCATTAGTCTTTGCTGTCCTGAAAGACTGTGCTAGGTTTTTTTTGTTTGTTTTTGTTTGTTTGGTTTTTTTTAGAGGGGAATTTTAAGTGAGTTCTTCAACCTGGAGACTGAAGAAGGAGGTTTTGCCATTCTAATGGATTTTGATTGCTTTAATAGAGAACACTTTTTCTTAATATTCAAAGAAGTTGGGGCTCCTGGGTGGCTCAGTTGGCTAAGCGACTGAGTCTCATTTTTGGCTCAGGTCACGATCTCACAGTTGGGTTCGTGGTTTTGAGCCGCACATCAGGCTCTGCACTGACACTGCGGAGCCTGCTTGGGATTCTCTCTCTCTCTCTCTCTCTCTCTCTCTCTCTCTCTCTCTCTCTGTGTCTCTCCTGCGTGCGCGTGTGCACGTGCGCACACATACACGCGCTCTCTCTCGCTCTCTCAAAATAAATAAATAGACTTAAGAAAACAAAGAAAGAAACTATTTCCTTTTTTATTAACATTTAGAAATAAATGAATTTTTTAAATCAATCTCATTTTCTTTCCTTCCCTTTCTGTAAGTTACATTAGTGTTGGTCTTAAGCTTCAACCACTTGTGGTGACCGAGCCAGATGCTACAGCACAAATGGCAGAGTAGGGGGGAACAGGATATTTGAATGAAGTAGACCTGTTCCTAGCAAGAATAATAATAAAAATAAAGATATAGTGTTAAACACACAACTATAACCACTAAAGAGCTGAGAAAATCCAAATGGTGATCATTCAGATTGACCAGCATAGTGGGTACGAATCTCATAGGCTACAAACTGAGGTTATTAAGAAATGTAGCTATCTGTAATTTTCTGCAGTTGGAGTTAACTCATATCTTGGCCACCATTTCCACTAGATAGTGGAAAACAACCTGGTCACTTTGACAATAGTCGGTATCCAGAATTTCATAATGATGTGATGTTTTCCCCTTTCCTTTGTTTTTATAGCAAATGGATAGGACCCTGGCTAAATGCATTCAAACTCAACTTTTAAAAAAGCTCCATGCTGGCCAAATGTGACCCATCTTGGTTTTCATTCGGCCTCTTGGCAAGTTTGCCATCCTGGTCATCATTTCTGAGACAAGAAACAGACATATGGCTTCCACTATAGTCACACACACACAAATCAAAAACCAACAGAGGTGTATCTGACTCCAGATTCCAAGCCCTTTTCTATGACACTTTGCAAGTCTTATCAACTACATCTCTTCTATTCCTTTTTCTCCCATCAAAATGTACCTGTCTATGCCTAGTTTCTTCCTTAGATTTCTGTGCATTGTCGCAGACATAGTAGACTGGTTTCTTTGTTTCAAGTAAAATGTGTGAATCCACAAGAAACAAGCTTATTCTGAGTCCCTCGTGTACTTAACTAAGTTCTATGGGAATTTGTGTAAGATGTGGTTCTTGCTTTAGATAGAACAGCCTATGTGAAAAGTCTTTACAAATTGTAAAGCAGCCAAAAACACTTTTTGTCTTCACTGAGTCTTGGCCATATTTTTCAAGGAATGAATAGTCTATTCCAATATGTGTCAGAATTAAATTATATGCAGCCAGTTTCTTCCAGACATGCGTCTCACTCTTCAGTCAGGGGAAAGGCAGTCTCACCCTCTGTTAGCATCCCAGCTCTGACCCCCTGCTGCCTCCTCCTAATGTGGATTTCTTCCACTCTCCTGCATTAATCTTGCTGAATTCTTTGATCTGCTGTAAACATCCCCTTCCTTTTTTGGCAGGAGTGGGGGTACCATTTCACTCACTTCACTTTCTTGCCTTAAGTGAACCCTCACCACCTTCATCCATCAATCTTTTCACTCGCCCTAGGTTAGTTTGTCCATTCCCTTTAATAACTTTTCTAGATCTTTGCCACTCTCTTTAAGCTCCTTGTTCAACTCTGCCCCAGTTTACTCTCAACATATGATCATTGAGGCTATTAGGCATGAACTGTGTCAACGTCCTGCCCTCTTTACCTACAATCTTATCTACATCCATTCCCATCCTACCTTTTTTTCTCAGAGGATGAGATACCTTTTCTCAAGATCAATCCCTCTGTTAGGGTTGTGGTTTTTTTCAAGATCAACTCCTTTGTTAGGGGTTGAATGGTGTTCTCCAAAAAGATAGGTTGGTGTCCTAACCTCTGGTACTTGTGAATGTGACCTTGCTGGAAATAGGGTCTTTGTGAATGGAATCAAGCGCAAATGAGGTCATTAAGAAGGAAATTTGGACACACACGCACACACACACACACACAGTGACAGGTGAAGACCAATGGCCACCATCAGAAGCTAGGAAGAGGCAAGGAAAGTTTCTACCCAGAGTCTGAGAGAGCATGATCCACCTTGACTTCAGGCTTCTAGACTCCAGAACTGTAAGATACTACATTTCTGTTGTTTTAGGCCATTCAGTTGTGGCATTTGCTTCAGTGGCCTTAGGAAACTGATATATTCTCCATCTTTTCTTTTGAGTCCATCCTTTCCTGCTACTTCATGGTCCTTATTCAGTCATCCCCTCTTCTCTCTGTCCAGTAGCTCTTTCTCCACAGCCTATAAACACATCAAGTATTGTTCATCATAAAAATATCCTCCTCTGACCCAGTGTTTTGCTTGGATTACCATTAGTCTGCCCCTTCCCCTTCCTCCCCGAACATCTCAAAAGAGCAGAATAGACTCTAGCTTAGCTCACATCTCCTGTTCAATGCATGCTTTATTGGTACTCGGGCTTTTTCTTCCATCAGTCTGCTGGAACCACTTTAGTTAAGGTCACAAATAATCACTTCATTATCAAACCCAGTGGACATTTCTCAATTTTTTTCATATTGAATTAGCATGCTATTTTGGCAATATTGATTGCTCTCTCTACTTTGAAACTCTCTACTTTCTTGGCTTTCATTACATTTGACTTTCCTGGTTCTTTTCTTTCTCATATTTAGTTCCTTCCCTGTTTCCTCTTTGGCCTTATCTTCTTCTGCCTACCCTTTAAATAGTAGATTTCCTCAGATCCCATCCTTGCTCACTGAATTATTCTACACAATAATTTTGAAAGGCTGACCTCATCTACTTTCATGATTCCAAATGGTACCAGGGTGCTAACAACTTCCAAACCTTTACCTGTACTGAAGTTTCTTCTCTCGATCTTCTCCTAGGTGTAAGCCTCACTACTCACAGGTATCACCCTATTATCACAAACTCACCCAGTCCCAGACTGAAAAGATCAACCTTGTCCCAAACCTTCCTGTGTTCTCTTAGTGCTGCTATCATTCATGAAGTTATCCTAGCTAGCATTTGGAGACTCGACTTTGGTTATTCCATCACCTTTACGTTTGCTCACTTACAAATCCTGCCAATTTTACGAATCTGTCCCCATCGCTGTCCCCTGAGTCCAGACTCTCATTATCTCTCCCAACTGGCCACTCTGCCTTCTGTTTACTCCTTCAAGTCCATTCTTCATACAGCAGCCAGATTAATACATCTAAAAGCAATATGACATCATCACTCTTAACATAAATAAAAGTTCCTTTCTCTCTCACCTCTCCAACCACATTTTCTATCTTTGCCTTTAGAAGATAGAAATGACCATAGTTCTACACCCTGAGATGGCTAAGGGCTCTGTAACATTTTAATGTGAATCCATCTCTTTGGGACAGTGTCACCTGACTTGTAACCTAATTAACTTTTAATCAATCCTCCTTTGCATTTAAGGACTTCTGGGAAGAATTCCCTGGACCTCCAAACTTCCTTGAGCATTCCCTTCTATTTCTATATTCCCCGGTATAGACTTCTATTATCACTTCACTGCGTTGTGTTATAATTAACAGTTTACCTGTCTGATTCTCGCACTAGTCAGAGAGCTCCAGAAGGGCAGGAATGTGTCTGTTTCATCTTGTATTCCATTCCCTGGCACATTGCTGGAGGATGAACAGAGAAGTAACTGGAATGTTGGGAATCTCTTATTCTAAGTTTTTCTGGTACCTTTCAAGTTACACTACACAACCTAATTTGTGACCTTTCCTACTAAGCACAGAAAATGCAAAATCCAATTACATTTCAGGTTATCTCAGCCACACAATGGGAATGATAAACTTCTGCTTTGTGATGAACACCCTCTTTCCTAGGAGAACATGGAAAACAAAACACCTCTCTCCCTTCTGAATTGTAATATGCAGCTGTTTTTAGAAATGCTGTTCTTTTAATACAGCAACTTCATTACCAGAGCCATCAGTTTCACAAGGTCATCTGTAGCCCAGTGGACGGTTCAAAGCATAATGCATAGTAGGGCAGCCTGTCTTGTGCCTGCAGATTTAGGGGAGTGGAGATTATACAGACACAGCTTATACAGTTTGTATTAAGTACATACACACATACACAGTTTTAATATTCAAAAGAGGTCAAAAATAAAATCAAGTAAAATGTTTATGTTCCAGGCATGCTAAATAAGTATCCTGAAATACTTCACACTGTAACATTCTTAAGGAAGAAAAACAGTGCCAAGAAGATGAATTGCCTTGCCCGAGCACATACCTTATTTTTGACAATCTTCTTGGAAATAAATGTTATTAGGCTATTATGGAGTCTGAAAGGGTGGCCCCAAACTCTTCTTTCAGCCAGCACGGTATGCTGATTAGTTTAACTCTTAAAAGTTGTGAGATATAATGTAAAAATCATAACGATGCCTAGCACCTGAATATATAGCTTAAAAAATAAAACACATTTAATACCTCTGAAACCATCCCCCAAGTCAAGAAATAGAATATCAGCACCTGTTAAGAGCTGAATTGTGTTGAAGCCCTAACCCCCAACACCTCAGAATGTGACTGTATTTGGAGGCAGCGTTTTTAAAGGGATTACTAAGGTTAAATGAGGTTGTTAAGGTGGGCCCTGATCCAGTATGACTGGTGTCCTTATACGAGGAGAAAATTTGAATGCACAGAGATACCACACATGTGCCTGCACAGAGGAAAGACCATGTGAGGACACAGTGAGAAGACAGCCAGAAGAAATCAAACTTGCCAACAACCTTCATCTTGGATTTCCAGCCTCCGGAAATGTCAGAAAGGAAATTTCTGTTGTTTAAGCCACCCAGTCTGTGGCATTTTGTTATGGCAGTCCTGGCACGCTATTACAGCACCCCAGAAGGACCCTCCCACCTCAGACACAGTCGCTTGACTTACAGTCATTGATAAATACATCATCGCTTTTTACTGCAGCTTAACTTGCATCCAAAAGATGACACCTGTTCTTGCATCCAGAAGATTACAGCTTAGTTGTGCTAGTTTTGCAAGATTTAAAAAAAAAAACTAATTTGAATTTGAATGCCCTTAGGCAAAGCATCCATTCTCTAATTCACAATATTCAATATGTTCTATTGTCTTCGCCTGCCTCGTCCTTGAGCATGTGTGTTTGCCACTCCTTGGCCCCATGCCCAGCCTCCTGGAATGTACCTCTTTTAATGGCCAATTATCAACTCAAGAATGACTGAGCCAGTGACTTTAACGATCACACTCCTTCACTCCCACCTGTTACAAGGTGCTAAATGTCAAGTTTTTGGTTCAAATTACAATTGAAACTGTTTTGAGAATTCCATGACACCTATTGAAATAAACAGCGTCACCAGAACTGTCACAACCAAAGATAAAAATTGCTAGTTTAGCCAGGGTGAGCTTTATTTAAAGAAGTAGCAATATCAAAACCATTTTCTCGCCTGTATAATTCAAGGTCCCAACAGAAAATAGATGGACAGTCAAGTTAAACTAACTCAGGAAGAATTTATTTACAAAGGAACTCATTACAAAAGTGGAAGAACCATAAGGAATTGTGCAGGAACCTGGGTCTAGTAATAGAATGGGAGATACTAAAAGCCAGAAACAGAGAGAATCGTCTAGAAAAGAACTCCCTGAGAGTGACTTAAAAAAATGTTTTTTTAATGTTTACTTATTTTTGAAAGAGAGAGAGAGAGAGAGATAGCATGAGCAGGGGAGGGGCAGAGAGAGAGAGACACACACAGAATGGGAAGCAGGCTCCAGGCTCCAAGCTGTCAGCACAGAGCTCGAAACAGGGCTTGAACTAACGAGCTGTGATATCATGACCTGATCATAAGTTGGGTGCTCAACAGACTGAGCCACCCAGGTGCCCTGGAGAGTGACTTTTGATGAAGGTACTAGCCAGCCTGAGGCAAACTGCCTAAGTAGGGAGCTGACAAGTGCCCTCACTCTTCTCTCTCTGATGTCCATGATGACTCCCCCTTTTCCTCCTTGACCTAACCTAATCAGAAGCCAGAAGTTTGGGAACCTACAGACAGTAGGAACCTACATAGCGTACAGAGGTTGAGAACAGGCAGAGAACAGGAGGAAGGTAAATCGGGAGGGAGAAATGGAAGATTTCTGACACTTTGCCTTTGGAATGGCCGTGTGAGAGAATGTGGATGCGGATTTCTTCCAGGCAATTCAGTGTTTGAAATGTCACAATTCTCCAGAGAAGCCAGTGCATGAGAAACATGAAGCTTACCAGTATCCTTCCTAAAAGCTCACAAAACCAGGATGACCAGATAGTAATAACCAAGAAAATAAAGAGCAGGTATCTTCAGTATTTAGATATGGCATGCTTCTTAGACATCCAGTTAAGATTGTATGGCATTTGAGTTTACTAAATTCAACGCTTGAGACATTCCACTGCCAAATGCCCGTAACAATTAAGGGTAAAATAGAGAGCTACCATCTGGAAGGATCAGTATGCTTTTTAAGAAAGTGGGTATATATGACCTGTACTTCCATTTGGAACCAAGGTTAGGTCATCTTAAAGCATAAATCTTTCCAAATAATTGAGCAATTAATTCAATTGATTAATTAATTAAATATATGTATTGGATCAAAGTGGGAATTTTTTTCCACATTTTTCACCCAAAAGAATGACATAACAATATCTCATTACATATGATATAAAAGTCACCTTTATTTCTAGGCTACTTTTATTATAATGTAATATAATAAAATTATATACTATATAACAGCATATAATTATAAAATATATTAATTATATTAAATATGTAATTATTTAATATAATAGTATAATTTATGATATATTAAATATATATCATATATTTATATGATATAATTACATATCATATATTTATGATATAATTACATAGTATATAATAATACATATAATTACACAATATATATCACTGTAATCTTATTTGTAAATTTTGAATTAAGCATGAGGAAGGTCCATCTTGACATCCAGCCAAAAGATTCTAGCTATTCAAACACCAGAGTAATTACTCAAAGTGTAATATACAAGCATAGATGTGAAGGCAAGTGATTAACTAATCTCTTTATCTGTCCTCAGAAATGGTTGACATTGGTAATTCAATAGAAGAAAGAGAAAAAAAACAGCATATCATAGAATAAGGCATGCCACGAGCGAGCATTAGGTTTAACAATAAACCACATCCTTTAGAAGAGTTGGGATTGAAAATCAGGTTCCAAATTTACCTCCACCTCTAAATTAGAACCCCAATAAAATGCTGATAAAATAAGAAATGGTGCAGCCACTGTGGGAAACAGTGTGGCAGCTCCACAAAAAGTTAAGCATAGAATTACCATCTGATTCCCTCAAGCCCACTCATCGAAATATATCCAAAAGAATTGAAAACAGGGATTCAAACAGATGCGTGTACACCAATGCTCAGAGAAGCATTTTTCACAATAGCCAAAAGGTGGAAACAACCCATGTGTCTGTCAACAGATGAATGGATAAAATGAAGTATATACATACAATGGAATATTATTTAACACTAAAAAGGAATGAAGCAGTGACGAACCTTGAGAACATAATGCTGCGTGAAATAAGCCAGGCATAAACAGGCAATTAAAATAGGCAAATGCACAGAGACAGCAGGTAGATTCGAGGTTACCACGGGTTAAGAGGGAAGGAGAGATGAAAGGTCTTGCTACATGGGGACAGAGTTTCTGTTTGGGATGCTAAAAGAGTTTTGGAGGGGCACCTGGCTGACTCAGTCAGTTAAGCATCTAACTTGATTTCGGCTCATGTCGTGAGCTCCCCGTTCATGGGATCAAGCCCTGAGTCAGGCTCTGCACTGCCAATGTGAAGCCTGCTTGGGATTCTGTCTCTCCCTCTCTCTCTGCCCCTCCCCTGCTTGCTCTCACTCTCTCAAAATAAATAATAGAAAAATAAACTTAAAAAAAAATTTTGGAAACACATAGCTGTGATGGTTACCCAACAGTGTGATGGCAATTAGTGACACTAAATTATACACTTAAAAAATGATTTAAGTGGAAAATTTTATGTCCTATATATCCTAGCACAATTTTTGAAATTTTTCCTTTAACCTCTTCCTCCACATAGCATTTCATTTCAACTGAGGATCTCAAAAGACCCTCAGAAACACTGCACAGTGCCAGAAGATGGACTTGAATAAAGCCACACAATGAGTGAGACTGACAAGAGAACTTCTAGAAATGTTCATTTCTGGTGTGTGTTCAAAAGAGTAGAATGACATCTCTTAGGCCTTAGTCATCAGACGGGATGTTACTAAATCTTTAGAACATTAAGGGAAGTTGAAGAACCTGACTGTACCTCAGTATTCCTAAATTAAAGACTTGCTAAGTCCCTAACATAAACCGTGCTCCCCAAAAGTCAAGACAAAACCATAGCTTCCAGATTACTAGAGGCCAAAAAGGAAAGAGGCCAAATTAGCTGGCCAGAGCTGATGGAGATTACTACTTCCACCATTTTATTGGAAGAAGCACCACTTCTTTCTCCCCACTATGGCCACGCTCTGAACTTGTCATTTCAGTCTCACACACCGCCATGTAAATATCAAGGCACATAGATTTCATTTTGTTAATAAGCAGAACTTTTGTCAAAGATTTTGCAATAGGAATTATGATGTATTTATTTAAAACATAGCATGCTTATATTATAATGATTTTAGAGAAAAAAGAAAACAGAGAAGCTCAAGGAAGGAAAAACAAATTGCCCATAATTTTACCATCCAAATATAATTATGATTAGTATTGTGATGTGTTTGTGTGAGACTCATGTGATTAATTTTAGTCAACTTGGTGTCTAACTTTTCCACATTACGACAGAAATAGTTTTTCATTGAGAAATATGTGGAAAAGTATAACATACATAGAACAATCCTATCACATGAAGACAGTCCCCATTACCATGTTGATGTTTTCTAGCCCAATTAGCCAAGAGCATCAGCAGACAAAGCTACGGTTTGAAAAATCACGCTTGTTGACTTTTTTGTAATAAGACCACAAACCTGAGGAACCATGGGCTGTCTCATGGAAGAAAGAAAGAATGGGGGTTATTGCAGGATTTAAGAGAAGCAGTCTTTGACAGGCTCAGGGCAAAGCAGGACTGGGGATAAAAGAGTCAACATGAAGTCTGGACTGCGAAAGGGACCCAGAATCCTTTTTCCTGGGAAACCACAAAGTTGAGCTAGATGTGAAATGATGTGTCCAGAAGTCCCTTGCCTGAATTTCTGTACATGGGTTGGAAATCAAGGCTGCTTCTCTGTGCCAAAGGACTGGAAATCCTCCCAACCAAAAGGGTGGTGTACTTCACTCTTATTCTTATGATTCCAAAGAGCAAACTTTTGACAGTCTAGATATTAGAAAACAAGATTTCTCAGTGAGTAAGAGACAGAGTCCCTTAAATAAGGAGATGTTTATGACACTTTATATAGCCATAGCATGGCCTTGGGAGAAATATCATTTCCTGTTAACTTAGCAGCTGGCTTGATCTTGATCTGTGCCTGTTAGCCCAGCCTGATAACTGGCAGGGCACATATTTCACCTTCTCAGTGCTAGCTTATTTTGTTTTAACATGTTTTCTTCCATTGTTTTTTCTATGCCTAACTTTTTATGCCTTTTGATCTAAATTGTAGCAATTTTATCTATCCAGACGTAGATATAATTTTTTCACTTTATATTACTTTAGTATTATGTTTAATTAATTACCTAGTTTTCAATAGGTATCATTTTAATGGCTACATAGACCATTCTAGGGGCCAAGATCAGGCTGCCCCAAAGTGTGCCACTTTGGCATATTGATTTTTTTTTAATTGTAGCCTGTGCAAGAAGGACACTCAGACAGACCCTCCTTTGTCCCCTTGAAAGCAGGAAATAACTCTTCCATGTGAAAGTTGCTCTTGTACCAGGAGGCAAAGAGACATTCTTATCACCAGAGATGGGAAATTGAGGGCAAAGGAGGCTGTATAAACAGCCCTTGTTACTTTCTACTAATTCACTACCTCAGCCCAAATTCTGTTTAGAATTCCTTATTAATTAAAGCTCCCAAAGTTAAGTTTTCTTTGTCCTGTCAATTTCCTCATAGATTTATTGTCATTTTGTCTCAAAAGATATAAAAACTGACTGCCTTGGTCATTTCTTCAGGTCTGTTTCATTATTGGTCCTCCATGTGCACATAATAAAACTTTGAGTTTGTTTTCTCCTATTAATCTGTTTCATGTAAATTTAATTCCCAGTCTAGCTGGAAGAATCTTGAAGAGTAGAGAAAGAATTTTTCCTTCCCTTCACCATATTATTAGTGTGCCAAAGATTATTTAACAAATCCAAATTGTTTATTACCAATTTTTAATTATATGAATTCTTAATTTTTACCATATGGGGAGTTATATTATGATAAACATCTACACAAATATGGCTTAATGCAAATTAATTACTGGGCCCAAAGTTATGAGTATTTTTGAGGCTCTAAATATTTATTTGCAAAATTGCTATCCCAAAGTTTCGAGTAAACTAGGAAAATGGTAATTTTGTGGCACCCACCTAAACACAGAGAATTATCTTTTAACCTTTTTTTTAAGTTGGTTTATTTACTTTTGAAAGAGAGAAAGTTAAACTGGGGGAGAGGGAGGGAAAGAGAGAGAATCCCAAGCAGGTTCCACATTGTCAGTGTGGAGCTAGATATGGGGCTCGAAGGCACTAACTGTGAGATCATGACCTGAGCCAAAGTCAAACATTTAACTGACTGAGCCACCTGGACGTCTCTCTTTTAACTCTTTTTTTAAATTGTTAATTTCAAGGCTGTAAATGGGGTAGCTCCTTGTTATTTTCATTGCAGTTTTTGAACTATTAACAAGGTTAAAGTTTTCCCATACTGTTTACTAATTCTAGTTCATCCTATGTCCTCTCACAAATGTTTTCCAGATCATGTGTTAAGAAGCTTAGTGTGTTTCTCATCAAACCATCTTAGTTCTTTACCTGATTTTTAAAATTATTTTAGTAGCTACATTTTCTTTCTAGAATGTAGTTGCAAACAAGTCTTTGTAAGATGATTCTTACTCTTTTGAAATTTCCCTTACTTGCTTCAAAACCTGAGGCTGGCAATCAGAAATCTAAAGCAAGTTTTACTAATCTCTTATTGATGGAAACTGGCTTTTAATGATCAGTTCTGATGTGTGACACCAGTAATGGGTTACAAGTTATAAACTACCAGCTTTGGACAATGATTTCTTTCAGAAACAAATTCTAAAAAATTCTAACAAATTCAAGTTATCCAATAATATTGTAGCACACATTCCAGTTTTCATTCCTAAGAGCAATGAGCATAATTGCAACTGGTATGCTACAGATGCAATTAATAAAATTCAAACCATTGATACCAATGTGAATGGCAACTGTGAAATAGCATTTTTACATATGAAATTCATTTTTTGTGAGTATCTCAGACAAATAAGGGGAAAATGCTGAGTTGAATCATAATGTACCCCAAGACTGAATCAATGAGTAACTCAAAAAACGAAGGCTTAATGCAGAAACCATTACTACAATTATGAATATTTATTCTGATTATTATTATTTTTTAATCTCTTATCTGTTTCTTTATAGGTCAAGGATATTTCTTTCCAAAATGTCCCTTTGGGCCACAGCTAATTTGGATCATTAGTTCAGTGATTTCTGGGAAGTCTGGAAGCCTGCATCATTTTACTTGTCATGGTGACTTTAGTTTGTTTTCTCCCCAGACTCCTCCAGTCCCTTAATATCACTCCTAACTGAAAATAGAAAGCTCAAGAACTTAAAATGCCTCAAAATATCTCACCTTACTCTTTTTTAGTGCTCTTTCCTTGATCTATTTAATTTTTTCAATATAATTTATTGTCAAGTTGGCTAACATACAGTGTATACAGTGTGCTCTTGGTTTAGGGGTAGAGTCCCGTGATTCATCACATACATACAACACCCAGTGCTCATCCCAACAAGTGTCCTTCTCAATGTCCATCACCCATTTTCCCCTCTCCCCTGCCCCCCCCCCATCAACCCTGATTTTGTTCTCTGTGTTTAAGAGTCTCTTATGGTTTGCCTCCCTTCCTCTCTGTTTCTAACTATTTTTCCCCCTTCCCTTCCCCCATGGTCTTCTGTTAATTTTCTCAAATTCCACATATGAATGAAAACATATGATATCTATCTTTCCCTGACTGACTTATTTCACTTAGCATAATAACCTCCAGTTCCATCCACATTGCTGCATGCAAGCATTCCCAGGCAAGTGCAAGAGGTTTCCTATTTCTCCACATCCTCACCAGCATCTGTTGTTTCCTGAGTTTTAATTTTAGCCACTGTGACTGGTGTGAGGTGGTTTCTCAATGTGGCTTTGATTTGTATTTCCCTGATAATGCGTGATGTTGAGCACCTTCTCATGTGTCTCTTGGCCACCTGGATGTCTGCTTTGGAGAAGTGTCTATTCATGTCTTCTGCCCATTTCTTCACTGGATTATTTGTTTTTTGGGTGTTGACCTTGATAAGTTCTTTATAGATTTTGGATACTAACCCTTTATCTGATATGTCATTTGCAAATATCTTCTCCCATTCCGTCAGTTGCTTTTTAGTTTTTTTGATTGTTTCCTTTGCAGTGCAAAAGTTTTTATCTTGATGAGGTCCCAGTAGTTCACTTTTGCTTTTAATTCCCTTGCCTTTGGAAACGTGTCAAGCAAGAAATTGCTGCAGCTAAGGTCAAAGAGGTTGTTGCCTGTTTTCTTCTCTAGGGTTTTGATGGTTTGCTGACTCACATTTAGGTCTTTCATCCATTTTGAGTTTATTTTTGTGTATGGTGTAAGAAAGTGGTCCAGTTTCATTTTTCTGCATGTTGCTGTCCAGTTCTCCCAGCACCATTTGCTAAAGAGACTGTCTTTTTTCCATTGGATACTCTTTCCTCCTTTGTCAAAGATTAGTTGGCCATACACTCATGGGTCCAATTCTGGGTTCTCTATTATATTCCATTGGTCTATGTGTCTGTTTTTGTGCTAATACCATACTGTCTTGATGATTATAGCTTGGCAGTAGAAGCTAAAGTCTGGGATTGCGATGCCTCACGCTTTGGTTTTCTTTTTCAACATTACTTTGGCTATTCAGGGTCTTTTGTGGTTCCGTACAAATTTTAGGATTGTTTGTTCTAGCTTTGAGAAGAATGCTTGTGTAATTTTGGTTGGGATTGCATTGAATGTTCTTCATTCCAATCCACAAGAATGGATTTGTTCTTCCAATCCATGAGAATGGAATGTTTTTCCATTTCTTTGTGTCTTCAATTTCTTTCATAAGTTTTCTACAGTTTTCAGCATACAGACCTTTCACATTTTTGGTTAGGTTTATTCTTAGGTATTTTATGGTTCTTGGTGCAATTGTAAATGGGATCAATTTCTTGATTTCTCTTTCTGTCGCTTCATAATTGGTATATAGAAATGCAACCAATTTCCATGCACTGATTATGTATCCTGCAACTTTGCTGAATTCATGTATCAGTTCTATCAGTGTTTTGGTGGAGTCTTTCAGGTTTTAGATGTAGAGTATCATGTCATCTGTGAAAGGTGAATGTTTGACTTCTTTGCCATTTTGGGTGCCTTTGATTTCATTTTGTTGTCTGATTGCTAAGACTAGGACTTCCAACACTATGTTAAACAACAGTGGTCAGGGGGTGCCTGTGCATGGTATGATCTAGCTCAGTTGGTTAAGCATCTGACTTCAGCTCTGGTCATGATCTCAGGATTCATGAGTTCAAGCCCCGTGTCCGGCTCTGTGCTGACAACTTAGAGCCTGGAACATGCTTCAGATTTTGTGTCTCCCTCTCTCTGCCCCTCCTCCACTTGTGCCTTTGCTCACTCGCTCTCTCTCTCTTTTAAATAAATAAACATTTTTAAAAATTTAAACAATAGTGGTGAGGGTAGACATCCTTGTCATGTTCCTGATCTCAGGGGGAAAGCTCTCAGTTTTTCCCCATTGAGGATGATATTAGCTGTGGGATTTTCATATATGGCTTTTATAATATTAAGATATGTTCCTTCTAGTCAGAATTTCTTGAGGGTTTTTATTAAGAAAGCATGCTACATTTTGTCAAATTCTTTTTCTGCATGTATTGACAGTATCATATGGTTCTTATCCTTTCTTCTATTAATGTGATGTATCACACTGATTGATTTGCAAATATTGAACCTGCCCTGCAGCTCACGAATGAATCCCACTTGATTGTGGTGAGTAATTCTTTTGACATACTGTTGAAGTCAATTTGCTAGTATCTTGTTGAGAATTTTCACATCCATGTTCATCAAGGATATTGGTCTATGGTTCTCCTTTTTTGTGGGGTCTCTGTCTGGTTTGGGAATCAAGGTAGTGCTGCCTTCATAGAATGAGTCCAGAAGCTTTCCTTCCATTTCGATTTTTTGGAACTTGAGAAGGATAGGTATTAACTCTGCCTTGAATGTCTGATAGAATTCCCCTGGGAAGCCATCTGGCCCAGGACTCTTATTTGTTGGGAGATTTTTGATAACTGATTCAACTTTTTTGCTAGTTATGGGTCTGTTCAAATTTTCTACTTCTTTCCCTTTGAATTTTGGTAGTATGTAGGTGTGTAGGAATTTGTCCATTTCTTCCAGGTTGTCCAGTTTGCTGGCATATAATTTTTCATAGTATTCTCTGATAATTATTTGTATTTCTGTGGTGTTAGTTGTGATCTGTCCTCTTTCATTTGTGACTTTATCTATTGGGCCCTCTCTCTTTTCTTTTTGAGAAGTCTGGCTAGGAGTTTATCAATTTTGTTTATTTTTTCAAAAACCAGCTCTTAGATTCATTGATCTGTTCCACTGTTTTTTTTGGATTCTATATTATTTATTTCTGCTCTACTCTTTATTATTTCTCTTCTGCTTCTGGCCTTAAGGTTTCTTTACCATTCTTCTTCTAGTTCCTTTAGGTGTGCTATTAGATTTTGTATTTGGGATTTTTCTTGTTTCTTGAGATTGGCCTGGATTGCAATGTATTTTCCTCTTAGGACTGCATCCCACAGGGTTTGGACTGTCATGCTTTCATTTTCATTCACTTCCATATATTTTTTAATTTCTTCTTTAATTGCCTGGTTGACCCATTCATTCTTTAGTAGGATGTGCTTTAACCTCCATGCATTTGGAGGTTTCCTGTGGTTGATTTCAAGTTTCATAGCATTGTGATCTGAAAATGTGCATGGTATAATCTAAATTCTTTTAGATTTATTGAGGGTGTGATCTGTCTTGGAGAATGTTCTATGTGCACTCAAGAAGAATGTGTATTCTGCTGCTTTTGGATGGAAAGTTCTGAATATATCTGTCAAGTCCATCGGGTCCATGTATCATTCAGGGCAATTGTTTCTTTATTGACTTTATGCCTAGATGATCTGTCCATTGCTATAAGTGGAGTATTAAAGTCATCTGGAATTACTATATTCTTATCAACAAGATTGTGTATGTTTGTGATTAACTGATGTATGTATCTAGGTTCTTTCAAATTGGAGGCATAAACATTTACAATTGTTAGCTCTTCTTGATGGATAGACCCTATAATTATGACATAATGCCCTTCTTCATCTCTTGTTACAGCCTTTAGTTTAAAATCTAATTTTCTGATAGAAGTATGGCTACTCTAGCTTTCTTTTGACTTCCAGTAGCATGATAGATGGTTCTCAATCCCTGTACTTTCAATCTGAAGGTGTCCTCAGGTCTAAAAATGGGTGTCTTATAGACAGCATAACGTTGGATCTTGGTTTTTTATCCAGTCTGATATGCTATGTCTTTTGATTAGAGCACTTAGTCCATTTAAATTCAGCATTATTATTGAAAGATATGGATTTAGTGTCATTGTGTTATCTGTATATTTCATGCTTGTGGTGATGTCTCTGGTCCTTTGTAGTCTTTGCAGCATTCCACTCACAGAGTCCCCCTTAGGCTCTCTTGCAGGGCTGGTTTAGTGGTCATGAACTCTTTCAGTTTCTGTTTTTCTGTGAAAGCCTTTATCTCTCCTTCTATTCTGAATGACAGCCTTGCTGGATAAAGGAGTCTTGGCTGCATATTTTTCCTATTCAGCACATTGAATATCTACTGCCACTCCCTTCTGGCCTGCCAAGTGCCAGTGGACAGGTCTGCTACTACCCTTATGTGTTTACCCTTGTAGGTTAAGGCCTGTTTGTCTCTAGCTGCTTTCAGAATTCTCTGTCTTTGTATTTTTCCAGTTTCACTATGATATGCCGTGGAGAAGACTCATTCCTGTCACGTCTCAAGGTAGTTCTCTGTGCCTTCTTGGATTTGGATGTCTGCTTCCTTCCCCAGATTAGGGAAGTTTTCAGTTACAATTTATTCAAGTAAGCCTTCTGCCCCTTTCTCTCTCTTCTTCTTCTGGAACACCTATGATACAGATATTATTATTTTCATTGAATCACTTAGTTCTCTAATTCTCCCCTCCTAGGCTAGTATTTTTTTTATCTCTCTTTTTCTAGGCTTCATCATTTTCCATAATTTTATCTTCTGTTTCACTTATTCTTCCCTCTGCCTCTTCCATCCTCACTGTCACCACATCTAGTTTATTTTGCACCTCATTTACATTTCTTAATTCGTCACTATTTTTTAGTTCTTTGACCTCTGCAGTAATAGATTCTTTGCTGTCTTCTATGGTTTTTTTCAAGCCCAGCAATTAATCTTATGACTATTATACTAAATTCTTGATCAGATATATTTTTATATCTATTTTGAGCAATTCTTTAGCTGTCATTTCTTCCTGGAAATTCTTTTGAGGAGAATTCTTTCATTTCATCATTTTGGCTAGTTTTCTGTCCCTTATGTGTTTTAAAAGCTTGTTATGTGTCCTGCACCTGTGAGCAATACTATATTAAAAAGAGGTCATAGACTGTCCCAGGCCTGGCCCTTCAGGAGTTGTTTTTGGAGTGTGTAACATGCTCTCTGTTGTTTTGTCTCTGGTGGCTTTGTCTCCCTACTCATAGTGGTAGTTTGGACCCTCCATCAGGTGTACTTTGATTTATTTGTTGAAGCAACCCTGGGGGGAAAAAAAATTAAAGGCGGGGAGGTGGTGGTGGTGGTGTAAGAAGCCTTATCCCATACAAAGAGAGAAATAACAGGGGCAGGGAAAAACAAAAGAAAAGAATATTGACCTGTCAGAGATACCATGTGGCTTAATCCAGAGAGAGAGAAAGAGAGAGAGGAAAATAAAGAAGAAGGAGATACAGAACAGGGGTAAAGAGAATAGATTAAATATGTTTGCTTAAACAAACCAACAACCAGAATAACCAGACTAGAGAAGGGAAGAAATAAGAGGAAAAAGAGCATATATATTATATTTGCATATATATATTATATTTGCATATATATATTATATTTGCATATATATATTATATTTGCATATATATATTATATTTGCATATATATATATATATATATATATATGCAAAGCCTTGGAACCGGTGGCTGCTCTGAGCTGCAGGAGGGGCTGTATGGTTGGTCAGTGTCAATCTAGTTCCTGTAGATACACAATTACCAGGCTCAGAAGGGCTTGGTTTGGTGTAGGCGCGTCCTACCTCCACTGCGGGCCCCTTGTCCTTTCCCTGAAATCCACCTTGTTGGTGATTGGGAGAAAAATGGTGACACCTCAGTCTCTCCTCCCCAGACGGGGTGTCCCAACCCACTCTGTTCAGGCTGTCCTCACAGTGCTGCACAGGAGCGAGCAGGCTTTTTTTTTTTTTTTTTCTCTCTCTCATTCCAGTCTCCCATGTTTCCCAGGCACTCAGCTGGGATTCAAACCCCTGTGTCTTATAGGGTCCCTCTCCGTGCGCCCTGGTTCTGGGGAAGTGCTGCTCTGCCCCACGATAAAGGGCCTCTGGCTGGCGGGTGCAAGCAGGGTCCTTTGTCCTTGGAAGGGCCATATGCCTTCATCCCACAGCACTCAAGGGAGGGGGTTGCTTTTTCCCACTGCGGACTGCACCTCTGAACTAATTACGGAGCCCGGGGCTGGTTCCCCTCCTTCCCAGGCACACGAACAGGGCTGCCTGCCCCAATCCAGAGAAAGCCCCGCAGTTAGAAATTGGATCTTTCTCCTTACTTTCCGATCCCCCGTCCGTGGTTTTTCTCTTCTCCAAATTCAATGCTACACTCTACAGCCTCTCTTTCTCTTCCTTTCATCTCTCTGCAGAAGGGCATCCCTCCTCTCTGTGCCTACGCCACCCGTTTTATCTCTCCCAGCTCGCAATCACGCACCCATGGCCTGCCAAGTCGTCTCCGTGGGCCCCAGGACACGTCTCTGTCACTCTGCAGCCCAGACTCTTGGAATTCCAAGGCCTCTGTCCTCAACACTGCTGTTTGAGGGACGAGGAAACTTCAGGTCCACCTACTCCTCTGGAATGTTGATCTCTCTCCTTTCCTTGATCTACTTAATAATTGATGGACTAAAAGACAGCTTTGACCATGGGTGCCTCGTGGCTCAGTCAGTTAAGCATCTGACTCTTGACTTCGGCTCAGGTTATGATCTCACAGTTAAGCATTTGACTCTTAATTTCAGCTCACAGGTCAGGGTCTCATGGTTCCTGAGGTGGAGCTCTGCATCAGGCTCTGCCCCTGCCCTGCTTGTACTCTCTCTCAAAATAAATAAATAAACATGTTTTTAAAAAGACAGCTCTGGTTGAAAATTCACTTTGGAAAGCCCCATGGCCTAATAAAGGTGATGACTGACCTATTGAAATTGCTGTTTTTCTTTTATGCTTAGCCTCAATATTTCTCTCATTTAATAACAAATCCTTGAGTGATGCCATTCAAACTCTGCAGAATGGCTGACAAATATGTAAACTAGGGAGTACTGCAAGCTTATTTCGTAAGAAAATAAATATGAGGTTTGTTTAGAGGGGTGGCAGAGTAGATGGTTTTTCAGTCTATATCCAGTGATGTGTGGGGTGCAAAGCCAATCTGGGCCCCCCCCAACTCAGCATCTTTATCCAGATAAGGTCACTTTAATGTGATCATCCAAAGTGGTCTTGAAAGAGAAAGGAGCGCTAAAAGACATCACAAAGGAATAGAATGAGCAGTTTTAAGTCTGTAAAAGAAGCATGGGGGGAGGTTGGGCCTGTGCTCTTTGTGACGTCATCGTGGGGAACGGCCAGCGCCCCCACCTGTTCCTGTGCCTTCCTTCTTGTTTCTCCTTCCTGAAAATCTGCCAGTGGGAAGCCTGTGAGATTGAATTTATGTTGCTTCTATAAATTAATTACATAAATGCGGGGTTCATTTGAATTATTTTTCTTTGATTTCATAAATCTGTTCGAAGTCATAATAATGACTACTAAGTATGAGTCAAGAATAATGATAATCTTTATTTTAAGAAAATTAAAAATGTGGCCAAGTACAGAATTGGGAACTGTTAACATATGCTCGTGTTTGCTTTTCTTTCTTATCAAAGGAAGAAAACATTATAATATACTTGAAATCTGCTTTATCCCCATTTCCAGTCTCTTTACCCTCTTTCTCCCCAGAGCCAACCAGTACCATTATCGTTTCATTTGTATATATGTATTCTCAGTCCGTTTTTCAGCTGTGTGTGTGTATCTGTGTGTACATGTATATATGTTTTAGTTTATACACATATATGTATATATATATATATCCATTAATAGTATAAATAATATATAGTATTGTTTTGTAAGAAATAGTATTTCTAACTTACGTAAATAGTACTTTATGCCTATAGTTGGACAATAACTCTAGGTTTTTAAAATTTATCCGTGTTGGGGGCACCTGGGTGGCTCGGTTGTGTAAGTATCCGACTTCGGCTCAGGTCATGATCTCGCAGTTTGTGGGTTCAAGCCCCACTTTGGGCTCTGGGCTGAAAGTGCAGATCCTGCTTGGGATTCTTTCTCCTTCCCTCTTTCTGCTCCCACTTGTGCTTTCTCTCTCTCTCAAAACTACATTTTAAAAAATACTTAAAAAAATTTATCCATGTCAAAGTACATTATTTTATAGATACTGTATATAATCGCATTCATTCCTTCTACCTGCTGTGTAGTATTTAGTTATATGAATATTTATCTCTCCTCCTTTCCATATATTTGGAGTTTCCAATTTTTGTTATTATGAGAAGTATTCAAATGAATATCCTCATACAGGTTTCTTTGTATTTGTACATAAAAGATATTTCTAGAATACACATGAAGTAGAATTTTTAGGTTGTAAGAGGATACATTTTTTAATTTCCTAAATATAAACAAATTTATTCCCATGGGAATCATGTCAATGAAACTCTATAACAGTGACTATGAATTCCTATCTCCTCATTTATTGACCAGTATTCAATATAGTCATACTTCAAAATCTTTGCAATTGGAATCATACCTTGTTGTTTTACTGTGTATTTCCATACTTATTAGTGCAGTTGGTTATTGTCCGACATGTTCATTCACCATTCAGGTGATCGGGGGGGGTTGAGGGGGTTGTTTTATTGTGTTTTTGTTTGTTTTTGTTTTGTTTTGTTTTCTGTCTATTCCCTTGCAACGATCTTCCCAGGAAGAGCAGGGTTACTGTTTGCACTTCGGAACTAGAGCTCAGGGAGGCCATGTGACTTGCTCTAGCTCAAAGCACTGGTGAGAACCCTGGAAGGAGGTTGTCCTCCATATCCCAATTCAAATCTTCTCCCTTTCCCAACTCATGCTTCTCAGGACACTGATCAACTGATTTTAAACCTTTTCATCTCACCATACTCGACTTCCTGATCAGGGAAGATTATTTAAGAAACTCATAAAGCATGGGTGCCTGGGTGGCTCAGTCGGTTGAGCGCCGGACTTTGGCTCAGGTCATGATCTCACAGTTCATGGGTTTGAGCCCTGTGTCTGGCTCTGTGCTTACAGCTCAGAGCCTGGAGCCTGCTTCAGATTCTGTGTCTCCCTCTGTCTCTGCCCCTTCTCAGCTCTCTCTCTCTCTCAAAAATAAATAAACATTATAAAAGTTAAAAAAAAAAAAAAAACATAGAGCAAGCAAAGTGAGGAACTCCTACAAGGTCTGGTTTGGGGATTCTAGCAAGAAACCCTGCCCGAACAGTCCTGGGACCATTGGTGTCTGGAGTCCCTCTGGGATTTTAAAGGCTTTTCTATTTCTGTTCAAACCTTCACATCAACCTTTGCCATACACACTATTATAATCATCGTTTTACACTTGAGGGGTTAAATAACTCCCTTAATGCGACAGGACTGGGAAGAAAAACTGAGAAAAGCATTTAAAGTTCTTCCAAGTTAGATGAAGGTTGACCAGATTCATTCAGAAAAAAAAAAAAGAACTGTGGAGAAGATGAAAGTGAGAATTGAAAGACGATTTTCTCCTTTCTCCCACTTTCCCCCAGATTCAGCCTTTGTAGGATCACAAAGCAATGTAGCTATAAAGATCTTTCAGAGCATATTTTTGAATCTTTTGTCTCTCTTCAGTGAGGAAGCTGAGGTCATTATCTAATCTACAGGAGTCAAGTAATTGCAACAAAACACTGGCAGAAAGCCTAGCCAAGACTGATGTGAAGCGGTCTCAGAAGAAGAAATGCACATTTCAAAGCACTGAGAAGCTTCACCTTATGCTATTTTTATTGAATTTCTTATAACAAAGACTCTAGTTAACAAGGAGCACAGCCATATTTCAAATCTAAATAAAGCAGAGCTAGTGATCTAAAGGGTCTTGGAGTGTGTGTGTGTGTGTGTGTGTGTGTGTCTTTACAGATCTACAATAATCTTCTGGATACTGTTGTGTATCCTGGTAACTCAGTCTTTTGGTTCTCCAGCAATAAGAACTCATTTCATTCATTCTTATATATATCTTTTGATCCTGATACTTCCTTTATCAGGAGACTGATTTCTCCTTCACCTCAGGTCCCATCAGCTCCCATAGTCCCAGGGAAGGGAAGAGGTTGATTAGGACCAGTAGAAGGCATAGTATATGATATAAAAGGATGTTGGAAAGAAGGAAGGGCAGATAGCCCACGCTTTCTGATTCTGGTAACTTGTGAGAAGAAGAAGAAAGGAAAAGGAAAGCAAGTCCGTGGTGAGACATACTGTTATGCTTCCTCCATGGCCAAAGTCTTAGGAGGAGGAGCCAGGAGAGAGGACTCGAGGGCAGGGACCATTGCCCACTTTCCATTTGGGAGTATAGGAGAGGTCATCTCACAGGTGACCCCCATCACCTACTGAGATAAGTAGAGTGGGCCTGCATTTGGCTCTCTCAAGCCATCCTCAGTTTCTATGTGGTATAGAATGGGATCCCACAATTTCTCCCGAATGCACCCAAAGGCTATTCAGAAATGAGCCAGCAGTTGGTTAGATGTTTGGTGGAAGACATCACCATCTTTAGAAAAAGAGACCCTGAAACTGAGGAATGTACCACTAGAATAGGAGACACAAATATCAGAGGACCACAGCAAGAACAAAGCTGAAGAAGATATGGATTGGTAGGTAGGGCTTACCAGGTTAACTAAACCAGACAGAACAGACGGAGCTAAATTAGCTTCATGTTTCAGCAGTGGATGCCAGCAGGACCCTGAATTGCCATAAGCCCTCTAAATTCTCAGACAGCATTTTGGAGAAAACAGTGAGTGGGAGCTAATCCAAAATATAAAATACTAAGTCATCCATAGTTTATGAGTTATCTGCAGAGACTCTTTAAATCATTTTGAAAGAGGACTTCGGCTGCCTCCATTTTGACCTCAAACTTTTTAGTTGGGTTCTTCTTTTCTGCCGTCACTTCCCTCAGGCAGAAGACTCTGAGGGCAAAGCATCCCCTGATGGGAACAGAAACTGCCCCCTTAGGCAATAAGGACTGCCCAGAGCCAGCAAGACCCTGCCCATGATTTACTCCAAGACAATGATGGAGTAAACGTTCACTGTCTACCTGCACGCACCCACCCACCTTCGTCCCACATTTTCCTTATACGAACCTGGTAGTATTTTTGGCACTTTGGAGAAAGTCTGAGACACTAGTCCGCTGTCATCCTGGTGTTGGCCTCACTGAAATAAACTTTTTCCTTGTGTTACCACCACTCATCTGTCTGCCTTTGGACTTTGTCAGATGCGAGTGGCCCAACCTGGTCTGTTTGGGACACCTGGAGCCAGGTGTTCTTGCACCCCTGTGCGCCAGCTATAATTGGATTACACTGCATTTACTGGGTATGCCTAAAATACAGTTTTCCCAATACCCAACGGAGCTTATAAGGAATATGAGGTCTATTTTCAAGATGAAATGTATACATTTTCTTTACTTATCTAATTGTATGTAATGTGAGTAATTTTTCAAGGCAAAGACATCAGCCTAAATGGAAATCTAAAGAACTGAAGTGGTACCAGTAAGGGCCCAGATACAGCACCTGAACCTATGAGGAATCCAGGCTTCTACTAGTGTCTTTGTCTCTGTCTCTGTCTCTCTCTTATTCTCTCTCTCTACCTCCATGTGCACATTGCTACATTTGTGACCAGCAGAGAAGAGTATTTTTCTATCTCAACCCTAATCCTAAATTCAATGGATAATAATGAGTCATAGCCACAGAAAATAAATATAGCTGCTCAGCTCAGGTGGGAGGGGGGCATGGTTATTACAGAATTGAGATCATTATCATTGTTGTCTGGTAGTCCTTATCTTTTCTTCTTAACTGAACATTTTCCATATTATTATTTCATGAAAACATTTTGTATGCCTACCTAATAGTCCATTCTTCTCTTGATGGTTATTTTGGTTTTATCCCAAAGTTTGTGGGGTTTTTTTTAGTAATATATAAATAATACTATGTTGAACATGCTTATACTTAATTTTTTTGTTCCCATATTTGATTTTCTCCTTAGGACAGTTTCATACAAAAGTAAATGCTGATTGGTAAGGATCTGAAATTTCTAACTGTGTAATAGTAAAAATCCATATACCTGTCCTATTTGTAAAATGTCACTTGTAAATTATTCTAGTAATTCTTGAGACAAAAATATCTGTTCACTTTCTCGCACATACAGTGAAATTATTACATCAGTTTAGATTTGTAATTTGGTACAAATTGATCTGTTTTAATGTAATATTTTGGATTTGTGGTTGTCTCTTGGTCATATAGTGTTAAGCATTGCAACTATCAAAAGCTGATGCTTTTTTAATTCCTAGAATAAATTCTTTTCATTTCTAGACTTTGCTATAAATATCTGTAAATATGATGCCACATTAGTCAGGTCTGAGAAGATGATTAGTTTTGGAGAAAGCATTTTCTGGAGTAAAGCATCACCTTGCTTAAACATGAAGAGGTTTATAGCATCTCAGAGAGTAAGAGGTGCACACACTTGAAAATGTAAACACCAAGATCTATCACAAGGCGTATATGAACCCCAAATGAACACTAAGCATGTTTAGGAAGGAGAAAGCACTGCACCACCAATAGATTGTGTTTAAATGTACCACTTACCTTACTAGGTATGTAGTATCTCCCAAGTACACAGGCATCCTGCCTTGTTTATCTATTGATCCTTCACTGAGAGTGGGAATCCAATGTGCTGAATTGTTTGGTAGACAAACGGCTAGAAAAACAAAGGAATGGTAATGACCGATGAGGATCTAAATAGAGCTGCGTAAGGAGCTGGGTGTTAACTGCTCATGGTCAGACATACATGGGAAATCTGGAAGAAAAAAAAAAAAAGAATGTGTCAATTCTTCCAAACCACTCCTTTGACCTTTGATCTCCTTCAAAGGAGTCAACTATGCTTCCACAGGACTGATAAAAGATAAATTTCTCCACGTCTCCCATATATCTATCATCTTGCTCAGATGTACATTTTACATTTGTTCATTGATAGAATTGGTGAAAATGCCAGGCTCTGGATTCAGGAGTGAAATATTCAAATTCTAAGGCTCTCAACTTTAAAGTAAGGCTAACAATAGCCCTGACCACACAGTGATTTGAGGATTGAATGACAAAAGTGTGCAAGGTGTTCAGCCTGGTGCCGGCCCTGTGGACAGTAAGTGCCAGCCTTCATGATGTTGAGAATAAACATGGCCCTTGCTGCCACTTGTCATACATCCAAAGCTTATAAAATATTTTCAGCTCTTTTTCAGGTCAAAATTCCAGGCTGACTCAACTGAGGGAGGTTGAATTCAAATGGAAATGATATTTGATGAGTCTGTTTATTGTCTAACAGTCATGAAATGCTGAAAAATGTTTTTAAATATCTAAGGTTTCCTTCTGACTAAATTCAGAAATTCTCCCAAGTTGGTAGGGCAACCTCTAGAAAAATTAAGTGCCCAGGAAGCATTTTCTGCCTCCAGACCTTTTTAAGAACATACATCTAAGGGCACCTGGATGGCTCAATCAGTTAAGCGTCCAACTCTTGGTTTTGGCTCAGGTCATGATCTCAGGATTCCTTAGATCAAACCCCATGTCAGGCTCTGCACTGTCAGATTTGTTGCTTGGGATTTTCTCTCTCCCTCTCTTTCTGCCCCTTCCCCACTCACTCATGCTTGCGTTCTCTCTCTCTCTCAAAATGAATAAATAAACATTCTTTAAAAAAGAACATAATCTACTCTCTAACAATACCATTATTTGCTTGGACATAGTACAATCTAGGCTGCTTTAAAAAAATAAGTAAACCTCTACGCCCCCATATTTTAACTTAATTTTAATTTAATTTTAATTAAATTTTAATTTAATAGCACATTGGGCATTCAAGGTAAAGTTTGCATCAATTTCCTTCTTAATAAATTGTACATCTGGGCTTAAACTAATAGCTGTGGCTATTCTGTTAGGAGCACCTCATAGAAACTCTGCTAAAGGAGCAAGTTTGTTCATTTTTGCTGATCTTTACTCAGCCTTTGATGCCATGGCCTGGTATTAAGTACTGTTATGAACTAAGCTCTTTGAATTCAAATATAACCCTAGTTATTGATTTTAATAGAGAACTAGCTCCTTATCAGTATGGGACCTGTGGGAACATTCTTCACCTGTGTCTGATAACAATGTTTACTGGGATTATAAGGAGTGTTCCTTGGCCCCCTGAACCCAAAGCACTTGAAATCACTTTCTGATGAGCTGAATGCATAAAGAGCAAAACAATAAGCATTCTTCCATGTGCAGGCAACATGATTCATTGTCACACAACAGTAATTATCTTAACAGAGCCTGGCCCTGCTATTTATAGAACTATTAGAAATAAGAGCTAAAGCTCAATGTTTCCAAAGTAAAAGCTATAATGTTTGGAAAATGACTTTTATTGTTTTGAGAATACAACTCTTTCAGTTAACTAAGGGTACATTTTACAAGTACCAAAAATATCTAACAAAAAGGTACATTAATTAAATTTTAGCCTCTGAGAGTAATTTGTTGGGGATTTCTTTAGTGACATGAGACAGACCTGCTAATATTGATTTTGAATTTTTCTTTCTTTCTTTTTTAAAGTTTATCTATTTATTTTGAGAAAGAGAGTACAAGTGGGGGAGGGGCAGAAAGACAGAGAGAGAGAGAGAGAGAGAGAGAGAGAGAGAGAGAGAGAATCCCAAGCAGGCTCTGCACGGCCAATGCCAGCACAGAGCCCAATGCAGGGTTTGATGTAGGGCTCAGTGTGGTGTTACATGCAGGGCTCGAACCCAAGAACTGTGAGATCGTGACCTGAGCCAAAATCAAGAGTTGGACACCAACCAACTGAATCACCCAGATGCCCTCTTCTCTTCACTTTTTAATTGGATTTTTGTTTTCTTTTTATCGAGTTTTAAGAATTCCTTGTATATTATCAGATATGTTTTGTAAAGACTTTCTTCTAGTCTGAAGCTTTTCATTCCATTCTCTTAGCTAGCCTTTCACAGAACAGAACCTTTTAATCTTAATAAAATCTGACTTATTAATTTTTTCTTTCATGGATTATGCTTTTTGGTGGTGTATCTAAAACATTATTGCCAAGCCCAAGATCACCTAGATTATCTCCTATGTTGCCTCTTAGAAGTTTTATAGTTTTGCATTTTACATTTCAATCTATAATTCATTTCAGTTAATTGCTTTTTTTAGAACAATTCAGAAAAATAAAATTCTAGTTTATCGTTGGACAACACTGTTTCACACATATATGAAACAGGCCGGAAAAATAAATAAATAAACAGCAACTTCACTGACAAAAAAAGGAAAAAAAAAACACCTTTATCTTTGGCCTTTGTAACCATCTCATACAAAGCAACTACTTAAAGTATAGCTAAGTACACACAAAAAAAGTTACCAAAATGCTCAGAGTAAGATTGGTTTCTTGTTGTCATTTTTGCTTTTTTTTTTTTTTACAAAGTTTTATTTCTCCTTTGAGATTATAATGAACATGGACACACCACAAGTAGAGTCAGAAGGAGGACAGAGAATGTTCCAAAGGCTGGTTTGGTCATCAGAGGTCATTAAAAATGACCCCTAAAAACATGTGGGAGGGGTAGAGAGAGAGGGAGAGAATTCCAAGCAAGTTCTGCACTGTCAGCACAGAGCCTGACTTGGGGTTTGATTTCATGAACCACGAGATCATGACCTGAGCTGAAATCAAGAGTCAGATGCTTAATCAACTGAGCCACCCACACGCCCCCCCCACACACACACCTTTTCTTTTTCCTTTTTTTAATTCCTGAGAACTACGAATTCCTTGCAAGTGCATCTTGTTTCTGCAGATTATTTTCCAAACATGTACAAAATGGAACCAAAATGGAGAATCCCTTAAGAACCCGAAGAGGTGAAACATTTAAAGCTACATTATCTGGTAGCAAGTGTTCCAGCCTTCAGTTGCCAGCCACTTCCTCATCCTGTTCCCAAGAGTTAGCTGGATGAAAACATCTTCCCAGTGATTGTTTTCACTTCTTTTTTCTTGGCACCTGGGCATGCATGATTTAGCACCTTGAGGAATGTGTTTGCCTGCATACTTGTGTGAATATGGGCCTGAAAGTCCTTGATGTGGTAGTGCAAATAGTCCCAGAACGTGGGAATCACCCAGAACATGGTGTTGTCTTAAGACTGGCATTGGTGTAGTGAGGGAACAGCATGAAGCTAAGATAGCCAGTGTTGTCACCCATGATAGCATCTGTCTTTCAGCTCGAGAGGAGGTTCCCTGTGGCTAAAGAGGACCTGTAGGGCTGTATGGCTGGCTCTGCCTCCTTCTTCGAAGTTCTGCATGAACACTTTTCCAATGGCCACATCATCAACATCCTTAAGCACTATGCTGAAGACGACTGTGACTCTGTCTTTTTAAGACTCGGCATACATGGTCTCATCATCCCTACATGGATAACTGCCCTGTTCTCTCCTTCTTTATCCTCTTCTTGGAACTGCAAGTATTTCTCAAAGACAGAGGCAAAACAATTTCATTTCAACATGCCAACCTGATGCACAGTGGAATCTTGGATGCCGGCAGATTTCCAAAGTCACAATAGCAAAAAAGATATTGTATCCTGACTCAGGATTTACCAAGAAGCTCCCATACACTCTCTTTAATAACTCATCAGCACTATGTGCCTCGATTCCTTGCTGAATTTCAAAGAAATACTGACCATCACTTTTGTTTTGTCTCCATTAGGATTTGAAATACGATAGCGGACTCCATCGAAATCTGCACATGTGACTGCTGCTTCTGGTCTGCTGTGAGGGGCTGCATTCTCGAAATTGAGTGCCAGCATCTCCTCAATGATGCACTTGTTTGCCTCCAGCAGAATCCTGGCAGCAGTTGGCCCCAACGCCTGAACCCACCTGCCCAGCCACCTAGCCACCACCACTGCCACCTCACCCACCTATGCTGAGTGATTTATTGTTGTTGTTGCTTTTAAGCGCTTTTGAGTTTACCCTGATGATGTTTTCAGAACATTTTTCATCTTTTGGGCTTTCAGATTTAATCATTGTATGATTTCCTGAACCTGGAATGGCTTCTTTGTGGAGTTAGCCATTCTGTAGTATTTATTAATCATAGTATTCAGATTCTCTCAGTGGTATTTGCTTATTCCATCAAAAACTGTTAGTGATATCGTGTTTTCTGTCAAGCATCACGTAAGCAGCACACAGTTGAATTTTGATTTAAAAAATAATCTGAAAATCTTTGCTTTGCCCTTTTCCTTTTATGACATAGCTGTTCTATTTGATCTCACTCAATCGTTTTATTGCATGTTTCTTCTTCTTCTTCTTTTTTTAATGATTTGAAGTTTCGTTTGCTTTCTGCCTTGTACTGTTTGGACTATACTTTATCTGAACCTGTTTTCTGGTCTTGTTTTGCTTTATTTCTCATTACATTTTAGACTTCTGCTCACTTTCTCCTTGAAAGTCTTGCTTCCTGCAGCATCCATGAAGCCATGTATCTCCTGATTCTTCCGTCTTCCCTCTGGCACTTTCTTCTCAATTATGATGTTAGGCCCCTCCCTCTCTTCCCATTCCTCAAATGTTGATGCTCTTCAGAGCTCCCCTTTTCTTCCCCAACCCACTTTCTCCAGGCCATTTTGACCAGTTCCTTGGATTTAATTATCATCCATACGTTAACAATTCCCAATCCTTGAGATCTATCCTAGGTCCCTCACTTGTACTCAAGACCATAGACATATAACTAACTGCCAAATATCTCCATTTGGACACCCCACAGGCACTTTAAACACAATGTGATCAAAATGACTCTTGTTTCTTTCCCAGTGAACCTGATTCTCTGCCAGAATTTTCCCTCCAGGATTTGATAGCACTATCCACTTCAATCCTAAAGCCAGAAAATCTGGGAAGATATTTAACCCTCTGGTTTCCCTCAGCCCTCATAGCTCTCACCACACCTTTCAGTATTCTTGATTCTGGATTCTACATAACAATGGAATTCATCTTCCTCTCCCTGTCCCCAGAGCTTCTGCTATGGAGTTAAGTGACTACCAGCTCTTACTTACTTAGATCCTACAAAAGCTGCCTAATTGGTCTTTTTCAATCTATCCTCCCTCCTGCAAACAGAAGAATCTTCTAAAATGCAGATCTGTGTTGCTCCCACACTTAAAACTCTTCAATGGATTTCCATTACTTTTAAATAAATCTTGGAAGGCCCTTCTTGATCTTGACCTCACTTATCTCTGCCATCTCTTCTTTTTTTTTTTTTTTCCTGCCACCTCTCCTTGAGCCACCCTCTCTATCTCACTATATTCTCCAGCCATAGCTATACTACGTTTATGTTAGCTCCTTGGACATGCCATGAACCCTATGGCAGCCACTGTAAATTGCCACCAGTATCCACCCATTTTCTTCTTTTTAAAGAATTGATCTCACTCCAGATTTAGTAGGGTGCATAACTGCTGGTTACTACCTTTACCAGCCACCCCTGCTGTTAGGTGTGGCTCTGTGACCAGGCTTTCATGAATGGAATGTGTGGAAGAGTGATATGTGCAACTTTAATGTCACTTCCTTAAAAATAAGTTGATTGTCTTTCATTCCTTTCGTGGGGCTGGAGTGTGAATGTGGAGCTGGTGAACAACTTTTGACCATGAGAATGAGGAAACACACAAGGAGGTTGGGAAGGCTATAAAATGGAAGGAACCTGTGACCATGAAGGACTATGTGGCATACAGATTTTTGAGTTCTTAATTATAGCAGTTTAGCCTATGTATCAGTCAGGATCACTTGGGTAATGCTGCAGTAACAAACAACCCTTAAAGTTAGGTGGCTTAACACAACAAAGGTTTATTTTTCACTCATGCTACAAGTACAGCACGGATCAGTAAAGTGGCTTTGCTCACGTGGTCATTCAGGGACCCAGCCTAATAGATGGCTTCATCTAAATATATTCTTTAATGAGGACATAGGAAAGAAGGACACTTGGCAAACTGTGTTCTGTCTCTCAAAGTTTCCAGCTGGGAGTCAGGCACACTACACTCAGGGTGCAAGTCATACTGTCTCACCTAATTCAAAGAGGATTGAGGACAGATAATCCTATCATGTTTCCAGAAGGAAGGGAAGACCAGAATATGTGTGACTAGTCCTGATGACTAGCTCAGCTTCTGCCTTAATGTGTCTTAACTGGTGTTCCCTCCAAAGAGGTAACCTCTGTTTCTCTTGCTTAAGTGTTTGTAGGATGTTTTCTTTATGTTTCCAAATATATATTTCAAAGATCTCACAAGACTATATCTTCTTCTTAATCCTTCCTGCAATAATTACCCTTGGGAATCCTAAAGTAACTGTTCCCTTTGCATAATATTTTCCTAAATATTTATCTCAATATCTGAACTCTCTCCAAAGCTCCAGTCCTAGATTTCCAACTACCAATACCTGTCAAACTTGGCAAGCTTAAAACAATTGACTGCAGTACTTAAATCTGATTCTTCTGAGTTTATATTCTTATTTTGTTTTATCTCTGTATCTCCAGGCCTTAGAATTAGGGCCTGGCATGAGAAGGGGCACTGCATACTTAATGAATGAATGAATGAATATTATAAAGATGTTTATTTATTTTGAGAGAGAGCATGAACAGGGGGAGGGGCACAGAGAGGAGGAGAGAGAATCCCAAGCAGGGTCTGTGCTATCCGCATGGAGCCTGACACAGGGCTCAGTCTCATGAGCTGGGAGATCATGACCTGAGCCAAAATCAAGAGTCAGGCGCTCAACTGATGGAGCCACCCAGGTGCCCCTGTAAAGATCTGACAATGGCTTGCAAACCAGGAATCTTCTCTGATTCCAATTTCCTCCTTACGAGCCTGCGCACAGTCCTTCTCCTCGCCACAATTGGCTAGTCCAGTGCTCTTGGCCTAGCAACTAAATGATTACAATAGTTTTCTCACAGTTATCCCCATCAACATATTTTTTTCATTCTTCAACCTACTTTATGCAATGTTCCCATATTAATTTCCTCGGAGCATGTGGCATTCTACAGCCCTGTAAGGAGTGCAATCACACGCAAGCAGTATGGTATGTTCTGAAGGTAAGCACAAATAAGGCACAGTCTCCACGCTTGAGCAGCTTACAGTCCAGTGGGAGACAGACTTGTGTCTAGAGACACAGAACCGGGAAAGCAGAGCCAAAAACAGAGGAGCACAAAGGTGGAGTGACAGATGTGACAGATGTTGAATCAGCCAAGGAGTCAGAGAAACGGAGTCACTTACTTCATGTCCTAACAGACAATTAGACATTCTCCAGAATCAGCATTAGATGGAAATAGGAATGATTCCTGTTTTGAGTCAGGAGGGGGAAGAACTGGGCACCAACTGGGGTTAGTTTGGGAGTGGGCAGGGATTGACGGCAATTTTATCTGAGGACCTCTGTTTTCTCTCTGATGCGTGAGAAGGACAAAGGATGAGTCACTGTGCTGTGTAGTCCTCCAGGGAGGCCTGGATGTGCTGCCAGCTGGTGAGGATGGCTTGGTTCCCTATACCTGCTGGAAACCTCTAGCTACGTCCACAGCATTCGATTTAATTCTACAAACAGGTACTGATGTACTGGGACCAGTGTTTGGCTACAGTAGGTAGCTGCTCTTCCTTGTCCTTCCTTGCACATCTCCAGAATTCAAGCTGTGTTTTGGCTTTCACAAGAATACTCAGATATACACTGCTTTCCAGGGGAGGGAGCCTGAAGTCAAATGAATTGCTGCATGGATTTTGTAAATTCAGAGCAGACCAAATTGCTTAGAAGCAAAGCCTTGGCAATGTTTTATTTACACAAGCCAGGCTTTTTTCAGAAAGAAAATAAGAGGGTTTGGGTTGGGGAAGGGGGCCGGGAGGAGTATTATTTTTGGAAATCCAAGGGCTGAATATGAATATAGAGCCAAAGCCTGGAAAATTAAAAGCATAGATTATGGGAAGGGAAAGATCATCCTGTCCCCTGACTGCACCCTGCCCCCACCCCGCCACCACATGCACCCCATCAAAAGGAATATAGTCTGACCAGCAGCCAGGAAGATGTGGAATTTTGTAGTTTACTTTAAGTGTGCCTTTTGTGCAAGGCCCTTGGAGAATAAAACAGATCATGTGATCTGATGAAGGTGATGGACAAATCCTCTTAACAGAAGCACACGAGGAGTGTTCTTTGTCTTCCTACTGACCTAGACTTCATTACAATTCCTGGCTCTTATGCTTGGGATTCCAGAAGCATACAGTTTTTTACAAGATACTCTAGAAATGTTCATGGACCTTTCCCTGATGAATTTCCAAAAGGACTAGAAATGCCACTTTAGAAAATACACAGGATGCTGAGGTCACGTACATGAGCTGCCAAACACCAGCAGAGACAGGGCATTGGATTAAGCAGAATTGTACCCCCCCCCACCCCACTCATTCGATGAACCCATAAAAAAGAGAACCGGAGGCTTTCTGAAAGAGAAAATCTAAGCTTCTGTCCTCCAAGGCACACCCTAGAAAAGACTTAATAGCTAACTAATAATTATCAGGGAAATCAAATTACCTTTATAATAAGAAGCACACTACTCTTACTTTACACGAAGAACTGCTGAGGATTACCTTGAAATCTCCTTGAAATTGGTCTAGAATTGCTTTATGGTAAAGAACCTAAAAGACACGTTTTCTTTCATTCTCTCTTTCAGGCAGATTTGTAAGAAAAAAATTAATGCTATGAAGCCAGCCATTTCTTTTCAAAAGATAGATCCTCCCCTGCCACACCTATTTTTTTTTTCAATATAGAACTTTAGTATTGCTCAAAAGGATATGAGCATGTCAGGTGGCCTTTAAAAAAATCCTTTTAAAAGAAAGAAAGAAAAAATAATCCAGACAGACAGGAAATCACCAGAATTCCTTTAACTCTTTATAATTTCTGGAAACGAGGACACCTAGGGGCGCCTGGGTGGCTCAGTAAGCATCTGACTTCAGCTCAGGGTATGATCTCACAGTTCATGAGTTCTGGCCCCACATCGGGCTCTCTGCTGTCAGCACAGAGTCTGCTTCAGATCCGCTGTCCCCCACCCCCTCGTCCCCTCCTCAACTTGTTCTAAATAAATAAATAAACTTAAAAAAAATAATTTCTGGAACTGAGAGAAGAGCTTGGAGTGTGGTTAATTTCTCCCCAAGGAAATGTCAAACTCTCGTCAGTGGAGAAGCCTCTTGTCAACATTTAGGACTCCAAAGTGTGTAGGAACATGAGGAATCTTATAAGCTATTCCAGTCACCTGAACTTTTGTCAAGGCAAACCAGACCGATTCTGAACGGGTGGGTCATGGGTGCAGCCAGTGCCCCCCTGGATCCTGTCATCTGGCTGAGGCGACCATGCCCCCAGCTGGTGTGAGTGTTGGCCTCTGATGGTTCACACCTTCCCCTGTCACAAAGGCTGAGCCTTCAGCTGTGTGAGAGTCTCCTGCCTGGGAGGTCATGCCCTGCCCCAGGGATGGACGGTAGAACAGTTGGCACCCAGTGACTGCCCACAGAGGTTCAAAAGGCTGGCTTCTCCTCGGGGCATGACAAACTCTGTGGGACAGCTGTGGTCAGCGTGTCCCCTGTGGGGCCTGGCTGAAGCCAGGCCATAGCTCGTCTTGACTTACCTTTCCTTTTTGTCAGATATCTTGCTCTTGCAACTTTCTCTCTCTGGAGAGGATTCCATCAACAAACGTCTTCCGCAAGAATCCTGTCTGAGGCTCTGCTTCTCAGAAAGCCAACCTGAGACAATGCAACAGAATAAAATCTGAGACTCTCTTATGTTATTTCTACAATCCCTCTTTTCTCCTTTTTCCTCTCTATGCCAGTCAATATTCTCGCTTTTCATATTTTCTTTCTTTCCTTTTTTTTTTAATCAAAATCTTCCCTCAGGAAAAGATCTGACAGCTTCAGCCTCATACACATTAATGATATATTAGGTTTAAGGGTCTCTCTCCCAGGGCATTGGCATCTTAACGTGATACAAAGAACAGGACTGGAATTAAGGGATGCATTATTGGTGGCTCCAGAATTCTGAAGGGATGAGTTAACTTTTCAGCAACTAAACCATCACATCACAGGTCATTATGTGCTCTACCTAAACATATTTCACCTTAATTAGAAAGGGCTGATGTCATTTGCTTGTGCAAAATTAGAACTCCTGACGTTGTCACAAGGACTCCCAGGGGCCCTTCCAGCTTCCCCGTTCTTGTGAGGTCATGAAGGGGACTCTGGAAGCAGAAGCCAAGTGTCTCTGTCCCCACCGCTGTATCTCATGGCCTCATTCTTTCCCAGGAATTATGGAAAATTAGACCTGCTAGTTCAGCATTTCTCAAAGAATTCTGTGTTCAAGCACCTTTGGAAAACATAATTTATTATCCCCTTTTCAGGAGGATGTATAGTATTGTTAATATATTAAGTCTAAGAAATAAGATTCAATGTATTAAATAAATTTAAATATATTAAATAAAGAATCCTATTGAATTTACTAAGCCCAGGCTTTTCTAAACTTATCCATATTCAAATCCAGTTTTTATGGTTCATCATTTAGGAAATACCCATCTGTTCCAATCTCCTCATTTTACACATAAGATCCGGAGGCCCCGGAGTTCAGCTTCTCTGATTTTTCCAACTCCCTGGGTGACAAGCCACTTCAGTGATGTGACACGTCCTAGAGGCAGTGCTGTCCCGTATCCACACTGACAATGTGCTGTGTGCCATCACTGGACGCTGTACCACTTTGCTAGCTGACGTGGGCTGACGGCACAGCCACCTTCACAGGGTCACTTCATGTGGTTAATTCAGTGTTGGCCATGTAAGCTTCAGACCTCCTATCGTATCTGTATAAATAGCCAAAACTGTCCCGGACCCAAGTTGACTAAACAAGTGACCTGTTTGTGTTTATTGGGTGTGTTTTGGTGAAGCTGAAACATGTCTTGGAGACCCCAGGATGTCACCTGTTTTAATTCACAGACATCCTGTGTTCCAGCAGATCTCAATGACTTTGATGATACCAATTCTCCGGTTTTTTATCAGCGATTTTTTTTTTTTAACAAAGTGATTCACATATATTAACATTTAGCAATTCTAGATTCTTTTGCTTTCTGGTTTAAATTATCTACATTCCCTATTTAATAAGAGTTTGGCTTTTTTTAAAAAAAAAATATGTTTTATTTATTTTTGAGAGCAAAAGAGACCATGAGCAAGGGAAGGGCAGAAAGAGAGGAAGACACAGAATCTGAAACAGGCTCTGGGCTCTGAGCTATCAGCCCAGAGCCTGATGTGGGGCTTGAACTCACAGGCTGCGAGATCATGACCTGAGCCAAAGTCAGAGGCTTAACTGACTGAGCCACCGAGGTGCCCCATAATAGTTTGGCTTTTTGATCAATGAAGTCAAATTGAAAGGCTCTTATTCTGTGAAAAACCAAAGGGTTTACACTCAGACTTGTCTTTCAGCTCCAAGCCTGAGGACTCGAGTGTCTTCAGAGATATGTCACAAAGCTTGCGTATGTATAAATAAATTAGTGCCGTGAGTGCGTGTGTGCATTCCAAAATAAATCCTCAGGCTTCCTGCTCCCTTTTCAGCTCAGCTGAGGAAACTGTAGCAAAGAGCTGCTCTAGCTGGAAAGAAAATCAGCCATTTTATACCCTGTTCAGTATGCAGGCTTTCATCTGGGTCTAAACGTGCGTATAAAGAAACCATTAGGACAGCTTACTTCTTGGCCACTCCATCTGCCACCTCAGCAGGAGCGGACACGCCACAGAGAACCTGACCAGGCCAGTCTGGCGCGGCCACGCCCCCCATCACTAAGGAAAGCCTCCTGTGCAAGTTCAAGGATGCGCAAGTTCAAGGAGGGCAGCCACGTGTGCACTGCCCTCACTGCCCTACAGCCTTGTAGCTCAGGCCTTGCAGCCGGCAGATTGGCTTGGGGCATCAGGGCCCCTCTCCCTTCCCAACCATACCAGTGAGAGTGTCTCCTGGTTCCTGACCTGCCATCCATCCTCCTGGTTGGTTCTCACTGTGTACCAGTGAGGAAGAGAGCAAAGCAAAACAAATATTCCCATAGTTACATGCAGAAACATAATATTTCGAAGTTAACAAGGGCCTTGAACATCACTTCCGTGCGTTGAGTTTCACAGGGAAAAAATCTGCTATTCCAGGAAGGCATGCCATCATCATTTCTCTCCCTGTGCTTTTGGAGCAGGTGTGTTTTGGAGCCTTTAGCAATACAGCCTTTCCCTTTGCAAAACCTCGATAGTGATGTAAGCCTCCATGTGCACGTGCACGCACATGCTGATTAGGGGGTTGGGAGTGGAAAACACCATGAAATGGAAGGGAGAATAAAGGGTGGCAATGAATTGAGTTCAGAGCAGTGAACAACACTTTGGATCCCGTGAAAGATTCCAGAAGCCCCATGTCATGGGCTTAGGAGGCCACTGGCCAAGACCGAGGCCCAGAAGGCTTCAGCTAGAGCAATCCCTCTCCCCAGTGTTCTGGGGCGGGGGGGGGTCCTTCCTGCTCTCCCCCCACACCCCACCCCTTTAATTAAACATATTTAAAGTAGTGCACACGGGTCTGCAAGAAAATTGTTAAACAACTTGAAGAACAGATGTTATCGTCTGAAAAGGAAGTATTCGTTTTCATAAAGTAAATTTGTGCGTATGTGTGGCCAGAGCTAATTCTCAGCAGATTTTGTTTCCTGCTTCTCCGGGAAAATATTTGTTTTCTCTGAGCGGAATCATTGCTCATTCCTGGGGCGATTCAATTGTTCACTTGTATTTCTTTGCTAGGGCTGCTATAGCAGGGTATCGCAGACTGGGTGGTTTCAACAACAGAAATTTATTTTCTCACAATTCTGAAGGCCAAACATTCGAGATCACCGGACAGTAGTCCCCCCTTGCCCATGGTTTCGCTTTCTGTGGTTTTGGTTACCGGAGACGAACCTCAGAAGCAGATGACCCTCTACTGTCAGGTTCGTGGTCGCCCTAAACTACAAGGGTGCCTACATCATTCACCTCACCCCATCTCACCAGCCAGAGGAGGCATTTTATCATCTCACACCCTCACAAAAAGAAGAAAGGTGAGTATGGCACAAGAAGATGTTTTGAGAGAGAGACCATATTCATTTTTTATTGCAGCATGTTGTTATAATTATTCTATTTTGTTATTAGTTATTGTTAATCTCTTACCATGCCTAGATTATAAATTGAAATCTATCATAGGTATGTCTGTATAGGAAAAAACAGTACGTATAAGGTTCAGTACTATCCATTGTTACAGGCATCCAATAGGGGTCTTGGAACGTATTGCCCGCAGAGAAGGAAGGACCACTGTATTGGCCGGCCTGGCTTCTTCCGAGGCCTCTCTTGTTGGCTTACGGATGGCCATTTTCTCCCTCTGTTTTCATATCGTCTTTCCTCTCTGTGTGTCTGTGTCCTAATTCCCTCTTCTTATAGAGACACAAGTCATATTGGAATTAATTTTAAATTATTTTCATGACTTCATTTTAAATTAATTACCTCTCCAAAAACTGTCTCCAAATCCGGTCACATTCTAAGGTACTGGGGGTTAGGGTTTCCAAGACATGAATTTTGGGGAGACACAGTTCAGCTCATCACCTGATATACGTAGGTAGAAAAAAAAACACGAAACAAATTGGACTACAGTCATGGCATCTCTAGCTAAACAATGATCCTATCCTATAAATGGTGATGTTATTCATGACCAAACGTACCGATGTTAGATCGTTGTATTCTGAAGCAGTTCGGTTGAGCAAGTGGATGTTGCTATGGGCAAAGGATGGGGAGTCACCTGAAGGTACACAACGTTCTCACTGTAGGTCATCTGCAGATGTGCTTTTTGCAGAACAGGAAATGAAACGCAGGAAAGCAAACCATAGACCAGGAGAGTCTCAGGAGAAATGGGTCTGAAGTCTGAGACACAGACACAGATTTCCCACATTCTCAGCACGGGTTAAGTCAGCTGCTGTTACAAGGATGAAGTCATGTAGCATCTTTGCTGGTCAAGCCACTGTTTAAAAGGCCTTGCAGCGGCTTCAGTTTCACCAGTGGGGTTAATTTCACCACCCACATTTGGCCGGCTGCCAGCATGGGGTGGGCAGGGGTGAGGGTTCCTGGATCACAGGAACACCAAGCCCTCTGCTGGATTTTCATCCACTTTCTGAGGCAACAGCTTTATCTTTAATTTGTGTGTGTGTGTTTAACTGTGGTAAAATCATAGAACATAAAATTCACTATTGTTGCATAGGCTCGGCGGGTTGAGCGTCCGAATTGGGCTCAGGTCATGATCTCGTGGTTTGTGAGTTCGAGCCCCTCATCGGGCTCTGTGCTGACAGCTCAGAGCCTGGAGCCTGCTTCAGATTCTGTGTCTCCCGCTCCTTCTGCCCCTGCCCTGCTCACACTCTCTGTCTCTCAAAAAAGTGAATAAACATTTAAAAAAAAATTTACTATTGTAACCATTTTTAAGGGCACAATTCGGTAGTATTAAGTATATTCACGTTGTTGAGCAGCCAATCTGCAGAATCTTTTAATCTTGCAAAACTGAAACTCTGTCCTCATTAAGCAACTTCCCATTCCCCTCTCCCCTCAGCCCCTGGCAACCACCATTCTACTTTCTGTTTATAGGAATATGACTCTAGGTACCTCGTATGAAGGGATATGTACGGTATTTGTCTTTTTGCAACGGTCTTATTTCACTTAGCATAATATCCTCAAGGTAGTTGTAGCATGCGTCAGAATTTCCTTCCTTGAAGACTAAAAGAGTATTCTATTGTATGGATGCCACATTTTGTTTGTCTGTCCATCCACCGATGGGCATTTAGGTGGCTTCCACCTCTTGACTCCTGTGAATATCGCTGCTATGAACATGGATGTAAAAAACATGTCTTTGCGACTCTGGTCTCCATTATTTTAGCTATATATCCCAAAATAGAATTGCTGGACCATATGGTAATTCTATTTTTAATTTTTTAAGGATCTCTATTTTTAAACCAGATAATATATTCGCTTGGTCCAAAAATGGAGATGATATCAAATGCTTTACACTGGGAAGTCTTAATAATCCATGCCTTTTCATCATCCCAACCACCAACTGTAGGAAACCACGTATAACTTTTTTTGTATCCCTCAAGTGTTCCTTTATGCAAATATGCGTGTATGGCCTCATTTCCTTTTTCTTTTTTTTTTAAAGTTTGTTTGTTTATTTTGACAGAGAGTGTGTGAGCAGAGGAGGGGCAGACAGAGAGAGAGAGAGAGGTAGAGAGAGAGAATCCCGCACTGTCAGTGCAGAGCTCAATGAGGGGCTCAAACCCATGAACCACGAGATCATGACCTGAGCTGAAATCAAGAGTCAGATGCTCAACCAACTGAGCCACCCAGGCCCCCCTAGATGTCCTCACTTCCCAAGGTAGCCGTGGCAAGCAGGATTTGGGCTCCCATGATCTTTACCCTCTGGTGTCATTATCTGTGAATGTGTTTCGTTACATAGCAAAATGGACATGGCAGATGGAATTAAGGTTATGGGGCCTAAAATAAGGAGATTAGGTTGGATTACGGAAGTAAGGACCAAGCTAATCACTTGAACAGCAGAAAAGACAGGAGAGGTAAAGTGGGAGTGGATGTCAGAGAAGCCAAGCACGGGAAGGACTCGGTGCACTGTAGCTGACTCTGAAGACAGAGAAAATGGGCCACGAGCCAAGGAGTTGAGGCAGCTCTAGAAACTGAGAACTGTTTGGGGTTTTGTTTCGTTTTATCTCAGAGTTTTTACATTCTGGTGATGAGCTAAGGGACACAGAGACAATCAATAAGGAAACTAGTACATGGATAGCCTGTTACGGAGAAAAATAAATCAGGGTATGAAAGTGCCAGGTGGGAAGAGGACGGGTATAATTCTACATAAGGTGGCATTTGAGCCGACACCCAAAAATAGTATTTGGATATTTGGAGGGAGATACAGTTCATTTCAAAGTTCTGCTCCAATTCACTTCTTAATGATTCCTCAAATGTTTATTAAGGACCCTCTATGTACCCAGCACCAAACTAAGTAGTGACAATGCAAAAAGGAATGTGACAAAGCCCATTAGGTCTCCTCTGCCTTTGAGCAGTTTATAGACTAGAAGGGAAAGATTGGCAAGGAAACAATTATCTGAAGAGTTCAATGTGTTGGGGCAGAGGTCCGTGGGAGAGGGGGGATACAGAGTAAATCTGATCACACCTCTCAGAAAGCTTCAGAGAAAATGTCATTGGAGCTGAGTCTCAAAGGAGAGCAATTGTTTACCAGGATCTGGGAAAGGGCATTCAGGGCTCCGGGGAGCAATCTGCTGGAGGGCCAGGGGAGCTGTATGTAGGTCATTCAGCAAGGATGGGGCGGGAGTTCCAGAGGGGATTGGCAGAGAGAGGGGGGTTGGATAGGAAGTTACAGCCCCATGTGGAAGCCTTTACATGCGGTACTAAAAGTTCACACCGTGTTCTGAATTTGATGGGGAGCTTCCAAAGGATTTTAAGTGGGGTAATAGGATAGTAGAAGTTACTGAGGCAACAAGAATAAAGAAAGATTGGAGGGAGTCAGGAAACAGAACCCAAGCAGAAACTTACCTTGACTTATCTCTAGGTTAGTAACATGGATGGAACCAAAATTTGGGAGATAAATATTTAATAGCAATGTTGAGAAATGGCTATTGAAATTCGGTTTTACAGCTTCTCTTTTTTACACAAATCTGACCAAAAGATACATTTAAATTTACAATTTCCAAACGGTCTGTGTCATTACAATTACCATGTCATTTACAGTTACCAAATTGGAGTTCCTGGGCCTCACGTTCTCTGGTCTACTTGGCGGATAGTTTCCTCAACTTCGGATTCTTCGGTGAGAGATGAAAGTTGAACTCACTGGCATCCATAGAGAGTTATCTTTCTAAGTGCTTTTTCATATTCCAAATGTGTCTCGTCAGGAGCAACTTGCTTTGTGTCTACAAAGGTATTAAGCAGAAATGCAGTTCACACTTGATAATTGGTTTTCTCTTGGGCTGACCTTCAATCTGCTACTTAGCAGAGTATATCCACACTTTCGACTGAAAGATGACGTTAGGGACACAGTTCTGTTGGGGGTGGCTGTTAAGCTAATAATCCTTTCCATTAATCAACACACCAAAACTCTCTGCTACTTAGCAGAGTATATCCACACTTTCGACTGAAAGATGACGTTAGGGACACAGTTCTGTTGGGGGTGGCTGTTAAGCTAATAATCCTTTCCATTAATCAACACACCAAAACTCTGTGGGCAGAGATCACACTTTGCAACTTTAACTCTTAGATTCGGTTGTGCTTTATTGTGTATTGTTCAGAGAGTAACTGATACTTTTTAAAAACCTTTTTGGCAGCTCAGATGGCGTAAATTTTAAAATTTTGTGCTGGTATTTTGTTACAAAAAATATGTATCTCTTTTTTGTTATTTTATCCTGAAAATGGTACATAGTTGTACAGGAAATAAAACTACAGCCCTAAAGCATTTGTTTTCATTTGTACCATCCACTTGGGCCTTATCGTATCCTTTGTCATGTCAAACCAGTTGTACACAGTCACATCCTGGAGCGGTGAGATAAGACTGGGAATGGGGTACTTTTTAAAGCAGTATTGGATTTTAATCAGGAATCTACTTGGTGGATTTGTTTTTACCCAGAAATAAGAGTTACCCCCCAACTTGTAAATTTAGTCAGTTGATTTTTTTTAAAAAGATGAACCAAAAGATTAAGGACTGTTACCATGTCATTTCTTATACTTTTTATGAGTAATTCTCTTATAATGAGTGCAGTGTCTGATTGTACCTGCTTGCAGGGTATCTGCCATCTGTAAAATAAAACAGAGCAGGAAAACACAAAAGGAGAGAACTGGTTCAGAAATCCAGGGAGTAAATGAATTACGTGCTGCAAAAGAGAGTATGATGTTTATTGAAGAAAGCTTTCAAAGTTTTATATTGAGATATAAAACCACAACAAAGCAAAATAACTTACAAGCGTATTAGAAATGTTGCTTCCTGGGGCGCCTGGGTGGCGCAGACGGTTAAGCGTCCGACTTCAGCCAGGTCACGATCTCGCAGTCCGGGAGTTCGAGCCCCGCATCAGGCTCTGGGCTGATGGCTCAGAGCCTGGAGCCTGTTTTCCGATTCTGTGTCTTCCTCTCTCTCTTCCCCTCCCCCGTTCATGCTCTGTCTCTCTCTGTCCCAAAAATAAAAATAAACGTTGGAAAAAAAAAAAAAAAAGAAATGTTGCTTCCTTTGTAAGTGCCATTTAATTTGTAAAGAGAGTTTGAACCAAAGTATAGCAAAATATTGCTTCAAGTTTTAATTTTAAATGTGCTAATTTAAGAGTATGGGGGTATGTTTTGGTGTGTTTCTGTTGATTTTTTTTTTGAGGGGAGTCTAAAGTGATAAAAGAGAAATGAAAAGTGCCAGTCACTATGTAGTATCTAGGAAAATCATGATATGGTTGGTTTTTGTTTTCTCCCCATGAAATAAAATCATTAATTATAGAATCAGTAATCAGTAATAATGGAATTAACCGTAAAAAATAGAGATCCTTTAAGAAGCCACAGTTGGGTAAAGAAAGGTGAGAAATGCACACTGTGTGATACATTTGGGTGTTATTGACTCTTCCGACCCTTGCGGAAGAGAAGGTACTAAAACTCATGAAGGCACTTGCCACAGCCTCTTCCAAGGCCCTGTGCCTAATTTTGTGTTTGTGCTTTCGGATCCTTGAAGAAGGTCTCCCAATTGTTCAAATGCAGACACTATAAAACGTGGACTGTTGGGGCGCCTGGGTGGCTCAGTCGGTTAAGTGGCCGACTTCGGCTCAGGTCATGATCTCGCGGTCCGTGAGTTCGAGCCCTGCGTCGGGCTCTGTGCTGACAGCTCGGAGCCTGGAGCCTGTTTCAGATTCTGTGTCTCCCTCTCTCTGACCCTCCCCGTTCATGCTCTGTCTCTCTCTGTCTCAAAAATAAATAAACGTTAAAAAAAAAAAAAATCAACAAAACGTGGACTGTTAAGCCTGTATAGAGATCAGGCCACACCAGCCCGCGAGTGAGGTCAGACGATAAAAAGAGTTTTTCTGATTCTATGGCTGCTTGTTCTGCGGTCATTCCAGTCCTCCTGAAATTCCTTCCAAATATTGCCAGAAACTTCCAGGAGGATCTCATTTATTTCCCAAGCCAAATTCCCTTAGCAATGACTGTTGTCAATTTCCTCCTGCTTGTCCCACTTGGCAATAGAGAGGGATCGTGTCACTGTTGATAGGAGACGTTGGAACTCGGCTGATACCAGCTCAGTCTGCTTGGTACCCACCGTTCCCCAGTCAAAGCCATCAGGGCCAGCCCAGCAGGGAGACTCCTGCCTTGAGGGCGTGCGGCTCCTTAACTTGTTACCATCTCCTGAGACTGGTGCTTTCCCTCTCACAACCCTTTTCCCTGCTCACCCTAGGTTTCAGCCTCATTGCCACCCTGGGGGGCTGGCCTGGAAAATAAGTCAGAGAGAGACATCAGGCTGTCCTCGAACCAGTTTGGCTCTTCCTTCCCCTAGTGGGTGTTCTTTTCCAAGAGGACCTGCGGTCCCCCTGGTCAAATACACTCCCAAAGATCCCACTGCACTAGGCTTACATAGACGTTCCCAAGGATGGAATGGAGGGGACAAAGGAAAGCCATGGGACAGTGGCATGCCACCCACAGCAGTGATAGTGACGCAGCATGTGCCATGAGTGCGGGCTCCAGAATTGGCTGGCTGAACTCTGATCCTGAGGCGCCACTTAACAGCTCTGCAGCAAGTTATGTGATCTTTCTATGCCTCAGTTTCCTCATCTGTAAAGCCAGCAAAACAATAACACCTACCGTACAGGGTTGCTGCAAGAGCCAAATGACTTGAGGGGCGCCTGGGTGGCTCAGTCGGTTACGCGTCTGACTCGGGATTTCGGTTCAGGTCATGACCTCACAGTTCATGAGATGGAGCAAAAACAATTGTAAAGGAAAATTTTAAACATCCAAAAAGATACAGAGCGAAGAGAACCATCCATTTTCCCTAGTCTCCGGCCAGGGAGATCTCCCCAGATGCCGCGTCACCGGTTGCCGGTGCACCCTCCGGGCTACACTGTGTGAATACATGCATCTGTGAGATTATGCGGTGCAGGTTTCACTTGTTAGCAGATTCCAGCTTTAGAAAGGTGACGGCCAGGACGGTGACCAGCTCTGCTACAACCAGCCCTGAGGGAACTGGCCATCTGGGGGACGAGCAGATTAACAACAAAACGCAAGGGAAGAACACTACTCTGGGGAACCCAGAGAAAGTGAAGTGGAGGGAAGAAGGAATTCTGCCTGGGTGAAACAGCTAGCGGGCATTACGGCAGAGGCTCAAAGAGCAATTTGGAGCCTCTTATCTGTGCATCTGTACTTCTGATGACTCTAATTCTAAAGGTGTAAACTTTGCAAAGACACTTTAGGTAACCAGGATGATTCTGCTCTATAATGTTGGATACGTGCCAATCGCATTATTTTCTTTTTCTAAACTAAATTAAATTGAGCTTTGAGCCTGGAGGATGATGCCTGAGATCTGTCATTGTCACAAGACCCTTCTTCACAGAATGCTTGACAATACTCGACAAAGACTTTCTGGTCTTCAGGCTGTCATGGCCCCATGGGGCTGCTCTCCGTCCTAGCCCATTAGTCCATGTACCTAGGGCAACCCTGCTCCTTCCAGGTCCTGGCCATAAGGATCTTGTTCAAGTACATAGAGTGACTGAGGACTTAGTGCTCAGGACCCAAGCCTTCCCATCCGGGGTTCTCCCTGCACACAGAACCTGAGTCCCCCCACCTACACACACACTAAAACCTTCTGTCCCTTCCAGTGAAGGGTTGCATCTCCAGTGTTGGCTCCTTGCAACTGTTCTCCCCACAGGAGCCAGAATGAGCCTTCCCATTTTTGTTCGTCGTTTGTTTGCTCTTTACCAACATATATATATATATATATATATAACCATGCTTTCAGAAAAACATCCATGTTGGTTAATGCAATGCAATTTATTTTAACTTACCCTTTGCAAATTTGAACCAAAAGTTGTCCATAACTTAAGTTTAAAATAAATAAACAAGGGGCATCTGGTGGCCCAGTCAGTTAAACGTCAGACTTCACTTCAGGTCATGATCTCTCGGTTGGAGGGTCCAAGGGTTCAAGCCCCACATGGGGCTCTGTGCTGACAGCTCAGAACCTGGAGCCTGCTTCACATTCTGTGCCTCCCTCTCTCTCTGCCCCTCCCCTGCTCATGCTCTGTCTCTCTCTCCAAAACAAATAAAAATTAAATTTTTTTTAAATAAAATAAAATAAATAAACAAGATTTATTTTGCTTTTAAAAATCCATTACAATAGATTAAAATCTAAGTATTATTTTATGCTGCTAAAGCAGGCAGCAAAAACCATGAGCATTTAGGGGCGCCTGGGTGGCGCAGTCGGTTAAGCGTCCGACTTCAGCCAGGTCACGATCTCGCGGTCTGTGAGTTTGAGCCCCGCGTCGGGCTCTGGGCTGATGGCTCAGAGCCTGGAGCCTGTTTCCGATTCTGTGTCTCCCTCTCTCTCTGCCCCTCCCCCGTTCATGCTCTGTCTCTCTCTGTCCCAAAAATAAATAAACGTTGAAAAAAAAAATTTTTTTTTAAACCATGAGCATTTACTGTTGGTTTACCTTTTTGAAAAATGGGAAAAGAAAACCAAGTGCAAAACTTGGTGCAACAAAGCACTTTTGTAATGTGTCAGCGCCAGCTGGAAATTTTTCAGGAACCACAGTATAATTTGGGAGGGTAGGAAGCCTGTTTGCACCCATGTATTAGTTTCCTAGGGCTGTCATAACAAATTACCACAAAATGGGTGGTTTAAAACAGCAGAAATGTATTCTCTCACAATTCTGGAGGCCAAGTGTCCAAGATCAAGGTGTTGGCAGGGCTTCTGCCCCCCGAAAGGCTCTAGAGGAGGCTCTTTCCTTACCTCCTTCAGCTTCTGGAACCTTCTGGCATTTCTTGGCTTATGGCAACCTGACGTCTGCCTCTGTCTTTGCATGCCCTTCTTTTTTCTGTGTCTCTGTAGCTGAATCTCCCTTTCCTTTCTCCCTCTCTCTCTTTTTTTTTTTTTCCAAGTTTATTTATTTTGAGAGAGAGAGAGAGAGCGTGTACGCAAGCATGAGCACAAGAACAGGGGAGGAACAGAGAGAAAGGGAGAGACAGAATCCTAAGCAGGCTCTGCCCTGCCAGCCCAGAGCCCTCCTGGTGCAGAGCCCAGTGCAGGGCTTGAACCCACCAACCATGAGATCATGACCTGAGCCAAGATCAAGAGTTGCACACTTAACCCGCTGAGCCACCTAGCCACCCCATCCCTTTACTCTCTGTTAAAAGACACCAATCCCTGGATTTAAGTCTCCCTTAAACCCAGGATGATTTAGTCTGGAGATCCTTAAATATATCTGCAAAGATTCTATTTCCATTAAGGTAACATTCTGAGGTTCTGGGTAGACATGAATGCTGGGAGGACACTGCTCAACCCACTACAACCCATGAAACACCTTCATTAGTTTGTGTATTTAGTTATTATGGCCTGTAGAGTATAAACATACACAAACCGAGATCCAAGTAATTTTCTGAATCTGAGTTAACAGCTTCATTCATCTGCTGAGATTAACAAGAGAACTCGACTTATTGGCTGATTTTTATTTTTAAAAGGACATTTGTACCATAGTTTTCCCAAGTCCAGGGAGGTAAATTAACTATAGCTCTAATAAGAACGCCAGAATGCATTCTGCATTCAAGCATGAGTCAGATAGCATGCTGCGAAATCTACCTGGGTTTCAGTTCATAAGCACGAAGTGATCAAAAACAAATCTGATTTTATCACATACTTAGTAAACCCATCGGTAATACGCTCATTACTCATAGACAAAGACCTAACACTAAATGCAAACTTCTGTTGTCTAACCCCTGTTGTGGCCAAATACCCAACAAGGCCCTCCTGCAGTTCCATGACCCCCCCCTCCTTTTATGGCCCCCTCACCCCTTACACCTATTTTAATGATTATCTAAATAATGCCAGTGAGCCCAATGTAGGTGGATATGAAGTCTATTTGCCATTGTGTCTCCAGCATCCAACACAGAATACGGCATGGAATCGATATTCAGTATATGTATTTGTTAAACGAGTTACCAAATGAAATTATGACCTTGACCATCTGTACATTCTCATCCTTCTTTGTTGGGTGGTATAAATATATACAATCCCGGCAGACCCGAATTAAAGTCAGAGCAAAAATCCCTCGGTAATCAGCAGCCTCGTTCCCTTTGAGAAAATGATAAAGCTGAACAAAAGCTAAGGCTGGAGGAGCGAGAACAAACACTGCTTTCACACAGTCAACAGAGATTTTCACAGCATGCTATCACTTTTTCCCCTTTGGAAAATTAGCCATCTACTATTGCCTGAGCAGGAGGTGTGCAGTGGAGAGAATCGACCGGGAACTGGGCAGGGGACCCTGCGGAGTAGCAGCGTATGATATCAGTTGACAATTGGGGAGCCCATCCTCGGGGTCCCCCTGCCAGGTTGTATTTGAGGTCGTCACATCTTCCCCAAGAGCAGGTGCCCCCTCCTGTGGGAGAAGCTGACAGCCTGGTGCTCTACACCTGCCTGCCAACTCCCGCCAGAGGCTTTGTTGGCCGAAGCACCAGGGAGTTTGGTCTCTTAAAGGCAAGCGACCCACTGTTTACATTTATGTTGGCCTTCACCTGCCACAAAGAAAATCTGCTGAAAAGTTTATGTCAAGTTGAAATGAAAAGGAAACATCTTAAATGAATCCAGCTGTTTGTTTCAGGAATCCTTTTTAACCAGTGGAGCCAACCACACTGATTTTCAAGGGGGAAAAGGGCTGCAGATGTGTACCAGCCCAGGGTATTGATTTGCACAGGAGGGGGATTCAGTCAAATAACCCAAACGGCATTTCTGGGTAAGAGTCTCCATCTTTTTGGATTTTAATTGGGAAACAATGAAACCCTCCTCCTGACTGAGGAGGAAATGGCAAATGATTTTCCTCCTTCTCATGAGCAAGTGGTGGTCCATTAGAAACTGGATGGAGAGAAACCCCCAAGGGAAACATGTTTTCAAGGACATCCTTCTGTATAGCTGTCACAAAGCTTCCCCAAACTTGTTTATGTCATGGCACACATTAACAATGATTGCCATTGTACAACACACTGTAATAAACAGAAGGGGTCATTTTCTTTTTTTTTTTTAATTTTTTAAAAAATGTTTATTTATTTTTGAGAGACAGAGAGACAGAGCATGAGTGGGGGAGGGGCAGAGAGAGAGGGGAACACAGAATCTGAGGCAGGCTCCAGGTTCTGAGCTGTCAGCACAGAGCCCGATGCGGGACTCGAACTCACGAACCACGAAATCATGACCTGAGTCATGATGTTTAACCAACTGAGCCACCCAGGCACCCCGAAAGGGGTCATTTTCTGAGGGTTAACTGAAGTAAAAAGAAAAAGAAAGTTCCTGATGATCACAGTAAATTTTACTAATAATTAACTGAATTCTCCAGAGAATGAAGCAAATATGGACTTTGCTAGAGACTAGGGAGCTACCCACTTTCCCACCTACTCCCTCAAAGGCATCTACACCCACAACCACCACCTGCCAAGTTCTCCAAAATTACTGGATGATTCTTCACTAGGGCAGGGTGGACTGGGGGTGGATCCCCCAGCAGAGGTGATAGCCAATGAACTATATGTAGACCTAAAGCCCCTTCAAATCACTGTACATCATGATTCTCAACCAGAAGTGATTTTGTTCCTCCACCCCCAACCCAGGCCAGGGGACATTTGGCAATGTCTGGAGACATTTTGACCATTACCAGTAATTTAGTAAAGACCAAAGTTGCTATTAAACATCCTACCGTGTACAGACCAGCACCCCACAAGTAAAAATTATCTGGTACAAATGGCCATCATAAAAGGTTGAGAAACTCTGCCTTCCCTAAACATGGAGGAGAGAGATGTCCAAAAGAATGGTCTGTTTCTGTGAATGACCATGTCTGGCCAAAGAGACCATGCTTTGTTAAGAAGTCTGCAAAGCAGTACACATGCACCCATACTTACATAGTGGGTCAAGTTTAATGCTGCTGTTAATTGTTTGGACCTCTATGTGGGTGATTCTGACGATCTAACTGCAGACCATCCCCACCAGGACCTGGGAACATGAGCCCTTAGCACACAACGCAGAACCACAGAAGCAAGAGGTAGTAGTGGAATGACTGGGTTTTGTTTTTTTGTTTTTTGAAACAGCAGCATTTTGCCTTTCATAGGAAATAAGCACTAAAACTGGTTGGACAAAAAATGTATTATTTTTTCCCGTTTTATTGAGATACAATTGTATAATTGACATATTGTGTTAGTTGAAGGTGTAGAACATAATGATTTGACACACGTATACACTGCAGAGTGGTCACCACAATGTCTAGTTAACGTCCATCACCACATTATAGTTAACACATTTTTTTTTACCTTGTGATGAGACCTTCTAAAATCTACCCCCTAAACAACTTTCAAATGTGCAATGCAGTATTGTTAACCCTCGTCTCCATGGTGTACATTACACCGTCAGGATTTACTTATCTCACAACTGGAAGTTGGTACGTTTTGACCACCTCCACCCATTTTACCCACCCCCATTCATCCCATCTGCCCCCCACCTCTGGCAACCACCAATCTGTTCTCTGTTTCTATGGGTTTGTTTTTCTAGATTCCATGTATAATTGAGGTGATACAGTATTTGTCTTAAGGATGTGTGTTCCTTACACCGGCTTAACACCTAAAAATTTTTCCATGCTAGTTGATGCTTCTGAAGGACATTATGAAATTCCTTACTTTCAGAGTGAAGAGATAATGTCCTCAAAATAAATTGGTAAAAGAAGACCCTAGTTGCTAACTAAATTCACTAACAAAAAGAGAAAGGTATTTTGGGGCTCCTGGGTGGCTCAGCTGGTTGAGCATTCAACTCTTGATTTTGGCTCAGGTCATGATTCTAAGATCATGGGATTGAGCCCCATGTTGGGCTCTACACTGAGCTTGGAGCCTGCTTGGGATTCTCTCTTTCTCTCCCTCTGTCTCTCCCTCTCATACTATCTCTCTTTCTCTCTCTCAAATAAAAAATAAAAAAGAAACCAGAAATGTATTTTCACAAGGGAAAGCAAAAGCATTCAGTTACACTTACAATTTCCAAATCTACATCTCCACCTCTGACCCCCTGTGTATCTTCTGGGTCCTTCTGTCCCTCTGGAGTCCTCAATTTTGGGGACAGTAGCAAATTCCCAGCCAGGCCTCTCTCCCTTGGCAACTCAAGGCACTCAGGGTTGTTAAACGAGGTCCCTCCCTCTGCCTAACCATGCCCTGCACCCAGGTTTTGATAGGACTACTCAGGACGGGGCTGGGCCAGCTCAGGGGACACTGCCTTCCAGTCTGAACACAAAGGAGGCAGAAGACCCTCTGTTGTTGAATTTATGCCTGAGAAGGTGAAAGAAGAAAACTAAAACTCTGCATCTGCTTTTTTCCTCCACTTTCATTCCCTGTTATTACCCTTCACACCAGGAGTTTCCAGCTGCACTTTTCCTTCCCAGTTCAATGGATAGGTTCCTCCTCTATCAGGCTCACAGTCCCAAGGATAGGCTGTGGCCCTTCCTTCTTCTTCCCCACCCCAGCCTGAAGGCTAAACTAAAAGAGGTCTGGAGAGAGAGAGAGGGAACCCATAAGAGAACATAAGAAGAGAGGCGATATTAGCATTATTCCATTACATTAGATACGATTATTGCTTCTTTACATCTGAGAAAATGAGGGTCAAAAAGACATGGCTACAGAGTTAGTGGGCGGTAGAGTTAAGATTCAAACTCAGTTCTCTCTCAGAGAACATGTGCTCCTCTGGTAATATCTATAACAAAACATAGTGAGCCCATCTCTAGTAAGCTTTGTGATCTCTTTGTGCCTCAGTTTTCTTATCCAATAAAAATGTTGGTGATTACAATAACACCTGCTTTCTGGGAATGTGATAAAGATCAACTGAGAACTGAGTTAATATATGACAGCATAAAGCATGAGGCAGGTGTCAGAAGGAGTTATTGTTGTGATTAATGCCTCACCCACCATGATGGTGATAAGAGAGTTGGCTCTCAAAAACAGGTAACACTGGTGTTCTGCTCCTCCATTGTTTGCAGAAATTAGGTTGCATAATTAACCTCTCCATTCACTGTATGAGTGATTAGTCTCTGAAGTCATTATCTAAAGAGATGCTGCTACTAGAGCTCTACCTTTTAGACTCCAGACTAAGTGACCGTTCAGAAGCATAATCTCATTCCTAAGAGCTGCAAGTTGGGCTGGTCTAGTCACTGAAATTACTCCTAAAAGCATACGTCATAAAAATTTATTTGTCTCTGTGAGTATAGTGTGAGTTTTCTTAAAAGGAGATTTGCTTTCCAATTAGATCTGGTTTAGTCTATTATTAACAGAATTGTATATTACCCCAGCATGTGTCATCCCCTGTCTTCTCGGGGAAACTTGTACTAGGAGCCCCATTATTATTCCTTTCTCTTCTTCTGTATTTATCATCTATATTACATGGTTAATACCCAGGTCACTGGCACTACCTCCCACAGTGGTCACGTGATGAGCATCCTCCCTCCCCCTTCTGCCAATACTTCAACCATTAACGGGACACCTCTTCACTAAGAGTGAAGCACTAAGGGTGCTTGTCACGTGGTCGGGATGGTATTGAACCTCCGACAAGCCAGATTCCCTTACAACAGTGACTGGCTCAGGGACAGGCACACGGTAGAGCCTGGACAATCAGGGTCTTCCCAGGGTCTTTTCTGCTGGAGATTTCCAAGGAAACACCTCCAGGGGGTTCCTAAACAGTAGGTGTGGGCCTTGATTTCTGGCAGCCATTTTGCCACTTATCTGGGGAACACCTGCCCAAGGAATGAATCCAAGCAGGGACAAAGGGAAAAATAGACTGAATAAGCCTTGAAAATATCTGAGTTCTTAGAACCTGGCCAATCTTAAAGCCTGCTACACCCCAGTTATGTTTCACTAAATTCCTCCTCGGGGCACCTGGGTGGCTCAGTCGGTTAAGGGTCCCATTTCAGCTCAGGTCAGGATCTTGCAGTTCGTGAGTTCGAGTCCCATGTTGGGCTCTGTGCTGACAGCTCAGAGCCTGGAGACTGCTTAGGATTCTGTGTCCTTCTCTCTCTCTCTCTCTCTCTCTGCCCTACTCCCACTTGTGCTCTGTCTCTGTCTCTCTCTCTCAAAAATAAACAAAGAGTAAATAAAAATTTTAATAAAAATAAATAAATAAATTCCTCCTCTATTTCTACTTTATTTATTTTGTTGTGATTTGAGTTGGGTGCCTGTCAGCTGCAATTGAAAGCATCCTAATTCTCAGCCCAACTGACCAATCATCATAAGGTCAGCAGTAGCCTAACATTGCACCGTAGCACCTACATCATTGCACCCTTTCATCTCATCATGTAGGCATTCATGATACTAGAAAAATCACTTCTCATTTAGCTTCTTTTCCTTCATGTGTCAAATCAGAGTGATGGACTAATCTCAGAACATCACTATTACTCTTATGAAATCGCTATGACTCTTATGTCTTGCTTGTTCCCTACATTTGTCTCATTCTCCCACAGAAATCATAAGCTCTTTCTGTACAGAAATAACACTTGCAACTTCTTTTGTGTCCTCAGCATGTGTGGTTTATATCATTCAGAATATTTTGGTTGGCCAGATGGAAATTTTTTGAAATAAAATTACTCCTTTGTTGGTTTTTTTTTTTAATTAACAAAGCAAATGAAAATAGAGTAGTGAGAAAGTAGAGTGGTCTTTCAGTACTCTGAGAAAAGGGGGATGAGGACCTCAGAAGCTTCATTATTAGAGTAAAATCTCCCAGATTGACCAATAGTTGGAGCAGAGACTCTGCCAAAAATATAAAAGCATAAACTGCAGAATGATAATCAAAGATAATAACTTCTCAGCACAAGATCACTTAATATAAATCTTATTACAACAGTTTTTCCTCATTACAGAGTTAAGTTCTGGAAATTTATTTCAGAAAGAAAACTTTTTTTGTAATAATTTCATCCATAAAATAATATAATATTACAACTTGATCTATTCTTTTTGGTCTTTTGGGGAGGGACTATTTTTTTTTCCAGCCCCAAATAGGGAGCAAATGGCATGCCCTGCAATTTTTTTCACTTAATATTATGAACACTTTTTCATATCATTTGTTTTGAAGTCATTTTTAATGGTTACAAAATATTCCGCCCTGTGGTCAGACCATAGTTTGGTTTTCCCCACCATTGAGAGACATTCAGAGTCATTTCTGGTTTTTTCTTGTGAAAAATAATACCTCAATGAGCATTCTAGAGTGTAAATCTTCATAAATATCTCTTATTTCCTTAGTTGGTATTAATTAATTAATTAATTAACTCATAATGTAATGCCCGTGATCATCATGGATGATAATGAACGAATTGATTTATTCATATGGAAAAAAAATGAGATATTTAGGTTCTTAAAAAGGGTTTCCCAGCAAATGCAGAAGCAGTTTTTATGCTGCTTCTTGTAGGGACCCTACAATTTAAAGCTGAGTGTAGAACATTCACATGCAATGTGGCTCAGGCAATTTTGAGAGAGGCATCAGTGATGAATCCCTTGTCATATACCTGCAGAATCTGGCAGAAATATCCTCAAGATTAAATCTCAGGATGCCCCTGATGCTCAGAAGTGTGCTGCCCACCCAATATCCACCCTCACCAGAGTTTCATCATCTGGTGTTATTATCATGTGACATTAATAATATTTCACATCTACATTTTGCTGCACAATTTACCAGGCACTTTCACAGACACCATTTGATTCCTACAATACATGTTATATCAGGAATATTTCACCTTGTTCCTAGGTGAAGAAAAAGAGGATCAGCATTCTCTCTTACAAAAACAAATCTATGTCAAGCTCCATTTCTCTCTTTTTGAAAGTCTCTGTGATGGGACGTTGTATTACATATATTTTTACTTTCATGGTAGAATCCTCCATGGTAGAAGTGCTTCTCGATGTGTGGCCTAAGACTCTTCCACGCTGACCCCAGCCTCCCTCTCCACCCTCTCTTCCCACCTCATCTTCTCTCCTGACCCACTATGGTCTCTGCACACCTCCCCATGGACGCTTCCCCATCCTTTGAAGCCTCTCCCTCCATTGTCCTATAAACCACTCTCATCCTCATAGACCATTTCAAATGGTACTTTTTCAAGAAATTCTTTTGAACTCTTGAAGATACAAGTTTTTTATTTAGAGCCCAGAGTCCTGTATTAGAGCACTTATTGTCTCATCTTTGTATTGTGTCTGATTACATGTGCTTTTCTCCAATAAATGAAACCCCTTTGCAAAAAATAATTTCTTATTTACCTCTGTAATTCCAGTACCTGGCATCCTGCCCAGCACACACTGGGTGCCTTGTTGAATAAATGAGTTTGGGGACTGGACCTCGGATGCTCAGTGTGCACTGATGTGGTCTAGGAATCCCACAGAGGCTCCCAAACCACCACAAGAACAAAAATGTTTGGAAAAGCAGTGATGTACAAATACAAGCATCTGAGTTCTGTTGGTATGTTCCTGCCCTCCATCAAAAGTTTTATAATTTGGAGCAAAACTGAATTTTTATAAAGCGAATTCTTAACGGAATAAAGGAAAAAGCTAAAAGTATTGAGGAATAATTTCATGTGGCATGTGATAGAAAGAGTCCTGGGCAGGAAGCCATGATGCTTGGTTTTTGTCTTGATCTGGCCACTGTCTAGCGATTAATGAATTAATTGGCAAGCACAGTACTTTTCTAGGCTCAGTTTCATCATCTAAGAACAAAGAGACCAGATTAGGTGACGCTCCCAAGTCTATTAACTAACTGTGAAAACACTCTGATGTGTTCCACGTAAAATTGATTAGTTTATATTATTTTATGATTTGGTTTTCTAATAATTTTTTGTCACTGTCAATTTTCACTGAAATTACCTAATCTATGTTTGTTAAAGGTTTTTCTATATCTGAGAGGAAAACATAAAGTATTGTTTCTCAGTGTCTCCTTCTGAATTCTCTAAAGCATTTCCTTCTGCCCAGGCCAGGAGTTTAGATGTGTATGAAATGGATCAGATAAGGCTGGAGTTCAGAGACCCTCCTCCTCAGAGAAAGCACAGACCATCTTTCAGGCAAGAATCACCTTTCCCTGTATTTTAGCCAGACTTGCCAACCTAATATATTGTAACAAAGTCCAGTTGCTGGCCATGGGGACGCTGCCCAGGACACTGATCTATAAATGACATTAAATCATTGCAAAATCGCTTTCAATATGCATTGCCAATCACCTCAGCCTCCACACATGCCTCCATGAATACCTGAAGAAATGAACATTGGCTCCATCAGAACTGAAGCGGACGGTGCATTTATGTGAGGACAAAGAAAATCGCACATCGGGTATCTTTGCACTGTGTCTGAGAGACAAGCTGTGGCCCCACCATCACACTAAGCCAACGAGTCAACACTTAAGTGATGTCAGCAGAGCTAGATGGCTGAACTTCTCAAAGATAATACCACATGATGTAGTACTGTTTGTGGAAATGAATCACGTATTTTAATATTCCAACTTTGGACAATTTACCATGCCCCCAAGAAGTTGCCTGGTTTAGAAGAATTGCTTAGAAACCCTGCCTGAGTTTCCAGCCTGCAGATTTTAGACTCGAGACTGCAATCCCAACTCTTTGAATTTCCAACCTACCGGCTTGCTTTACAGATTTCAGACTTGCCAGCTCCCACATTAGCCCGAGCCAATTACTGAAAATAAATCTTTCTCTCCTTCATATAAATGTGTGTGTGTGTGTATACACACACATATATAAAAAGTGTTTTTATATATAATGTATATATAATGTGTGTATGTATATGTGAAGTACTGTGAAATTTATATACAGATATAGATAGGTATAGATATGTAGATACAGATATATAGATATAGATGATATAGATATAGATATAGATAAATATATATATATATATACACAGTGTATGTATATTGTATTATATGCACTGTATTATATACAATAGTGCATCCTACTGGTTCTGTTTCTCTGGAGAAACCTAAATACACTATACCACTACCAAATTCAATTTGAACTAATATTCAAAGAGTGCCTGCCTTCCAGGACATTAAGGAAGGCCCTGTACCACTGGAAGAGTGTGGGGTGCAAGGTGGCGAAGGCAAGATTTGAAGGCAGCAACTATACTAGAGGATCAGGGACCAAGGTGAATTTTCTTGAGAAGAGGTAGCTCCTAGGTACAGCCCCAGCAACAAGGTAATCTGTACATCTGTGTCCAACAAATAACTACAGTCCCTGCTGAGCGCTTTTCCAAGGCCAGGCACAGTTCTAAGCTCTTTACATATAATAAATCATTCATCAGGACAGCACCCCTAATGGAGGTAGGCAATTGTGTTATCTTAAGACACAGATGAGGAAAGTGAGCTTCTAGGAGACCAAGTAAATTGCCGCCTAATTGTGGACCCAGGGTCTAGACCTAGACCGCCTGACTCCAGAAATTAGCTTCTTAACCATGATGCTAAAACTCTCCCCAGAAGGAAACAATGTCTGCCGAAAAATCAGGTGTAAGAAAATAAACATTTTAAGTGCAAAGAAATTAGAAAGCCGTAACGGATCTTCTGGTATTTGGGGCCAAAGCTCGGCTAATCTTGTTCAAAGAAAGGCTTTTACATTCTGAGCTTACTGAAGCTCATGAGCTTCTCAATGGTTGAGAGGGGTCAAGGGTATGGAAGAAAAAGAAAATAACATATACTGAGTACCTGCTGTGTGCTAAGTGCCTTACATATATTTTCTCGTTAAATCCTGACAATAGTTCCCTGGGGCTTCGGGAGGTATATTATTATCCCATTTTTTCCGATAACAGATCTGAAATTCAAAGAGATTCAGTAATTTGTTCCAGGATGAATGTGTTGGAGTAGCAGATCCTAGGTTCAAACCCCAGTCCCCTGACTTTACACATTTTCTAAACATTACAATGCTCCCCATCTACAAAAGGACACCATCCATCATCTACTAGTTGTAGTTAGGATTCAGATGTCTATGACTTGGTGTGTATTTCTTTGAGTTTAGCCTGCTTGAAGTTTACTCAGTTTCCGAAACCTATAGAGTTATGCCTTTTACCAAATATGGGGACTTTTCAGCCATTATTTCTTTGAGTATTATTCTGACCCCACTTTCTCCTCTTCTTCCAGACTTCTAAGGAAACAAATGTTAAGTCTTTTGTTCTAGTCCCACAGCTGACTGAGGAATATTTTGTTTTTTCCAGTCTATTTTTTTCTCTGTCATTCAGATTAGGTAATTTCTATTGTTCTGTCTTCCAGTTCATGAGATTCTTTCTTCTGTGCCCTCCGTTCTGCTGATGAACTCATCTGCTGAGTTTTCATTTTGTTTATTATATTTTTCAGTTCTATAGTTTTCAGCTGGTTCTTCTTTATATCCCCTAAATGCTTTGCTGAGACTTTTATTTCTTTGCTGAGACTTTTTTTCATTCGTTTCAAGTGTGTTCATAATTTCTCACTGGAGCACTTTTATGATGCTACATTATAATTTTTGTCAATAATTCTAAGATTTCTGACATCTTGATGTTGACATTTATTATGGGGCGAGTTGTATCCCCCCCCCACCTCAAATTGATTTATTGAAGTCCCAACTTCCAAAACTTCAGAATATAACCATATTTGGAAATAAGTCCTTTAAGGAGGTAATTAAGGTTAAATGAAGTCATATGGGTGGGGCCTGATTTATGTGACTATGGAGCCTTCAAAGCAGTGATTAAGTCAAAATAAGGCTAACAGGATGGGGCCCTGATCCAATATGATGGTGTCTTTGAAAGAGGAGAAAGAGATACCCAGCATGCGGATGCACAGAGGAAAGGCTGTATGAGAGAGGCCTCAGTGAGAGGGTATCCAACTGCAAGCCAAAGAGGGAGGCCTCAGGAGAAACCAAACCTACCAACACCTTGACCATGGACTATCAGTCTCCAGAACTTTGAGAAATAAATTTTCTTTGTGCAAGCCATCCACTGTCTAGTTTTGTTATGGCAGCTCTAACATACCAAATACAGCATCTATTGTTGTCTTTTTTCATTAAGTTTGAGGTCTTCCTAGTTCTTAGTATAATGAGCGAATATCAGTTAAAACCTATGTTATGTTATGAGAAGTTATGTTATGAGACTCTAGAAATTATTTAAACTTTCTGTTTTAGCTGGCTTTTCAGACACCACTCCAATATGGGAAAGGAAGGCACCACCTTATTACTGCAGGTCGGGGAACAAGTCAAAGTTTTCCATTTGGCTTCCATTGATACCTGAGGTATCTTCTTCATTACTATTCACTACTTCACTTCTACTGGCCGGGGTTGGGAGATCCAGCTCCTCACTAGGCGTCCACTAATACTTCCCCAGTTGGTAGGGTCAGAATGCCTTGTTATTACTCTCCACGCAGCTTCACTGCACCACAGGAAAAGGGCTGGTTTTGTTATGGCTGGACAGTAATAAAGTCCTGCCTCTCCATTAGGTCTCCTCTGCCACCATTCTAGCATGGAGAGGGTAGAGTGGGTCTTCACTACTGGGTTTGGGTGGAAATCTAGGCTCTCCGCATGGTCTTCGCAGAAACCATGGGAGGAGTCGTTCTTGTTAGCAACCAGTGGGGATGAAAGCCCTGGTGTCCTAATCAGCATTTTCTGACACCATCTTGGTGAGGGGATTTGGGTGTTATAGCCTAACAAGGGTGAATGTCTAGACTTCCCACTCAAACTGCAGGATGGGCCAGGGTGAGGCTATAGCACAGAAATTATTGCCTAAAACTTTTCTGTTTTGCTAGGCTGCCCCTTTCCTGGTTTGTGGACTAGAGAGAGCAGGCTTTCATCAGGGTTGCTTTTTTGTTGTTTTTTGTTGTTGTTTTTTTTTTTTTGTTTGTACTCACGGACATTCCAGGGTGATGGCTTCTTCAGCTCCCAGTCCTGGGTATAAGCTAAAAGAAAACTCAAAGAACTCACCACTGTATCTATTGTGCCTTGTGTTCTGAAGTCTCCAAGAAGTCTGCTTTCTTCTCTCCACTTCTCAGGGTCTGCTTATATTGTTGTTGTTGTTGTTGTTGTTTAATGTTATTTAGTTTTGAGAGAGAGAGAGACAGAGAGAAGGAGGGAGGGGTCAGAGAGCTACAGGGACAGAGGATCCAAACTGGGCTCTCTGCACTGACAGCAGTAAGCCCAATGTGGGGCTCAAACACAAATCATGAGATCATGACCCGAGCGGAAATCAGATGCTCAACCGACCGAGCCACCCAGGTGCCCCTCCTTGTATTTATTTTATATATAATGTCCAGAGCTTTTAGTTGTACTTAGCAGGAGGAATAGGAGGAAATGTGTTTACACCATCTTCCTGGAAATAAAAGGTTTGACCCATTTTGAGTACTCAGAAAGCCAATTTGTCAAACCATTTTATAAAGAATCTTAAGTGGAAGAGTTGTCTCCACAAGTTTCAAAAATATTTTCAACTCCTTGGTGGGCATTTTCACATAATCTAGTCTCAGCCTAAAACCATCTTTTTTTTTAAATTTCTCTTTCCCTTTCCCCTTTTCAGTTAGAGAAAACTCAACAAATTATCTTGCCCACCCTTCCCTGAAATCTTTATAGTCTGTTGTGTGTCCAATATAGTCTGTTGTGTGTGATTATTTCAAACTCATTTCACATTATCTGCTAAAACGTGTCCATTTTCGAAGAAGACAGTCTAAAAGATCAGCCACTCAAAGTCATCTTTAGAAAAATAGCAACAGAATGAGATAAAGGTCTTCAGATTTGTGCTCGGTGTCTGCTTTGCTTAAGTACTGTAATTGAACTAATGGATTAAACTTTGAAATCCTCAATAATACATCTTGTTACTGAAAGTCATGGCTATTAGTACCTTTTAATCTATTTGGAACATATTTAATATATTTTTCCTCTAAAATAAGTAGAGAAGCTGGCATAACAGTGATTAAATCTATAATAGAATCTTCTAAATTATATATTTATTATATATATAAATTACATAATACTTCTCCATCATTTCTTGTGTACCACAAGGAGGGTTGTCTCGTTTTTAAAATAACAAATTCAGAAAGATGTATTTGGTGAAACTCAAGAGCCAATATTCAAGTCCTTACATTTGGGCATTTTAAAAAGAAAAACACTTCAGAATTCTTACATGAAAAAATCAAATGAGAGTTTTAGAAAACAAGTGATTAAGTACCCTTTAAAAACAGTTGAGGTAAAAGTGTAAAGCATTTCAATTAAATTTCCCATAAAGAGAGGTCAATTTGGGAAGTGAGGGAAATAGGAAGTGAAATGTACTTGCAGAAATTCTGGATGTTATATGTTTTAAAATCTCAGTCCAACGTGTGCACACAAGTGTTCCTGGACAGTCTCCTCAGTGCCAGCCCAGTATCACCAGGACAGAGAGCTCCTGCCTTGATAGTGGGGAAGACTGAAGATCCACATATAAACAAATAAGTAAGATCATTTCAAGCATTGCTAAGTACTATGAAGAAAATAAAAGAGAGTGGTGTTTTGGAGCACAACTAGAGGGAGAGAGGCACCTTCAGAGAGGGTGGTCAGGGAAGGCATCTTGGAGGAGGTGGCTTCAAAGCCGGGGCCTGAGGGTTGTGATAACTCTTCCAAGCAGAGGGAGGAGCAGGTGCAGGGCCTTTGGAAGGAACAAGCATGACGTGTTTGGGAACCTGAAAGATACCAGTGCCCTAGAGCCTAAGGAGTAAAGGAGCCTAAGGAGCGAGGTAGGAGTAAAAGAAGATGGTCGAGAGAGAGGAGCAGGTGAGAATGACTCTTCACACAACAGCAAGTACTTTGCATATCATACCACACACCAATAAGAATACACTGGGAATTGGGGCACCTGGGTGCTTCAGTCACCTGAGCGTCTGACTCTTGATTTCATCTCAGATCATGATCCTAGGGTCATGTGATCGAGCCCCATGTCAGGCTTTGTGCTGGGCCTGGAGCCTGCTTAAGATTCTCTCTCTCCCATTCTGCCCCTCTCCCTCGCTTGTGTGCTCTCTCTCTCTCAACTAATAATAAAGTGGTGCCTGGGTGGCTCAGTCAGTTAAGCATCGGACTTTAGCTCAGGTCTTGATCTCACAGTTCATAAGTTCAAACCCTGCTTCTGGTGAGCTTGAACCCTGCTCCAGGTGAGCCCCACTTCTCTCATTCTCTCTCTCTCTCTCTCTCTCTCTCTCTCTCTCCCTCCCTCCCTCCCTCTCTGTCCCTCATGGGATTCTCTCTCTCTCTCCCATTCTCTCTGCCTCTCACTCACTTGAGCACTCTCTCTCTAAAAAAAATTAATTTAGTTTAATAATTTAATTCAATAATTTAAAAATACCTGAGGAATAACTTGAAGAGAAACAAGTTAAAGAGATTCCAAGCTTTCTGGTATCCCCTGTTCAGGTTGAACTGTTTGTAAGCATTTAAATACACATTCAATCAGGAAGTTGGTTACATGAATCAGGAATTCAGTGGAGAAGTCTGGGCTGGAGACACTGATCAGTGACCTGCATATATAGTTCCTACTTGTCTTAAGGTAGGTTCTGCCAGAAATAGACCCTGAGACAAGCACTTGGATACAAATAGATTATTTGGGAAGTTCAGGAAAGAGTAGTAGGGAAAGTGTGAAGTGGTTTAGGCAAGGGAAGGTAGCCCCTTAAAAAGGCGGTAGTGGGGCACTGGGTGTGTTTGACTCTTGATTTCAGCTCAGGTCATGATCTCATGGTTTGTGAGTTTGAGCCCTGAGTCGGACTCTGAGCTGACAGTGTGGAGCCTGCTTGAGATTCTCTCTCTCCTTGTCTCTCTGCCCCTCCCCTGACTCAAAATAAATAAATAAACTTAAAAGAGAGAGAGAGAGAGAGAGAGAGAGAGAGACAGTAGTAGGCCAGTTACCCAAGTCAGTGGTGACAAGGAAAGTCTGTGTAAAAGTTCAAAACAGTGCCCAGAATTCTCCCATCTAAAGGCTAATTCCCAAAAGTCATTGGTCAAGGATATCCTCCCGGTCTGCTGCATGCATAAGGAGAACAGACTTCATGGTGTAAGACCTGAAGTTGCAGGTACTGGCAGGTGGAAGGTGGCCAAGCTTTGCTAAAAGGTTCAAGGAATGTAGGAGGATCAGTGACAATTCCTGCAACATCCTTTTAAGACCATGAAAGCTGGAGCATCCACATGTTAATCCCAGCTTTACCACTTACCACTTACGTGACCTCAGACACAGTCACATGTAACTGAATCTCTCTGAGCTTCCTCATCTGTCATATTGGAATTGTATTACCCAGGGCTCGCCAAAACACCAGAACCAATAAGAGAGAGAGAGAGAGGGAGAGAGAGATGATAGATAGGTAGATAGATAGATAGATAGATAATAGGTGATAGATAGATAGATAGATAGATAGATAGATAATAGGTGATAGATAGATAGATGATAGATAGATAGATAGATAGATAGATAGATAAGAAAGAGAGAGAGAGAGATTATGAATAATTGGCTCACATGGTTATGGAGGCCAAAAAGTCCCAGGATCTGCCAGATGCAAGCTGAGGATCCAGAAAAGCCAGTGGTGTGATATAGTCCAAGGGCAAAGGCCTAGAACCAGAGTTGCTGATGGTATAATTCCCAGTCCAAGGATAGGAGAAGACCAATGTCCCAGCTCGAGCAATCAGACAGGAAGAAAAAATGGGGCAAATTCTTCCTTCCTCCTCCTTTTGTTCTATTCAGGACCTCAACAAATTGGATGATGCCCACCATGCCTCACCATGATGCCTCACCACGTGTGTGGCCCACATGGGGGCGGGCCATCTGCTTTACTGAGTCCACCAATCCAAATGCTAATCTTGTCCAGAAACACCCTCATGGACACACCCAGAAATAATGTTTAATCAGGGTATCCCATGGCCAGTCAAGCTGACACAAAATTAACCATCACAAGGATAAAAGTACCTACCTCACAGGGGCTGTGGTATATTAAATTACTTAATATAGAGAGAGTGCTTACAACAGTACTTAGCATATAATGCTAGAAAAGTATTTTCTATCATTATCACGACCATCTTCATTATCATTGCTATTACTACTACATTATTTATGATTTGGGGATTGATTAGGATTACCCAGATCATTCATTTGAGAACATAAATAAAGATGAAGGCTCAGGTATGAGAGCACTTCAACACTTAGAAGAGCAAAAGCTACAAAGAAGAGTGAGAAAGAGGGAATGAGAAAGAATGAGAAAGAGGGAGAAACCAGACAGGTCTGAAGACATGACCCATGGGAAAAACAGCTTTTCAAGAATGAGCAAGATTCCCACATGCTGAATGACGCTGAGAGTTGAAGCAACATGAGGACGGAGATGTGGACACCAGAACTTAGACTGAATGCTTGTACACTAGGAGCAGCAGGCTTCCACCTGCTGTGGAAGTGTAGACCTTACTTTAAAATATCTCTGTTAGTTGACAAGATCCAGTGTAGATACCTCCTGCTTTCAACTGTCTGGTGTCCCTTCTTCTTTCTTCTGGTACCAGCATCCTACTCTTCTTGTGAGATTCACATGCCAAACTTAGTATATGGGCCATTATGGTGCTCTACCCTCTTCCACCACAGATGTGGCCCAGCTCAACAGAATCCTCCCCAGAGTGGTCTATTTCAGAGTTGGGGGGATATACTGTACTTTTGTTGTTATGCCGGTAGGATCTTAGTCTGGGGTTATCCACAGACAACGATCTTAGCTGGCAAATGGAGAGACCCACTAAGGGAGACAAAGGCAAAGCCCTGATTACATTGTTGGAGTGTAATATTACATATTATATGATATATATATATATATGTATACATGTATATATATATATATATATATATATATATATATATAGGTAACACTACCTTAAGACTGGATCAAGTGGATCATAGGCTCATTAAGAAGGAATGAAAATACAGGTTAAAGACTTAGCATAGTGTCTGGCACACAGTAATGCTCCATACATTGTAGCTGCTATTGTTATCAGAACTGGATTAGAAATCCAGAAAATGACTTGCAGCAAGAGTGATATGATGTCCGTAGTCTCTTGAGCTGTTTATTGAATTAGAATTTTGTAAAAGCCTCTGAGGGAGAATAGGATTGATGCCAGATCTTGAAGCAAGGTTGAGCTGCATCTGCTGGTAGACAACTGCAATTCCCTCATCCTTGCCTTCCACCTCCCAACCAGAAGGCAAAAACTTCTTGTTATGAGTTTAACTGTCCTCCTTAGGGTGAGGACGTCCATATGTTGAAGCCCTCACCCCCAGCACCTCAGAGTGTGCCTGTGTTTGGAGACGGGGCCTTCAAAGTAGTGATTAAGGTAAAATGAGGTCATTTGGTCATTAGGGTGGGCTCTAATCCAATAGCATTGAAAGAAGAAGAAATTAGGTCATGGACAGACAGGTATAGACAGTAAAGCACATCAAGGCATCCATCTACAATCCAAGGAAAAAGAGACCCTCAGAAGAAACTAACCCTATCAACACCTTGACCTTGGACTTCTGGCCTCCAGAACCACGAGGAAGTAAGTTTCTGTTGCTTACACCACCCATCTTGGTACTTTCTTATGGCAGCCGTAACAAACTAATACACCTCTGAATCGACATCAAAGTTCAGCGCATCATCAGCATGCTACCGTTGTACTTGGTGTGTGAGCTAATGAGCCAGAGTGCAGGAGGTCAGTCAGTCCTGGAGATATTATCCATGCCAGTAAGGAAATGATCTTCTGGAAACTGTGAAATGATAGAAATGAGTTTGGCAATGCTCACAGATAATCATAATCACTGAACAATATTAAAATTTATGATGCAGAGAGTACATCCTTTTTTTAAGTTATTAAACAAGAATTAATCATAGCCAATACCTACTGCAGGTGCGGTTATTTTGCTATATTAAACACATTTAATGCTGACAACAACCCTATCAATATTAAAATATTAAAAAAATGCATTGTTAATATGAATATAAACAGCATTCTAATTATATCCTTAACATAAAACCCCTTGCACATGGGGCAACTGGGTGGCTCAGCTGGTTGAGTGTCTGACTTTTGACTTCAGCTCAGGTCATGATCCCAGGGTCATGAAATCAAGCCCTACATCAGGCTCTGTGCTGAGTGTGGAGCCCAGTTGATATTCTGTGTGTGTGTGTGTGTGTGGGTGGGTGTCCCTCTCCCCTGCTCACACACACTGTCTCTCAAACAAAATAAAACAATTAAGAAGAAAACCCTTGCACAGATAAATAGATGAGGCACAGGAGGCAAGGTAATTTTCCCAAGGCCACACAGCCAGTAACTGTCAGATTTAGAACTATGGATCCTGCTCCCACATCTGCTCTCTTACCCATCATTCCACACCGCCTTGCCGTACAATGTGTTTATCACAAAATATTTAGAAAACACTGAGAAAAACATTTTAAAAAGTGAAAAGTATTAAGAGAGTCTCTGAGTACGTACGTGTATACTTGAGGAATCTTGGTAAATGGAAGTAAACCTCCTACCTTCTGCCACTTGAATTCTTTACCAATCACAAGTCCATCTTTTGCCCTAATTAATATCAATGTGACTTTTGTTCGACCAAAAAGACGTTGACGTGACTATTCCTTTCAAGAATGGTCTATGGTCAGGAAAGAGAAATCATCCTGTGCTGAGTTTCAGTGACCCTCCCACATAATCAACTTCTTGGTCATCCTTTCCTCAATATTAAAATCTTCATCATTAACGTGACTGTGATTAACATTCTAATTATATATTTACATAAAGACTCCATTTTTCCTTTTTTTTCCCCCCACCCCCAGTTTTCAGTATTTGGCAGTCTTGGTGCTGAAGGTCAAGGTTTGAAAGCTGCTCTGGGCCCCCCCACCAGCTTTATTTACAACCTCACACAGTTCCCACATAACTATACATGGGTCCTTAGGCCCTAGTCTAGCACAGATTTCTTTCTGTAATGCATGAGGAGTGACCCAGATTTTTTAAATGCTTACAATCTCTTCTGAAATAGCAGCTGCTTCAAAGGAAGCATTTATTATAAGGAATACAAACAAACTATTTCAGCTGGGAGCTACTCAGAGATTTTATAATTTGCCATTAAATGAGATTCTTTGCATTGGCAACTAGAAGGCATTCCACCAACAGTGAACCATTTCAATTGATCAGAGCCACTGTCACATGGCTAAGAAGGCAGAAATAATCTAACTGTCCTATCTAGCTAAGTAGATCAGCCAGAACACTTTATGATTACAACTCCAGACTGCTAAGCAGGCTGTGATAGAAGATAAGGCCCTGGTACCAACCGAAAACACTTAATTTTTCCAAGTCCAAGCTTGGTCAAATCATTATTTTCCAGGCACTGTCTTAGAGCAAAAGCCCTATTTCTAAATTTCTTCCAAAGTGTGATATAAAAAAATACCCATCTTACTGGAAATTTCCAGAACACTGATTTACAACAGTGCAATATACCTTTAAGACAAATCAAATTGATAGATTATGACTTTTTCACCTTTATCTACACAACTGTATTGGAAATGAAAGCTCAAATTCATTTTGATTTCAAATTAAAGTTCACAAATTCCTCATGCATCCCGTGCAAACCTGTCTACGCCATAATACTTGCCTATTAAATATTTACACTGTGATTGCTGGGAATCACAAGAGGCAAGGTTGTTGCTCTTGACTACTACAGGCTTTTAAAGTGAAAAACATATTCCCTTTCTGGAACCCAAGTTCACATCAAAACCATCTTTAGTGTAAGCACCTTCAAATTGTATTTCGTATTTTACATAACTTTCAATGTTCCTGACAGTTTCACTGGGGGAAAAAATCTTTCCCATGATCTGGCAGCAGCAGATATAAACATCTAAAAGATGCCTTTGAGATGTCTCCCGCCTGACTCTGCCTTAGAATTCTGCTACTTGAACACAGTGCCTACATCTCCCACTCAGCCTGGCCTTCTCCTTCCTGGCTCCCTCCTTAGCTTGGCATTTCCCCCACCTGCCCTCCCTCTTTTTAGGCTTAGCCTGACTCACATCATAGCCCTCTGGTAGGAATATGCAGGCAACCTCTATACCCAACCTCTATACCCCAACAGTCCCTGTGAGAATTCTCTGCCCTTTCCTCCTCAGCACGACTGCCTCCGCTGCCCTCTCCCAGGTCCCCCTCCTCATGCTGTCGACTTTCCACTGAGGAGACAAAAGTCTTGGAGACCAACAAACGAGCACTTTGTAAATTATTTTTAATGTTTATTCATTTTTGAGAGAGAGAGAGCACGAGCAAGGGAGGGGCAGAAAAAGATCGTGACACAGAATCCAAAGTGGGCTCCAGGCTCTGAGCTGTCAGCACAGAGCTCGATGCAGGGCTTGAACCCACGAAGTGTGAGATCATAACCTGAGCCGAAGCCAGACGCCTAACTGATTGAGCCACCCAGGCATCCCTCAAGACTTTGGATTAGAGAAATGGAGATGATCAGAAATCACCGGTGTACATTTTGTGACTTGGGCATCAGGGGCGAGTTGTTGAATCATTTATATTCCACAGTTCATGGCACAACCATCTATGCAAGGGTCCCCTAACATATTGTTTAAAAAAATTAATTAAATCATGACACATCTGAGTAGCTTAGTTGAGTGTCCAACCCTTGGCTTCAGCTCAGGTCATGATCTCACGGTCATGGGATCGAGCTCCGTGTTGGGATCCATGCTAGACATGGAACCTACTTGGGATTCTCTCCTTCCCTCTCTCTCTCTGCCCCTGCCCGACTCATGCATGTTTCCTCACAGTCTTTCTCAAAATAAATAAATAAACTTAAAAATTTTTTTAATTGAATCATTTATTTTTTAATTTTATCTTTTTTATTTTTATTTTTTTTACTGTCTTATTCTCAAAACCAATTCCACTTCCTGGACGCCCCTCTATAAAACTATTCTGATATGTCTGTGTATATTATTTTGATTAAGTGTGTTGCTATAAAATGCTCATTGGTCGGGGTGTGTGTGTGTGTGTGTGTGTGTGTGTGTGTGTTACAGATCTCATTGTATTTATCCTCTCACTCTGGATTATTCTGAAGATTCATGATGTAGCTGTATTAACCCAATCTGTTATTTTTAACTACTGCGTAATATTCACTGTGCCCATTCTCCACATTGTGTCTATTTACTCTCCTAGTGATTATCTCTAACTTGCCCAGAGCTTCCTGACATCACAATTAATGCTGCAAAAGAACATTCTCATACATGCCTCCTCTGGAACTTTGTGATCAGTCCTTTAGGCTTATACTCGGGAATGGAATTTTGAGTCATCCTCATGAGACAGCCTCTATGAGTGCCATACCCGTATCTCCTTGGCCTTACCATTGTGATTGCACACACACACACACACACACACACACAGGCCCACTGCCAGCATCTGCGTCTCCCTGCCTGTGGGCTCTTTCAGCAGCCCTCAACCAAGTGAAATCCCTCAGGTGGGCAAACTGTGAGGCTCTTATTCTACACTGGCTCCTGGAATCCCCCAGTCAAGCTCCATTAACCCTGTGTGGTAACTTGCTTAAAAACATACCCTTTATTGAGTGCCTGCTCTTACTTCTCCCCTCCCCTACCAGGGTTTCCTGGGCTCATCTCTCAAATAAACCATGTCCCTTCGAACCCTTATCTTGGCGTCTGTTTCTGGAAGAACCCAGGCTAAGACATAGTGGGGGGGAGTGTTTATTTACCTTGACTAAGTAGTGGCTAGTTGCTCACCAGAATGACTGCACAGCTCTCACTCCCAACACCCATGGTGAGGGTGGTACCCATGTTCTGCGTCTTCCCCAACACTGGCCTTACCCAGCTCTCTCATTTGTGCTTGTCTAATTTGTTTAAAGTCATATCTTGTTGTTATTTTCATTTCTAGTTCTCTGGCTATAAATCTTTGCGAGCTGTTCTTTATTTGGGGTATTTCCATCTCTAACTTGTCTTCACCTTTGCAACAAAGATTAATGATACAGCTAACTCTGGATCATCTGTGCATATTCTGAGGCCACATTTCAAGAACTCTCTGTATATTAATTCACTAAATCATGACACCAACCCTAGATACTGTTCTTGCCACCTGCATTTTGAAGATAAACCAAAACACAGAGATGTTAAGTAACTTTCCCAAGGTCACATAGCTAGTAGGTAATCAAGTCTGAGTTTAAAGCCAGACTCAGGCTGAGAATCTGTGCTCTTAATTTCCTTACTCTGCTGCCTTTCTTCCTTCAACATTTCAAGAAACCTTCCCCCCTTCCATTCTACAGAGTTTCCTCTGAGTCCCCTTCCAAGCAGGTCAATAATGCAGGGACTGAATCTTAGAAATGGTGGGGATTCACTATGTGAGGAACTGTACACGAAGCATCTTCAATGGCACTGTTCAAAGAAGACTTGGTGAGCACAATCATTACAAAGTGAAATATTCTACTTAATAAAATACTCTGGTCAACTGAGGATGATACGGCCACCACATTAAAATATTCAAAAATAAGGGGCACCTGGGTGGCTCAGCCAGTTAAGTGTCCGACTTCGGCTCAGGTCATGATCTCACGGTTCATGAGTTTGAGCCCCGTGTCCGGCTCTGGGCTGACAGCTTGGAGCCTGGAGCCTGCTTTAGATTCTGTGTTTCCCTCCCTCTCTCTGCCTCCACCCCCACTGCTCACACTGTCTCTCTCTGCCTCTCAAAAATAAATGAACATTAAAAAAATGAATTAAAAAAATAAAAATAAAGAATATTTAAAAATAGTACCCTAAAATGATACCATTTAGTTTGCAGCTGTAAAAATTACCACAAACTTAGTGGCTTCTAGCAATGCACATGTACTATCCCACCCTTGCTTAGGCCAGTTCACATGAGTTCAACTGGTTCCTCTGCTCTGGATCCCTGAAGGCCAGCCCAAGCACTCATCCGAAGCTCTCACCTGAAGCTCCCTGAATTAGAAGGAGAACCTGCCTCCAGACTCGCCCAGGTAGGTGGCATAGTTCTTTCTATTCCTTGTGGCTGCAGGTCTGAGTTTCTAGTTACTTCACTCGTCGTCAACTGGGAGCCCCTTTCAGCAACGTAAGGCCAGCTGCATTACTCGTGCGGCGACCTCCATCCTAGGACCAGCAACTGTGTGCAAGTCCCCCTCCTGCTTCTCATCCCTGACTTCTTCTTCTGTATCCCTTTGCCTCAGTCAGAGAAAGTTCTTTGCTTGTAAGAGCTGATAGGGATAGATTGGACCCACGTCAAAAATCCAGGATAGACACCCAACTTTAAAGTCTATAATGTTAATTACATGTACAAAGACCCTTTGCTATGCAATATAACATTTTCCTAGGTTTCAGGGAGTTGGGCATGGGCATCTTTTGAAGGGGTGGTATTGGTCACAAGATCCTAGCGGGAACCTGGAGTACCATTCCAAATTTCAATGCACGAAAGAGCAATACCAACTTTACAGGGTGATCGTGAGAATTAAATGAGTTAATATTTGTGAAGGGCTTAGAACAGTATCTGGAAAGTGCTATATAACCACTTGCTGAACAAACCAATGAATGAATGAATGAATGAGTGAATGAAATAAAATTCTGACTGCACTTGAAAGATTGGAAGTTATTGGTGGGTGGGAGGGGCGGGAAGGAAGACTTTAAAAATCCCTGCTGGCAGCTTTGTTTCATTGCCATTTGCAATAGTAGCTGTTATTTAGGATATTCCGGTTATATGAGAGGTTACTGAGAAGGTAAAAAGGTGAATACGGGTACTTATATGACTATTTTATTTTAAGACCAGTTAGTCAACAAATCTCTGCCCTGGCTGGGTCTTGACAACAGACAATCCTATGTGTTGCGTCACACCCTGTGATGTTGTTAGAGAGCCCCGACGCCCTTGCCTTGGTATCCCTAGAAACACAGATTTCCCGGCACAAGACCATCACCCTGGAAGGTGAGAAGTAAATACAGTCTTTTTCCTACACTCGATGGCACCTCTTAATCTCCATATTGCCATTACTCTCTCCAGTCCCTTTTGTTGTACCCAGGATATGAGTAATGAACAGAGACCATTTGGAGTAATAAACACTTGGGTATTCTCCAATTCAAAATGGGTTCATTAAGTAAAGAACCAGTGTGATGTGGTGGAGTTGAATCTTAGCTCTGCTATTTATGGACTAAGTTTGGAAATTTGATTTTGGAAAACTTCCACATCCTAGATGCAAAGTGGGGTTAGTAATTACTGCCTTCAGCCACTGTTAGGATGATAGCCAGTGTAACTGAAGTACCTAGAAGTGCCCACCACATGAAAAGAAGTGATCAAATGGCTACTACCATCACATATTATTTCTAGGAATGACAGAAAAATATAGGATGCCAGGTGAATTTTAATTTCAGATAAGTAATAAATAATGTTTTAGTATTAGCATGTTCCAAATATTGCATGGGCACAATTGTATTGGCATTATTTTTATTTGCTAAATCTGGCGACCCTCATTATGTCATTTGATCCTAGGACAACCATCAAAGTAGACATTGTTTCCATTTTGCAGGTGAGAAAACTGAGGCTCAGAAAAAGTAATTGATATGAAAGGACCACAAGCAAATTAAATGGTAGAGCTTATCTTATTTTTAACACAGGTTTGGGTGTTTTTTTTCTCTCTCTCTCTCTCTCAAAAAGAACGCTCTTTTGTGTCTATTACTTTCTTTTCTCTTTACTCTCATCTCACTCCCCAAATGCTTACCACAGTCACCTCAACATAGGTGCTCCATGCACGGGCTGTTGACATGAACGGAGAATAAGGGCTGGCGTAGAATTGCTGTGCTGAGTACACATGGGTCCTCTCTCACTCCAAACAGGAGAACCGACTTTATTTTTTTTATTTTTATTTGTTAACGTTTATTTATTTTTGAGACAGAGAGAGACAGAGCATGAATGGGGGAGGGTCAGAGAGAGGGAGACACAGAATCTGAAACAGGCTCCAGGCTCTGAGCCATCAGCCCAGAGCCCCACGTGGGACTCGAACTCATGGACCGCAAGATCATGACCTGAGCCAAAGTCGGCCGCCTAACCGACTGAGCCACCCAGGCGCCCCTGGGAGAACTGACTTTAAACAAATGGGTTGAGATGAGATGGATTAAAAGGAAAGATGGATAGTAAGTCTATTACTACTTACTACTGATAGAGTACATGTTGACTTCCAGGCAATATTTAGTACCCAGCAACAAGCTCAGTATGGATATGAAGTGGGATGATGGGGAAACACCTTAGGTACATCATTAAGATCCTCAAGGTCAAAAAATAGGATTTTTTTTTTTATCTTATCCACCCACCCCCCACCCACCTCTTTTTAGTTGTAGCTTGTTCCTCAGGGCTTATCAGCATCCTCATCAAAGAGTGAATAGAGAAGATAAAGTTCAAACTAGCTATTGACTGTTAACAAGTCAATACAGCTTAGGTCTAGGTGTGTGTGAGATTTTACTAAGCCAGATGAGAGTTGATCTTCCAGTAACCATTAAGAGTTGGTGTTCCAAAAAAAAAAAAAAAAAAGAGTTGGTGTTCCAGTAATGATATTGATACGGGTGGTGGGTTATTGACTCCTCAGGCCATGTCTTCTCAAAGGAAAAAATTCAGCTGAGAGGCTCCATAGAGAGTTAAAGGAGCAAAGTGTTTTTATTTAGCAAAAAGGGACACTACACTCCAGAGACAGAGGAGAGGCCGACGGGAAGATGGGTGGAAGGCCACTGAGTTTCCACTGTGTTCCTTTACGGGGGGTTATTGGGTCTCCTCCCATCTTATTATAGCTCCACACTTGGATCCTTGGTTTCTTCCCCTCCAACTCTTTACACAAGTTTGTGTTAGTCATCGTCCCATGAGTGCCTAAGTGCAACCCAACCAACCCACGGAGGGCCCAAACCGCAATGCAAGTAGCATTATAATGATATTAAAATAGCCTTGGGGTTTCTAGCAGACACAGTGTTTCTTAAGTGCACATGCTGCAAAGTTGGGGACGTCCCTGTACCGTGATCTTCTATTTATCAGTCTGTGCTAAACCACGAGACGGGTTGGTTGGTGTAAGGGACGTGGGGCCGTCTCTGGGCAGAGAGCGGGTAGTCCCCAGCAAGCGTCCACCTTATCCCTTCTCCTCACCTGCTCATGTCTTAACTGCTTACTCTAACAATATTAGAAGGAGGCGAGAGAAGAGCTTTAAAATCAGGTGTAAATTGCCTTGCTTTGGGGACATGCCATTTTAAAAACATTCGCCATAAACCCAGAGGCGAGAACACATCTCCTTGATTCCCATTGTAGGGAAGCTGCAGAAGTATGATGAAAAATATTCTGCCTCGGATCCTTTTATCTTCTCTTCAGAAGAGCTAGAATTTCTTATTTCTGCAGGCACACCAAAGAACTTTTCTCTTGATTTTAAGTACATACTCGGAAGAAAATGAGCACACTAGTACTTATATATGGTGTTAACCCGAGTGGCTAAAACAGGAATTTACCTGTGGAGAAAACGGAGTCCTATGGACCTTCGGATTACCCCTGTGCCTAGCAGGTTGACCCTTCTTTTTCTACAGTGCACTTTGCTGACATTATCATTATTCCCAAAGCCTCTCTTTACTGTACAGTGGTAATCTTTTCTGCCTCCTTTAGATTTTATTTTCATCGGTTTACTCGGTTTGGTAGAGAGACTAAACTTGGCGCATTATTTTTAATGTGCGTGAAAAATTCTCCTTTTTTCTCTTTCCATATTTATACCAGTCTGATTTAGCATCTCCAAGAAGGAAACCACTAGAGGGGATGAAAACTTCTTACAGCAGCCTGAAGAGTGACAGGCCAACCGGGCCGAAAAACAAAAAACAACCTGCTTCTTGACAGCACCCATATCCCAGCTCATTTCTACACACATAGACTGGCAATATCTGCCATGAAATGTCCATTGTTTACTCTCTAATAAATCTGCAAGTTGCTTAGCTTAGGAACCAGAGTTTCCTTAAAGCACCATGTCTCAAATTATGGGCCATGGACCACCTGTATTGGATTCACATGAGATTCTGATGTAAAAGGCTAATTTCTGGGTCCCACTGCAGACCTACTACTGAAGTGAAATCTATAATTAACAACTGTGGGTCTTTAAGACCTTGCCTTAGAGGATGGATAAATGTAATTCACATCGAACTCTATGACTTCTTTCCTCAACTGATTAACTAACGTGGTCTGGCTAATAACCCCCTGTGATTTCATCGCTTTCCTATATTCTCTGCCCCAGGCACCTAGGTCAAGAATGGACGAGGCAGCTTCCCAGTGAGCGAACGCATTTGAGGACTACTGGGCAGTGCTGAGGACCCAGTTTGGGTGAGGCCAGAGGACTGTGGTAGCACCGATGTGCATGATTCTGTGATTTCTCTATAATGAGCTCAATATCTGCAGGACATTCTCAACTGAGAGCCTCCATTTGATCTCCTTCTGAGGAGGGAGATACAAAGGCATAATTCCACACAAAAATGGAGAATTACATAAAGCTCATTTGAAGAGTAACCCAAGCATGAATATATATGCTAATATATTAAAACTACAGATTAAATACCCCGTGGTTTTTCTATTAACTTTTAATCCCTTCTCACTGGGAATCAGGAAAATCAGTAGTCCGATACGGTTAACGGAATTATCCTTCTTCTGGTCTGATCTGGATGGTTTTTCTTTGTCCGGCAATTGCATTGTGCCCTGTCCATCTTCCCGTTTAGGCTGGTCTCATCGGAATGGTCATTTCCTCATTATAGGACGCTTGAACGTTTTCAGGCGTCCTGTACTTGCCCCAAGTCTGGATCTTACACACCGAAACTGCATCATTGGATTTCTGCACTCCAGCTCACTCCCTAATTACACAGAATTCGAGTAGTCCCCTCTGGGCTGCAACCTCTCTGAAAAACGTCTGTCCCCAGAGAAGAATGTGCCGTTCACACTCTGCCCCTTGGCTCTGAGCCTCCTACGGGCTGCCTGTCACTGTCACGAGAGGGCTGCATGTCGCCTCATTCTGGCAGGTGTGAAGACCTTCTAAATTAAGTCCCTCTCGGGGCGCCTGGGGGGCTCAGTCAGTTGAGCGTCTGACTTCGGCTCAGGTCATGATCTCACGGTCCGCGAGTTCGAGCCCCGCGTCGGGCTCTGTGCTGACGCCTCAGAGCCTGGAGCCTGTTTCAGATTCTGTGTCGCCTTCTCTCGCTGCCCCTCCCCTATTCATGCTGTCTCTCTCTGTCTCAAAAATAAATAAACGTTAAAAAAAATTTTTTTTAATAAAAACAAATTTAAAGATAAATAAATTAAGCCCCTCTCCCTGGAAACATTCCCTATCTACACACAAAAACCTTGCATTTTATCCTATGTCCTGTTACCAAACCCTCTCTAAGCCACCAGAGTTACACGACTGTGGCCTGCATGACCCTCTCAACCTGTCTGCAAGTGGGAGAAGAGAGTGAACCCTCTGTACCCTAAGGGTCACAGGCTTTTTGCAGCGTACCCAGACCAGGACAGGTACAGAGAAATGGGGAAGCAGAAGTTTATGGGATGTTTCTTCGGTGGGTTCTGCCTTCACGGAGCAGCCTAGGAGAAGAGGCACAGATTCCGCTCCTTGCTGGGCGAGTGATAAAGAACTCACGATCCGGGGACATTAGTGATAGGCACTTTGGGTGCATAAGGAAGAGGCAATAATGTTGAAGGAGGCACCCTGTCCCTCCTCCCTTAAGAATGAGTGTAGTTAGGGTGCCTGTGTGGCTCAGTCAGTTAAGCTTCCCACTTCAGCTCAGGTCATGATCTCACTGCTCTTGGGTTCAAGCCCCGCGTTGGGCTCTGTGCTGACAACTCAGAGCCTGAAGCCTGCTTCAGATTGTGTCTCTGTCTCTCTGCCCCTCCCCCTGCTCTCTCTCTCTCTCTCTCTCTCTCTCTCAAATATAAAATAAAACACTAAAAAAAATAATGAGTATAGTTAGCAACCACCAGATAATAAAGATAATCAAGTGGGTGGAAAAAACTAAATTTTTCATCAAAAACTCAACCATTGTTGTAATCAGATGATAAAAAATAACACAATGAGTAGAAACATAGACTTTTACTGGGTACATGGTAAGTATTGATGGATCCTCCAAAGCAGGAAATTGAATTTTAAACTGTTCTTGGAATTTGTTCGAATTCAATTTTCAAAAAAGATGAGGTGGTATAATTTTTTTAATCACTGCAGAAAATTAGGCTTTCTCAAAAATGGTCTATTCCTTAAGGAAAACATTCTATAATGAAAAGCAATAAAGATCTATAATTGCATGAAATGAGAATTTTCTAGTTAATTTGAGCAGACAACTGAATCAGGTTGAAAAATCTATGCCACAAATCTTTGATTGTCTAAATACAGGAGCAGCAGAGCCATTTACATTTATTCTCTGTGTTTTTTGTTTTGCTAGAATGATTTTGACAATACTACGTAGGCCTGAATTGTCAAAATAGAAACTCGATTTACTGGAATAAACTTCCTCATGGGAAGAACAGAAAGTATTGTCACTATGATTTAAAAAAAAAAAAGAGGATTTAAATGTAGAAATTCCAGGCTCCCTCTAAGCAGGAAACAGACTTACATAAGTGAAGGGATGGTCCAAGATATTCGTTTATTCATTCAACAGATATTTATTTGCACCAGGAGCTAAGTTAGCCAACACGTGTCATGGCCATTCCTTTCCTTTAGTCTTTTGGATCCAACAGCAATACATGCTTCCAGAGACATTTCCAAAGATAAAGATGTTTATAAAGGAAAATTGTTTTCCTTCCTGTCTCCCTAAATGGGTGTTAACAAGCCTTTGTTAATCCCACTAACAATTTTCAATGAGTCCCTTTATACATCCTTTTTAAAAAATGTTTTAATGTTTGTTTATTTTTAAGAGAGACAGAGACATAGGGCAAATGGGGGAGGGGCAGAGAGAGAGAGGGAGACACAGAATCCGAAGCAGGCTCCAGGCTCTGAGCTGTCAGCACAGAGCCCGACCCAGGGCTCGAACCCACAAACCATGAGATCATGACCTGAGCCAAAGTCGGATGCTTAACCGACTGAGCCACCCAGGTGCCCCTTTATACATCCTTTATTTAATTAATCATATTCACATATATTTATCATTGTCTTTACACTATGCATGTTATAAACTAAAGAATAGATATATCATATTGCTCTGTAATTTTTTACTTTATGATATGCATATATGTTTAAGACATACATAGAGATACGCCTCATTATTTTACTTGATTGCATAGTAGTTTATAGACTACAATTCCAAAATTTAAAAAATCCAATCACTGCCTTATTGACAAGCCTTCAGTTTTTTTCTAGTTTTTATAAATAAGAAAATTGTCGTACTAAACATCCTTAAATATATATTAAATTTATGATGTAAATACTTTTTTCTGCTGAATGTATTCTCAAAGGTGTACATCGCTGTGTTAAAGATACACGCATTTTCTTTTCAAATTTAATAAAAATACTCAGGACACCTGAGTGGCTTAGTCAGTTAAAGTGTCTGACTCTTGATTGCAGCTCAGGTCATGATCTCAGGGTTCGTGTGTTCAAGCCCCTCATAGGGCTCTGCCCCGATGGTGCAGAACCTGCTTGGGACTCTCTCCGTCGCTCACTCTGCCCATCCCCTGTTTTCTCTCTCTCTCTCAAAATATAATATAACTTTAAGAAATAATTTTAAAAATACCGGATTACTTTTGTACAAGTTCTGGCAATTCATAATCACACCAAAAATGCATGTGACTTCCTCACACTCTAGCCAGCACTTGCTACTGTCATTATTATTTAATTTTGGAATCTAATCGTTGAAAATGGTAGCTCATCTTTGTTTTAATTTGTATTTCCCCAGATGACAAAGTTTCATACGTTTGTTGTAATATAAATATCTTTCCTTTTCTTTTCTGTGGACTGCCTGTTGATATCTTTAGGCCATATTTTTGCTGAATTGTTTATAATCTGCCTACACATTTGCTAGAAGCTCTTTGAAATATAATCCTTTGTTATGTGTACCACAAACATTTTTCTCCAGCCTGTTTGATTGTCTTCCGACTTTTTAATGTTTACTTTGGTCATACTTCAGTTTTGAATTTCTGTAGAAAGAAGGCCTCTCAAATTGTGTTATTCTTTTCCCCTAAGAAGTTTACCCCCCCTGCCATCTGCACCCCAAACATATACAGATAGTCTCTGCATTTTGTAACCTTGCCACTGTAGGTTCCTATGACATCTTGAAGAGCCAGACTTTGGCTATTTTTTTTTCCCAAAACATTTTCTCCACCTTTCTACCTACTCTCTTCCTAGGCTCCATTCTCTAAGTCACCCTGGATTTTGTGGGGAGTTTGTTCTGTTTTTGTCTTTTTTGTTTGCACACTTGATCTGCTTTGTCAAAGAAGAAAATACTATGGGAATTTTATTAGCAAGGGCACTTTTGTTTTACAAAAGAGCTAGAGAGAAGAAAGGGCATAATGCAGGGAGGGCAAATCCATGACACCGGCCCAAAGTCTCCCCCGCTCCTGCCACACACACCCACTGCCACACCTTCCAGCACGCCAGCTCTCCCAAGCACCATGCACGTGGCCTGGAATTCTTCTCAATAAAACACCTTCGGTAGGTGGTGTTTCTCAAAGATGGCCACAACTGTATCTTTCTTCCCAGGAGCCTTCCTTCTAGCACCTTGCTGCTCTCCAACAGAGAGGTGGAGGCTAATTTCCCTCCTCTTGAGTCGGGACAGATTTGTGGCTCACTGGTAACCGACAGAACGTAGCAGACGCAACTGCACTGGCCTTTCAAGGTTAAGTCATAAGAGATGATGCAGCTTCTGCCTTCTCAGTGAAAGGGGGAATACCTGTCCTTGAAGTCTGCAGCCATTCTATTACCCTGAGGCCACCATGCTGCAAGGAAGCCTTGCCGAGAGACTATGGATAAATCAGTTGGTCAATCGATAGGCATACATAGATATATAAAGAGAGATCTGTGACCTGTAAGTCCACAGCTACTCCAGGTCCCAGCTGCCCCAGTCACTGTCTGTCCTTTATGGAAGACACTCACATGAGCCCTTCCTGAATTCCTGACCTACAGAAACCAAGTCATAATAAAATGTCTATTGTTGTTTTAAGCCACTAAATTCTGGAATGGTTTCGTATACAGCAATAAATAATTATAATGGCACACTAGACAGAGACAACCAATGGAATGGAGATGCCCATGAATTGAAACCTATTTACTATCCCTGGCCTAGCAAAAAGTGAAATTTTGGGCATTTACAAGGAATTTTTTTTTTTATGTTTTATTTATTTTTGAGAGAGAGAGGGAGGGAGGGTGGGAGGAGGGGCAGAGAGAGAGAATGAGGATCCGAAGCAGCGAGCCCAATGCAAGGCTAGAACTCGTGAACTGTGATATCATGACCTGAGTTGAAGTCAGAAGCTCAACTGACTGAGCCAATCAAGCACCCACAAGTTAAGTTTTTTGGGTTTTTTTTTTTTCTTTTTGAGAGACAGAAAGAGCACAAGGGAGCACGGAGCAGAGCAGAGAGAGAGAGTGAGAGGAAGAAAGAGAGAGATAGAGAGGGAGGGAGAAAGGGGGTGGGGAGAGGGAGAGAAGCTGGGTTTACCTGAAGCAGGGCTCAAGCTCACCCAGAATGAGGCTCCAACTCACGAACTGTGAGATCATAACCTGAGCCGAAGTCCAATGCTTAACGCACTGAGCCACCCAGGTGCCCCACATGTAAGATATTTTTAAACAGAGCTTATATAGGTTCCTCAAATCACTCGGTGCTGTTTCTTTGTTTTCACCTTTAGGTATAATCCTGGCCCAGCTACCTTTCCAGGAAATTACCTCGCCAAGGTTTCCCTATCCACCACACCCCCAACCCCCTAGAAAAAGCGTAAGAAAACTGTGGGAAAAGAATCTACAACCGAGTACTGGGGCAGCCTTAGAACAGCCTACCTACCGTCCCCCTGGTCTGTATCAGCCCGCACTTGACATGCCCAGGCACAACACCTTTCAGCAAGTGCAAGTGCTAAGTAAGCCCCTCCAAAGTCTGAAGGAGAGTTCATTGCTTCCTACATCTTTTTATACTCGTAGAGACATTCAAATCTGTGATCACATACATGCTTCATCTTATTTTTTCTTGGCTCCCAAGTGCCTCTCTCCTCTCCTCCCCCCCCCACACCCCATCTCCAAGGTAACCCCTGTTAACTGCTTACATGTATCCAAGCATCCTTCCATATTTCCATCTGTGCTCAAATAACACTATAGGGCCAGAAGCACATGTACATTACCATATAGAAAGCTAATGCTTTAAACTTGTTAGTCACACAGGCTGTAACTGCCACACAGCCAACGGCAAGCCACACCTCCATGCCTTTTTCTCTTCCTCATTTACCCTTTGATGCAATCCCACTCCCTTTCTCTCCCTGTCAGAGGGCTTACTTCAATTCAGATCATTTGGAAAAGCCATGACAATGCTACTTATGTTTTCATCTCTCCGTTCCTCTTTCTTTCTTTCCAGCATGCTCTCCCTAGCAAGGCTTGTTGTTATTCTTTTCATTTCTTCTCAAGGAATTCGGGCAGTAAACCAGGTGAAATGCTGGTCACTTAAGCGGAAACTGGAGAGGAATGGTTAGCAGAGGTTCTTGTCCTTCCTGATCTGGAGAAGAGACAATGCTCCCTGGATGGTCTCGTCACTGACCTCGCCCTTCAGGGATCGCTTTGCTGCTGCTTTCATGTCTGCTACACATTCCAGAAGGCAAGCTAGAAAAACACCATTAGCTTTTCCAGCTATCACTGTCCTATTGTCACCATAGCGACAGATGTTATGTGAAATCCACCCCTTTATTGTGAAAACAATGTAGGTTGAAAACTAGCCTTGGGGAAGTTACAAAGAACTTGAGATTTAATCTGATCTACTCCCCTGTGGGCTCTTTCCTATATTAGCTTTTCTTTTAAATAAACTTTATTGCACAACAATAATGTAAAATAAAGTGAAAAGTCAAAGGGTCATCTTTTGAATTTCTACAATGATTATTTGATTCAGTCGTATGAGAACGGATCTTGGTGGCAGACACAAAAGCAAAATCAAGTATGTACAAATCTGAAGAACTTCAAAGCAGCCAAAGAAACCGTAATGGTTCATGTGTCATGTACTGAACATTGGCTGAAGTCATTTTATTCTTCTGAACATTAAATTCTATTTCGGGACCAAAATTAGGAATAAACATACATACACTTGTAATTTGATACCGTCCAATTAACTAATTAGAATCCTGATTCATCACAAATGAGGTCATTCAGAATCCAAATGGCTGCTGATAAATCAAACTAAATCATGGCACAATCAAATTTTTAATCCCAAAGAAGACACATACATACCCAGGATGGAATAATGGAATGGGGTGAAAAGCAAAGAGTAAGGAAGCCGTGTTATCCTCATCTGTTTGTGCCAACAATGAATTCAGGAGGCATATTATCTAAAGAGCATGTTTCTGCAACTGGTTGGGGCGTGTCATGCGTTGAATAAGCCATCAAGATCAGAAGGACTTTGAACTAGATCTTACTTCAACAACATGAAAAATGCCTGGGTTTTTGCACAAAATTACCCAGGAAAAAGTTAGGCATGAGACAAAGATATTTATACCATCTGGAAATGTGGCATTAGAAAACAAATTAATTAGGTAGTAGGTAGACACAAGTATAATTTCAGTATCTATTCATGCTGTTACAACCATAAATTCGAATTTAGGTATATTGTGGGGCACCTGGGTGGCTCAGCTGGTTGAGTCCAGCATCAGCTCAGGTCATGATCTACCGGTTCATGAGTTCGAGCCCTGCATCCCACTCTGTGCTGACAGCTCAGAGCCTGGAGCCTGCTTCTGATTCTGTGTCTCCCTCTCTCTGCCCCTCCCCCTCCACTCGCACTATGTCTCTCTCTCTCTCTCTCAAAAATAAATAAATATTTAAAAAAAAGAATTTACGTTTATTGCAAAGACAAATTTTATGAACTTCTTTCCAATCTTTTTTTAAGTTATTTATTTATTTGCAATCTCTACACCCAGTGTGGGACCCCAACTTATAACCCCGAGATCAAGAGTCACATCTCTTCCAACTAAGCCACGCAGAAGCCCCTTCCTGAACTTCTTTAAACAGTTACGGATATCAGGTTGAGCACTCACACCACCTATCAGCATATTTCCTTGACGCTAAATAGCATCACATACGGGAATTCGTAGATACAAAATTTCGAAGTTAGAAATCAAAAAATGTTGGAAACCAAAGGAGGAGATCTAATGAATCTGAAGGAAAGGTAGGACTACATTTCCATATGTAGGATAAGGAGACTTTCTAGGAGTATGAGGCATTGGTACCAAAACCTGAGTCCGGACCTTGAATCTGCTCCCTATTAGATGAGTGATTGAGATAAATTGCTTAATTTCTAAACATCAGTTTCCATACTTGTAACACCCACTTCCCAGTGCATTGTGGGGATATATTAAAGAATGCTTGCAAAGAGCTTATTCTAACTCAGAACTTTTATTGTTATTGTTGGCATTCAGCTGTGCAATCTACCTAACAATTTCAATAGCTTTTTTCAAACCTTAGGGGCTCATAGCTAATAATGTACATTTTAAAGCTAACTTTATTAGTGTTTTCTTTGGAAACGGCATAAAGGACGTGTCCGCTGGTCTTCACATTTACATATGGTGCCAAACAGGGCCTGAAACCTATATATTTCATCTGGTATTTCAGACCAGAATTAGAAATCATCACAGAAAACACAAATCTGAAAAGAGTTTTTTTAAGAAGTCTGCAATAACCTGGAGACACCAGACTAAAAATAAGAAATGAGGAGAAGAAAGGACATTGGAAACAAGCCCATGTGCTTGAAATACTTATTTCCATGATAAATAGTAGCCTTACATTTGCAGTATCATATTAAAAGAATATAAATGTCAATTTATTTGGAAACTAGGTTGCCTAGGATTTAGATCAACAAGCTAATGTCATGGATAAGTGTGCTCCTTCAGCCGTCAGAGGCAGAAGAAGAAACAGGAAATAGTGAAGAATTATGCAATTATATTACATTTGCTTAATTTGTGAAGCTGACAGACAGCTATTTACCTCCGAAATTGGTTTCTGAGAAATGAAAAGAACACAGGAATTTGCAGAAAAATCAAATTAGGTTCAGTTAAGAGCTTTTCAAAAGGCAGGGTACTTCTATTCAGAAAGTCTTTCCTACCCTGAGACTTGTTATTGCCCATGACTTGCAGGATCCCAAGTAACATGATTTGGAAACAGTGGGTCTCAGGCTTTTTAAATATCAGTTTTCTAAAGATGTCCCCAAATGTCCTCTGGATCCAGCCCTCCACTCATGAGAAAACATTTTGACACTCTCTTCCGATTCTCGCATCAGATCTTAGAAGCTTGAAGACAAGACATTCTGGAAAGGTCCGGAGATGAAGGTCTGTCTCCAGTTCCTGTTACCTGAGATTCATGGCTGCCTCTGCAGGTCATGGAGTGAGGTCACCTTCACCTGCTGGCACTGACCCGGAGCGCTCTTCTGTGATTCCTGAGGACTCTCGAGCGCCCACGCCCCTCAGCCAGAGTCCTCTTCTCCAGCAGTCCCAATCAGAAAAGTGCCATGTACCTCCCAGTTTCCATCCTCACACTTGTCTTCTCTATTTCCCGAGAGGCAGAAAAGTGTCATGCAACCATGAAATTAAGTAATTGTCCAACTGTCTAAGGGTGAAGTTAAATCTGATGTCTGACCTAGGAGAACGCATACTCAGATACTTGTTTTGAAACAAACCATCTCAACTTTTACCACCTCTCTCACAGAACTAAATCCTGCTCTTACCTAATCCTGGGACAAATAACTATTATTTCCAATACCCACAGGGTACAAACACAGTATGATTTCAGGAGTCTGGGTTGGCCCATTGTTTCCTCTAAAGTGTCTCTTCTTGGGGTGCCTGGCTGGCTCCGTCAATAGAGCGCGTGACTCTTGAATTCAGGGTTGTGAGTTCAAGCCCCACATAGGGTGTAAAGATTACTTAAAAATAAAATCTTAGGGGCGCCTGGGTGGCGCAGTCGGTTAAGCGTCCGACTTCAACCAGGTCACGATCTCGCGGTCCGTGAGTTCGAGCCCCGCGTCGGGCTCTGGGCTGATGGCTCGGAGCCTGGTGCCTGCTTCCGATTCTGTGTCTCCCTCTCTCTCTGCCTCTCCCCCGTTCATACTCTGTCTCTCTTTGTCCCCAAAATAAATAAACGTTGAAAAAAAAATTTTTTTAAATAAAATAAAAAAATAAAATCTTAAAAAAAAATAAACGGTGTCTTTTCTCATGGCTATCCTACAATTCTGCTTCAGCCTGGTACAATAGCAATACCCAGCAGATCCCAAACTGTGGCAGCTCTTGGATTTCTCTGGGCCCTCCAAGGCTTGTCATACCTGGACTGGAACACAAGACTGGTCTTTGGGCGTAGAGAAGCAAGGAGTGTCACATCAGGCAGATTCTGGTGAACACTGAACTTCACAGAAAACAGATTTCCCCAAAGAAATCAGCCAGAGAAGCTTGGGGAAACCATTAGACTATACTCTCTTTCTTCAGTGAAAACATTTTTCATGGGACTATAGTCATGCAGGGTACTTGCAATTAGCACATCATAGAAACTATGAATTCTATTTTTTTTTATTTTTTTTTCAACGTTTATTTATTTTTAGGACAGAGAGAGACAGAGCATGAACGGGGGAGGGGCAGAGAGAGAGGGAGACACAGAATCGGAAACAGGCTCCAGGCTCTGAGCCATCAGCCCAGAGCCTGACGCGGGGCTCGAACCCACGGACCGCGAGATCGTGACCTGGCTGAAGTCGGACGCTTAACCGACTGCACCACCCAGGTGCCCCGAAACTATGAATTCTAAAGATCAATGCGTATTTATCACTGACATAGTCTGTTCATTGCATTAAAGCTACTCTCATGTGTCCTAAAACTATATTCTAGAGTTGGCAGAAAAACTCAATGTTTCAAATTCCACCCTTGCTCTGGACTCCATTTTACTTTGTCTTTTTATCTTGAAAATGTCTCAGTTAGAAATCAGTCTTTAAAATCTCAGGCCTGAGGTCTGGTCCTTTTGTCAAAGAGGATATTCTTGAACTAATTTCCAAGAAAGCCTTTCTAGCAACACCCATAACCTGTGCCAGAGTGGTCTGGCTCATTAGCAACATTTTCTGGTAAACATCCCCCCACATCTGGATAGTTGATCACCGAGGTTAACAACTTTGGCAACCCTTTTGTTGTTTTTCACCTCAATGGCTATGAAAACCTGGGCGGTATTTAAGGACAAGAAAGGGATAGGTGCTTTCAGCGGAAATTCAGTAAACACACAAAAGAAGAATAACATGTAGTTCCTGGAATAACATGCTGAGAGTGGTTTTTTTCAAACTCAGGCCTGGTACCAGGTTAGCAATTTGGTGAGATGTGAGCACTGCTCCCTGTAATCTCTGATTCTCAAGTGATCTCCTGTCTTCTCCTCCTCTTTCTGCATGGTTTTCGCCTCCCTGGGGAATCTCAGAGACTAGGGCAAAGGCTGTCTACTTTACCATCAGACTCTCAGGTTTGCTCATGTTCAAGCTCGAGTCTATCAATGACTTTAAATTAGTTAATATATATATATTTCCCTCCCAACTCCAGACTACTCTGGGGATAAATGGGAAGCTGTGAGGTGTTCAAGACAAATTGCCAATGCTTTCACTCTATTAGAAATTCTTTGGGGGGCGCCTGGGTGGCTCAGTCGGTTGAGCGTCCGACTTTGGCTGAGGTCATGAGCCCTCATCGGGCTCTGTGCTGACAGCTCAGAGCCTGGAGCCCACTTCAGATTCTGTGTCTCCCTCTCTCTCTGCCCCTCTCCTGCTCATGCTCTGTCTCTTTCTGTCTCAAAAATAAATAAAAACATTTTTTAAAAATTAAAAAAAAAAGAAATTCTTTGGTAGCAAGAAGACAACACATTTAACTTGTTTCTGGAAGCACTGGATTATCTTCCTTGCATCTGCCCCTATTCCTCCTCTGAGTCCTTTGAGCCCTAAATAGATTTCCAGCAACCCGCTCTGTGTCTGGGCTTAGTGACATCACTCACTAAATATTAAAACAAATATTCATGAAGCACTGAAAGTTTGCAAAACGAGTAGTAGTGAGAGCAATATTATGATGATGGGACTTGCTCTCACAGTTAACTTTAAGAAACCACAAGGTTAAAGAATTTACATTTCTGATGTCTTGAAAATAGACAAGTTCTCAATAGATAAGATAGTGGAAATTGCCATGTTTTATATCCTTCAAAACATGTATGTACTAAAATCTTTTTAAAATGCTTAGGTTTTTTTTTTCCTTTTTATTTAACTTGAGGAAATAAGTTTTAACTTCCACTATAGAAATAGATTACACACGGGGCGCCTGGGTGGCGCAGTCGGTTAAGCGTCGGACTTCAGCCAGGTCACGATCTCGCGGTCCGGTCCAGGAGTTCGAGCCCCGCGTCAGGTTCTGGGCTGATGGCTCGGAGCCTGGAGCCTGTTTCCGATTCTGTGTCTCCCTCTCTCTCTGCCCCTCCCGCGTTCATGCTCTGTCTCTCGCTGTCCCCAAAATAAATAAACGTTGAAAAAAAAAAATAGATTACACTTATGGGAAGGAAACAGTATGGCTTAAAGTTAGGTATTCTCTAGGTTATTTGGACAAGGCCATACATAATTAGGGGTTCACACTGAAATTACTGTTGTCCTACTCCATATAAAAATTTGCTTTTATTACCCATTGTTTTGTAGAGCATCTAGATATGTTTTGTGGGGGGCGGGGGAGGAAGAGAGGGAGGGAGGGAGAAAGGGAGGGAAAGAAGGAAGAGAAAATAAAGGAGAGAGGAAAAGAAGATTCTGTCTATAAATAATCCATTGCCCTATTTCCAGGCAGCCGTCCAGGTACATAACTTACATATTGTCAAACCTACTCCGTTGATTCTCAAATCATAGAATTTGCCCTTAATGCATAATGCAGCAAATTGTCCCCAACTTTAAGTCCTCTTTCTTCAAAATGTTAGTCATACATTTTCATCAATCCCTGCTTTTTTATTACATGTATGAGTCACTCCTGTTGGGAATCATTAGGGAAAAAGAGATGTGCAAAATGAAAGTGGATATTTTCATATTCTGTTGAAATATAAACTGGTGCAAACTCTCTGGAAGGCAACTGAACACTGTGTGCCAGAAGTCCTTAAAATGTGGATAATGTGGGCCTAGAAATTTCATTTGTACAGTTGTAAGTGAACAAATGCAAATGTTTAGCCACTAAATGTTTAATATATATATATTTTCTTTTTTCTTTTTTTTTTAGCATTTTTTTCTTAAAAGGAAAAATATTAGAAGAACTTCCGTACCCTACAATGGGAGAATCCATTGAATAAATTGGTTGAAGTCCACAATCATCAAGAAGTTAGAATGCAACACACCCAGGGCTGAGAGTAGGATTTTCAAAGGGTTAAAAAAGTGATTACGTCACAGGTTTTATTTAAATCATTAGTTACTGAGGAAACAGTAAGATGATAAAACTGGTCCAGGGACACCCTGGTGGCTTAGTCAGTTAAGTGTCCAAGTTTGGTAGCAAGCTGTGAGTTCAAGCCCCACATAGGGTGGGGTCATGATTTCACCATTTGTGGGTTCGAGCCCCTCGTCGGGCTCTGTGCTGACAGCTCAGTCCGGAGCCTGCTTTGGACTCTGTGCTTCCCTCTCTCTGCCGCTCTCTGCCTCTCCCTCTCTCTCACGCACACTCTCTCTCTCAAAAATAAATAAACATTCAAAAAAATTTTAAAAACTAGTCCAAAAAACATTTGAGAAGGTAAGGATTTATAGGCAATGCAGTAAACAAATGTCCAGATAAGAATGCAGGGCTAGAAACAAAATTGGTTAATGTCCAAGAGGGCAATGAACCATAACCTTTGGGATCACCACTCAGCCCCTCCACCGGCCCACCACCCAACAAGCCAATATAAATTCTTTGCATCTCATCACAAATCTACAAGTTAACCTCTGCCTCCACAGAGTTGTAAAATAGTCCGTCCAGACAATAGAAAATCAAGACAAGTTGCAAGCCCAGTAATGCCCTGGAAAGACAATTACTTAACTCTTTCCCTGTTTCTAGGTTTCAGGTAATGTTCTTGACACTACCTTGACCTTGACATGAGAATTGCACGTGTTCATACATGCAAAGGACAGAGAGAAGTGCCTGGCACAGAGTAATCATCAGCTACCATCATCATCATCACCATCATCACCATCACAGCTGTACTTATGGATTTTATTCCTTAATTACAAACCATTGCTTATAAAAGGAAAGGAGACAAAGTAGATGATAGAGTAGGAGTTTGCTAATGAAACCGTATATGAGACATTGAGCGGTGTCTTAAGGGGTGCTATTTCACTCCATTTGTCTCTAGAACATCATGGGCCTGGGAGGTGGAAATCAACATCTTCTAGTGACAAAATATAAAAGGTCTTGAATATTTGGACCAAGAATGAAACAAACTAGGCAGTAGGAGGCAGGGAAGAGGAGGGTTTTTTAGAATACATATTATCAGCAGCAAAGCAAAATGAGTTTGAAAGCAACCCCATGGGGGCTGATGAATAAGTTCTGCAGAGTTAGGAATGGTAAATGGGAATTAATTTTATAATGCCTATCATTAACTCTTTTAGGATTTATGAAATGTCTCTCTTGCTTGCTTTATTTAATATGTTGCCCCATTTATGTTGGCTTAGCAGGTTGACAGCCTATTTAACAGCTTTCAGGACTTTACTTGTATCCTCAATTTCCTCCCAACTCTGTTCTCCCTTCAACTCTTGGGTTCTTCAATCACGAATCCTTCTACCACCAAGATTCCAAGAGGCCTCACAGTTTGGCAAGTCTCATTTGCACCTCAGGGTCTGTGCAAGAGATCACAGCCTTACAATCTCTATTTCTTAGTAAAAACAACAGTTCCAAGAAATAATCCTCGTGGAGGGTTGGCTAAAGTCTAGGAAAGTTATTTACTCCGTTTGCTCTTATTTTAGAAAAATAGACTCCTAAAAATGTGATCAGAGTTTTGGGCCTCCTCCCCAGAAAAGAAATGCACGTATGTTCATATAGACATTTTGTACATAAGACCAGGAGGGTTATTGAGCCACTGAAATCCCTCAATGGGTTAGTTGAGCCTATATTAAGAGCTACTGTTTTAAGTTTGTTTAATCTTTTCTTATAGAGATAGGCAAACACACAAGAATAGACAAGAATAGACAGAAGAGCATAAGGCACCTATGTGTACATATCACCTGATCCAGCAGCCATTGGTCCCAGGACAATGCTGTGCCGCTTTAATCTTAATCTGTCTTTAAATCAAGCTAGACCATCAGATTAACCTTACATCTGAGATAGATGATTAGCTTCTAGACTGCTTTCACCAAATAACCCTTAGGCATGGTTATAACTTTGGAATCCCTTGATAAATACTCAAAGTGACCCCTAGAAAACATCTGCTTTTGCACCTCTTATGAATTCATGTTAAGGAAGTTATACACTCCTCACACACCCACTCCCCTCCTAGGGCTCATTACTGGAACAATCGGTTCTTCTCCTAGACTGTTTCTTTGGGGTTATTTTATGAACATTATGAATCTTACAACTAGTCATTTTCTGGTGTGTAGTTTAAATATTGGTTGCAGTTGTGAGTGCCACTTCTTTTTTCGCTATATTTAAACTCATTTCTGACTTAAAGGTTGATTCTTGGTGTAATTATCATGTATCCTGCCATTTCAATGAACTTTATGATTAGTTTCTAGAATTTTTCTGCCAAGTCTTTTGAAGTGTCTATGTACAATGATGCATAATAAGTAAATGATAATGTCGTCAAAAAATCATGTTGACACTTCCTTTCTAATATATCTTTCTATTAATCCAGTTTTATATCCTATAGCACTGACCAGAAATGCTATACTTATTAAATAATAATGATGATGATAAAAGATCACCTAACATATTAAAGGGAATGTGATTGAGTTTCAGAACTAAATAGGTTCAAGGTTGTTGATTTCAAATTGATATGCTTTATCAATTTAGGGAATGCTTTTCCCATTTTTACATCAAAAAGAGGTTTGTTTTATTTAAAAAATGAGAGGATTCTTTAAAATACTTATAGAACCTACTTTGAGATTAACATAGTCCATTTTTAACTTATTCATTAATATTATGTCAGTAAGTTTCCTAATAGTAGATTTAACTGCCATTGTATTCCTAAAATGAACTCCATTGTACATGATAGGATATTATCTTACATACTACTGAATTCTATTTGATCTTTTGTTTATAAATTTTCACATATAAATCACTAAGTAAGATTGACGATGGCACCTTGTCCGTGTCAATTTGATATTGGAGTTGCATTTATTTCACAAAATAAAGTAAGCAATATTTAATATTTTTCTTTATTCCAAATTCATTTCTATAACCGAGGAATTAGTTGATCCTGGAAAGTAGGAAGCAGTATTCCTATTAATCAATCCAAGGTTAAAGTTTTTGGAGGAATACAGACAGCTTTCTCAATTTATTCCACACTTATGTTTTGTGCAATTAAAAAAGGTTAATAAGTGTTTTTACTTTTTAACTTATTTTCATTTTTGTTAAAACATAAAGACTTAAACTCTGCCCTTAACATGGGTGAATTTTACAATTCGTAAATTATACTTTGATTTAAAAGGTGAGTTGAGGAGGGGGAAGCATAGAAGGAAATATCTGAACTCTTCTGAAATTCCTAATGCTTACAAAAATTTTAAGGATTTAAATTTAAATGTAGTCTGATGATACAGATATTTCATATTTATATTTACAGATATTTGTTTTTCTTCTGTGATTATAAGCAGAAACAACTGGGGGAAAAAAGAAGAAACCACTGGGAAGATTGTGGTTTAAGATAGTAATAATAAATTGCACGGTAAAAAAGCCAATGTGTCTTGTACAATGAAAATGAAAGCAGCATAGAGACTGAAATATACAGGTGGCCAAACTTTCACTGTCATTTGTCAATTACTATAGCATGGAAGAAACCTAAATTTGGTGCTCAGTCCTAGTACTAATCCTTTTGAGTCTGTGCCAACATACATTATATTAAAATCCATGGCACCTAGTATATATTCAGTGATTGTGAATTGTATTCAGTCATTCATGTAATTTTGGTGTCCTACTGAGGAACCTGTTGTCAAAATATTCAGAAGTTTGTCAAAGGAAATGAAAAAACTAATTGCTTCCTTTGGTAAACACAGTGTGAATCACTCAGAGAAGGAGGACATCTGAATTTTCTCTTTCCATTGTTAATACCAAATCTTGAAAAAGAGAATTGATAACCCGATTGGACAGACCGCAGAATCCTAAGTAAAAGAAATTATATTAACTGTGTGCCTGGTGCAGAATTTCATATCCAGTCCCTGACAAATCTAATAAAATCCAGATTTAAGGAGTCAGTGGAGAGAGTTAAGAAAACATTTGGAAGACCCTTGTGGCCTTCCAAGGACTGGTCAGAGATGATCTTCACCGTCACCCAGCTATTGAGGAATGGCTGCTACGAATTCACTCTTGGTCACTGAATCACTATGGAAAACATATACTCTATAAGAGATGTAGATGTCACCAAAGCTTTGGGATATCCTTTAGAAGGTTTCTGATGATAAAATTTTGCCTCCCTACTAATATTATAACTAATATTAATGGCAGACAGGATTACTCAGTTCGCTGAAAATCATTGAATATCTTAGCACAGACTGGGCTAGATCTAAGAATAAGATGAACTGATATCAAAGTTATTAGCCCAAGGATCTGGAAAAGTAGGACCCAACAGAGACCTGTATGCAAAGGGAACAGGAAAGAGCATCGCTGAGAAAGGGAAAATGGGGTGGGGTAGGAGCATCCAGTGGAAATGGGGAAATTTGCAGAAAGATGATCTTTGAAACTCAGTACACCTTCTTCAACTCATCACAGGGTATAGACCTGTAATCTCTACACTGAAGGCCTCTCTTACAAGTTACCTGAGTTTTGACAGTTCTCTTGGCTTGAGACTAGATCATCAGTAACCACATCTTACTACAGAACCTACTGCAAATTCTCTGTCCACCATGTATTAGTCTCCAGACTAGTGGAGACTGATAACTAACAAAACATTATATGTTCTGCAGAAGAAAAACTATGTCAACCAAGATTGCAGCTTCTCAGAGTATCACATAGCTATTTCCCAACATTCCTTGCAGTGTGGACTCTGAGACTCTCTGGCATAATCTCACACTTCTTGGTTGGTTTGATGAGTCATTGCAGACCACGCAGTTCCTCACTGGCATCTAGGGAACCCATTTCTCCTGGGTATTCTAGGAAAACGTCAGAACCCCATCCCCTCCCCTTCATCTGGCCAGGTTTTACAATAGAAGAGTGTGCCCTGTCATCTAAGGTAAACTCTACAGGTGTTTCATATCCTGTATCTCAACAAGGAAGAGTCCCATCCCTTCTCCTTCCTGTGTCTTCAACTTCTGCCTGCCCATTCTGTCTTCTCTCATTAAAAACTAACAAACAAATCAACCAGGTCTGCAACCCCCCCTTACCTATGTTTTTTTCTCTCTCTCCCCTCCTTTTCATAACCAGATTTCTCAAAATGGTGCACATTCTCACTACCTCTGTGGCTTCATCTCCTGGATCATCTTCCACCCGCTCTGTTGGGGCTACCACCCCACCATTCCTCCAGAAGGACCTTACTCAAGCTCTGCAATGTTGCTAAACCCCAAGAACAGCTTCAGACTGTACTTACTTGTCCTTTGAGCTGCAATCAGGTCTCTCAGCCCCATCCTACATGCCCCTCCTCATCACTGTCCCCAACCAATCACACTGACTTCTTTCAGTTTCTCCTGCTCTAGACGCTGTCCTTCCTTAAACAAGGGGGGCTTATCACTAATATATGATAACTTTTCATGCAAACCTGTTTTGTTCATCCCATACCCCCAGGGCCTAGCACACCAGAGGCATTCAGTATACATTTGTTGAATAAATATTTTAAGTTCCAGCACTCTGGGCAGGAGGCATTATTCTAGCATTATTTCTTTGAGCACTTTCTTTGTTCTCGGATCTTGGATCTCCACAAGCCCACCACCATAACTGCCTGGGAAATCTGAAAAAAAAATGTTCTTTGAGCAATTGAAAAGAGAATGGTGGTTATGCATGGTAAAATAAAATTTTAAAAACCCTATTGGCTACCTAACACAACCCACACCCCACACAAACATCATTGGTCAGCTATGGAGAACACTGAAGTCTGGAAATTTCACTAGATTACATAAGGTCTGATTGATATTGGATGGTAGAGCTGAGGCTGGAACCCAGTTGTCCATCCAAGGCTGGATGGTCCCAACATGCACATACATGATGACAACTTCTCGGGGACAGACCTCTAGGACTGGATAATGGCACCAACATCGCATTTCCTGGTACAGTGCCTTTTTTTTTTTTCTTTTGAATGCTTGGATTCAAATTTTCATCAGCCTTCAATTTGATGTGGAAATGCAATTCCAAATATGGAAATCAACCAGGTTATCCACAAAAGGTCTAAAGACAGGCAAGAGGTCTAAATCTGGTTCTCTGGTGCCGCTTGTTGGGACTTTTTCATCTCAAGATTTTGCTATTAAGCTGAGCAGCACTGGGTTTGCCGTCTCCAGATCTGCAGACAAGAGCCTTAATTCAGCTTTTGCTTTACTCTGTTTTCTCTGTGTGATCTTAGGCATATTACGACAGTTTTCATTCTCCCATTCATTCTTCCATTCGGTTGTTCACTTAATAGCCCTCTTTAGGGCACTTTGTATTTGCAGGACATCCTGTTGGGTGCAATGATGTGTGAGATGCAGTCTAGTCCTCAACAAACTTGTAAAAGAAATGAGAGAGGGAAAAAGCAATTAGCACGCTTCAGGATGTAAATGAGCATGTAATCTAAAGATCTGCAGGAGAAGAGTGAAGCCTAAAGGAGAGGAAATCCTAAGAATGAAGGCAAAACTACACCCTGAAATTTATTCATCCTAAATGGGTCGTTACTCCCAAGGACTGGGTCCTGTTGGTGCTGTATCTGAGTGTGATCAATGTAGAAAGAGCGTGAGAAGATGGAGTTCCACTTTGCCACACCCTTCCTTTTCATCCTTTAGGCCAGTCACTTAGCCTCTCTGAGCCTCCCTTTCCTCTTCTGTAAAACATGGTTAATAATAAGCTATTTTATAGGATCGCTCTAATGTATGTAAAGTGGTCTTGACATTCTAAAAAGCACATTCATGTATTATTTCACACTCTATCTTGCTTTCCCCCATAGAATATTGTTAGAACCAGCTTGTGAAGATTCTGCTAACTACCAGTCAGGGACAACTCTTACAGGACAATCTAGGTTGAGTTTCAGGAGACAGTGCATTCATTTTTCATTTATTATCGATGAGGACTTACTTTGTGTAAGGCGCTAGAGTCTATGCACCTCTATTCTTTCATCTGAAAAATCCATAATAATGCTTATGCCCACAGACTCATGAGGTCAGCATGAGAATCAGGAAAAGTGATATTTGGAATCCTTTAAAATGGAATAGAACTGTTAAGGAACAAAAGGAAATTCACCTGCCTTTAAAAGGAGAAATGTTTTACTTCTGGGTCTACTCTTTTCCCTTGGCCAACCCCATGAAAGAGCGCCATTAACATTTTGATGGCCATCCTTGCAATGAATCTCTTTACACCTACAAAGCCCTTCACACACCCCCTCCTCACACATACATAGTATTTCACATGAATGGACTTTAACAATATATGGTTTTTGAAAAACACAATCACCTTCCTTCATCTTTGACCCCTCGCCAAAGCTTTTTTCAAGTCAACTCATGCTGTATCTCCTTTTTCGAGCCCCTCCTAAACACTGCCTCCTCAAGGTGGAAATTCTCCTTAGGTCTTGGACCCCTCAATGCCTCAGTCACAGCACCCAACACATTATGGCACTTCCTTCCTTCCCACCTCTTACCTTCCTGAAAGTGGGGACTGTGTTTTATCCCCATTTCATAACACTGGCATTTAGTACAGTACCTGGTACACTATAGGCACTGAATAGATAATCAAGGAATAAATGAAAGAACAAATGGATGGATGAATGAATGTGAGTGAACTGCTACCTAAGATGTACACGAAAAATTTTTTTAATGGTTTCTTTCTAAATTAGGAAGCAAATCATAAAACTGTTTTCATCATCTATATCATCAGACCTCATTGAAGCATATATAATTTTAAATTACATATATAGTCAAATCCAAAATATAATACTTGTGAAAGTTCTATGATACATTATTTGAGAATAATTTTTATGTTTAAAATCTTTTTTTTTTTAAGATTCCATTTATATGAGGTAGCTAAAATAGGTAAAGTCATAGAAACAAAGTAGAATGGTAGTTGCCAGGGTCGGGGCGGGGGTGAAGGAAAATGGGGATTTGCCATACAAATTGTATAAAGTTTTAGTTTTGCAAAATGAGTAAATTCTAGAGTTCCACTGTACAATATTGTGCCTATAGTTAAAAATGCTGTATTTTACACTTAAAAATGTGTTAGGAGGGTAGATCTCACGTTAAGTGTTCTTACTACAATAATAAAAAAAGAGGAGCCATCACCACATAATATATAATTAGATTATTCCATTTACTCAAAGCTTTACATCTCTTCCTTTGATGTTTAATAATCTGCTAAACTACAGTCGGCCAACTCTTTTTTAATCTCATTTTGCCTTTGTTTAGCTCTTTGTTATATTTTATCCATAAAAAAGCTCAATTTTTTTTAAAAATTAAAAATAAATCTAAAGCCCACAGGTGAATCAAGAGAAATTATGAAGCCCACAGCATTTAGTCAGCCCTTAAAAGCCTGTCTCAAATGTCACCTCCGCTGCAAAGTATTCCCTAAACCCCAAAGCAGGATGAATCTCTCCTTCCTCTCTATTCTTATGGCTCTGTGACTCTGGGTTATGTTAGCATTAATATACTAAAGTATTACATTTCTAACTCCACAAAGGGAGGAAATGTGTTATAACCAGCCTTGTGTCCGAGCCTAGCATACCTGGCAAACAGTAGGTGCTCAGTAAATGTTTGATTCCTGAATGAAGGTAAACACTTTTAGAGGTGCTTGGAAACTGTGTTATTTTGTATATAAAGTAGCATCTTTCAGCTGGTTAAGTAGCAACCGAAACTGACAAATCCATAAAGATTAGGCAATGGCTGATTGCTAATTAGAAGTCTGCTCTAATAGACCTTGTATTTTTTGGTTACTTGGCACATATTTTTCAGAAAAATTCACAAGTGATTTTTGAAGTCATTGACATTATCCTTTCAATGTATTTCTCCATGGGTTTTTAGAAACCCCACCCACACCAACAATCTTGGGGAATCTACTAAAGTGTTTCTCGTTTTAATTCCTACAGTACTTGACAGATTAAAGCATTTCATAATTCTCATTTTCTGTTGCATGAAGCAATCTAAGTATTTGTGTTTAGCTTTTCAATTCAAAATCTTGTCAGAGAGGGGTGCCTGGGTGGCTCAGTCGGTTGAGCGTCCGACTTCAGCTCAGGTCACGATCTCATGGTTCGTGGGTTCGAGCCCCACATCGGGCTCTGTGCTGAGAGCTCAGAGCCTGGAGCTTGCTTTGGATTGTGTCTCCCTCTCTCTCTGCCCCTCCCCTGCTCATGTTCTGTCTCTGTCTCAAAAATAAATAAAAACACTAAAAAAAAAAAAATCCTGTCAGAGAATATAGTGAATCAAGGTTATTAGAGATTTCATGTATTAAGTTTGAGGAGAACAGCTGTCCCAGCGAGATTATAATATTGGTGGTATCCCTGCTATTTCTTTCCTCTCTAGGATAAAATGTGCCAGCTCAGGTTAGCTGGGGGTTTTGTAAAGGAGAATAAGTGCGCGGACTGCCCTTTAAGAAGTAAGGTAATAAAGAATAAGTAATTGACAATAGCCTTGGTCTTAAATCACTATGAACTTAACCACTGCCAATTGAGACCCCAGTTATTGGACTTGTTTTATGAAAAGGAGAATACTTATTACTAGTTCACTCACCTTTTTTTATTTCATGAATGGTTTCTGTGGAGAAATAATTTAAAACCAGAAAATCTTACAAAATTTAAACGCTTCCACCATAGTATCACCTGTGCTACCAGAGAAAATATTCCATCCACTGAAGCATATTTCCAAGATACCAAATTTAATGGAAGAACGAGTAAAAAATATATCATGTTCTACATGCAGCAAAACTCCAGAGACTCTGAGCTCAGCACTGGCATTCAGCTCAGGAGAACACATGGATGAACCATCTCAAAGGGAAAACTTCCCTACCTAAAGCGAAAGCAAATCCTACCTAAAAAGATTGTGTTGAATCCATAGATCAATGTGCGAGAACTGACATGTGAACAATATTAAGTCTTCTGATTCATAAACATGGCATATCTCTGAATTTACTGAGGTCTTCTTTAATTGCTCTCAGTTTTGTAGTTTGGACTATACTGATCTTAGACATATTTTATAAAACTTATCGCTACGTATTTCGCGTTTGGGGATGCTGTTGTAAATGCCTTTTTAAAATTTCAGTATCTAATTGTCATTGCTAATATATTAAATGCAATTATATTTTGTGTATTGGCTTTGCATCTCCTATGACCTTGCTAAGCTCGCGTTTTAGTTCTTCTAGCTTTTTAGTACATTCCATGGGAATTTCTATGTATGTAATTATTTCATATGTGAATTAAAACTGTTTTAATTTTTCCTTTCACATTTGTATTCCTTTCTTTTTTTTTTTCTTTGCTTTGTTGCATAGGCTAGAAGCCCTAATACACAATGAATAGAAATCATCATGACAGTAGACATGCTTATCTTATTTCTGATCCTACGGGGAAAGCATAGTTACTGATAGTTTTTTCTTTTTTCAAGTTTTAATTTAAGTTCCAGTTAGTTAGCATACAGTTTCATATTAGTTTCAGGTGTAGAATTTAGTGATTTATCACTTACACACAACATCCAGTGCTCATCAGTGATAGTTTTTTTAATAAATACCCTTTATCCGAAAGCTTTTTATTTTCCTAATTTACTGAGAGGCTTTTCTTTTTTTAATAATGACATGGTGTTGAATTTTGCCGAGTGCCTTTTCTGCATCTCTTGAAATAATTATATGTATTTCTCTTTTATTTTATTAATGTTGTAAGTTACATTGATTTTCAAATATTAAATCAACCTTTCAATCATAAGGTGAGCCATACTTGGTCACACTTGGTACACACACACACATAGACACACAAACACAGCTTGATTTTATTTGCTAGGTTTTTGTTACTTATTATTGTGTCTGTTCATGAGTAATATTGGTCTGTAGTGTATTTTTCTTCTTGTATTTTCTTTGGTTTTCGAATCAAAGTTATTCAGGATCCATAAAATGAGTTTCAGAATGTTCCCTCTCTCCCATTATTTGGAAGTATTGTGTAAAATTTGTATGACTTGTTTCTTAAATATTTGTTGGAATTTGGTGGTGAAGCAATCTGAGCCTGGAGTCTTCTTTGTGGGAAAGATTTTAAGTATGAATTTAAATTCATTAATAGCTATGGCACTGTTCAATTTTCTATTCTTTTCTTGAGTCAGTGCTGGTAATGTGCATCTTTCAAGACATTTGTCTATTTCATTTAAGTTTTTTTATTTATTGGCATACATTTTTAAAGTTCCCTTTATTGCCCTTTTGACATCAATAAAATCTGTAAAGATACCACTCTTTTCACTCCTGGTGTTGACAATTTTGCATCTTCTTTCTATTTTCTTAATGGTCTGGCAACAGCCTTGTTTATTTACTTGTTTTTTTCCCGTAAAATAAGGATTTGTTATCCTTTAAAATGTTCTCAATTATTTCTCTATTTTCTATTTCATTGATTTCTGCTGTTTTATTATTTCCTTCTTATTTACTTTGATTTAATTTCTGCCCTTTTTTCTAGCTTCTTAAGGTGGAATCTTAGATCATTGATTTGAGACCTTTCATTTTTCTACTGTAACATTTAAAACCATGGATTTTCCTCTGATCTCTATTTGAGCTGTATCCACAACTTTTAATATGCTTTGTTTTTCCTTTCATTCAGTTTGAAATAATTTATAATTGCCTTTGTAACTTCTCCGATCCATGGATTACTTGCACATTTGTTGTGTAGTTCCAAATACTTAAGCATTTACCAGAAATCTTTCTCTTACTTCTTCCTACCTTCATTTCTCTATGGTCAGAGCATATGATCTATAATATTTCAATCCTTTTCAATTTATTGAGACTTGTTTTTATGGCCCAGAATATGGTTTATTTTGGTGAATCTTTCATGTAGACATGAAAAGAATGTTGATTTGAGTGGAATATTCTATAAAAGTCAATTAGGTCAAGTTGGTTGACAGTGTTACTTTATTCCTCTTCATTTTTGATTCATGTACTTTGGAACTGTGTTATTGGGTTTATACATATTTATTATTATTTTGTCTTCTGGATGAATTTTCTCCTTTATTGTTATGAAATAACCAACCTTATCCCTGACAGTCTTCTTTCTGAAGTCAACGTTGTCTGATATTAACATATCCATGCCAGCTTTCTTATATGTAGTATTTGCATAGTGTATATTTTCTCATCCTTTTACTTTTAATGTATGTCTTTGTAATTAAACTGTGCTTCCTGTATGTAGCATACAATTGAGTCTTATTATTTATCCATTTTAAGAATGCTCACCTTTTAAGTAGAAAAATTAATTTTTATGTTTATGTAAAAATTAGCTTTTATGTATTAGTATCATTTTCCTTCCACCTGAAAAATTTTCTTCAACATTCCTTGTAAAAAAAGTGTGCGGGCCACTAAGTTTCTCAGGTTTTGTCTCTGACAAAATTTCTTTGTACCTTAATTTTTGAAGAATTTTTTGCTGGTTATATAATTCTAGGTTAATATAATTTTCTTTTGGCACTTTAAAGGTGGCTTATATAGTTTTTGCTGAAAAATCCGTTGTCTTTCTTATCTTGTAACCAATTTTCAGAAATTTATGATTTGATGGGGGCTTGAGTATATGAAAGTGTGGATATGTGTGTGTTTATCCTTGTTTAGATTGATTGAGCTTCTTGGATTTGGGGATTTACAGTTTTTATCAAATTTGGAAATTTTTTAGGCATCATGTCTTCAATCATTTTTTTCTATCCCTCATTCAACTGTAATACCTACTTGGAATCCAATTATAAGAATACCAGGTTCTTTAATATTGTCTCATAGGTCACTAAGGCTCTGTTTATTTTATTCCCATTGTTTTTCTCTATTTCATGCTGGGTGATTTTATTGCTGTCTTCAGTCTCATTAATCTTTTCTTCTTCAGTGTCTAATCTGCTCTTAATCCTATCCTGTGAAAGTTTCATTTCAGATATTTTATTTTCAATCTCTGGAAGTTCCATTTTTAGTCTTTCCCCTCTCTTCTCATTATGTTATGTTTTCCTTTACATATTTTACATAGTTATCATTCCTGTTCTAACAATCTGATCTACTCATTTCATTAGTTTGGTGTCTATTTCTCTTGACAACTTTTCTCCTTGTCACGGACCACATTTCCTGCTTCTCTGACTATCTAGTAGTTTTTTATCAGATACAGGACTTTGCCATTATGAGGTGTTGAGTATCTGGAGTTTGTTGCCTTCAGTTAAAGATCAATGGTCTTTGTTTTTAGATAGTAGACTACTTTGATCCCTTGGATCAAAAACAACCTGTTTAAAGCTTTGCTAGAATGGTGCTAGTGTAACCTTCATTCAAGAGATAGTCCAGCTCTACTACTAAGACATCATCACTCCAAGATTGCCATCAGATGTGGAGTGATCACTGAGGAATGTTCAATTTGCCTGGATGGTTGAAACATCTCCCTGTCCTGAGTGAAATCTGGGAATTGTCCTGCTTGTAACACCGTGGCTTTCTTTGCCTGGTAGTTGCATGTGCTACAAGTGTGGCTTAGCACTTAGCAGTGACCCAAAAGGACCCCCATACAGATTCCTGGAAATCTTCTTATGTGCAGTCCCCTTTTTTCCAAAACTCTGACCCACAACTTCCAGCCATCACAGCTTCCCTGAACATTGATCTCTACATTCAACTCTGTAAGGCTATCGGTGTTTTGGGGTGGGGAGTTCCCTTCCCCGTCTGAAATTTGCCTCTGGGTGAAAGCTGAGACATGTAGGGCTTGTGTTTCTTCTCTCAAGGATGACAACATTATGCTGCTTCTAATGTCTGAACACAGTTGTGTTACATATTTTGTCCAATTTTCAAGTTGTTTGTGGGAGAAAGTTATCTCTGGTCATTGATATTGTATCATGGCCAAAAGTAGAAGTTTTCAGTAGTTTTTCATAAGTGACATTGTGAAACTAGGCAATGTGTTTAAAAGTCCAGATGAGGGGCGCCTGGGTGGCGCAGTCGGTTAAGCCTCCGACTTCAGCCATGTCACGATCTCGCGGTCCGTGAGTTCGAGCCCCACGTCGGGCTCTGGGCTGATGCCTCAGAGCCTGGAGCCTGTTTCTGATTCTGTGTCTCCCTCTCTCTCTGCCCCTCCCCCATTCATGCTCTTTCTCTCTCTGTCCCAAAAATAAATAAACGTTCAAAAAATAAATAAATAAAAGTCCAGATGATAAAGTGTGACATGTTACTGAGGTGAGGGGAATACTCTCCATTTCTGTGAGGAACAATCATGGCTTTATTCAGTAAGGGCTGAAGGGAAGGCAGTACCACTTTGTCACCTTAATTTTCCACTTTGGGATGGAATAAACAACACTACCCTGCTCAGAGCAGCATTCCTCCAGAGAGGCAACAGAGGCATGGGTGGCAGAGCATAGGGAGTGAACGATAAAAGTTCAGAAGCTGATGTTAGGACAGCCCTTTGGTAGAAGAGTGGCAGTAAACAGCACCTAGGGCAGAAAATACTTGAGTCTTCTCAGATATTCTTACAATATAGGGAAGAATGACTTGGAAAATGACTGACTTATTTTTATGGAAAATTAGATCTCCAAACCCTTCATTTCCAAAGACATAGTATATTGGCTTTTAGATCTAGAAACAATGGAAAAACTATAATTCTCAGTATGTAAATATTTATTTAAAAATATTTATTGAGGGCGCACCTGGGTGGCTCAGTCAGTTAAGCATCCAACTCTTGATTTTGGCTCGTGTCATGATCTCACGGTTTGTGGGTTTGAGCCCCTCACTGTCAGTGTAGAGCCTGCTTGGGGTTGTCTTTCTCTCTGTCTTTCTCTGCCCTCCCCTGCTTGCGTGCATTCTCTGTCTCTCTCTCTCTCAAAAGTAAATAAACATTTAAATATATATGTTTATTGAGACTTCATATGTACAAAGAAAAAGTTCCTGTTATTGAAGTCCTCTGAGACACCTGAAGGAAAGACAGATGCATTCAGCCAATAATTATAAGAGTATGTTCAAGGTGTAAGAGAGTACAAAGAAAAAGCATTTACTACTGTTTGGATGACAGCCAAACGTATACAATTCAAAAGAGATTTTTCATTATGGCATTCCTGAATTCAAAAGAGGGTAACCCAGCCAGAAGAAATGTAGTCAATTTGATTTTCCCAGTGAAGTATATATAAACAATGGCCCCCTAATTTTTTAGTCTTTAATATAGTACTTTATCTTTCTCTAGTGTGAAAGACAAACCAGTGAAGTGTCTCCCAGTCTGATCAGCACAACAGTGGTGATATAAATAGAAGTATTTCAGGGGGTGCCTGGGTGGCTCCGTTGGTTAAGCGTCCAATTCTTCATTTCAGCTCAGGCAGGTCATGATCTCACAGGTTCGTGAGTTCTAGCCCCACATCAGGCTCCATGCTGACAGTGTGGAGCCGGCTTGGGTGTCTCTTTCCCTCTCTGTGTGTCCCTCTTCTGCTCATGTGTGTGCACACTCCTTCTCTCTCTCTCTCTCTCTCTCTCTCTCTCTCTCTCTCTCTTTCTCTCTCCAAATAAATAAATAAACTTTAAAAGAATAGAAATATTTCAATGCTGTGCTTGGTTATTGAACTACTCTGTTTCTTGTTCACCAACTTAATTTTAAACGTGAAGTTTTAAACAAACAGAGAACAGCCAACCTCAAAGGAAATGCAGTCGAAAATTAAAATGGAAAATAAATCCATTTGTAATTATAACACATTTTAAAGAAAACCCTAGGAAGTACAGAGTTCATTGGAAAAGATCAATTAAAATGGCCTGATATTCACCATTTGAAGAAATCAAGCAAGTTTTCATATAGCCATTCTCCAGGCTCTATTCCACCTTATATATCCCACAACATATCTGCTTCTTCTTGGCAATGTATCATTAAAAACACAACGGCAAACCAGTCTGCAATGTAGATTATTCCCGAAAGCCACCGCTCCCACCCCCCACAACACATACGAGTGTGAATGTGTGTGTGCGTGTGTGTATGCGAGGATAGTTGGAAACGGAGGTTGCTGCTTTTAATTACTCAGCAGGTACTGAACTCTATCTCTGCTAAATATGTTCATCTCAATGGGAATTCCAAAACACATTATCAATTCCCTCCCTAAATAATGGTTCCCATCATATGAAAGAGCAGCACTCAGCAGCAAAAAAGAACGTATTGCTTATAATGGAAGTGGAAGCACATCCGTAGAAGCTGGAAATGCCCCTCAGGCAGGAAAATGCAAGCCTTGGCTCTTCTCACCTCTTATAGATCCAACTCAATTCTGCGTTGCACATAATTGTGCTGTGCTGTGCTGCACCGCCTGTGCTGAATAAGCCTATGACAGCTTGGAAGGTCAGCAGTTTTCCAGGGAACGAGGAAATGCGCTGCTAAGGATTATCTCACCGGCGATGGAATAAGTTCAAGTGCCCAGCTAACTAAAAAATTTAATTAAAAACTCAGTAATTATGTGTCCACATGCAGAGATTAAGGGAAGTCTGTAGGGAGGTGAGTTTTCTTCCATCATGCCTCTAGAGGACGTGTATTTGAACATGCCCGAAATAGAAAAGGCAAATTAGAATACATATGCTTTAAATAGATGGAGTTCTTGCTACATAGGAAGGAAAACAGTGTTTCAGCAGTGTCTGAGTGACTTCTCCATTTCTTTTAAGATGTCAAGACACAATCCATAGAAGTTCTACAGTAACTGAGTCTTTCCTGTATTCTTTTATCTTATATTCAGCAAAAATAAACATTCTTTAAAAAAAATTATGTATTATATTCAGTGAAAGAACTCAGCCTTAAATGGGTACCTGCTGTATACTTCCATTTGTGTGACATTTTGGAAAAGGCAAAAGCGTAGGAACAATGGACAGGTAAGAGGCTGCCAGGGGCTCAGGGCGGCGGGAGGGTCGGAACACAAAGGGGCAGCTTCGAAGTATTCTTCAGGATATGAAAATTTTTCAGGATCTTGTCTGTGGAGGTGGTCCCAAGAATCCAAAAACTCATAAAACTGTACACCAAAAAAAAAAAAAAATGAATTTTGCTGCATAGAAATGTTTGAATTGGTTTAGAAATTACTTGAGGGCTTATTTTGTACCAGGCAACAATGAGGCTCTCCTGGTTATAATAATAATGCTGGGTGTTGGGCGTAGCACTTACCGTCTTCATCAGCGCCTATAGTCTTCTTCCTTGAATATCATTAACATGTCATTACAGCATTCTTGTCTCCAGCATCATGACAATAGCGATGCATCAGCGTCACCTAAGCATCTAAGGTGCTTGCCCAAGTGATGAAACTCAGACACAAGTCAATGGTGGGCGTGAAGCACCCGCTTCCATTTCCCCGACTTCTACTTTGTGTCTTTAGCTCTGGGCACTGTTTTTATTCGAAAATATTTTTTTTATAGCAAATGTTTTTTTATGTTTATTTATTTACTTTGAGAGAGAGAGAGAAAGCACGCATGCGTGTGCATGAGCAGGGAGGGGCAGAGAGGTTGGGAGGGAGAGAATCCCAGGCAGGCTCTGTCCTCTTAGGGCAGAGTCCCCCCGGCCAGGGCTCAGTCTGTGAACCGTGAGATCATGACCCGAGTTGAAATCCAGAGTCAGTCGCCTCACCAACGGAGTCACCCACATGCCTCTCTGGGTGCTATTGTTAAAGACACAACTAGCAAGACAGGTTAACTGGTGAGAAAAATAAAGAACAGGATGTTTTTGTTATACCGTAAAGTTGTGCCTCACCACAAATTCTCATTTTTTCCCTTACTCGCTTTCTTCTTTAAAAGAATAACCAGAAATTATAAGAAAATTTTACTAGTTGCACATTTTTGAAAAGAGGTTTGTTCTGTAACTGGGTGTCGGTGATGCCATGACATATGAACCAGAAGGTTCATTATGTTAAGCGAAATAAGCCAGGCTGAGAAAGACAAAAACTGTATGTTACCGCTTATATGTGGAATCTCTTGTTTTTAAAAGCCAATTTCATAAAAACGAAGAATAGAATGGTAGTTGCCACGGACTTGGAGTTGGGGGGGATGGAAGATGTGGGTCAAAAGGTACAAACTTTCAGGTTTAAGAATACATTCTGAGGATCTAACATATAGCACTGTGACTATAGTTAATGATACAACATTGTATACTTGAAATTTGCTCTGAGCGGATCTTAAGCATTGTCACACTCACATACACAAAAGATTAGTTATGTGAGGTGATGAATGTGTTAATTATCTTGATGTTGGTAATCGCTCCACAATGAAAATGTGTATCAAATCACCACACTGTGCACTTTAAATACAAACAATTATATTTGCCCATTATTCCCCAAAAAACTTGGAAAAAATAAAATCGGCCTTTCAAGTTAAAAAGAAAACAATGATGCTATGAACAGAGTTCAAATGAGATTCATCTATCGTTCCTGTCCTCATTCTCTGGTTTCCTTCCCCCCTTTGTCATTTTCGAGTTGCCTATGAAACCTAGCGTGGTACCTCATGACTGAACACACACAATTGCCATATAGTATTGTCTTCAAACCCAGATTCAGAATCAGAGGCAAAAGACTTACCAATTCAGTTGAGTGTGGATTCAGATATCCACACTCTGTCTAACGCCTCCACCTGAAAACCCTTCCTGGGACACAGGAATGTCCACGCCATCTCTTCTGTTTACATGCCAAAGCCTTTTAGGTCCCTTACCAATAGCAAATCCCTGAGATAAACCTTCGGAGGAGAAACTCTCCTCTCACGGTGTGTCTTAGGGTGTCACTGAATTTGGACACCTACCATCACTGGCTCTTCGTGCTTAATATCTGCAAATCTGCCCTTGAGAACACTGTATTCCTACCTCTTCCCACTTACCCTCCATCTTTACTATCTTGTCCTTGCCCATCAGGTGACTCCATTTATCCCCTACATCAGTGACTGACCTTTTCTGGAAGGCTTCCCTCTTCGGAATTCTGTCTTCCAGTTTCATAGTCCCTGACATCAGTTGAGTCCCTTGGTCTAAGACTTGCTAACATTTCCCAGTGTTCACTGATGGAAAGTGAATCCCAGCGCTCTTTCAGAACCTGTCATAATTTCCAAAGAAGGCATCTTCAATCATTTCTTGGGTATCCTTCCAGAACTTCCCTGTACATATAATATGCTCTACACACACACACACACACACACCCTTTTGAAAAAAACACGAATAGGAATATATTATTAGTATTGCCTTGTACTTTGCATTTTGCTTAATGTACTTACTTATCTTTATATTTCAAAATAGCTATATCCATTTTATTCTTTTTACCAGTGGCATGATTGGTGCATACCACAACTTATTATCAGACCTATATTAATTGAGTTTGTGATATTATCTTTGTTTTTGCGGTGGTTGCCATCATAAGCTATGTATGGTACAATCAACATCCTTGTACTTGTATTTTTGCAAACATAGGCAAATACAATTATAGAAAAAATTTTTAAGTGGAACTAATTTCTGGGTTAACATTTTCAGTTTATTCGTCTTCATAAATTTCACCAAATTGTCCTTCCAAAATGTTGCATCTGTTCATATTCTCACCAAAACAATTCAAGAGTTCCTGATTCATACAACTTCACCAACTTCATATATTATCAAACTTTTACATCTTTACTTAACTCTGTATGCTCTGATAGGTTTTAAAAAAGCAACTCATTATTGTTTTAACTTGTTTTATTTCATTATTAGTGAGGTCCATATATTTGTATATGATATACAGTCTTGCCAATTACATGTTTTTCTGTGAACTATGGTTTTGCCTGTTGAGGGATAGGCGAAGACCTCTGGTGGCTCTCTGAGTCCTCAGAAAATTCATCACGCAATGGAGGCAAGTGCTCTCTTTCTCCTCCTCTGGCCCAAATAAGCTCCAGCACCTTTCCTAATCTTACAGATGATCTCCAGGACAGCAGCAAGAGCGTCACTTCTAACCTTGGCTGGCCACTTCTCTGGCACTTCCACCAGAAAAGCAGCAAAGGAACTCCCTACTCTGGGATTCCCCAAACTCAGATGTGGGAGGGGTTCTAGCCTCACCCAACCAACTGTCCAGGGCAACACAGGGAGGCATGGGGGACACCAGCCCAGCCACCCCCTCCATGACGTCCTATTCTGCCTGCCCCCCATCATTCCCAGACTCAATGCTCTTATGTGGCCCAGGCAGAGGCGATGGGAGCCTGATTCATCATCTTGCTGCAACCAGCTTGTTGAACAAACGGGACTCGTGACATTATCCAAATATAGCTTTGTTTTTGCTTCCCTGTCCCTTTAAACTTTATTTGATGCAGGTAATCTTCTCCTTCACCAGGATGAAAATCCTGGCAGTCCTTTGGATTTTGTGTTTTCTCATTTGCATAATATATATTCCACCAGTCACTTTAAGTGTCACACACATCTCTCTTCAGCTGTCAGAGTGTCCAGTCCTGTGAGAGCCCGGCCATGACTTTTCGCCTGCCCGTGCTCCTTAGGGCGAGAACACACAGTGGCTGGGGCCGGTGGGGGGAGGGTCCCTCCTGCCCTGCCTTCACTCACTGCCCTTTCCCTCCCACAATGGAAGGTCAGGCCAGGAGACATGAGGGGAGGGGACAGTACTTTGGCTGGGTGGCTTCATGCTCTCAGGACCTGAGGCTTGGTTCACACAGGCATTTGCAAGGTTGAAAACAAGATGGAAGTTTCCTCTTTCTTTGTGGGCTGTTGGGGGTTCCTGCTAGGCCCTCCCTTGACCCGGGGGATACAGCTCTGCTCTGAGCGGGGCGTTCTCCTCCCCCAGCCTCCCACCTCTCCTCGCCAAGGCCTTCTCCTCTCCCCAGACCCACAGCAAGCCCACCTGCCCCTTGACCTGTGGGGACCAGGTCAACACCTGTCTGAGAGCCAGGTGCCCCCTCATCCTCTGGATTTCCCATGGTAGGCTTTGGTCATCTCAGGTGCCTGAAATGAGGTGGGTGATGAGGGGAAACAGGGATTATAGAGAAAGGAAAAAATACATCATTCCAATAGATGGGTCTTTCACCTACCAAGCACTCAGCCCAGTATTTGGCCCATGGGAAATGCACAATGAATGAATGGATGAATGAATGCATGAATCGGCCTGATTTCTGAGTAATGTCATCTGTATGTAGCACTTATTTAGGGCTGCAATGCAAGAGACTGTCTGATAGCTGAATAGATTATAAATAGATTCTCTTAAAGCAGCATTTAAGATTTTATTTACAGGAATAAATGTTTCTTATATGACATTTTGAAAATACCAAAATGCACAAAATAGGAAGTGAACTCACTTGAAATCCCACCACTCAGAACTCATCACTGTTAATACTTTATATTCATATATAAACGTATTGTGTATGTTATTTGAAAGCAAAAATAGTAAATGATACCATATTAAATTATGTGACATGGAATTCATAGAGCCCCAAAATGATACATCCTGCTTGGATATTATGACATTTGGGGGGGTGGGGGGGTGGAGGGTATAATTTTGCTCAAGTTTTCTGTTGTGTTTCAGTTTGACTTGTAGGTCCCACCCTAGTCAGCTACTGCCACAATAATGCTGCATAACAAGAAACCAGGTGGCATAGAACAATAAGCATCTCTTTCTCACCCACATGTCTGCAGGGGCACAACTGTTCATGGCTGGGCTTGGCTCCAGGCTGAAAGATTGGTTCAGCTTTGCTCTGCAGATCTCCAAATTTCAAGCCTTTGCTTGCTTCACATCCACGTACATCCCATTGGTCAAAACAAGACACATGGCCACGCCGACATCAACAGGGCCCGAGAAATAACACTGCTTTTGATGGGATTAACTGTAAAGTCACACAAACCAGGCAGTCACATGGAAAAGGATAAAGGGAGGGGTGAAGAATTGGCAACAATAATCCAATCCACCCAGGCCTAGGCATCCTAATTCATACCATTTTCTTCTAGGTAGATCTCAGAGAGTAACTGAGTTTTTAAAAATACTTCATTGTGGAAAGCAACAAACTATAGGCTTTATTTATCATAAGCATAAAAGGCAGACATTCTGAATGCAATAAAGACTGGTCATTTCTCTTAAAACATAAAGTTTAAATCCTCTACAATCTATAGTTAATGTGATGTCCTCATTCTCTTTTATTTACTACATTCCTCTTTTGGGAATGCTCGATTTAACTCTTCTCTGTATTTCCATGCATGTCACTTGACTCAGAGAGCCACCTTTCTTTGGGTTTCAGTGAAGCCCCATAGGAAGAGCTCTTCCCCGTTTTTATGGCTGAAATCTTTCTAGCATGCCTCTCAGGGAAAATTAATATTTTCATATATTAAAGCATTTCTATTCTTCTAACATAGCTCTAATTTACTACATTAAAATATCCCTGTATCTGTTTATTATACACTTTTCCTCTTAAGCACATAATGTAAAATATTTAACTTACGTTTTCATGAAATGAATAAGAAATAGCCCTGTTGTTATATTCCCCATCATGTGATACTACTTTAGAATTTGGAGGTCATCTTTTTTCAATTTCTAAGTTGGCCCCCCAATTTATATAAACCATCAAAATTCTTTCAACCATGACACCATTACCATCACAATCGAACCTTCCAGCCATTTTCCATGTACAGTAAGTAGGCATTTTGATCCGTGTTGTATAAAATGTGGAGGTGGTTTCGTTTTTCTGTTTCCATCCAGATACCTGACAAAGTGTGGACAGAGCCCCACTGAGCATTGGTTCAAGGCCTAAATTACTTGCTGTAAAAATGGCCATGAAAGGGAGCACGGACTCTTTTTTTTTTTTTTTAATGCTTATTAAAATTTATTTTTGAGAGAGAGATAGAGCACGTAAGAGCCGGGGAGGGGCAGAGAGAGAGAGACAGAGAGGGAGACAGAGGATTGAAGCGGGCTCCGCGCTGACAGCAGAGAGCCAGATGAGGGCTCAAACCCACCAACTGAACTGTGAGATCATGACCCGTGTTGAAGTCGACACCTAAGCCACTGAGCCACCCAGATGCCCTGGAGCATTAACTCTTTTAAGTGGCTAGGAAAGCACTACTCAGTAGTGTGTCCCCCCACTGGAGGTTATGTTGCCCCATTGGTGGGGATTTGGGAAATGTATGGGGCACATTAAGTTGGCACAATAACTGAAGTCTGCTATTGACGTTTACTGCCTGGAAACCAGGAATGGCAACTTCCCACTCTACAGAGAAGGGTCCGATTCAAAATGCCAGCTGTGCTTTGTGTTGAAACACTGATTGAGTGGAGCGTAGCTGGTATTAATCAGGATTTTTAGTTGTAAGCAACAGAACCAACTCTAGCCAGTTTAAGTGGAAAAGGAGCTTTATAGCAAAAGATACTCAATAGCTCACAGAATCCCCAGAAGGTCCTGCAAATCAGGCTGGCTGGCCAAGCAGCAGGAATGATGCTCCATTACGCCACCAGCTGCTCCAGGGGAACCCTGTCGCCAACTCTGCCACTGTATACGACCTACACAGGGTGTGGGGTCCCCCAGATAGCACTTTTGCCACTACTGTTTCTGAGGGCTGGATATCTCTCCAACAATCTCACCAGAATAGATTGATTCCATGCGCAGTCACCCTCTTGCTCTGTAGAGCCCAGGTCACATGTCTGAACCCCAGTGACAAAGAAGGCTGAGGAGTTGAGTTCCTGACCTCTATCTCAGGGCCTCTACTCTGGGGAAACGGGGCTCACAAGGTAGGAAGTTCCCCCAAATTAGGAAGGTGTTCAGAAGATGCTGGGAAGTCACTAGGTATGACAAATATCCATGAAATCATCAAAAGCCCTTATCATATGCCCCTCCATAAAGACATTTCTCAAGCATGAACCTGACAAAAATAGCTTCCAGATTCGCCTTCCAGAGTCTTAAAAAGATATACTTAGTTTCTCCGCACTGTTACATATTCATTCTATTTTCTCTGCCTCAATTACCATATCAGATATTTTTTTGGACTGGTGCACACATATCACTTTTGTCTTTCTCAGCACAGTAATTCCTGTCCAGTTATAAGACTTATTCTTTGTTCTCTCACCGCCTACAGCTTTATATATCCCACATGAGCATTTACAGAAAGAAAAACAAAAACCTTTTTTTAAATTATGGATAAGGTACCATATATGTGGTTTAAAACCAAGCAAAGAAAGGACAGTGCACTTTGATTCAAAGACATTATCATGGTCACTCTGTGCCACATGGTTTTTGGCAGGAAGTGTGGAGAGTAAACTGAAGAGCTGTGCCAATTTGCTATAAGGTTACTTAAGAACAAGAGCCCCATATGTCATATCACTGCTTAAGTTGACAGGACTGCAAGCAGATGGGTCAGAGAATAGTGTAGAAAACATAAATATATAGGGTAGTGTCACAGGATAGTGGTTTTTCAGAAATAACTTGAACCACTAAAGGGAAAGTAACATAAGCCTACTAGAAAGCATGAATTGATTTCTCAGTTGTATTATTCCTATCTTTGATGATATAACAGAACTTAATGATCTTCCAATAAGTGACTAATAACTGAATACGCAGAAGAATAACTACTGCATTTACATTTTTTTTTAACGTTTCATTTATTTTTGAGACAGAGAGAGACAGAGCATGAATGGGGGAAGGGCAGAGAGAGAGGGAGACACGGAATCGGAAGCAGGCTCCAGGCTCTGAGCCATCAGCCCAGAGCCGGACGCGGGGCTCAAACTCATGGACTGCGAGATTGTGACCTGAGCTGAAGTCGGACGCTTAACCAACTGAGCCACCCAGGCGCCCCCTACTGCATTTACATTTTAAGATCGTCCCAATATGCTTAAATTTATCACTTGCACTTAATAGATGCAAATAAGTAGTTTTGAGTGTATTACACTAGTGATGATTATACTACCTTCCATCAGCTCTCAAATTACCTTTTTATTTCTGGAACAGGGATCCAGGGGAAAAGTGCTGTAGCTACTATCAGAATTTTAAATTCACTGAGTCAAAGTGAATTTCTCTAGTGTGCATTTTCACTGTGAATGAAATAATCCAAGGCTTTGTCTTGTTTGCATGTGTCTGCCACCAAATTCATGTAGGGACTTGGAAACTTTTTTTTTAAGTACACTGGGTCTATTTGTTTTTTATGTGGATTATCTTTACATGGAAAAAATTGGAATTCAGAAATGCATCTAAAATTTTTTCATTATTACAGAAGAGTTTTGAACATGATGAAAACAATGGATGACAACAGATTACCCATTCAATTTATGTTTGGAGATTCTACAAGTTTGTTGACCCTAATTATATAATGAAATAAATCTTAATTTGTTACCTAATGTGGTAGCTGGTTTATACGTCTGTGATAAAGTGCAGAAGTGTAAGTAAGTCATAGGTCTGAAATGATGTCTAGATATGAAGTCAAGACTGCTTTATTCACCTCCTTAGGAGAACATCTGGCTGATAGAACACCTGGGTGAGGCACATTTGGGGTTTTGGAGTGAACAGTTTGAATCTTAAGTATGCTTTCTATATAAATCTAGTATATCTCAAAGGGCTTTAGTTACTCTAGACTAAGAAATAGATTAATACAATAATATGGTTCTATAAACAGGACCATGTTCAAAGCTGATAGAATCTTGTCCTGCTAGTGAAAATAATTATTTTGGGGCACCTGGGTGGCTCAGTTGGTTAAGTGTCTGATTCTCGATTTTGGCTCAGCTCATAATCTCCTAGTTCATGGGATTGAGCCCCGAGTCAGGTTCTGTGCTGACAGCGTGGAGCCTGCTTGGGATTTTCTCTCTCCCTCTCTCCCTGCCCCTCCCCCACTCACACACATGCACGTGCTGTCTCTCTTTCAAAATAAACATTTAAAAAAATATTATTTTGGGGGTGTCTGGGTTGCTCAGTCGGTTAAGCATCCAAATTCGGCTCAGGCCGTGATCTCTTGGTCTGTGAGTTCGAGCCCCACATTGGGCTCTCTGCTGACAGGTCAGAGCCTGGAGCCTGCTTCAAATTCTGTGTCTCCCTCTCTCTGCCTGTCCCCTGCTCACACTCTGTCTCTCTCAGAAATAAGCATTAAAAAAAATTTTTTTTTAATATTATTTTGGAGACACCTGGGTGGCTCAGTCAGTTAAGCATCCAACTTCGGCTTAGGTCATGATCTCGAGGTTCGTGAGTTCAAGCCCTGAGTCGGGCTCTGTGCTGACAGCTCAGAGCCTGGAGCCTGCTTTGGAGTGTCTCCCTCTCTCTTTGCCCCTCCCCTGCTCACGCTCTCTCTTTCAAAAAATAAATAAGCATGAAACATATGTGTGTGTGTGTGTGTGTGTGTGTGTGTGTATTATTTTTAACATCCCTTTAACATTCATATAGGATCTGCTATTCTTCCAGTGATTGTAAAATATTGGAATTTTGTTATAAATGCGAGTGTGTGCCCTTGCAGTTTCCCTACCTCAAGTTGAGAACCAACACAAAGGGAACAGAATGTAACACTAAGCATCTTACTGACACTGGATGCACTCAGAGTCACAAAGGGCTCACACGTGGGTGGCCCGCCGAGACAGTGGAGCTAGCATGAGCAGCACTGTGGGGCAGTCACAGAGTCTAGGATCCCTGGAAGTCACCTGGCCAAACTGTGTCCGATTCTAATTTGGCAACAGAGGCTCAGATAAGTGAGCTGGTTTGCTCGAGATCGCTTCTCAGTGGTGGAAGGTCTAGAAGCCACAATCCACCTCCTGGATCAAACTGAGACTCTTTGACCACCCATGCAGCCTCCCTGTCAGAAGCCAAGGCTACATAACATATACTACCATTTTAGGACAACATATTCTGGCGATGAGACCCAGCGAGGGATTATTCTATGAGTTTGAACAGTGGCGGAAGGGTCTTTTGAGTATTTCAGATCCCAAATTTAGACTTTTGCCAATTCTTATTTGGTTGTTAGAATGGAATCATGAAGAAAATATATTTTATTGTATATTTCCCATGATCTCTGTAAACCTGATTAAATGAAGATTTCACTGATAAGGATTAGAATCTTTAATCTCTAAATTAACTATCTGGGGTTTTCCCCCCCTCCAGTTCCATCACATCAGCTGACAGCTCTCGTGTACATTCATATAACTTCAGAGTTACAACGGAGCTGGCTGAGTCAAAAGAAAGTGACCCATCCTTAACTTGTGAAATGTATTGTACTTGGTAGAGAGAGGAAGTGTTGCATTGTGGAAAGACTATGGCTTTGAAGTAGAAGACCCTAGTCTAAATTTAGCTCTACCTTTTATTAGCTTTATAAATAGCCATTCAGCTTCATAGCCATTTAACCATTTACAGCTCCAGTTTCCTAGTTTCCTTAAAGGACTTTTTTTTTTTGATGTTCACTTATTTTTGAGAGAGAGAGAGAGAGAGAGAGACAGAGAGAGTCAGAGCACAAGTGGGGGAGGGGCAGAGAGAGAGGGGGAGACACAGAGGCTCCAGGCTCTGAGCTGTCAGCACAAAACCTGAAGCAGGGCTCAAACCCAAGGACCACAAGATTGTGACCTAAGCCGAAGTTGGACACTTTGCAGACTGAGCCGCCTAGGCGCCCGAGTTTCCTAGTTTTCCAAGCTGTAACTAACAGTCCTAGTAACAGTCCTAGTTACTAGGACTAACAGTCCTAGTAACTTCCTAGGAGGGTCACTGAAGGGAAGACATGTAATAGTGTGCCTCAATCACCTGGCACAGAGGTATCTAACCAATGAAAGCAACAATTCTTAACTAAAGTAAGACCTGTAACCCCAGATTGCAAAGAAGACACTATTTGAGCCTTTCAGATTGTTTGGAAAGATTGGAACAGCTCCTTGAGAATGAAGATATTTATGGAAATAGGCTGAGAAGATCTAATTCTCCTAAAGTACTGTTAACCTAGATTAATGGAACAGTGAAAATAGCTCTGGAATGTTGAGATGGAGCCCTTGGGTGTAGTTCAGGGCCAGTTCCCTAATAGCAATGGCCTTGGAAAAGGCACTCACAGCCTCCTCGAGTCTGTTTCTTCATTTGAAAAACAAGGCAAGTCCCAAAATATCTTTGTTTCCTATCTTAAAGGTTTATTTAGGGAAAGCCCTCTACACCACCAAGGGATTTCACGGTAAGCAGCTCCCTGTCTTTGCATCTGGAAGGTTCTGCTCCTTTCATCTTCACTCCTGCTGTCACTTCACTGACACATAATTAGCAGTTTGTGAGATGCTATTTAGATTTTCTTTGCATTTCACGTTCTGTTGTTAATTCTCTGTGAGGCTGACTGATTTGAGGTGATTTAAAAATCTAAAGCAGAAGATGCTCTGCAACAGTGCTATCTTAGCATGAAGGATAAGGACATAAATGAAGGTGAAAAAACACTAAAGCGATCAGAGTTCCTGCTGATGACTTCATTCTACCAACACAGATACAACTTCCAAGAATCAGGAAAAAAAAGGGAGAGGCAAAAAGGGAAAAACAATACATTTATTAAGAGGCATGAAAATGCATAAACTCATTTATAAATAAATGTAGAATTTACCCAGTGAAAAAATAGCTAAAATCCATGAGTAAGCTGGATTTTGTATCTGAAATGATTACATATTTGATCTCCAATAATTTCCTCTCCAACATGATCTCTTAGTAGCAGCCATTTTGCAATGACCATAGAAAAAGCTGTTACCAAAGATTATCACGTGGGGGGAAATTTTTCAAGAATTTTCTTTAAAAATGAACCAGTGCAAACAAATTCAGATTATAAGGGATACAGTAAGACCTAGGGCTTATCTTCAGAAAAGTAGAAAATAAAAATCCCAAACATTTATTCATTAAGAAATGAAAAAGCAAACTACATTTTGATCATTGAAAAATAATACATATGGATATTATAAAACATTCTTAACCAGTAATCGTAATAATTACGCTTATAAATGTTCATTCAAGTACTAATGTTCAATAAACATTCAAATCCCCATTAAAAGTAACACTAGATACAGACATATGTGGACAATACTACTTCTGATTTAATGACAACAAAAATCACATCAACAGAAGGCAAGTGATCCTTAAAACACTGTATTTTTTTTCGTATGTAAATGATTTTTCACAGTCTGTGTATTTTATCTGTGAGAACCCAAGCAACATCTCACAACAGCTAATTAAGAAGTCCTTTCTATAAAGTAACTTTTGATAGTACAGAAACAAACATACCAGAACACAAGTTGAGTTTAAAACATAACAGGGCAGAATCTGTTTTCTTTGGCAGGAAATTATTCATTCCTTACCAAATGTTGGTTTGCTGTTGTGTGGACACTATGAAAACACTTTTTGGTATTTACCAAAGACCTATGAAATCATCTGAAAAGGTTTCATTAACTATGGTACCGTGATAACAGCGTAGCGCTTACGTCAAAGTTGCGCCGAAATCAACCTGGTTTCCTTGATTACTGTTGTTAACAGATCTTCCTTCAAAAAGCTCCCTCCTAATCCTGGCCTGAGTCTCAGGTTTTAATAAAAGTTCCTTTATCTGTTTCACTTTGGACTTCAGACCCATCCTTTCTCGACGCAAAGCTTCATTAATTAAGTCCCGGAATCCAATAGGTTTCTTGCCTAGGGGAAAAAAAAATTATATAATACATTTTACATACAAATGCCAGTGAAAGACATTAAATATGGCACACTGACTTATCAAAAGAAGGCTAAAAGAAACCTTTAAAATGTTGCCCACATGTTATAGAAAAGGTTGCATTTTGCCAAAAATATATAATTTGCATGAAACGAATTTACGGTAAATAAAAATCACTGCATAGCCACAGCAGACACAGGACAAGTGTGAGACATTATGGACTGACAGTATGGAAAACGATTTCAACAGTGATTATTTTAAACTTAGCACTTGTTAGCTGTGTGTGTGTTTTGGCCTCAGGTAAAGTGGTCAAATGCCCTGCTAAGCAATATAAATGGCAGTATTCCATTTATGGCAAGGCCCCTTCTAAGGCCTTTAATTTGAGTCCATGAGGCATAACCCAAAGTCCCCTCTCCCTTGGCCATGGCTGAGGGTAGGTGAAACTTGGGCCATTCTTTCATAAGTGAGTTTCCTCTGCTAGCCACGGCACTCCATTCTCTTCTGTTGTGCTTCAGAAATGCAAACACATTGATCACGAAAGTATTAGGCGATCTCCACAGCTTGGACAAGAGACATTTAAACAGCACAATGCAAAGTAGTCCGTTGACTCAGCAGAGGGGAGCCGGATGCTTCTCACGGAGCAGCGGGGGGGCCTGCCTGCATTGGGGTCTCATTTCCTGTTGTTGTCACTGTCAGTGCCATTCCTATCAGCCTCTTGAGTTTTCACAGAGCTCCCATCCCCTGGCTTGCTTTTGTTCTGTGTTTCTTCCAGATACTGCTGGACAGCCTTGAGCACCGCGTTCTCCACCAGCCTCTTACTGAGCCTTACCAGTTCAGCATCATCAGGCTCACCTCCATTCTTATCACCTACATTCCACAATAGAGAAGAGAGATCACTGAGGTCATATTGCCATAGAAACTTGGCATGCAGGGGCCGGCTAGTTCAGTTAGTTAAAAAGAGCAAGTGTCCTTCAATCTGGCAAATTGGATCCGTAAATCCAAGAACACTGGTGTGGCTTTTCATTAGGTATTTGCAGAAACAGGAGACTGCCTATGCCTGAAGATGTCAGGTTGAAAAGCAGTTCTTTAACCCCACTCCAAAAATATTCCACCTAGCAATGCTGGAAGCTTCCTATTTCTACATGGAATTTTTGTCCTTCTCTCATCCATGGCTATTTGCTACTGTTAAAGTCCACGCGCCCACCACCTGGAGCCTCAGACATGTGAATTCACCAACCAGATCTGCGTCTGCTTTTCCTTCGCCACTGATAAATGTCAGGTGATCAAGATTTCCCAATCAACTAACTACTTGGGATCACTAGTTGTTTAAATGATTGGCCCATAGATTGGTTGTTAATAAACTCTCAGCAATTCCATGAAGACAAAGGCAGTTATTCCTGCTAGGAACTGGTTTAAAATAAACTTGTAAAATTAATATTCTATGGAATCTCAGTGCTATCACTGCAATTTCAGAAATAAGAAACTCTTCAAGAGTTAGGATGATGATAGTAAATTACTAGATGTTAATATTTTATAGCCATTTTATTTCCCTGCTAGTGATGATCAAGGTTTAATTATTCTACCTTTCATTTCACCTTAAAAGGGCTGGTTCTCATCTATTCCTATGCTACACATTTCCCACTCACTCTCTTCCATGTCTCCATTAACTGGGGAAAAAGAGCAAGGGACTCATCTCTCATGCCCATTTATTCCCTAATCTTCTTCCACGAGCTGTGGACCCAAGAAGGCAGATGAGTGGAGGCAAAGACAATGCAGCACCTAAATATGGTAAACAAATACTAACAGATCTCAAGGGAGTGACAGACAGCAATATAATAATAGTAGGGGACTTCAGTATTCCACTTTCAACAATGAATAGATCATCCAGATAGAAAAACAGAAAGGAAGCATTGGATTTGAACTATACTTTGGACCAAATGGACCTAAGAGACATATACAGAACATCCAGCAGTAATCAAAACAGTATGGTATTAGCATAAAAACAGACACATAGACCAACTGAACAGAATCTAGAGCCCATAAGTAAACTCATGCATAGATGGTCAACTGTTTGACAATGGAGCCAAGAAAACACAATGCAGAAAGGACAGCCTCTTCAATAAATGGTGCTGGGAAAAGTGACATCGACATGCAAAAGAATGAATGAAATTGGACCCCTATCTTACACACACTCACAAAAATTAATAAGGAATGGAATAAGGACATAAACATAAGACCTGAAACCAAAAAACTCTTGAGAAGAAACCAAAGGAAAAAAAGTTCCTTGACACTGGTCTTGGCAATGATTTTTTCTGGAGATGACACCAAAGAACAAACAATGAAAGGAAAAATCAGCAAGCGAGACTATATCAAATTAAAAAATCTTCTGCACAGCAAAAGAAGCAAACAACAAAATGAAAGGACAATCTACAGAATGGGAGGAAATATTTGCAAGTCATATATTTGATAAGGGGTTAATATTCAAAATATATAAGGAACTCCTACAACTCAATAGCAAAAACACAAACAATCCAATTTAAAAATGGGAAGAGGACCTGAACAGACATTTTTTTCCAAATAAGACATACAAAAATGTCTAATAAGTACCTGAAAAGGTGCTCAATATCACTAATCATCAGGGACATGCAAATCAAAACCCCAGTGAGATATCACCCCACAGCTGTTAAAATGGTTATTATCAAAAAAACAAGAGGGGCGCCTGGGTGGCGCAGTCGGTTAAGCGTCCGACTTCAGCCAGGTCACGATCTCGCGGTCCGGGAGTTCGAGCCCCGCGTCAGGCTCTGGGCTGATGGCTCAGAGCCTGGAGCCTGTTTCCGATTCTGTGTCTCCCTCTCTCTCTGCCCCTCCCCCATTCATGCTCTGTCTCTCTCTGTCCCAAAAATAAATAAAAAACGTTGAAAAAAATTAAAAAAAAAAGTTTAAAAAAAAAAACAAGACATAACAAATGCTGGCGAGGATGTGGAGAAAAGGGAACACTTGTGCACTGTTGATGGGAAAGTAAATTGGTGCAGCCACTGTGGAAAATAGTATAGAGGTTCCTCAAAAACTTAAAATTGGAATTACCATATGATCCAGCAATCCCACCCACTTCTAGGTATATATCTGAAGAAGGTGAAATCACAATCTCAGAGAGATATCTGTACTGCTATGTTCACTGAAATGTATTTCACAATAGCCAAGACATGAAAAAAAACCTGTGTACAATGATGAATGGATAAAGAAAATGTGGTATTTATATATGATGAAATATTATTCAGCCATAAAAAGAAGGCAATCCTGCCATTTGTGACAATATGGTAGAAGTTTAGGGCATTGTGCTAAGTGAAAGATGGCAGACAGAGAAAGAAATACCGTGTGATCTTATTTACATGTGGAATCTAAAAACACTGGACTTGGGGCGCCTGGGTGGCGCAGCCGGTTAAGCGTCTAACTTCAGCCAGGTCACGATCTCGCGGTCCGAGAGTTCGAGCCCGGCGTCGGGCTCTGGGCTGATGGCTCGGAGCCTGGAGCCTGTTTCCGATTCTGTGTCTCCCTCTCTCTCTGACCCTCCCCCGTTCATGCTCTGTCTCTCTCTGTTCCAAAAAAATGAATAAACGTTGAAAAAAAATTAAAAAAAAAAAAAGAAAAAAAGAAAATAAAATAAAAACACTGGACTCAAAAAAACAGAGAATCAAACGGTGGTTTAAGCAGGGGCAGAAAAATGAGGAATCCCGGTCAAAGACTTTTAGTTACAAGATGAGTAAGTTCTGAGGATCTAATGGAAGCACAGTAACTACATTACCAATACTGTATCATATACATGAATATTTGCTATGAGAGTAGAGCTTTAATGCTCTCACTACAACAACAACAAAATATAATTAGGTAAAGGTAAAGGATGTGTTAACTAAAGTCTCTGTGGCAAATACTTTGCAATAAATATGTATATCAAATCATCACATTCTATACCCTAAACTTACACAATGTTGTATGTCAATTATATCTCAATAAGCTGGGGAGGAAAAATAAAAACTAGAATGCTCACTACATTAAAATCAGCTCATTTTTGGAATATTACCCCTGGCCTCCAGGAGGCAAAAGCCCAGTGTTACACTTGCATCCTTAGGTCTGGGACAGGTAAATACTGAGGGTCTGAGCTGGAAGATGGATATTGTTTTCTATGCTTATATGTAACGGGGATTGAAATACAAAAGCACATATGCTAAGGGAGAGAATTGGCCTAAAGACCTCCTTCTGAGCCCCACTTCTATTTAACACACGTCCAGGACCAACTCTGCTTATAACCATCATTCCTAGCACCCTCCAAGCAGATGAGAGATAGCTTAAAGACCCATCTAGATTTTCTACCAGTGCAAGGCCTTAGCAATTGCTTTCCCTTAAAAAGTGGCAATGTGGCACCCCAGATGACCAAAAGTTCTAGGTAGAACCTTTGAAGTGCAAAATATGCTTAGAATTGAGCTTCAACTCTGTGATATCTACATAGAAGTAATTCAACGTAAATACGTCAGGATATTATTATTAAAATAAAGATAAAGAAATTAACACCACATTTGGGGCAGTTTAAGACTATTTTTATCAGTAAGAATAAATGAGTATATTGTGTAATACTTACAGGATTTTAGCTTAATCTTACAAGACAGTGTTTATATAACCGATACCTCCAAATGTGTTACCTACCTGGAACTATTTGTATAATGGCTCTTCAAACTTAAAAGGGAAAAAGTCACACTGCAAATGAAGGGACACTTTTTAAGTACCCCCAAAACACTGGGAATGACTGCAGCTGCTACCCTACTGTGCTCGGCGCCCAGGCCAGAGGTGCATTCCTCCGGGCTATTCCTTACTCTGGTCAGCTTTCAGGTAACATCAGTCATCATATCACTGATACTCACTAGTTGTACTTGATCCTAGTCTTTACTCACTCCCTAAGATGCCTCAGGTCACATCATCTGTGTTTCTGAGATTTCTCTCGGCCTGCTACGAAGTGCTCTTGTTACTTCAAACACTCAGAGATTGAAAACACAAAAGTTTTCCCACGAAAAGTTAATTTTCCCTTCTGATTTCCCATTTGTGATTATGCTTTTATTATTATTTTATTATCCAAGTCAACCAAGCTCAAAACAAGACGGACACTGTCTGATTCCTGCATTTCCCTCATTAACTCCTTTACTAGCCAAGCCCCATGAATGTGCTTTTCACAATTTGTCTTCTCCTCAATGCATTTGGTATAACACCTTTAGCTTAATATTTATAAACTGTCCCTTTTAGTGTCCATTGTCTCTACAGAAAAATTTAAACTAGTCTTCCTAAGCTTTCTAAAGTTGACCGTTGGTGATCACCCACCAGCACCGTGCTCCCGCTGTCAGCTTCCAACATCTCCTCAGGTGCCTCCACATCATCCTCTACTTCTAGATGGCCCTCCCTTTCTCTAATTAAAATCCCACTACTACAAGAAGCCTTCCCTGACTAACCCAGATGGAAGTGATGTGCTTCCACTAGATTCCAATAATTTTGGCTGCACAGATAGTACATGGTCATTTGGTCATTCATTCACATATGCACTGAGGACCTACGATACACCTGGCTATTCCAGCCTATGGGGATACAGAAGAGAACAAAACAAAGCCCTACTGGTTTTCCTTTCTTAGTTTCTTTACAAATCAAGAGCCTTATTTATTTATTATTTACTTGATTTATTATTCAACAACTACTGATTGAGTATCTGCTCTGCTAAAGACACAGTCTTGAGTATAGAAACCATGTCCTAGGTTCTCAGTTATCTTCTATTCTGCTAATGTGTGGCACAGCTTATTGAATACAATAAGAGCTTGATAAATATTTGTCAGTCCAGTGAATTGTTGATTAAAGTCCTTGAAGGGAGTACAACATTTAAAAATGTTCCCATCCAAAGGCTTTGGGATGCAGTGAAGGCAGTCCTGAGAGGAAAATACATTGCAACCCAGGCCTATCTCAAGAAACAGGAAAAATCCCAAATACAAAATCTAACAGCACAATAGAAGCAGAATGGCAAAGACATCCTACACCCAGCAGAAGAAGAGAAATAATAAAGATCAGAGCAGAAATAAACAATATAGAATCTAAAAAACTGTAGAGCAGATCAATGAAATCAAGAGTTGCTTTTTTGAAAAAATAAATAGAATTGATAAACCTCTAGCCAGGCTTCTCAAAAAGAAAAGGGAGATGACCCAAATAGATAAAATCATGAATGAAAATGGAATTATTACAACCAATCCCTCAGAAATACAAGCAATTATCAGGGGATATTATGAAAAATTATATGCCAACAAACTGGACAACCTGGAAGAAATGGACAAATTCCTAAGAACCCACACACTTCCAAAACTCAAAGAGGAAGAAGTAGAAAACTTGAACACACCCATAACCAGCAAAGAAATTGAATCAGTTGTCAAAAATCTCCCAGGAAATAAGAGTCCAGGACTAGATGGCTTCCCTGGGGAATTCTACCAGACATTGAAAACAGAGATAATACCTACAGATAATACCTATCCTTCTCAAGTTGTTCCAAAAAATAGAAAGGGAAGGAAAACTTCCAGGTTCATTCTATGAAGCCAGCATTACTTTGATTCCCAAACCAGACAGAGACCCAGCAAATAAAGAGAACTACAGGCCAATATCCCTGATGAATATGGAAGCAAAAATTCTCAACAAAATACTAGCAAATTGAATTCAACAGCATATAAAAAGAACTATTCACCATGATCAAGTGGGATTCATTCCTGGGATGCATGGTGATACAAATCAATGTGATACATCACATTAATAAAAGAAAAAATAAGAACAATATGATCCTGTCAATCAATGCAGAAAAAGCATTTGACAAAATTCAGAATCCTTTCTTAATAAAAACCCTTGAGAAAGTCGGGATAGAAGGAACATACTTAAACATCATAAAAGCCATTTATGAAAAGCCCACAGCTAATATCATCCTCGATGGGGAAAAACTGAGAGCTTTCCCCCTGAGATCAGGAACACGACAGGGATGTCCACTCTCACCGCTGTTGCTTAACAAAGTGTTGAAGGTGCTAGCATCAGCAATCAGACAACAAAAGGAAATCAAAGGCATCAAAATTGGCAAAGATGAAGTCAAACTTTCACTTTTTGCAGATGACATGACATTATACATGGAAAACCCAGGAAACTACCAAAAGTCTGCTAGAACTGAAACATAAATTCAGCAAAGTCACAGCATACAAAATATACAGAAATCAGTTGCATTCTTATACACTAATAATGAAGCAACAGAAAGACAAAGAAACTGATCCCATTCACAATTGCACCAAGAAGCATAAAATACCTAGGAATGAACCTAACCAAAGGTGTAAAGATCTGTATGCTGAAAATAATAGAAAGCTTATGAAGGAAATTGACGAAGATACAAAGAAATGGAAAAACATGCCATGCTCATGGATTGGAAGAATAAATATTGTTAAAATGTCAATACCACCCAAAGCAATCTACACATTCAATGCAATCCCAATCAAAATTGCACCAGCATTCTTCTCAAAGCTAGAACTAGCAATCCTAAAATTTGTATGGAACCACCAAAGACCCCAAATAGCCAAAGTAATATTGAAGAGTAAGACCAAAGTGGGTGGCATCACAATCCCAGACTTTAGCCTCTACTACAAAGCTGTAATCATCAAGACAGCATGGTATGGGCACAAAAACAGACACACAGACCAATGGAATAGAATAGAGACTCCAGAATTGGACCCACAAAAGTACAGCCAACTAATCTTTGACAAAGCAGGAAAGAATATCCAATGGAAAAAAGTCCCTTTAACAAATGGTGCTGGGAGAACTGGACAGCAACATGCAGAAGAGTGAAACTAGACCACTTTCTTACACCATTCACAAAAATAAACTCAAAATGGATAAAGGACCTGAATGTGAGACAGGAAACCATCAAAGCCCTAGAGGAGAAAGCAAGAAAAAAACCTCTCTGACCTCAGCCACAACAATTTCTTAGTTGACATATCTCCAAAGGCAAGGGAATTAAAAGCAAAAATGAACTATTGGGGCTGCATGAAGATAAAAAGCTTCTGCACTGCAAAGGAAACAATCAACAAAACTAAAAGGCAACCGACAGAATGGGAAAAGATATTTGCAAATGATATATCAGACAAAGGGCTAGTATCCAAAATCTATAAAGAGCTCACCAAACTCCACACCCGAAAAACAAATAATCCAGTGAAGAAATGGGCAGAAGACATGAATAGACACTTCTCTAAAGAAGACATCCAGATGGCCAACAGGCACATGAAAAGATACTCAATGTTACTCCTCATCAGGGAAATACAAATCAAAACCACACTCAGATATCACCTCACACCAGTCAGAGTGGCCAAAATGAACAAATCAGGAGACTATAGATGCTGGAGAGGATGTGGAGAAACGGGAACCCTCTTGCACTGTTGGTGGGAATGCAAACTGGTGCAGCCGCTCTGGAAAACAGTGTGGAGGTTCCTCAAAAAATTAAAAATAGATCTATCCTATGACCCAGCAATAGCACTGCTAGGAATTTACCCAAGAGATACAGGAGTGCTGATGCATAGGGGCACTTGTACCCCAATGTTTATAGCAGCACTTTCAACAATAGCCAAATTATGGGAAGAGCCTAAATGTCCATCAATTGATGAATGGATAAAGAAATTATGGCTTATATACACGATGGAATATTACTCGGCAATGAGAAAGAATGAAATCTGGCCATTTGTAGCAACATGGATGGAACTGGAGAGTGTTAAGTGAAATAAGTCATACAGAGAAAGAGATACCATATGTTTTCACTCTTCTATGGATCCTGAGAAACTTAACAGAAGACTGTGTGGGAGGGGGAGGGGAAAAAAGTTAGAGAGGGAGGGAGGCAAACCATAAGAGACTCTTAAAAACTGAGAATAAACTGAAAGTTGATGGGGGGTGGGAGGGAAGGGAAAGTGGGTGATGGGCATTGAGGAGGGCACGTGTTGGGATGAGCACTGGGTGTTGTATGGAAACCAATTTGACAATAAATTTCATCTTAAAAAAAATGTTCCTATCTCGCTATAAGCATAGCACACCCTGGCCAGAGATTTAAATTTAATAAATTTAAAGCAAGAGCAGAGAATTCCAGAATAATCCAAATAGTCATATGAAAATATCCAACCACTCTGCTTGATAAACCTGGTCAATGACAAAATATCCAGTCTATGTGACAAATATTAACCATCTACAATTACTAACCAATCAACCAAAAAAGGAAAGAAATTTATAAATCAATCTTCCAGATCTGTCCTGAATTCTTGCCTCCACCTTACGATTTCCACAAAGCACCCTCAGACTATCCATGTTAGTTCAAGGAAGACCCGACTAGAAGGTTCAGCACAGAGCCCTGCAAGTATGTAGCAATTCAAAAAACGTGTGTCTTCATTCCAGTAAGACCTTATTCATATTCCCACTTTCAACAGGCTTAATTTAACTTAATTAACAGGAGGCATCTTAAGATTCAAGTTATACTGTATTTTTCTTCTGCCTATGACTTGAATGAATGTATCTGTCTCCATAGTGACCTCTAAGATAAATGGCTAGCTTCCTTTTACCTGAAGCATAGTTAAAAATGGCAGTTCGACATGCCACTGCAAGGTACACAAACTATCTTTTGATATTTCAACAAAGGTACACACGAAAGATATTCCCAATGTGTGAAGCAAAATCTTGATAAAATTTTCTTTCTTGGTTTACTTGGGTTATTTAATATCATACCTACTTAAAGTGACAGATTAACCTTTGTCTTTGACACTGTTATTTTAGAAATCTCCCCAGAATATCTTCAATCAATTTCTTAGGATAGTACTAAAAATACAAAAGAAAGGCAAGGAGAAATTCTGTTAGGCCCACCAAATACAGTACTGTCCCTAAAAGGAGAGACTTAAATTTTCAACAAATTTCAAGTAAGTGATTCCACACTCTAAGAATTGTAACACCATTAATCCACTGTATGTACCCATGATTCTGTTTGTGTTTATATTACCTGAGATCTCTGATACCAACCCAATGTAGACATAAAATTTATTTTTGTGGTCAAAAAAAGAAGTTCCTTTGCGGCAACAAAAATATTTTCTACCAACTAGAATAATTTAAGATCAACATTAATATGGTTCAGCTGTTCTTATGTGTGAGCTAATTGCTTATTTGATGTCATACAATGGGCTCCAGAAACCATCACCATCCCCCACCTACCACAAATATCTAGGTACCTATTTGTGTTGACAAGAATAAATCATGCTAATATTTTTTAAAAGTGAACAAAAGAAATTTTTTCTTACAATGCCATGTAAGACCAAGGAAGAAAGTACAACTACATTAAAAGTACTTAATTGTCCCAATCAAAATCCCAGCAAATTATTTTGTGGGCATCAGTGAAATGATTCTAAAGCTTCTATGGAGAGGAAAAAAATAACAGAATAGCCAATGCATGTTGCCAGTGCAATATTAGAGGAGGAGAATAAAGTTGGAGGACTTACACTATCCAACTTTGAGACTAACTGTAAAGCCATAATAATCAAGACAGTCTGGTATTGACAAAAGAATAGACAAATATATTACTAGAGCAGAACAGAGAGAGCCCAGAAATGGATCCACACAAAAACAGTCAACTGATCTTCGAAAAAGAGCAAAAGAAATACAATCAACCAAATGGGGGCAAAGACAGTCTCTTTAACAAACGATGGAACAATTGGACATCCACATCCATGCACATTAGTGAATCTAGACAGAGACCTCATGCCCTTCCCAAAAATTAACTTAAATGCATCACAGACCTAAATATAAAATGCAAAACAATAAAACTCTTAGAAGATAACATAGAAAATCTAGATGACCTTGGGTATGACAATTACTTTTTAGGTAACACCAAAGATACAACCCATGAATGAAATAACTGATAAGCTAGACTTCACTGAAATTAAAACCTCTGCTCTGTGAAAACAAAGGAAAATGTCAAGTGAATGGGAATACAGGCACAGACTGAGAGAAAATATTTTTAAAAATAACTATAGTCCAAAATATGCAAAGAACTCTTAGAACTCAACAATAAGAAAACAAACAACTCAGTTTAAAAAGTTGGCCAAAGATCTTACTAGAAACCTCACCAAAGAAGATATATAGATGACAAAGAAACATATAAAAATATGTTGCATGTCATATGCCATCAGGGGAATGCAAATTAAAACAATAATGATACATCACTACACACCTATTAGAATGGCCAAAATCCAAAACACTGACCACACCAAATGCTGACAAAGATACAGGGCAACAGAAACTCTCATTCATTGCTGGTGGGAATGCAAAGTGTTTCAGCCAGTTTGGAAGACAGGGTTTTTTTTTTTTATAAAACTAAACATATTCTTATCATACAATCCAGCAATCATGCTTAGTATTTACCCAAGGCAGCTAAAAATTTATGTACACACAAAAACCTACATGTGGATGATAACAGCATCTTTCTTTCATGTTAACTTAGTTCAATTTTTAATTTATTTCTGTTTAAAGCCTCTTTTTCATAGTTGCCAAAATTTGGAAGAAACCAAGATGTCCTCCAGTAGGTGACAGATAGATAGATAGACAGACAGGCATGTCCAGATAATGGAATACTATTTGGTGCCAAAAAGAAATGAATCAAGCCATAAAACGACATGAGAGAACCTTAAATGCATATTACTAAGTGAAAGAAGCTAACCTGAAAAGACTACATACTGTATGATTCCAACCACATGACACTCTGGAAAAGGCAAAACTATGGACACAGTATAGAAAGATCATGGTTGCCAGGGGTAGGGGAGGAGAGAGATTATTAAGCAGAACACAGAGGATTTTTAGGGCAGTAACAATACTCTGTATTATACCATAATGATGGATATATGACATTATACACTTGTCCAAATCTACAGCATGTACAACACCAAGAGTGAACTATAAAGTAAACTGTAGGCTCTGGGTGATAGTGACTGGTCACCCATTGCAGATTCACCAATTATAACAAAGTATCATTCTGGTGGTAGATATTGGTGGGGGTGGGGGAAGTTATGCATACATCGGGGGCAGAGGGTATCTGGGAAATCTCTGTAGCTTCCTCTCAATTTTTCTGTGAACCTAAAACTGCTCTTAAAAAAATACTGAAATCTTAATTTAAAAAAAAAGTTCTCATTTTCTCACATCCCAACTATCCAGGACGTCCCATGCTATCTGGACAAAGGCTTCCCAAGCATCTTCCCTTTACTTGTACCATTTTGCCCTCCACATTCCTTCCACATAACTGTGCCCTCCTTAGCAGCAGATTTTTTGACTGAGCTCACCTTTTCTTTCATCTACCCAGATAAAAAGAAACAGTAATGTAGATCTGTAGGCTATTCAAAAAATTGGGGTGACACATCCAATTCCTTTGCATACCACATACAACTCATCTATGATGAGGGACAGATCAAGAATTGTCCCCAAGTGCATATTTAGACTCACATTGTCCTTGGGCATTCTTCTGCTCAATGTATTAGCTGCAACAACCCAGGAAATAGAGTTCCTGTAAACAGAGCTCCTCTCCTCTTGCCAAATACCAAGATTCCTTCCCACCCCCAATACACACACACACACACACACACACACACACACACACACACACACCCCAGAAAATTTTAGAACTAAAACACCAAGGCCATATTTTAAATATTTTCTAGAATATAAATTTAAAAAGGAAAAAAAAAATCATTCCTCTGTAAGTTTTATTCCAGATTCAGTAGCACAGAATACATAGGAAAATGATTATGCTTTATGTGAATAAGGGACAATCCCCCCATCCTCCAAGGGATTCTGGAGGTCACTATACTATATGTCCCTCCACCCACCCCACTCTCACCATTTTTAAATTGGAGTTGGAGGAGGGGTACCATGCAGTTGTACTGAATACCACTAATAGCTTTGAGGGGCAACAGGGGAGATAAAGTCCCAACAGGCAATCGCCCTGCAACCTAAATGGGCTGGGCATGACCCATCCACACAGCCTTGGCCAAAGCTGTCATGATGACAAACAGTTATGGGCCCCTCCAGCTTTTTGTTAGCACACCCGGTGCTGGCACCTCCAGAGTCTTCACTTCCCCCCATTTTTCCCCAAGTCACAGCCTGAAGCAACCCCCCAATCCACATATCCTTGTAGGAACCTTGTAGGATCCTTGCAAACACTCCAAATCACATGGCTCAGGATGCTTTCTATGACTTGTGTCCTCAAGACTGCTCCTTGTACAGTCATATCAGAGAAGGAACAAGACATATTTGCTGGATGTTTGTAGGTCAAACAGCCTACCAAAGGAATCTTTCCAGACATCACATAACAGCCTCGTAGAGACTTCTCTTTTTCATCTATCTGTAGCATTAGTTTTCTGAGTCCACATTATAATCCACACCATTCTCTATATAATCTCTGCTGTAATGTTGTCATTTCTTCTTGGAAGCTTTGGTGATGAGCTAGAACTACAGGTGGTGATAAGACAGAACTCCTAATATGTGTGTGCAGAGGGAAAAATATATACGTAAGAGTTTGAAATCCAATTCTGCTATGTCTGCACAGCCTTATTCACAATCTCCCTAAACCTAAATTTCCCTTTACTAGGCCACTCATGAGGATAATATACATTGCATTGTTGTTTTAAGCATTAAAGCTAAGGTATGGACAGTGCCTAACATTGTACCTGGAACATAGTAGGTTCTCAAAACATGGTAGCTATTTTATTAGTACACTTTATACATGTATTATGAATAGATCTGAGTTCAATTCATTTTAAGAAGAATGAGTTCAAGGCCTACTATAAGCCAGTCACTAATTTACTCATTCTATTAAGTGCCCACTATGTGCCATTTCTAAGTATTTAAAAATAAATAAAATCTAGTCTCTGACCACACAGAAGTCACCCTAGGAAGATGACCAAGAAAGGATGATTGCAAAACACTAGGTTAAGTGCTGTAACAAAATATGTTCAAGGTCCAGTGGAATTGGGACAGGATAACAAGGTTAATTTTCACAAAGGAGATATTTCGGCTCAGTGAATAGAAGTTTTCAGGCAGGGGGTAGAGGGAGTAGGAAGGTTTTTCCAGACATGACGAAGGCATGAGTGTGTGTTCAGAAGAAGGAAAATGCATGACGCATTTCAAGAACTAGAGGTACTTCCATGGTACTGGAGTAAAGAGTTCAGAGTGTCATGGGTTAGGGTGGGGGTGGTGCAGGAGGCAAGAAGGCCTGGACAGCAGGTATAGATGAAGGGTCCTATGTACCATACCACGCAGTCTAAGTTCATTCTATAGGCAACAGGCAATTACTGAGGAATTTCAAGCATAGCCATTTTTAGCAAATCCACTGTAATAGCCATGTGGGAAATGGAAGGAAGATTTGAGAGGGGCAAAACTAGAGACAGGTTTTTACAGTAGACAAAGAGAGAAACAATGAGGCCCTGAACTATGGTAGATGCAATAGAAAAGTAAGAGACACATTACAGAAAGAGTTAAGAAACAGGAATATTAGAAGAGAGCCAATTTAATTAGAAGAAGGCTTTAAGGAAAGAGGAAGGGGGAAAAATATGAAAAAAAAGTGAAAAAAATATGAAGAAATATGGCCAAAAATGTTTGAAATTCAATAAGAACTTCAACTCTAAATTCAAGAAGCTCAAAAATATCAAGTTTAAGAAATGTGAAGAAAATCACACCAAAGAACATCATGATCAAGCTGCTAAAACCAATATTAAGAGAAAATCATCAAAGCAGCCAAAAGGAAAGGGATGCATTATACACAGAGGAACAAAGACAAGAGGATAGCAGATTTACTCGTCAGAAACAAAGCAAGCCACAAGACAATAGCACAACATCTTTAAACTGCTAAAAGAAAAAGAAAAGGCAATATAGAATTCTTATTCCAGACACATTATCTTTCAAAAATGAGGGTGAAAGATTTTTTTCAGACACATAAATGCTGAGTTAATAATCAGCCAACAAGTGCTGGAAGAAATGTTAAAGGAAAACCTGAAGCAGCAAAAAAAAAAAAAAAAAAAAAATGATACCAGATGGAAATCTGGATCTACTCAAAGACATGAAAAAAACTAAAACCTGTACATATGTAGGTAAAAATTAAAGACTTTCTCTTTCTTAATCTCTTTAAAAGACAACTATTTTAAATGGAGTTTATAAAGTATGTAGAAATAAAGTATACGGCAACAATAGCACCAAGACTGAGTGGGAAACAGAAATAACTGTTCAAAGGTTCTTATGTTAAGCGTGAAGTGGCGTATTATTTGAAGGCACACCATCATAAGTTAAGAACATAGATTTTAAAATTCTAGAGCAACCACTAAAGTAAAAGTGAAAAAGAGGCATAACTAATAAGCCAATAATAAACATAATATGGAATCCTAAATACTTAGTACAAAATTAAGGCAGTAAAAGAGGAGAAAAAAGAACAGAGAAGATAGGCCAAGAAGAAGCAAGGTGGGAGATTTAAACTCAGAAATGAGTTTGAACACAGAATGGGCTGAACAGTCCAATAAGGTGTTAAAAATTGTTAATATGGATGAAAGATAAGAATCAACTATGATGTCTGCCAAAAACCTACTTCAAATATAAAAACACAAAAAGGTTAAAGGTAAAAGGATGGAAAATGATGTATCTATCACGCTAGCGCTAGTCAAAAGAAAGCTAGAGAGTAAATAACACACAAAGCAGATTTCAGAAAAAAGAGCATTCCCTGAGATAAAGAGACATTTTATAATCTTATGGAAATCAGTTCATCAAGAGGATATAAAAACCCTAAATGTGTATGCACCTAATTGCAAGAGCTTCAAAGTATCTGAAATAAAAACCAATGGAACTGAAAGGATAATAGGTTATCCACAATTAGAGTTTGAGATTTCAAGACCCGTCTTGTAGTTGACAGAACGAAGAAAGAGAAATACAGTAAAAATATATAAGACTTGAACACTAGTAACCAAATTCACCAAACTGACAATTTATAGGACACTCCACCCAATAACCACAGAACACACATTCTTTTTAGTATACAGAAACCTTTACAAAAGGAGATCAGGTTCTGAGCCATAAAACAAGTCTCAGTGAATTTAAAATTCTCAAACTCATCCAATGCATGTTCTCAAACCATGGTGGAACCAAATAAGAAATCAATAATAGAAAGATGGAAAACCCCCCAACTATTTAGAAATTGAACAACACAATTCTAAATAATCCATGCTTTAAAGAAGAAATCAAAAGAAAATCAGAAAATATTTTGAACTGAATGAAAATTAAAACACAACACATCAAATTTGTAAAATACTGCTAAAGCTATACTTAGAGGGAGATTTATACCATTTTATGTTATATTAGAAAATAAGAAAGGACTGAAATCAAGTTATCAAAGCTGCCACATTAAAAACATAGGAAAAGAGAAGAAATTAATCTCAAAGGAAACAGAGAGAAGGAAATAATAAAGATAATAGCAGAATGAAACAGAAAACAAACACACAATAGAGAAAAACCAACAAACCAAAGGTTAGTTCTTTGGGGGAAAAATTAATAAAATTGATTAATCTCTATCCAAATGAATCAGGAACAAAAAACAGGAGATACATATTACCAATATCAGGAAAGGGAAAGAGGACATCTCCATCAATTTATAAACATTAAGAGGATAATAAGGAAATATTATAAACAATTTTATGCCAATAGATGCAACAAACTAGATGAAATGAGCAATTTCCTTAAAAGAAATAAACTACCCAAAAGTTCAAGAAGAAATTAATAATTTAAATAGCCATATTAAAGAAACTGAAATTATAGTAAAAAAAATATCTTTCAATAAATAGCTTCATTATTGGTAAATTCTATCAAGTATTTTACAAAGACATTTTACCAATTCACAAAATCTTCTGGAAAATAGAAGAGAGAACACTTCCCAATTCATTCTATGACACCCAAGCCAGACAAACTGTGAAAACAAATCTATAGAACAATATCCCTCACAAATAGAGACACAAAAACTGTTAAGAAAATACTGCCAAATCAAATATAGCAATGCATGAAAAAGATAATACATCATAACTAAGAGGAGTTTGTTTATTCCAGAAATGCAAAATTGAGTTAACATTTGAATATCAGTATAATTCACCATACTAACAGATTAAATAAAGAAATACAATCATCTCAATATTTTCAGAAAAAGAATTTGACAAAATTTAATATTCATGATAAACATGCTTAGCAAACTAAAAATAGAAGGAAACATCCTTAGGCTTTAAAGGACTTCTATGAAAATCTACAGCAATGCCATACTTACTAGTAAAAGATGATTTTCCCCTGAGGTCAGAACAAGATAAAGATTGGCTCTTACCACTACTCCTCAGTGCTGTACTACAAGTCCTAGCCGATGCAATTAGACAATCAATCAATCAATCAATCAATAGTAAAAAATTTTTAAAAAACCTTGATTGAAAAAGAAATAGTAAAATTGTCTTCGTTCATGGTATATATGATTATCTATCTAGAAATCCTAAAGAATCTACAAAAATATGTTCAGCAGGGTCACAGAATACAAGGACTATATACTTTTTTAATAATTTTTTTAAAGATTTTATTTTTAAGTAATCTTTATACCCAGTGCGGGGCTTGAACTCACAACCTCGAGATCAAGAATCACATGCTCCACTGACTGAGCTAGCCAGGCACCCCACAAAGATTATATTTTTAAAAGTCAATTGTATTTCTATATACCAGCCACAAACAACTGGAAATGGAAAACTGAAAATATATTCTTTTTAATAGCATAAAATGTAAAATACTTAGGGACAATTCAACAAAATATATGCAACACCTGTACACTGATAACTACAAACTTCCTGAAGTTAAGGAGGATCTAAATAAATGGAGAGATAAACTATACTCATTGATCAAAGGGCTCAGTGGTGTCCAGCTGTCAATTCTCCTCAATTGTTCTACAGATGCAAAACTACATCAATTACAACACCACCAGGCTTTTTCATAGAAACTGGCAAGGTAATTCTAAAATGTATATGAACATGTACTAGGAAAATGTACAAAGTACTAGAACACCCAAAACATTGTTTTTTTAAAAACAGCAAAGTTTTTTCAGACTTTTTATGAAGCTATAGAAATAGAGACAGTGTGGGTATTGGCATAAAAATAAATATACAGATCAATGAAACAGAACAGAAAATCCAGAAATAGACTCACAAACATATGGACAACTGGTTTTCTTTTTTTTTTTTTTTAATGCTTTTGAATGCTTATTTATATTTGAGGATGGGGGAGGGGCAGAGAGACAGAGACTGAATCTGAAGCAGGCTCCAGGCTCTGAGCTGCTAGCTGTCAGCAGCAGCTCAAACTCACGGGCAGTGAGATCATGACCTGAGCTGAGGTTGGACGTTTAACCGACTGAGCCACCCAGGTGCCCCCCCAATGGATTTTCAACATAGGTACCAAGATAATTCAACACAGAATAATCTTTTTAAAAAATAGTGCTAGGACCATGGTATAGACATATGTAAAATAGAACCATGGCCCTTATCTCACACCATATATAAAAATGGAATCATAATGGATCATAGACCTAATATAAGAGCTAAGAGTATAAAGTGTATAGAAGAAAAAATAGAATTTTTTAGTGACCTTGGGTTAGGCTAAGATTCATAAATAGGATCCCAAAAGCACAGTCTATCAAAAAGAAAAAAAAAGGATAAATTGGATTTCATCAAAATGTAAAACTTTTAAGACACTGTACACTGTTAAGGAGGATGGGAAAAATATTTGCCAGACATGGCCATTAAAGAATGTGTATCCAGAATACAAAAAGAACTCCCACAACTTAGTAAAAGACAAAGAAACAAAGAAAAAAAAATGAAAATGGCCAAAAGAATCAAAGGGTTACTTCACAAAAGATATACAGATGACCAATAAACATGTGAAAAATGCTCAACATCATTAGCTATCAGGGAAATGCAAATTAAAATCACAGTGAGATACCATCATTCACCCACTAAATTCAAAACTTAAAACACTGACAATATCATGTGTTGGTGAGTATGTGAAGCAACTGGAACTCCTTCTTGGTGGAAATGCAGAATGGTATAGCCAGTTTGTAAAAACAGTTTGGAAATTTCTTATCAAAGTTGTTCTTATGAAAGTTGGCCATATTCTCGCCATGTGACTAGCAATCTCATTTCTAGTTAGAATTGAAAACAAGTGCAATGAGAGCATATGGTCACACAAAAACCTACCCATAAATGTTTGTACTAGCTTTATTCATAATTTCCCCAACCTTCAACTGGTGACTGAATCAACAGGCTGTGGTACAGCCACACAACAGAACGGTACTCAGCAATATGAAGGAATGAATTCTCATACATCAGCAACACAGGTGAATCTAGAATGTCTAATACTAAGTGAAAGAAGCTCCAGTCAAAAGACTGCATAATGTATCATTTCACTTTTATGAAATTCTGGAAAAGGCAGAACTATCAGCCCTGAAACATACCAGTGGTTGCCAGGGGCTAGGGACAGGAGCAGGGGTTGACTTTAAAGGGACATAAGAGGATTGGGGGGGATAATGAAACACTTCAGTCTTGATTGTGATGGTGGTTACATGACCCTACATGCTGATTAAAACTCCCAAAAGAGTGAATTCTACTGTATGTCAATTACACCTCAATTTTAAAAAATACTGAGGACAATTTCTTCCTCATGATGAGTGAAACGTCAGGGTCTACTGGGGCAACACGTAGACTTGTGGATTGGAAGTCCCTAGTGCCCTGTCATTCTTTGCAGTTAGCATGTGGCTGATAACAAAGATGATTCCCTCAGCTCCTCTCTCTGTTCTAAAACAACACATCTCAACCGCAATCTCTCAGTCTCTCACAGCTGTAGGCTTCAGATTGTTGGTTGCTTTTCTTTGGAATCATATTCTTCTGTTGTGCTCAGTATAAAAATTTGAAAAAATAATTTCCAGTGTAACAGGGGTGGTTTCTGAGCACAAATGAAACCCAAAACATTTTAATTCTCCCCTTCAGGGTACAAAACACGTATCATTTGTTCCAATCTGCTCAAAAAGAGAAAACTGAATTTCAACTGTTGTTGAAATCTACTTCCAAGGGGCACTGTACTCCCTGTGGGTTGCTTTACTCACTTGTTTTGCCTTGTATTGTTTGTAGGCTGTTCCCTATCATAAAATGCTCTCTGTTCTACAGAGCCCATGGTTTCTTTCTCCCTGAATTTTGATTCTTATAGTTGCCCAGGTTGGAATGTAAGAAGTTCTCAACATCCCTGTTTGCTCAGGACGACTTTACATCATTTTGTACAAAAGTGATTGAGAGTTGCCATTTAAGCAGTAATAAAAGCAGCAGAGATTTCCAACACGAGCCCTGGTACAAAGGAGTATTGACGGAAGTCTGGTTACCCTTGGAAAATTATTCTTGTGACAAAGAGGAAATAAATGTAGTTTCAACCATGTCAAAAGCATCAATTTTTAAAATAATCATGATCAACTTAGCACGGGTAGGGGGCCAGAAAATGAGCACTGCTTTGAATGGAAAAACTTATTATGTTCATGTAATTTTTTATCATCTACTTAAGAGAGTTTTACATAAAACTTAAAAGCACAACTAGCTGGAATTAATTTTCACTTGTATGAAAATGCTCACAGTAACAGACTTTTCTTCCTAGGCTGATATTCCCAGCTAGGAGTTGCTTCAAGCAAAAATAAAGGTCACCTTCCTGATCTGAAGGCAACCAACGTTCACCAAGGTTAGATCAGCAGCATAAATGCTGCCATCCATCTAATCTGGTGATATAAATCATTTTTCCTCTTTTACAAGCAATAAGGACACACCCTGGTCAAAAGGTTCCGCCGGCTGAGAAAATTCCCATTGGTGCCAGGTCACTAACAGCCATTACAGAAATACTTCCTTCCATTCGTTTAGATAACACTTCACACTTCTCAAAGTGCTTTCAGAAACATTGCATCTGGTCCTCCAAGAAGCCTCTTGAGGTAAAATAAGTGTTATTCTTCCCATATTACAAGTAAGAACAAGGAGACACAAGGGATTACACAAACTGTCTAAGATCACATAGAAGTGATGAAAATCTGGAGTTCTCACTCAAAATCAGGTAGATGAGTTCATCCAGACACTCGCCCCCAGGCAGATACACCACAGCTCTCTGGTGCACCCGCACCCTGGGGAAGTGAAGGTATACAGGAGAGCACATAAATTGGGGGTTAGTTAATTGGGGGAAAAAAATAGAAACTCAGAAAGTTTTGCTCTCAGGTTAACATTTTTAAACTAGACAATGGATATTGACGGGGCGCCTAGGTGGCTCAGTCGGTTAAACATCCGACTCTTGATTTCAGCTCAGGTCATGATCTCAAGGTTTGTGAGTTTAGGCCCCGCGTTGGGCTCGGTGCTAACTGCATGGCCTGCTTGGGATTCTCGCTCTCGCTCTCTCTGTCCCCCTCCCAGCTCACATCCTCTCTCAAAATAAATAAATAAACTTAAAAAAAAAAAAAGAAAGAAAAAGAAAAGCTAAGCAATGGATATTGATTAGGGTAGTATAATCCCTTCCCTCCATCTCCGAACTTTCCTTCTTCCCTCCTTTCATGTCTCTTTCCACATATTCAGCGAGCACCCTCTGTGTGATAAGCACTGCTATGCATACAGAAATGAATCCGATATGGGCCCTGCCTTCAGGACACCTGCAATTTAGCACAGGAAGAAACACGTGTTAAGAGAGAAATAAGAGATCGTGAACGCTCAGAAGGAAAGATGTACAATATAGAGTAGGTACACAAAGGACAGAATGGTCAATTCTACCTAGGGGAAAATATCAGAAGAAAGTCTCCTGTAGGAAGTGAGGCTTGAGCTGGATCTTCTAAGTGTTTCTCAGGGGGACCGGGGTAGAAATGATATGACAAGTGGAAGGGGCAAGACCAGGCAGCTTGCTCAGGTAACTGCAGAACTCAGACTAGTATAAACTGGGTGGTTAGTAGGAGGGATCGAGAATGATGAGACTGGAAATGTTCTCAGGGGAGACACCGTGAAGACTCCTGTAGGACATACCAAGTAATGTGCACATTCTTTCTTTCTTTCTTTTTTTAATTTATTTATTTTTGAGAGAGACAGAGACAGAGAGCAAGCCGGGGAGGGCAGAGAGTGAGAGGGAGACACAGAATTCAAAGCAGGCTCCAGGCTCTCAGCTGGCTGCACAGAGCTCTAGGCAGGGCTTGAACCCACAGACCGCCAAGATCATGACCTGAGCTGAAGTCAGACGTTTAACCGACTGAGCCACTCAGGCTCCCCACCCATAAACCTAATTTTTAAAGTCTGACCAGTGAAAATCCAGGGACACAGAACTATTTGGTCAGTGTATTCTGCTTGTGAATAGTGATCAATCTGTGGACCATATCTATCAGGCAATAAGAGTGGGTCAAACAGAGAATATGTGATGTTAACGAAAACTTGATTATGATAAATCATTAAAATAAAACCAAGAAGAAATACAGTTTAAGGTCATCCTTGGCCATTCTTCAGGCCATGTAATAAAAATGAATAAAGAAACTGAGTACACTTCCGAGCACTGGAACCAGTTTCTCCAGCTGTAAAAGGGGACAGTCATCCTGCTCTGCTGTCCCTATAGACCACTGAGAGTCTCCAAGGGGGACAGTGTCAGTCCCTGAAGAGGGGAGAGGTGCCGAGAGGTGATATCTCCACTCCCCCTTACCACCCCCACTTCCTGACACAGTCCTCACCTGTACTGCCAACTTGTGTTCATTAAACACAGTCTCGTTACTCATTTGAAAAACAAGACAAAACTGAAGCGTGGTGAATTCCTACATTTATTGCATTAGCCTCAGGAAGAATGACTGAAGAGGGTAACTTAGGATATACTTTTCTCTTCTCAATGGCCTACGACTAGCAATTTACCAGAGGCTTTCAGAAAGCATTCAGACAAAAATCAAATGATTTTAAAGTTCCCTTTGGTGACATCCACTGCTCATTAAAGTTCTCTGAATATGTGAATTGTTACAATAGGAAATTCAACTAGCATAGAATGCGCTGACGGTACGTTAACATTAATTCATTTCTTGGGTCAGTTGATGTTTGCTTCCCAAGCTCTTGATCTCCAAGTATGAAAAACTGCTCCCAGCAAATAAGTCTCAGGTACGGGTTGGAAACCCGCTATATTTACCAGGGTGGACAAACAACAGTGTCACACTGGGTTCCTCTCCAGGCCACCCTAACGGCAAGCCTGATGTCACTGGGGAAAGCGGGGCACGGAGAAGATGGTTACAAGAAGGAGATCAGAGAGGACCTTGGTCATGTCCACCACTGCATGTCTGTCTCTGCAGAATAAGCCAGAGCCTGTCCCTATGTACAGCTGCTTAGAATCTCTTCCCAGGAGACTCAGAGGCTAAGGAGCCATGTTCCTTCATCACCAGCTTCTTCAAAGACCTAGGATACTACACACTGAGCCCCGAGCCTCTACGTATCAATGTTTTCATAGCACCTGACATTACTTTACTTAGCTGTAATCATCATACCTGTGGGTCCTTTTGATAATAATAAATCTACTTAATATTAAGTACCTATTATGTGCCTGGCTTTTTTCCCCACACATTTAAATCAAAAACTTACATTCTTATCACTCTTTTACCTATGAGAAAACCAAGGGTCAGAAAAGCCGAGAGACTTGCCCAAGTCTATACACCTAAATATGGCAAAGCTGGGACTCAAACCACACTCTTGCCATTATACAAGGATGCTGCTCCTTACGTGTCAACTGGAAATGTATTTTTATGATACTTTCTATATCTTTAGCACTAAAGTGAGACTTCCAAGCAGAAAATATTTCTAATGCTTCCTGTTAAGTTATAGGGTCAGAATGCCAGGACTAGAATCTTGGCTCCCCATTCACTTGCTTCGTATCCCTGTGAAATGTGCTTACCCCCTCTGAGGTACATGTTCTTTATCTGTAAACTTGGGTTAACAGTAGTTCTATACCATTGGGCTGTTGTGAAAATTAAGGAAGATAATAATACAAAGCACTCTGTATACTTCCCTGCTCATAGCAAATATTTATTACTGTTTTAGGTGAAAGGGATATTAAGAGCCTCTTTCAACTCATAAGGCTACAAGGCTATTTGTTTATGATTTCCCTGCTACACATCTCTATAGCAAACATGGTAAGAGTAACTTTCTCACTTTATACTATATATATATATATATATATATATATATATATATATATATACACACACACACATATACATATATATACACACACACATATACATATATATATATTTTTTTTTAATGTTTATTTATTTATTTATGAGAGAGAGACAGAGTGCAAGCTGAGGAAGGCAGAGAGAGAGGGAGACACAGAGTCCGAAGCAGGCTCCAGGTTCCGAGCTGTCAGCACAGAGCCTGACATGAGGCTCAAACTCATGAACTGTGAGATCATGACCTGAGCCAGTTGGACACTTAACTGACTGAGACACCCAGGCATCCCTATACTACATATTTTTTAAAACAATGTTGGAGTGATTGCAAACAATACATTTATGCATTGTTCCTTGTGGCTTGCATTCACATTCTTTTGCAACTAAATGACATTCCTTCTTAGGTACAAAGAAGAACTACTGCTAATTAATCTTACAAAAGGCCTTTCAGCAGACAAACGAACAGATCACAGCTGAAACAGTGAGGGGCAGATGGTTTTAGGTTTCTAGATGTACCACACTGAATGCGAGGCATTGAAACAGTTATTTTCTGAAAATCCCAATTGATAAAAATAATCACATAAGTCTAGTTTCTATGCAACCTTCCAGGAGCATGTCTACTTCAGAACGTGTATGATGCACGTGTGGTGGATGTGACAATTTTCGCAGCCTCAGCTTTGCTCTTGTTTTCCTAGTAGGGCCATTCCGTATCTTCTTCAGCCACATGCTCCTTTCCATCATTCATCTGTTCATCATCCCCTCTCAAGAAGATTTGAGATAATTAGTGGCAAAAAATATATATAGTAACAAGTACACTATAAGTAAAAAGTAAAAATCGGCCCCAAGAAAAAACATAAATTGTCACAGCAAGAAAAGAACAGAGGGAAGTACAGATCACAGAAGTGCAGATCATGAGATCTGGGAGTTGGATTCTGAGCTTCCCAATATTTAGAATGAAAGGGGATGCACGGTGGTTCTTGTCAGGAACCGGAAGAGCACACACAGCACGGTTCCTTCGGGATCAGTGACTGCTCCATTGCTGACCACCCCCACAGGGTTCCGGGCCACACGGACTTCATAATGATTGGCCCCCAATCCTTTCCTCAACTACCTTCCACCCTTCCTGATAAGAGCCGCCCACTTCACTTCTCCCCTTGGGATCACTGCTCATCTCACATTCCACAGGACTCCAGTGGGGCTGCTGGTCTACCAGAGCAACCACTGGTTCATACGGCACCTGATGTAAATGTTTTTAAGTGTCCCTTCCTCAAGACACTTAATTTCTAACTCTGGGAAATTTTTCATAATATACAGCTTTTATTAGGGCATGAAAGTACTTTATGCCATAATATATAAATTACAACATCTTTGATATGTATGATACCGTCCAAGGGTGTGTAGTTTATAACCTGTACCTTCCCTCAGATTTTATATATGGGGAGTAGGAAAGAGAAACGCATTCTTCTCAAATGCTGAACAGGAAAAATGTTCTCAAGAGCTGCTGGAAGTCACAGAGCTTGAGAGGGTGAGAACACAGAAGCTGCTGGAAGAGACAGATATGGAGGGCTATAATGCCCGTCAGTCAGCCTCAAGGTCAACTCTATCTACCCTACTCTTGTTGTTTGCAAGTGTGTGTCAGTAAGTTCTCCCTTTTAATAAAAAAAAGAGTAAATTTGCCTTGATGTATGTGACTTTCTGGCATCTGACCTCTCACTGCTTTGACTCTTCTGACTGACCTTTTCTATTTCTGTTCTGACTGACTGACTGATTCCCAGATCCTTTTAAGAATTCCTCAGACTTTTCAGAACATTCCACAGACAGCTTTGACCTCTTGGCCTTCGTTTTTCCCTTTAATTTCCAACGCTGGGAGACCACAGCTTCTCATTCCAAACATTAATTCCCACCTGGCTGCAGGTGTAATTACCCCCACACCTAATTCACCAACCTGTCCCTCTATCATGCACTGACAGTGAACATCATTCATTTGGAATGAGAGAATTGGTGTAAAAAAATATTCACCAAAATTATATGTGGATTGTGTCTCAATAAAACTGGGGGAAAAAAAAAGAAATATTCACACAAAAAATCATAAGTAGGATTGGTAAGGTTGCAGAACACATAAACTTTAAAAGATAAATTATTTCTAAAGAATTTCATAAACGATGAGTTAGTTTAAAAACAATTTTGTTCTAAGTTTATTAAATTGATCTGGGTGATGGATTTTGTTAGAAAAATCTTAACAATTAGTTTCATTACTACTACCTATTTTTAAACTGTATTTCTTTTTGAAATAATGTTAAAACACAGCCAACCACTGTGTGCCAGTTACTAAACTATATGGTCCCTCAGCTCTGAACTCACCTTCTTTATTCAGCTTTATGATACTGGAGCTGGGAGCCAGCAAACGTATTCCTCCTTTGCCAGCTAGGTCTTTGATATGATTAGTACCCTCCAGGGTTGTATAGTTTACAACCTGTACCTGCCACAGCTTTTACTTATGGTTCTGCCAGGAAGAAGCTCCAGAGGGAAACTGGACGGCTGCACAAGGGGGAAAGGAACTCGCCTTTTGTGGTTTGCTCATTGTTCCTGGCAGTGTTGCCCCAGCTACCGCTCAGCCCCCGATAGTGGCTGCTCATTCCAGTTGGTTCCAGTTTTCACTTATTTTCCCACTTCTGGAACCAGCCTCACTGTATTCCCTCAGAGAGAAGAGCAAAGCAGGCCAGTGTCCGCTCCTTCGAGGCTAGAATCCCAGCTTTCCAGGGCCCTTTTCTGAGTTCTGGGGCACCTCCTGGGAGACAGCAACCCCTCCTCAAAGGTCTGAGTCTCAGATCCATGAGATCCTTCCCCACGGTACCCCAGACTGAAAGTCACTACCTATGTTTTTTGTCAGTATTGCCTATGCAATACTTTATGCCTCCAAAATTTATTTCATTAATTCCCTATGTGAAATCCTCTGTTAAAAATAACCAGTGTGGGGCGCCTGGGTGGCTCAGTCGGTTGGGTGGTCGACTTCAGCTCAGGTCATGATCTCACGGTCTGTGGCCTTGAGCCCTATGTCAGGCTCTATGCTGGCAGCTCAGAGGCTGGAGCCTGCTTCCAATTCTGTGTCTCCCTCTCTCTCTGCCCCTCCCCTGCTTGCTCTCTGTCTCTTTCTCAAATAATAAACATTAAAAAAAAATTAAAAAAAAAAAACAGTGTAATTCTAATTTGCTTGACCAGATCCTAAATGACACAAACTGTTTCTTTATCTTCCCCACACAAGGTTGTATTTCCCGAAGACTAAGACATGAATGATAAAAAAAACAAACAGTACAAAGTCAGGAGCAGCTGAAAGGCTATTTTTTTTTTTTTTTAGAAAAACTGCATGTTTTATGAACATGCTTCTTATAAAACAATTTATTAAGCCTTTTAATATTTAAATTTCATATCATTTCGCATATACATCTTTTAGGTTCTATAAAACCTACAAATCTGCAAATTTAATTTTATAGAGAAGATTAGTGTATACTATACAGTATACAAATAGCATCACATTGAATTGTTACCTTAAATTTACTATACCCATATTAGGAAAATTAATTTAAATAAACCTAAATTTGGAAAAAATATTTTCATAAATTATGAAATTATAAAGACAATAGGCAACACACCTGAGCTTGTTATCTCTAGGGTTTATTGGTACCAACTCCCATTGTTACTACCGAATTCAACGATCAACATTTAATGTGGTGCGTAAGTACAACAGGATACCTAGACAAGAGCCCAAAGTTGTATATTACCTTTCTGTTTTAAAGCAAAGTTGTTGATTCTAAAGAAATTAGTTTAAAATAGTTGTTTAATGGTTATTATAAAATAAAAAATAGAGAGGCACACTCTTTTTTTTTTTCATAAAAACTTTGGTCCTCCATTTATGGTGGCTTAAAATTAAGAATTATTAATGTAAATTTGACTATGATAATTTCTCTCTGCTTTAGGACTCCATTTCAGTATCTTCATTATTTAAAACAAGAATTATTACAAACCTAATTAATATACTACTGGGTTTTATATATCTAAAATCACCAAAAGACAATGTGTAAAAACTCACACTCACTGTCCTAATTCTGTGTCACCGGAACCATACAGAGTGATTCTTCTTTCCCTTCCATGTTAAAACGTCCTCCAGATATTTCAAGACAACTAATTCATCTGCCTTATTTCCTCCTAGTTCAGCAGCCATAATCCCTCAGCCTTCTTTTTTAAATTTTTTTGAATGTTTATTTATTTTTGAGAGACAGAGCATGAGTGGGGGAGGGGCAGAGAGAGAGGAGGACACAGGATCTGAGGTGGGCTCCAGGCTCTGAGCTGCCAGCACTGAGCCTGATGTGGGGCTCAGTATCATGAGCTGTGAGATCATCCCCTGAGCCGAAGTCGGACGCTTAACCTACTGAGCCACCCAGGTGCCCCTCTCAGCCTTCCTCCAATGATGTGGTTTCCAGGCTCACCATCCTGGCCTACCTCCACGGGACACACTCCCGCTTGTCAGAATTCTAAATAAGGTCTGATGGCTATAGACCTACATAGAAAGTCTTAGACTAACAGATCATCTGCTTGCCATTTTATTAGCTATCATAAACATCAATCAAAACTCTGAAAAAGCTGAGCTTCACAGCTAACTTGAGCTGAATCTTTTAAATGCTTAGAAAGTGTTAATTTTATTTTTTGCTCCAACAGTCAGATGTGAGACATCAAATTAACTTACGTGGCAAATGCCAACACCAACACTCTAACCACAAAGACAAAGGGGAGGTGAGGGGAGGGGCTGTGGAAACATGTAAAAAAGTAGGTCACCCTTTTCCATCAGATTCCTTCTTCCCTCTCCCATCAGCATTACCAACTAGGTGAGCTCTGTCTCTCTTGGGAATGTGAAACCTCTCTATCTACTCCAAGCATCCTGTTTTCACAACACTTTCTCTCAGGCACTGTAATTTTTCTGTATATATATCTTAGGCTTACAAATGTCCTTGAATAAACTCACAAGTTTTGGGGGCAGTGTGTAGAAACAGAAAATTATAAACCTCACATACCTTTGACTCAGCCTTTGGTAAAATTAGTATCATGTATATCCTAGTTTACCACAGACTTTTAGGTTAAAACTATACTTGTTCTTTATATTTTCATCACAGAGTTCAGTTCTTGTCTATGCCTACTTGCCAAGGACAAAGAACGTGACTGTACAATGGAAAGGTTGCTTTCAATAGTTCTGGGTTCTGTTAACTTGTATCTTTGACATTGTAAGTGTTTCCTGTAGGAAACTTTATTTGCTAAACTGTTTGTTGTAGAAACGGGGTTTGCCTGCGTCAGGCTGTAACCACTACCTGTGATGGGAGTCTGAGGCAACTTCCACTCTCAGTGGTAATTAACTCACTCTTGCTGGACTTGGCTCACGTAGCCGTGTAACTTCCCTGCTATGGAAGGGGTGTGGCTTTATTCATTCCACTGAGAACACCAAGATCTTTCATCTTGGCTTTTTCCGCTCAGGGCATAATAAACACTGGGAAACAACACATCTCTTTTTAAAAAGTCATGGTAAATTAAAAAGAAGTCCTCCAACAATAGGGACTGTGTGTCATCATCACCGCACCTTGCATGACACCTGGCTCAGAGCTTTCCAAATGTATGGTGCTCAACAATACTAGTTAAAGTGCACGGAATACCTCCTTAAAACAGTTCTCACTTAAAGCTAAATTTCATTGCCACCAAAATGGAACATGAAGGTTCAGAAGAAATCAGAATTTTCACTTTTTTTTTTTTTTGAGAGGTTTCACTTCTTTGACAGGTTTGTAAATATTTGTTCCAGAATGGGTCCTACTCTTACAGATACCGAGTGTCCTCTGTAATAGTATCTGAAGCCTTCTGGTTGCAGGTGACAAAAACTTAAGCCAGTTTAAGCAAAGAAAAAAGGGGAGGATTTACTGCTTTACGTGATAAAGAAGGTCTTCATCATGGCTGAACTCAGAGGTTCAGATAGTATCATCAGGATTGACTCTTTCTCTCTCCTTCTCTGGTCTCCTTTCTGTGCTGGTTTCATTCTCAGGAAGACTCCCACTGACTCCCTATCCACCAGCAGTCTTATGTTTACATTCTTTCCATGCACAACCCAAAAGGAAGATAGACCCTCTATCATATCTTAGGGAAGACCCTCAGTTAACTCTGCTTGAACCACATGTCTCTCCTAGGGTAGGGAAGTAAGGCATCCTGCCAGACAGACCCCCGGGAGAAGGGGAGGGAGGGCCTCAAAGGAAAAAAATGCTACACAAAGTCTACTCAATAATTCAAGGTCTGGAATTTGTAAGACCCCTTTTTGCCCTTCTGGGGATGACAGAAATAAAACCATAGTTCTGCCAAGCTGATTTTTAAGATGACTACAATTATATTGACTGGGTCTATTACATGCCCATCACAGTGTCAAGCATTTTACAGACATTAGCTTATTTAATTCCCATAATAAGTAGATATTTAAGATAAGAGTACAGAGGCTTAGAGAAGTTATATAGTAAATATTAGAACCAAAGACGTAAGCTGAGTCTGTCTCCAAAATCCCTCGCTTTCAGCACTGAGTTTTAGCGCTCTTCTAAGTTTCTTTTCAAAAATGTGTGGATGAAAGCTCAAAGACTTACATATTAGGACCAACTTAATTAACAAGAAGGCAATTATCTACAGAAAGTGATTTATCAGATGCCCTGAAAGAGTTTTACTGGTTGCCCAAAATTCCTCCACTAGAGATTATTTTGAACTAAGTCATTACTGCTGCTTAATTTATTTCATTATTTTACGACAAATACTTCCCAAGAGCCCTTGGGATAATAAGCCTCGTTAAAATGCAAATGCCCCAGGAAGGGGTAATACAGGAAGCTTTCTTCCATTAGCCAAAACCTTTATGTTCATCAGATTCTCCACTCCTTCTTCACATGGCCCTCACCCAGGAAAGAAGACACAGGGACAGGTCACATCACATTGCTCGACAGGGCATCTGGGTAGAGCTCACAGCAGCCAGTGACTGCTCTAGAGGCTGGGAAAAAATTCTACAACCTTTGTGCTCCCAATGAAAATTACTCAGTATTTGATCAGACGATCCAGGGAAACTGTAAAAATGGTCTGAGAACAGCAACAAAAAGAAATATAGTTCCTCTATAGCCGATGAATTAGCAAAGGGAATCAGGGAGTTAAGACAGGAATAGTAACTATGAGAATTTGCACTAATGTTCCTATACTTAATTTTAGAAACATAAATCTCTTGGGTATACATTATTTAGCAAAGGAAAAGAAAAATCTAGTCTTTAGTGACTATGGTTAAATTCTTTAGATCACACAACATTACAGGTGTTACCACAATATTACCCACAGGGATCTTATTCAAAGTGTAGTCTCAGGTTACACAGAGCACCACTGGCTTCTCTGTGCTTCGCTGCTTCAGAAAGGGGGCAGAGGATACTGAACTTCCTGGAGTCCCAGCCTCCTCCCAGCTTGTGGCCCCACGCACCCCTAGAGGACTGTGACAGAGAACTCCTCCGAACTCCTGGCTGTGAGCCACGTCCCCTCTCAACTGGGACGCTTTGGAAGCATTTAGTTTTCAATGGTTTCACTTCATAAGCAGTTTTCCAAACGATCCTCATGTAGTACCTGACACAGAAAGCATTCAATACATGAAAAAGAAGGGGGGGGGGGTGGACAAGAAGGAGGAGGAGAAGGAGAAAGAGGAGAAGGAGGAGTGTGGAGGAGTGGGAAGAAGAAAGAACTGTATTCTATCTATACTATGTATTTCCTAGCCTCTTAGTTCCACAGGACAAATGGGGAGAAGCCGAATAAACTTTCAGGACCATGGTAGTTCAACCCCTTCCTAAATATGAGGAAGTGGGGTCCAGAGAGGTTAGTAACTTCCCCAGTGTCAGACAGGATGTTGGTAGCAGAGCTGAAGTTCTCGCCCACATCTCCTTACTCCCAGTCCTGTGCTCTTTCTACAGGAAAAATTTCACACCAAGGGACGGGCCATATGTTTTCAATAGGCAACTGCAGAAGCAGAGCTTTGCTGTGTCCCTGTGTACAAAACATTTCTACAGGCAAGGAAGGAAAATGAATGTTGTTGTCCACGGATGGGAGGCTCCCTATCACACATTTCCTGGGACACATGCTGTGCCATCTAAGTGAGACCATATTAAAATGCTTCTAGCACATTCAGTAACCAAGTTCTTTATAGGTTATAGCATTAACCAGCGTCATTTCAAATTCTGTACTCTGACAGACTGATTTATACTCAAGTTTTCTCATACTCGTAACAGGAAATGTGTATCATTCTTGTCATTAAAACATTTAGAACATGCCTCCTCTGGGTAACACACTATGTTAACCTCAGGGGCTATGAAGAGAGGTATGGGACAGGGGCCCTGAATACGTGGTACTTTAAATCTGTGAGAAGGTGGAATACACACATGAAACATAACCTCAAAGTTGGTGCATCTCAGTGCAAAGAAGAAGAGCAAAGGATAAGCCTGTAAGGTTTCTAGGAAGCCATCCAGAGATTTGGAAAGTCTAAATACAGACTTCCCTTAGTGTAACTGAACAACATCCACCATGGCAATTAAGGCTCAAAAATATAAGTATTCACACGACATCAAATGAACACTGTTTACCTCATTAAATATTAATGTAATATCATCAAATTCCAAATCGTCAGAAACAAACTATCTTGAAATCTGGCTCACATGTATGAAACAAATACTATCCTGGTAATTCATGCCAAACAGAAAAACTATATTGAGAAATATTTCATATATAAAAGCAAAATATGTATGCACTGTTTTCTTGTTTTTTTTTTTAATTTTTTTAACGTTTATTCATTTTTGAGAGACAGAGAGGGACAGACTGTGAGTGGCGGAGGGACAGAGAGAGAGGGAAACACAGAATCAGAAGCAGGCTCCAGGCTCTGAGCTGTCAGCACAGAGCCTGAGGCGGGACTTGAACTCACGAACCGTGAGATAGTGACCTGAGCCGAAGTTGGACACTTAACCAACTGAGCCACCCGGCGCCCCATATGCCCTGTTAAAACATATAACCTCCCAACAAAAAAGGGTTAGGGCTGGATGGCTTCACTGGTGAATTCTACCAAACATTCAAAGAAGATTTAATACCTACTCTTCTCAAATTCTTCCAAAAAACTGAGGAGAAAGGAATGCTTGCAAACTGATTTTATGAGGCTGCCATTACCCTGAGGCCAAAGCCAGGCAAGAACACCATAAAAACAGAAAATTACAGGCCAATACCCCTGATGAACATAGATGCAAAAATCCTCAACAGAGTATTAACAAACCAATTCACAAATCCATTAAAAGGATAATATACCATCATTAAGTCAGATTTATTTCAGGGATGCATGGATAGTTCAACATCAATCAATGTGACATTAACAAAATGAAAGGTAAAAATCGTATGATCATCTCAGTAGATGCAGGAAAAGCATTTGACAAAATTCAACATCCATTTATGATAAAAACTCAATGGGTATAGAAGAAATGTACCTTGACATAATAAAGGTTATATACATGACAAACCTACAGCCTTTAAGACCAGAAACAAGACTAGGATGCCAACTTCCCCCACTTTTATTCAGCACAGTGTTGGAAGTCCTAGCCAAAGCAATCAGACAAGACAAAGAAATAAATGGTATCCAAACTGGTAAGAAAAAAGTAAAATTGTCACTATTTGCAGATGACATGACATTTTATAGAGAAAACCCTTAAAATTCTACCCAACATTATTAAAACTAATAAATGAATTCAATAAAGTTGCAGTACACAAAATTAAAATACAAAAATCTGGGGGACCTGGGTGGCTCGGTCGGTTAAATGTCTGACTCTTGGTTTTGGCTCAGGTCATGATCTCATGATTAGTGAGTTTAAGCTCTGTGTCAGGCTCTGCACTGAGAATGCTTGGAATCCTTTCTCTCTCCCTCTTTCTCTGCCCCTTCCCTGTTTGTATTCTCTCTCTCTCTCTCTCTCTCTCTCTCTCTCTCTCTCAAAATAAATAAATAAACTTTAAATAAAATAAAAAATACAAAAATCTGTTGCATTTCTATACACTAATAACAAACTATCAGAAAGAGAAATCGAGACAAAAATCTCATTTATAATTCCATCAAAAAATATCTAAAAATAAACTTAATCAAGAAGGTGAAAGACCGACCTGTACAGTGAAAACTATAAGTCATTGATGAAAAAACTAAAGAAGACACAAATAAATTTAAAGATATTCCACACTCATAGACTGGAAGAATTAATATTGTTAAAATGCCCAAATACCCAAAGCAATCTACAGATTCAATGAAATCCCTGTCAAAATTCCAATGGCATTTTTCACAAACCAGAACAAATACTTCTAATGAACCATAAAAGACCACAAATAGCCAAAGCAATCTTAGGACAAAAGAATAAAGTTAGAGGTATCACACTCCGTGATTTCAAACTATACTACAAAACTATAGTGACCAAAACAGTATGATATTGGCATAAAAGCAGATACATAGATTAACAGAACAGAATGGAAATAAACCCATGCAAACAAAGTCAATCAGTATATGACAAAGGAGACAAGAGCATATAATGCAGAAAGGACAGTATCACCAATAAATGGTGTTAAAAAACTGGGCAGCTAAATGCAAAAGAAAGAAACTGAACCACTATATAAAAAATTAGCCCAAGGATTAGACTTGAATGTGAGACCTAAAACTATATAACTCCTAGAAGAAAAGACAGGTGGTAAGCTCCTTGACAAGTGTCTTAATGATTTGGTTTTAGATCTGTCTCCAAAGGCAAGGGAAATAAAAACAAAAATAAACAAGTGGAACTACACCAAACTTAAAAAGCTTCTGGGGAAAAAAACACAAACAAACAAACTACTGAACAGTGAAGGAAACCATCAACAAAATTAAAAGCAATCTATTAAATAGGAGAAGACCTCTGCTAATTATATATCCCATAGAGGCTAATATCCAAAATATATAAAGAACTCATACAACTCAATGGCAACAAGATCTGATTTAAAAATGGGCAGAGGATCTGAATAGACATTTTTCCAAGGAAGACATACAGATGGTCAACAGACACATGAAAGATGCTCAACATCACTCATCATCAGGGGAATGCAAATCAAAGCCACAATGAGATACCACCTCACACCTGCCAAAATGGCTATTATCAAAAGACAAGAAATAACTAGTGCAGGTGAGGATGTGGAGAAAAAGGAATTCTCATGCACAGTTGGTGGGAACGTAAGTTGGTGCAGCCAGTATGGAAAACAATAGAAAGTTCCTTAAAAAATTAAAAAATAGAACTACCATATGATCCAGAAATCTCACTTTTGGGTATCTATCAAAATAAACAAAATCACTAATTTTGAAAACATAATGCACACTTATATTCATTGCAATATTATTTATAATAGCCAAGATTTGGAAACAACCTAAATATCCATTGAGATGAATGGATAAAGAAGATGTGGAATACACACACACACACACACACACACACACACACACAGAATACCAGAATACTACTCAGCCACAAAAAAAAGAACGAAAGATAACCATATTACAACAACATGAGGGTATTATGCCATGTGAAATAAGCCAGACAGAGAAAGAGAAATATTGCATGATTTTACTTATATGTGGAAGCTAAAACAAACAAAATAAAACCCAGACTCATAGATAACAGAGAACAGACTGGTGATTGCCAGAGGGGAAGGAATAGGGAAGTGAAATGGGTGAAGGGTAACAACAGGTACCAAATTCCAGCTATGATATAAATAAGTCAAGGAAATATAATATACAGCATGGGGAATACATATGGTATTAACTTTGTATGGCAACAGACTATAATTATCAGTCCCCAATGTATACACATGTCGAATCACAATGCTGTACACATGAAATTAATTAATATAATATTTTAGTTCAATTATACCACAATAAAAAGATACATACTTGTAAAATTAAAATATGTGTCTTGTTGAAATACATACTGTTTTATTTCCAGTATCACAGAATATCAGGGTTACAAAGTAACCAAGTTGCCAATATATCCAGTTATTAGCTCTTCTGTTCACCCTTCACAACATTCCTAGAATGGCTTCATCCTATGTTGAATACCTCCAGTGACAGTAACTACTAGCTTATGAGGCAGTATGGTTCATCTTTGAACATACATCTATTTCATTCTACATAAAATCAATGTGCTTCAAAATGGGAAAATCTGCAATAGGGAAAGAGCAAGTAGACTGTTTTCTAATTAGTTATGGAAGTGTCTGCCTTTAGTTATTAAGTTTTCCTTTGAAGTCTACTTAATGAGATTGATAAAGTACAGTGGTCAGTAAGGCTGTACAATAACATTCCTATTCATGGACATCCCCTTCAGGAAACTCACTATGAGAAACTAGGCAATTCAGAGAAAACAGGAGTTATTATAAGAATTCAGCAAAAACTACTAGATTGAGAGTATATACAACATCTGTTCATCCTACAATATCTACAGTATGTTTAATGTTAAGTATGTTCCTGTGTAGCAACAGAAAGAATTGGTCTTGCAATGAATGCATTTGTTAATCTTGTAAGAAGCATGCATTTATTATCAGTACATGCTATTCATTATGGCCCAAAAGTATACAGTTTAAGAAAATGTTCATTGCTGGGATTTAAACAAAAAGGGTGTAGTTGCTTTGTGCTGCATTAATTGAAAAATAAACCATTTTGGGTTCTACCGTACTTGACTATTCACCCCATTACCAAGATTTCTGACTATGTACACAGTTAACTCCACACAAACTTAGGTCCCTGCACAACTAGTTGATTAAACAACCATTTTGTTTGCTATCAATAGATTAAAATAGCACTAACAAACAAATTAAATGGGAATACTTTTTATGCACCACCACCACCAAGGGTAAAAGCAGGCTAAAGCAGCAGTGGGAGGGGGAAGGGGGTCACTTGAATCTTACCACTTGGCCAGCTGGGTATATCCTTTCTGTACCTCTGCAGGACGGTAGAGGACGGGCTTTCCAACTCACCTGTGTTTTGAGAATGACATCCACAAATTTAAACTTTCACCAAGACCTCGTTCAATCCTCCATAATTTGAGCTGCCCTAAGGAGGTATGTTCCAGAGCCATCATCCTTTACAGCAGAACTGAAGGATGTGGGCATTTGCATTTTTGTGCTGTGTCCCTAGTAGGTCCCCACTGAGTTTGTTGGCTCAGCGCAGGCTAACAAGGCTACTAGGTGGGGACACAAGGACGATTAAGACCCAGGAGGTTACTATACAATCAGAAAAATGATGGGCCCTCCCAAATGTCTATTGTGGATTCTTTTACATGTTATCAACACAACTTATGGACTGGCTATCTACAGTTAGTGCTAATTTACTTGTTTCTTGAGGCATGCTGGCTAATGAATTCTCTAAAACACTTTTTTTTCCAAGTCCCCTTTGTAAGTACTATTAGGTATGTGTTACCAGCAGCACAGCAGTGCCTGGCCAGAGAAGCTTCTCTTTAGACCATCCTGTAGCAGACAAATTAAACATGGCGTCACAAAACAGCTGATGGGATGTGTGATGATGGAGTGTGGAGCAGATCGTGAGGAGAAAAACAGTGAAGCAATGTCAAAATCAAAGACAACTGCAAGAATGGTGGGGGGGGGGCAAAAGGTCAGCAGCAGTGGTGAGGGCAGAGGAGAGAAAAGGGGTGCGAATGCATTGATCCCAGCCATAATCTGCACTTCTGAACTAGAACTTCACTTCAGACACTGTCCTGTCCTCATTTTCTTTTTATAATTTTGGAAGTTGAGGAAGTAACCCCCCAAAGCAGTATATACCACTTCCTATCAAGCTATATTAAGCACTTACATAAAATACAAGACTCTGCACCCCACAATTCCAGATGAAAAAGACAGAGAAGACCAAATTCCTCAATGAGGTGAAAGTTGACTTCTGTTAGCACCAAGAAGACTGCTTACCCAGGGGGAAGGAGAGAAACCGAATAGAAGGAAAGCAGGTGTCGAGGGAAAATGTGGAGCAGTGGAATAGGAAGTGGGGAAAGGTAAAGAAGGATAGGGGAGAATTCGCTGTCCCTACATCTGTCCACACCACAGTGTTTCAGATGCGGGTGCTGTTTAAGCAATCAGTCAATCAACCGTAACCCTTGCGAACTACAAATAAATCATTCTGACAACTACCTGGAAAGTTTCAGGCTGTCACACTAATGCCAGTGCTCATTGTTAAAAAATGAACAATTCTGTTGTAGACTCATCTCGGGTTTTTAAATCAGGTACCGTGCGATGTCATTCTCACAGGTAAAATTTGCAGCACACCTATTGGCTCTTGTTAATAATCAAATGCTCCAAAGTCTCCCAACATTTATTCCAAAGCATTCCCAGAAGATTTCTTGTAAAAACAGGCTTATTTCTCAAGTGAACAGGTACAGGATGCATATTAATTTTTTTCAAAACCTGTCCCTGGCTGGTTTCCAGAACAAGCAGCAGGACATGTAAGACAGATGTGGACCTTTGAGTATCTGAACCAGATATCAGGAGATTCTATAGGCTTACTTAAATCTATTTAAGCAAAGCACTGATGTGACAGAAATATGGCTGCAAATTTGGTAAGTATGACCACAAAAAGCACTACAAATTCAGTATTGGGGGGGCAACTAGTGTAAGCCAAATCCTATTCAGCACACTAAGTAAGCCAAAACGTAAGGGAGTATGCACAACCCAGTGAGGAGAAAGCAACTATGCAAGTGTCATCACTTTAAGTTCTGTTTTCTAAACCGTAAGCAGATGTTGAATCTGCCTGACACTGGCTTAAAAACATTCGTGAGGTTCTTGCTGGGAAGCAAAGCCGCATCACTTGCTTGGAGTGGCCTCCCAGTTACACCTGAATCCCCCTCCACGGAGAACAAAGCGGAGGACACGGGAAAATAGCTGCAAATGTGTAATATACGTCATTTTAGACCCAGCTTTACTTCTCTGTCTGCTGTTATCGAGCACTGCTCCCAAAATACCCCAATTTCAGATAAGAAAAATGAAGTCTGGCTCATACAAATATATCAAATCACAAGGCAGTGATTTAAAGAAAGTCAAAACTCAACTCTGACTCTAGATAGTGGGATGAGAATGAGCTGTGGGATTCATAGAACCGCCGAAAATAAAAAAGGAGTTTTCACTATTTTGTATTTTTAACGTAGCCATTTGTAAATGTACTTTTGTCAGTTAATTATCAACTACATACCTACCCACCCTTTTCAGAAACGCACTTGAAAAACCACAGTTATTCTGTTACCTTTCCCATAAGAAAAAAAAAACAAAAAAAACCCCAAACTACCACTAGAAGACAACCACACAAAACAGGCACTCGGGATTCTGCACGGCACAGTCACCACACTTACTGATTTTTGCCTCCTCTCTTGAGAAAGGAAAGCAGCAAAGCTGGCCCATGGCACTGGTGCTGTCTTTCCTTCCCGGTGCTCTTCTCCCTGGGCACCCCAAATAGAAACTGCAGTTTGGACCGCGGTCTGCGAGCACGCCCTGCCTATTCCACTCCGAGGAACGGCACGCGTGGCACGGAGAGCCAATGCACAGCCGGCAGAGAGAAAGCAGAAGGCAAGTCGCTGCGGCGGTGAGCAGGCAGGCTCCACCTCCCGGTCCCCAGCCAGAGGCGGCTGCTCCGGGACCGGGACCCGCGTTCGGTGAACCAAGGGGCCATATGCTCCCCCGATTCTCACACAACTGAGAGCTCCCAGCTGCCCAGCCTTAGATGAGAGCCGCCAGCACTGTCTGCGTAACCGTGTGTGTCTTTAAGAAAGATAATCAAGGACAAACCACGCCGAGTCGTCCTCTCTCCTGCAGACAGAGTAATTACACAGAGAAATGCAAAGACAAAAAAACAAAAAAAACAAAAAAAAAAAAACAAAAAAAAAAACAAAAAAAAAAACCAACCCAATCCCTTCACTTTCTGTCTGCTATTTAAGGAGGAAGAGCTTTCTTTTATCCCCAGGAGATTTTTGTTTCTTTGTTTTATGAATAAGGAACCTGACGTTGCACAACACTGAAAACCCAACTTGAATGAAGTACCACTAACTACCCCACAAACTGCACAAACTGGAGAAATGACGGGGAAAATGGGGGTAAAAGAAGATACCGATGGTTGCCTGCACTTGACAACGTTATCTTTTAAACATCTGCCTTCTGAAATACAGCTTTGTTTTTCTATTAAGGCAGGAAATCAACATTATGAGTTTTGAAATCAGAGCATCAAGTATTCAATAGCCCAGAAAATTCCCCAAACCTAGAAGCATCACTGAGAAAAAGATCACGAGGTGCGTAAGCAAATTCGGGGACAGCACGACTAGTTTTGAACTTCATGACATGAGATAACCGATTTCAAGTAACAGCTCCAAATCTGTTCCCCCGAGTAGGGAACAGCCTTACTATATGACACTACAGGAATAAAAAGCTGTTCTTAGTGCCAGAAATACCATGCAAATCCCTGCTTTCCTGCTCTACTTCCTGGCAAGGCACATACACCCATTTACCAGGAGGTGGAAAGAGAGGGCTCGGGATGATCATGAAAACCCCCCATGTCTCTGAATCCAGGATATCTGCTTTCACACTCCCCTAAACAAAAAGAGTAGGCAGCTTGGAAAAATAAAAACTGTCAATTTTTTATGTGAAATACTACTTTGTGCATTAAAGAAAGATCTGTAGTGAACACTCTTCATTGAAAAAAACGAGTGAGTCCTGGCATTCCCTAATCACCAACGTTGCTGTAGCCATAAAACCTTTAGAAGTAGAAAGCCAGAGCTTTGAATCCCAGGTGTGTCAGGTATGAACAGTGATGAAATTCTGACCTGTTGTCAGAGTTTTGGATATCTTCCTCTGTGAGATCTGCAAATCAGGTAAGTTTATTATAAAGTTTTCATTTGTAGTTAAGTGCGCAGGAGGAAGGGAAGAAGCAGAGAACAGATAGGGTACTATATCTATTTGCACCTCAGTCTTTCTAGCACCAGCCTGCAGTCTCTCCTCCACCTCTTCTAATTTCCGGCCCTGCTGGCTGCCATCTTAAGTTACTGCTTACATATGTGGACTCCAACCAAAAAGCCCCCTCACTCAAATGCAGCATTCAGGGGAGAATACTCTGTGATGAACCCCACACTGACTCTATTAATCCATTCCTATTGGTACTACTTCTAACAACATGCAATTAAGAATAAAATAGGGGCGCCTGGGTGGGTCAGATGGTTTTTTTTTAATTTTTTTTTTTCAACGTTTATTTATTTTTGGGACAGAGAGAGACAGAGCATGAACGGGGGAGGGGCAGAGAGAGAGGGAGACACAGAATCGGAAACAGGCTCCAGGCTCTGAGCCATCAGCCCAGAGCCCGACGCGGGGTTCGAACTCACAGACCGCGAGATCGTGACCTGGCTGAAGTCGGACACTTAACCGACTGCGCCACCCAGGCGCCCCGGGTCAGATGGTTAAGGGTCCGACTTCAGCTCAGGATATGATCTCACGGTTCATGCGTTCAAGCCCCACATCGGGCTCTGTGCTGACAGCTCAGAGCCCGGAGCCTGCTTCAGATTCTGTGTCTCCCTCTCCCTCTGCCCTTCCTCTGCCCAGTCCTCGCTCTCTCTCTCTCTCTCAAAAAAAAAAAAAAAAAAAAAAAAAAAAAAACATTAAAAACAAATTTAAAAAAAGAATAAAATATATAAAGTGTGTCATTACCTAAGTAACAGTATTTACCTCAGAATATTCTGCAATCTCAGGGGGAAATATATATATATTAGAGATTTTTTTCATAAGCATTAAGAGTGAACCAACCATAATAAAAGCCTAGAAAACAATTGAAAAATCCAAGACAGGAATTTTTAAAATTGGTTTTAATTGTTTAAATAATTAGCACGTTTAAACTCACAGAGCAGATGGAGTCTGGTTTCCTATCACTAAGGTGTCTCTCCATTCTGGAAAGCTCTAGTTTCATACCATAGGCTAAGGCTACTCTTAGCCCAGGATTTCCAGGAATGGTCTTCATATTGCATTCTTTCCTGTTTTTTTTTTTTTATAATAAATATGATTCGTTAATTATACAATTAAATCTAATTTCACTACTATAGATTTCCAAAGAGTTTCCATGTACTCAAATTTTCAACTCAAAATCATGGACACATTCATGTGTTCAGATGTTTGTTTGTTCGTTCGTTTGAAACACAAACCATACATATGTCAGGAATACTGGTGAAAAAGCTGACTTTCTTCCCCACCATCATATGCCCCTCCTCAAATATGAATAGCTACCATACAGAAGGACCCAGAGAGTAGCCATCATCTACGCAATTGTTTGGGAATACAACAGTATGTAACTGACTTGAATTGTAGAAGATATAAGCCCCTCCTCCCCCTTCCCTATGTCACAAAAACAACCAAGTAGTAGGCAGAACAAGAACAAACACTAAGATATCCTGGACACTCGCTATATGCCAGGCCCTTGCTAAGTGTTTTACATTTACCCATTCATTTCATCCCTTCCACAGTCCTGTGAAGTAGGGAGTATTACTATCCCCTTTTTACAGATGGAAAAGCTGAGCTCAGAAAAATAACTAGGCCAAAATCTCTTAGAGAATATGGGACCATAATGGGATCTGAACTCAACGTGTCTGGCTACACAGACCCTGAGCAGCTCTCCCCAGAACTCTGTATCATTAAGCGCAACTTGTGTGCGGTTATCAGGTATATACCTTACGAGGCAGCTCACTGCAATTTCAGAATAATGTGCAGCAAAATAGCTATTTAGCCAAGCTCAGTGGTAGTATGTTTAAATGTCTTGGTTTCTCATGTCTTGTCAGGAAATCCCTCTATTAATGGGGCAAGAGTAATACAATCTTCTTCTAAGGCAGATCGCTTATTGGAGCTAGAGCCTAGTTCTACTGCCTGTCACGCTGTGAAGAGATGATCTATCCAGAGCGCAGAGATACCAGAATGGCCCCTGAAAGCACTCACCTTCCAGGAAAAATAGCAACTTATACCAGTCACGAGTAATCCCTGAGAATATTAACGGCGTTCTATTAGAGGGCTAACAGACTCTTTTCAGTAATACAGAGAGATCTACAAAAAGAAATTAGCCTCAAGGAGAAAAAAATATCTGATATGGTGTCATGTTCCTAACTTTAAAGCTATAACCTTTGCTCACAGGCCTGGCTTCAACAAATCATGGTTAGGACAGTTCTCTGCCTGCTATAGTTGTTTGGATTCTTGTTCTAACCACTAAACCAGTAGGGACGAAATGAAACAGTATGAGGGGTGGCAGCCGTCTCTTCTCCACGTGCTGTGAAATATAAACTCTGACAATATTGTCTCTAATGTGAAAAGATAATTCTTAACTGTGACCAGCTCTATTCTCTGTATCACTGGTTGGCATTATTTTCCATTGGAAAACATGTATATTGGATTTCTGTGCAACCTCGCTATATAAAAGTTGGACTCGAACAAATCTCACTGTAAGATTCTGAATCTATAAAACTTTACAGATCCCACCTCTTTTGAAACCTCCAATTCATTAGTTAAAGGAAAGCTGAGTTTGACAACTTACAGAAACACATGAGAAAGAAAAGAAAAAAGCATATATTCCTTTATTGCAAAGAGAAAAGAGAAAGAGGGCATTAAATTGTGAAGTGTAAAGGTTGGGGGTGGGGGGGAATGCTTCATCCCTCCAACCTCTGGAACCAAGCGTTAGGAGACATTCCTTTAGGCACAAAGAAACACTTCAGGAAGATTTCATTACACAGCAGGTGGCACACTTATGGAAACTGTTAATGCCAAGAAATGTCACAGTTTCAGCAAAAATGTACGTAAGTTCAAGAAATGCTTGACGATTCATGAAAACACAACTGATAAAAATTGGGATCTTTTGGAACATATTCCAGTTTTTTATGTTGATACCGGGGTACCAAAAGATAAAAACTATTAATCTGGGCCTTACAAAGGTTGGATGGACATATTCAATATTGTATTCTGTTTTTCTATGTTCCTGGAAAACCAAATTTCAATTCTCAAGAATCAATCCACAAAGCATATGTCACCCAGACCCAACAGATATTCCTCTACTCTTTAGCCACTGCGACATCCTTGCAGCCATTTTGTGACCATAGGGCAAGGTTCCGAAGCTACATGATTAAATACTGATCTTTGAAAGTGGTTCTGACGAATGTCTGTCTACACGGAAGAGGGGCTGAAAAAGTTATAACTGAAAAACTTTAAGGATTACTTGTTAATCTCACTGGTAAAGTCCTGTCTTTAATTAGCAGACAAAAGAAAGAATCTTGATCTAACTGTGAAATTTGGGAGCCAAGAATATATTTTTACCATTACTCCCATGTCAGTCCTATTTTCAACAAAGACTTTTTCTTTCTCTTTCCAGTGTTTTAGTTGTTTTTCTCTAAAACTGAAAGTTATAGGTAGTTGAATTTGCAATTGCCATATGCTATAGAATTTCAGTATGTAATTGAAGAGAAAATATGCTTTTTTAAAACAGAAGCAGAAAAACATAATGTACCATATACAGCGTATGTGCACTTAGGAAAGGGGAGGAGGCAAGCAGATAACTAGAGTTAGAGAAGAAGTCCTTCTCCTTTACCAATCCGGAAGAATCATGGTCAAATCTCGGCTGCTGCGGGCCGATTTAGTGCTGATTTTCAAATGCCTCCTCCATGCTTATTATGCTGTACTTTTCTATGTGTGTGGCCTAACTTTAAACAACGTATGTAGTTGAGGCCCTTCCCTTAATTGGTAAGAAATAAATTGGGCTGGGGTGCCTGGATGGCTCAGTCAGTTAGGCATCCGGCTTCCACTCAGGTCATGATCTCACGGTTCGTGGGTTCGAGTCCCACGTGGGGCTCTGTGCTGACAGCTCAGAGCCTGGAGCCTGCTTTTGGATTCTGTGTCTCCCTCTCTCTCTGACCCTCCCCTGCTCATGTGCTCAATTCAATTTGATTCCAGCCACTATTTATTAAACACTTAGTATGGCTAATATGATAATCACATTGGCTCTTGAGGTGAAGTTAACTTTTGAAACAAGGGGTACAACCAAAATAAGTGAGAGAGAAGGCCCCGGCCAGGCCAAATAGAGTAGGAGGCAGAAATCTGTACACATGAGCCAGAGGGAGCAGGGGGGCATTCGCATTGTGGTAAATCCCATTGGACAGTTTTATTAAGGAAATGCAGTAAGAACGAAGGCCAGTAACAGGTCATCTATTCTGGTTAGCTGCTGTCCAGTCCCGCTTTTACAGTCTGTCCTTCTTTTCAGGCATTAACAACAAACTCACAAAGACTGACATGAGTTACTTAACTCAAGGACAAGTTCAATGATTGGATGTCAAAACTTGTTTTTTAAACAAAAAGAAAAAAAAAGGAAAAGCAAAGAATACATTTAATCTGCTGGCCAGTATTTGTATTATCTGCTTTCTTATTCAACTGCTTTTAATCCTTTAACGCCCTGAGGCTTTCGGAGAGAAAGCAACACCCTTCACAGCAAGAAAAAGCGTATTTTAAAAGGGCCAAGAGGACCCAAATGAATAGATTTTATTTGCAATTTAACAATGTAAACAAAAATTTGGTTTTAGTTTCTAATTTACTGGGTTTTTTTTCACAGGTGCTACTTATCCTTTCTATGGAATATCCTCAGTCTGTATTTAGCTCTGAACGTGCTCCCCCGGTTGACCTTGAGCAGTTACATTCCCTGTTATATAAAGGATTTGAAGACTTCAAATAAAAGGTGCTTTCATAACTCAATGCATTGTTATTAAAGTTTGGTTTTTTTTTCCTGTAATAGCAGTGAAATCGATAGGGAAGAATGAAAGTAAATCCACAAAATAATAAAAAGAAAATCCACTTCTACTAGATGAAAGGCAGTTAAATCAAGATTGGTTTTGGCAGGTCTTGGGATCTGTCATGATCTACCGTGGCCCAGGGTAACATTCATCTGATACACTATGTCAGTATTCACTCTGTTTTTAGACACTTCTAACAGCATTTGATAACTGTTGTTTAAGTACCCATAAAATTGGGGCCCCTGGCTGGCTAAGTTGAAAGAGCAAGCAGCTCTCAACCCTGGGGTCTTGAGTTCGAGCCCCATGTTGGATGCTTAAATAAATAAATTAACAAACTTAAAAAAAAAAAAGTTTAAGTACCCATAAAACTAAAATATTGATGATGTGGACAACAAAAGCAAAAGAAATGTAGATAATATTAAATGTCCTCACACCTTGCAGCCTACTGACAAGTACTTGAAACAGGCAGAGCAACAGTCCTCAAGGAACTCACAACTGCCTTAATGTTAATGCTTTGCTACAGGCAAAAAGCAACCTTAGCTTGACTTTAGCCAGGCCTCCAGGATCCTGTAAGTCTTCTTTAGCATCCTTTTGGACACTTCCTTTATCTCTGCCCCTCACAACTAAAAAGTATATAATCAATAGCACCTTACAATCCCAGTGCAGATCTTTCTGCCCATGGATCCTGTCCCCGTGCTTTAAAAAAATCACCTTTTGGGGGACTCCTGGATGGCTCAGTCTTGGTTAAGCGTCTGACTCCTGATTTTGGCTCAGGTCATTATCTCACGGTTTGTGAGATGGAACCTCGCATCTGGCTCTGTGCTGACAGGATGCAGCCTGCTTGGGATTCTCTCATTCCCTCTCTCTTTCTCTGTCCCCTCCCCTGTTTGCACGTGCATACACCCATGTGCGTTCTCTCTCTCTCTCTCTTTCTCTCTCTCTCTCAAAAATAAATAAAAACTTAAAAAAAACACCTTTTGCACCAAAAATGTCTCAAGAATTCTTTCTTGACCGTTCAATCCTGAACCCCAACATTTTCCGTTAATACATCTCTTATTTCATATCCAATATGTATTGAATGCATTCAGCTGCAAGTAACAAAAACCTCTTGATTCAAATGGTTAAAAAGTAAAGAAACTCATTATCTCCTAGAATCAGAGATGGAGTTGCCTTAGGGTTGGTAATTCAGTAATTTAACAAGATCATCAAGAGTCACTCTTCCAGTCTTCCATACACAGTACACATGCTTGTAGTCATCTAGTGTCCCCATGGTTAAGGTGGCTGCTAAGTCCTGACATCACATGTATAACCAACAATTCCCGATAAAAAATGACGTTCTCTTCCCTTAGAATCTCTAGGTCTCAGCAAACAAACAAACAGACAAGCAAAACTATTCTCTGAGGTCTCAAGTAGACTTCCCCTCACAGATCAGAATTGGGTCACAGGCCACTTCCTAAACTAATCACTGGCAAGAAGAATGGACCCAGTCATCAGCAGGACTAAAGCCAGGCCCATGTGCTCTGAAGTTCACCACCATCCAGGGAAAGTGGGGCTCTGCCAACAGGGAAGAAGGGGAAGAAAACGGACCAATAACAGGCAAAGCACTAGTGTCTGCTATTGGTCAATTATAATTAGTAAAGTTACTAAAAAAATTTTTTAATCCGTATTTATTTTTGAGAGAGAGAGAGAGACAGAGTGCGAGTGGGGAGGAACAGAAAGAGAGGGAGACACAGAATCTGAAGCAGGCTCCAGGCTCCAAGCTGTCAGTACAGAGCCTCATGTGGGGCTCGATCTCAGGAACCCTGAGATCATGACCTGAGCCAAAGAGGGATGCTTACCCCAGGCACCCCAATAATTACTAAAGTTATTGAAAGGGTTGATAAATAATTTTGCCTAGCAAAAACAGGAAAAAGCCCTAAAAAGTAAATCATTGAAAAAGAGTGCCATGCTAGTAAAATATATACCCCCCCAAAAACACAAAACAAACAAAAAACAAAAATGGGGGAGCTTGGGTGGCTCAGTGGGTTAAGCACCCGACTTTGGCTCAGGTCATGATCTCACAGTTCATGAGTTCAAGCCCCGTGTCGGGCTCTGTGCTGACAGCTCAGAGCCTGGAGCCTGCTTCAGATTCTGTGTCTCCCTCTCTCTCTCTCTCTCTCTACCCCTCCCCTGCTCACGTGCTCTCTCTTCTTCAAAAATAAATAAAAAGATCATATATGGATGAATATATGCCACACTTACATACTGAATTCTTGCTGAATGCATAGTTGGAGAACAAGTATCAAAAATATTAACTGTCTTTCTCCTAAACCTTATTGTGCTAAGATTGACTTCTTAAATAAAAGCTTTTGCTTTGATCAGAGCTGTCAGCAATGAAAATATTTTTGGCAGCTACGAATCCCTGGTATGAAATACAAAAGTTATGATTATCAAATTCAGTTTCCTTTACTCATAATCAGAAGCAAGACAAAATATTCACTTGAATATCCTCATCAGAAGATCAAATAGAACCACAATGAATGGACAAAATGTTGTTCTCTCAGCCACTGTTACGTGTTCTAGGAATTTCATATAAAATATTTTCAAGTCATATAAAATAGTAAAGGATCTTTATGGGTTAATGAAAAAAAAAACAGAATTTAATCTTCATAAAGAGAAATGAGTATACTCAGTTTCTTCAACCCTCATGATCCCTGTTTTTACCAGAACAAGTTTCTCTGTAAAGGAAGCGAACTTGAGGGGCACCTGGGTGGCTCAGTCAGTTAAGTGTCTGACTTTGGCTCAGTCATGATCTCACGGTTCATGAGTTTGAGCCCTGAATCAGGTTCTGCACTGGTGATGCAGAGCCTGCTTGGGATTCTCCCTCTCTCCCTCCCTCTCTCTGCCCCTTCCCCACTTGCTCTCTCTCCCTCTCTCTCTCTCTCTCTCTCTAAAAATAAGTCAATAGACTTTAAAACATGTTTTTTTAAAAAATTAAAAAAAAGAGAAGCAAATTTGCATAGTGAAGGGGCATCTTTATGCCATTGCTGTCCAGACCCTATAGACCAAGAAGAAACAATAAACAGGTCTGTCATATTTGTTTAACCAATTTCTACCACCTTTAATTTTAGCTCTTGGTTTTAGATCTCCTTCCTTCCTCTACAATAGTTATCTCAGGTAACTAGCTACAAACTAGTCTGAAGTCCCAGGTTTCCCAGGTAACCCCCAGCTACCTCATTCATACCCACAGCTTTAACTGCCAACTTAATGCCACTAAATCCCAAACCGATCTCTTGGATAGATCGTCCTCCGTGTCCCAGACCTCCCTCTGGGATGTGTCCCTTGACTGGGCCACAGGTATTTTAATATGTCTAAAATCAAACTCATCTTCTTGTCACCAAAATCTGTTTGTCTTTTATCCCCTACATTGGCGTAGGGCACTGCCGTCAACCCAGCTGTCAAACCCCAAATCTGAGAGCCATCCTAGACCCATCCCCTACGATGATCTGCTGTAAACCTGAAAAGAGTGATTCTCCCGCCTGCCTAGATCTGCAATGAACCCCTCCTTCTCTGTCTCTGCTGCAAATGCTCACTGCAGACGATCGTTAGGACCTCCCTAGGCTACCACCCTAGTCTCCTAATCATCTTGCTGATTGAGTCTCCTGTTCTGTCATATGGAGCTTTTATGCTACTGGTAGACTGGACTTTCTAAAGCACAAATCTGAGCATGTTATTCTGAACTCCAAATTTTTGAAGGCTCCCATCCCCTACAAAATAAGATCTGAATTAAGATAAGATCTGAAGGGTAGGGAATTCACGTGCAGAATGCATTACTAACCCTCCTCAGGAAGTTACTCAGCCTGGAAAACACCCTCCCTTTCACTTGTCCTTCCCACAGGCTCTGGCTGCAGCTCAGACCTGCCCTCTTCTGTGCAGCCTTCCCCGACAATCCCAGGCTGAATTACAAGTACACTCGGTGGCTTCCCATTAACTTCAGGCAGTCGTTATCACTTTAAATTGCAATTGTTTGCATGACTTGGCTCAGAGCAGAGGCTGTGTTGGCCCACCTTTGATCTTTAATACACAACATAATTCTTGGCATTTAGTAGGTTCCATAACTATCTGTTCAACAAATTGCACAAGTAAAATACAACAAAATGTGTTTATATGCACAGCTAGCAGCTCTTCAAATGCCCCGAGGGAGGTAAGCCGGATAGCTCAGGCCAAACAGCTGAGTCCCAATATCACTGTAACAGTAGTGTGGCAGCCACGGGCCATTTACTCACTAGGGTCATGGTCCCTGTTCCGATTCGTATTTTAAGAGTGAATCTAAAACAGAAGAAGAATATGGTGGAACTGGATATTCAGGCAGAGCTGGACAATGGGAATATTATTGTCTTTCAATTAACCAGATACAATGACATCAAAATGTAGCTCTGGCAAAAACTAAAGTACAACAGCTTAACACAAAACAAAGAATTTGTGAATTGTAACGATGGAAGAAACTTCATGAGGTCCCTCAGGCCTCCGGGTTGTATGATCCACAAATGGTACTCTCTCTTCCCCCTTAAAAGATGTCAGTAAAGACATTTAACAAATCCCTTAACACCTTTGCCCTAGTGTTTAACAATCAATCTTTTAGACTCCACAGTTGTTCCTAATTCCTAAAATAGTATATTCCCAGTAAAGATTAAAAAGAAAATGACTTTTGGGGTGCCTGTGTGGCTCAGTTGGTGAAGCATCCAACTGCAACTCGGGTCACGATCTCACTCGCAGTTTGTGGGTTCGAGCCCCACATCGGGCTCTGTGCTGACGGCTCAGAGCCTGGAGCCTTCTTCGGATTCTGTGTCTCCCTTGCTCTCTGCCCCTCCTCCACTTCTGCTCTCTCTCCCCAAAATAAACATCCTGCTCTGTCTCTCTCTCAAAAATAAACATTCAAGAAAAATTAAAAAAGAAAGAAAATGACTTTTTTCCCTTATACTAACTCTTCCTTCTGTGTCCTGGGTTTAAGAATTGTACACACACTTTGTGATAAACACAGCAATAATGATGGGCACAAGTGAGTGAGCACTGAGTACGCATCAGGCACGATGCTAAGTGCCTTTCACGCATTATCTCATTCAGTCCTCACAACATCCTCATGAGGCAACCATCATTATTAACCCCATGTTATGGATGGGTTTAGGGTCAGTAAGTAATGCGTGCAAGGTTGCCTCGCTGGGAAGTAGCAGTGGCCATTACAACAAGGTCTGCCTGCCTCTCAGAACTCCTGGGTCAGCTACCGCATAGCACATACTCGGCCCCTCCACTATTCTGCATCCTCTGTAATTCCTTAGTGCTTCGCTGAAAGGGGCATGAACTTCATGAGTTTTACATATTTGTCTCCTGTGATTGCATCACATTATCAAATTGCTTTTTTTTTTTTTTAAACAACGTGACATTAAAGAAGATAGACCGACAACTTTGTTGTGTGTTTCCCATAGCCAGGAAAAAAACACAGTGAAGTTTTTATCCTCTCATTGTACTTATATATATATATATAAATTATATATAAGTATATATGCAATATAAAATATTACACAAATACATAAGTTAAAACACCTGATATATATCTATGCATTTTTATTTTTTAAATGCACCGATGTTAATCACAGGCCAATTTAAGGAAAGCATTAAGAATAATGCAAATCTATAATAACCTGAAATGGATGTTCTGATGTTAGAACAGTAAGAACACTGTTACCGTAAGTATTCTAATATGACTAGTATGGCTATTAATATCAATAACTAACATTTTTACAACATTATATGGCAGGCACTATGCTAAGCACCTTTAGAGCGTTAATTAATGTGATGAAAAAGAGTATTCAGAGGCAATTAGGCAATGCGATGGGCAAGTTAGCCATAACTTTCGGCAACTGGAAAGGTCTCCTAACACTAGTTTACTACACATCTTAATATCTTTGATCACAGACTCTGCATCCCAATATCATTCATGTAGCTTTTTTCTTTTTATTTGAAATTCAATATTTACTTTCATATTTGCTAAAATACACTTAAAATCAAAGGCTCTACAAATAAATCATAAAACAACATAAGTTACTCTTGTATCATTCTAGCATTAATGTTAAATTTGTCAGATCGTTACATTTACCACAGAGCACTGCTCCTTTAATACGCAGGGTTCCTACGGCATCTGATATAAATCATAAGGTTTGAAACCAGGCCAACAGATGGTTTCATTTTCAAAATAGCCTGAGCCACAGCTGCCACTTTGTGTTAGCATCCAGATTAATAGCTGATAAATCAGTTAAAATACAGTGAGCCATCACAAAGATTCATTTTTTTTTCAGTTACTTAATCCCTGTCTTCCTCTAACTCAAGCAAATGTAAGGAAATAAGCCGAGCGTTCTAATGATCAGTTGCTTCTCATTTTTACTAAAGGCATATAACCATAAAATTTCAAATGCTTTCTTTTTAGAAGACATGTTTCATCAAAGAAATATTTAAGAAGAGGACAATTAGATTACAAAAAGGAATAACACGGTCATTTGAGAAATTTTACTATGTTAAAGGTTCTGCTTTTTCAAGAGCATTCTGCTTTCTAGGCAGAATGACTCAGTTCCAGTTAAATCTGGACAGTCTTGGCTTTCTTTTTTTATCCCAGCCTAGTACACTTACAAGGGAACATTTAAATGATAAATTATACGGTCACTCATTTCTGTGTCAGAAATTAAATGATTAAATACTCTGTACTCAGCTCTTGTTAATTTACTTGATAATTTTCAACGGAGAAGATTTCCAACTGCTAAGTTTTCAAGTGGAAAAAATGCACAGTCTCCTCAGATGATAAACTGTCTTTTCACTTCTCCCTCTCCTAACATACTCGAAATACATTCATCTTAATTGGTCTAAGTAGAGATGAAATTTTCTAAATCATCTTCCCTGTCAGCCTGTGCAAAAGAAAACAAGACAAACTTTTTGGGCCTGCCCACAGCAAAATGGACATTCTATATTTTACAGTATCAGCATCACATAAGAATGATTTTTAAATGAGGCATTCATATAGACATGGTACTGGCACTCTGGGATATTTTCGTTCTTGATACATTTTTATCACAGAATGCTTAAATGGAAATTAAAAAGGAATGGAGGAAAAAATTCGATAGCTAGGTAGCCATCCAAATTAATTTGTCGGAAGAAAAGGTTGGAAATATTGATCAAAGTTAAGGTTGGAGAGTTGTCTGAGGCTTAAGTTTTTTCATGGTTTTCTTGGACCATGAACTGAAGCAGCAATTCTTAAACGTATTGGCTTCAGGACCACATTACACTCTTAAAAATTACTGACAATCTCCCCATCTTCCTTCCCACTCAAAGAGCTTTTGCTCATGTGGGTGATTATTTATCAAAATGTACTGCATTTGAAATTAAAACCGAATTTTTTGAAAATTTTTTATTTCAAAATATCTTTTTTAAAAATTTTGTTAAATGTTTATTTATTATTGAGAGACAGAGAGAGACAGAGCATGAGCAGGGGAGGGGCAGAGAGAGGAGGAGACACAGAATCCCAAGCAGGCTCCAGGCTCTGAGTTGTCAGCACAGAGCCCAACGTGGGGCTCAAACTCACAAACCATGAGATCATGACCTGAGCCAAAGTCAGACACTTAACCAACTGAGCCACCCAGGTGCCCCTCAAAATATCTTAAATATTATCATTACGAGTCTTTTTATGAAAAACAACTGTATTTTTAATTAAAAGTTTTTATAGTGAGAAGAACAGCATTCATTTACATTTCTGCAATTTTCCTTAATGTCTGGCATAATCAAAGACAGCTTTATCCTCAGGTCTGATTCTGCATTCAGTCTGTTGCAACATATGGTTTCATTTGGAGCCTAAGAAAAATCCAGCCTCACATACATACAAATTTTCAAAAGGGAGGAGAATAATAGCGTTTTCAGATAATCATGAACATTCCTCTTTGATACTATACCAAAACTCAACAAGTTGCAGTTTCTTGAAGTTTAGTTGCAATGTGGAATCTTAAAACTTCTGAACTCCTCTTACTCTTTATAGTCAAATCTTCTGGTATCTTGAATTTTCAATGGATCCTTTATCTATGCATATGTCTTTGGTAACAAATATTGGTCATTTAAGAAATATTGATTGAGTTATGCAGATCTTCCATATTTTGACCCACTTAATTATACAACATCAAAAAACAAAACCCACACTGGACAATCATTAATATCACCCCATGGATTGCAAAAGGCCACTAGTAGACTTCTGATGGTGATGGAAATGTTCAGTATCTTGATGGTGATATGGTTTCACAGTTGTATCTGTACGTTAAAAACTCATCAAATTGTACACTTTAAATTATGTGCAGTCTGGGGTGCCTAGGTAGCTCAGTCAGCTGAACGTCTGACTTCGGATCAGGTCAAGATCTTGTGGCTTGTGAGTTTGAGCCCCACATTGAGCTCTGTGCTGACAGCTCAGAGCCTGGAGCCTGCTTCCCATTCTGGGTCTCTCTCTCTCTCTCTCTCTCTCTCTCTCTCTCTCTCAAAGGTAAACATTACAAAAAAATTTTTTTTAATTATGTGCAATTTTGTATATAAGTTATACCTCAGTTAAATAAAAATAGTGTGACAGAGGGGGAAAAACTGGGAAAACAGAGTTCATTATTCTACTCTGTGCTATTTAGTTTTGTTGATGACATTTTCCATAATAGAAAGTGGGAAAAAGTCTTTAAGTTTTAGGAAGCTGTTAAACTCATGGTAATAAAGCTTTCCAAAATTCTTATTTTTGCCTGAGAGCTTGAATTTTATCATAGTAGTAAATCATGTCAGATACCCCTGATGTGACAAGTTTACTTTAAAGAAAATGCCTGCCAAATGCCCAGATGTGAAAATGATAGTTTGTGAGTCATGTTTCAACAAAAATGACGTTTCAGAAAAGGAAGTCACTACTTTAGCTCATAGTTTAAATAATGATACAAGTGCCCTTCCTGAGTCAACCTCCTGCTTCAATATGCTGCTGAGGTACTTTATGAACACTTCTCATTTATGTTAATAGAATACGAAAAAAGACACACATATAGAGACAAATTAAATACAATTAATTACTTTTACTACTCAGCAAAAGCATTCTTACGTGAAATTGGCTTTTTTAGCTTTTTATTTATTTTTGAGAGACAGCACAAGTGACAAGAGGGGCCAATGGAGAGACAGAGAATCCCAAGCAGGCTCCATGTCCTGTCAGCACAGAGCCTGATGTGGGGCTCCATCCCACAAACCCTGAGATTGTGACCTGAGCCAAAACCAAGAGTTAAACGCTCAACCAACTGAGCCACCCAGGTACTCTGAAATTGGCTTTTTTTTTTTTTTTAATGTTTTTAAGGGCATGTGGATGGCCTTGGATAGCATAAATTCATTGATTCACATCACTTGGAATTCTCACTGTGTTTCAGCCCATAAAGTCGGAGTCTGGTATCTTGCTGGTCTGACCTGTTGGGCACTGGATATAGGCTGAGTTGACTATAACTGAGTCGGCTCTAACTTACCTATGACCCTTTTCATCTTCTACAACTGTAACTGTGCACACCTGTATGCTTCTATTTGAGCCCACGGATGGCCCAATCCTAACCCTCTCACTGCCTCTGTGCTATAGTCTGAAACTAACTTAAAGTCTTAACTTCAGGATCCAATCTTGTGTTATTACAGGAAGTATTAAATTTCACCCTCTTTTTATCCCACGTCTATCTGCTCAGTCTTTTTATTACACATCCTCTGTCTCAATATGTATGACTGTGCCTATCTCCTTTCCTACCTCTTTCACCTACTTCTACACCCAAACCTAGCAAGCTCCTTGCCACACCTTCCTTAGCTAACTAGATTACAGGTTCAATCGTTAGTCTTTGCAGTGTGTCTCCTATGACTAATATTGCCTCTTCACTGCTTCCCAACCCATCGCTTCCCTCCCCTGTAAATCATAACCGCTGCTCCTAGAAGGTGTCCTTTTGCTACTCTCCATCTGCCTATTCAGTCTTATCCTATTCTTTTGACCTCTGCCACTCCTTACTCCCACACTCTCTGAGAAGATAAAATCATAAGCTTCTTCCACTGTGTCCTAACATAGCCCACTATTGTCATGGACAAAACCCTATTCATCTATTCCTCATTCCTCCCCATTTCTCATTGCCCAGTGACTATCACACTTAAGGACTGTCTTATAGTTCTCCATACCTCATTATACCGAAGAGAGGCATATACACATTGTAATTTTTTTAATGTTTTATTTTTGAGAGACAGAGAGAGACTGAGCATGAGCGGGGGAGGGGCAGAGAGAGAAAGAGAGGGAGACACAGAATCCGAAACAGGCTCCAGGCTGTCAGCACAGAGCCTGATGCAGGGCTGGAACCCACGAGCCGTGAGATCATGCCCTGAGCCGAAGTTGGACAGTCAACCAACAGAGCCACCCAGGAGCCCCAAGGCATATATGCATTGTATATGCTCAATAACATTCATTAAGTTAACGATGACTAATTATTATGAAACCAAAAAACAGTCAGGATCCCAGAAAATTATGGTTTCCACATCTACTTGCGAAAGTTATAAAGAAATACACTGGCCTGACAAAACAACAACAACAACAACAACAACAACGTCTAGACCTTTCAAATTCCCCATTGCCTCCTATAAGGTATGTCTGAGAGCTGAAAGTAAACTAGTCTTTGCAATCATTAAATTGCTCATCAATCTTACAAAGGGTGTCATTTAGTCAATTACCTCCCCTAAGGAAATATAAATGGGATATAGCTGCCTGAGAAAAATTAATTCACCCAACTGTTAAGTAGCTCACTGAGAACAGCTTCCACCATGCTAGGATACCTGAGCCATATTTCATTCCTGGTTTCACCACAAAAAATTTTTTTTTACCTTTTTTTAAAAAAAAGTCTTATTTCGAGAGAGAGAAAGCATAAGCACATGCAAGAGGGGAAAGGGCAGAGAGAGAGGAAGAGAGAGAGAATCCCAAGCAGGCTCCATGCTGTCAGCACAGAGCCTATGTGGGGCTTGAACCTATGAACCAAGAGATCACGATCTGAGCCGAAATCAAGAGTTTGATGCTTTACCGACTGAGTCACCCAGGCGCTCCTTTTTTTTTCCTTTTTGGATTTGAATTTTAGCTGATTATTGCAGTTAGGTTTGTAAGGAGTTGCAGCCCAATATTAAGTAGGCGTAATATTACCCAAAGTTTTGATGATGAGAGAACTAAGAGATATAACCTTTTTTTGTATCTGAAAATATGAATGATGTCTCCATATTCTACCAAACTCCCCTAACACTCACATCGAGGTATATGATGGCTAAAGACAGAGGAAAATGCTCAGCATTGAAATGTAAAGCAGGCACAGGAAACAGCAATAGCTGGCAGGGGGATCCAAATTCAGAGGGCTTCAGGAGCCAAGCACAGAGTGAGAACAAGTTCAGCAAATTTATGGTAACAACAACAGAATACGGGGGATAATAAAAAGCAGCTACTTCTAAGGTCAGTGTGCCTACTACCCTATCTAGAAAATCGCTACCATGCAAGAATGGAGAACCAGTATCACATTTTCTGATTTTTCAGAAGGCAGCAGAAACCCAGATTTTTTACATAAATCACCCCAATACTGGCAAATTACTAAAATTAGAAAACAAACAAACAAACAAACCCTGTGCCAGTGAAGTACAAAATGGAAGATGCTAATTTGTGATCTTGGAACATACAATTGGGGTATAAAAAATATTATAAAAATATATTCCTAAAGCTAAATCCCTACTTCACACTCACTTTTAGCAACTGGATTTCTGCATTAATCCTCTGTGTCCGAGTACTTGTATAAATGATCATACCAGGTAGATTAAAAGCTCAAATGCTGGGGTGCCTGGGTGGCGCAGTTGGTTAAGCGTCCGACTTCAGCCAGGTCACGATCTCACGGTCTGGGAGTTCGAGCCCCGCATCAGGCTCTGGGCTGATGGCTCAGAGCCTGGAGCCTGTTTCCGATTCTGTGTCTCCCTCTCTCTCTGCCCCTTGCCCGTTCATGCTCTGTCTCTCTCTGTCCCAAAAATAAATAAACGTTGAAAAAAAATTTTAAAAAAAAAAAAAAGCTCAAATGCAAAAGCAATAACAAAAAAACTGGAAGACATAAATGAATACGTATCAAATCTTTGATTTGGAGATGACTCTATAATAATGGAAGAAATCACAGGAGAACGTTCCATCTATAATTTAACAAAAATTAAAAACATTTAATGTGAAAATTGCCTTGTGACCAAAATTAAATGTAAAATAAAACCTGGTAAATATTTGGACCAATATGGCAAAGGGCTAATTGTCTTTACTATAAAAACAAAACCCAAAACAAAACAAAACAACACATCTCACAAATCGATGAGACACAAAAAGAATAGATTCCAACTCCTTATGGACAAGCACGGTTTGCTGTTGCCAGTTCATCTGCCAAACCACAGATGTACAACACAACGAGCTCTCAAAAACCTAAAAAGCATCAGAAGAAAGGAAGTGCCACAAAAGATCCAACAAATAGAAGAATTCACACCCACGGAACTAGAGATTTAAAAAATATGGGAAGTCTTGTTTGGAGAAATGTCTACTTGGCTCTTCTACCCATTTTTAAATCCGATTATTTGTCTTTTTGTTCAAAATGGCCAACAGACACATGAAAAGATGCTAAACATCACTAATCATCAGGGAAATGCAAGTCAAAACCACAATACAATGTCATCTGACACTTGTTAGAATGGCTATCAACAAAAAGACAAGAACCAATAGGTGCCAGCAAAGATATGGCGAAAACAGAACCCTTATACGCTTTTGGTGGGAAAGTAAATTGGCTCAAAGACTATAAGAAAGAGTACGCAGAGTCCCCCAAAAAATTAAAAATAGAAACACCATATGATCCAATAGATCTGGATATAAACCTAAAGCAATGAGAATAGGATTTCAACCAGATATGAACTTTCATGTTTATCACAGTGTTATTCACAATATCCAAAATATGGATAAAAAGATGTCATACGTACACACAATGGAACATTATTCAGCCATGAGAAAGGAGGATATCCTCCCACTTGCAACAACATGGATGGACCTTGAGCACATTATGCTAAGCAAGATAAGTCAAAGAAAGACAAGTACTGTATGATATCATTTATAAGTGTAATCTAGGAAATTAAATCTGTAAAAAATATAATAAAATCATGATTACCAGAAAACTGGGGGTTGGGGAAGTAAGAGTAATGGTGTTTTAAAGTGTACAAACTTATAACAAGTAGCAAATAAGTCATAAAGATCTAGTATACAATATACTTAATATAAACATAAATATTGTACAGTTATATAATGTGATAAATATCACTACATTGGCAATTAAAGCATAATACATAAATATATCAAAGTAAAAACTTGTACTCCTTAAGTTTATACAATGTTACACATTAAATTCACTCAATAAAAAAGAAAAAACTAAAATACTTTTAAATATATAAAAAGAACATTAATAATTAATTATATTGAAATCCTCAAAGAGCTGAATGAAGCAATAGCATCCACAAAGCAAAGAACAGAAGAGGAAAATATGAAAAAGAATCAACTGGAAATCTTAGAAATGAAGCATATACTCATTGATATTTTTTAAATAATAATGATAAGATACCCTAAATGGCATAATTGAGACAGCTGAAAAGAAAATCCATGACTTGGAATCTAGTACTCTCCAAGAATGCCTCGTTACCAAATTAAGACATAGGAAATATGCCAATCCGAAGAATTCCCTCCCTAGAGAAATTCACTTATGTACCTACATACAAAGTTTTATAAAAAATTCCAAGTCTTTGAACCGAACTTCTTACCCTAGAAATTCTGAATGCAAAATATGTTAAGAATTTAAATCTGTCCCATTCTATAAATGCATACAATAAAATATTGGTTCAAGGTACAGGAAACAGGCTTTAAATTTGAGTCAGGATCAAATCAAAAAGAAGTCAGTTAAATCTGATCAAGAAATGAAACTCACAAAGAAAGTATCCTCAATCTTCCTAAATACTCTCAATTACAAAACTCAGATAAGATTAAGATTGAGAAAATCAATAACTAGCCATAGCAAATAAAGGAATTCTAGTGTGTATTAATTATAACACAATAATTATTATACTGGATGCAGATATTATTTAAAAAAATTTTTTTTAGTTTATTTATTTATTTTTAGAGAGAGAGAGTGTGTATGAGCAGGGGAGGAGCAGAGAAAGACACAGAGAGAGAGAGAATCCCAAGCAGGCTCCACACTGTCAGCGCAGAGCCCAAAGCAGGGCTCGAACTCAAACTGTGAGATCATGACCTGAGCTGAAACCAAGAGTCAGACGCTTAACAGACTGAGCCACCCAGGAGCCTCATCGAGGCAGATATAATTTTAAAGTTCATTTTGACATCACAAAATTTGACAGAAAAGGTAGAGTATTTGTAATAGGCAAAATCCATTTTTTAAAATAAATGTTAAATGATCAGTATGGGGATACAAGATTGGTGGAGCTTAAAAGAAGCTAAATTGCTTTGAGTTAGAAAAAGATGAGAGATAAAGAAGCCTGAGGGGAAAATCTAGAGATATTGCCTGGAATAAGGGGAGTTTTGAAGACTAAGCTGAAAAGAGCAATAAAATAAAAAATTCAACGGTTGATGTATTGTAATTTGGGATGAGCTGAACACAGCTGTCTAATGGCAATGTCAGTGATACATGCCAATCCCACAGTATCTTCAGGAAATTCTACAGATTGCTCAGGGGGGTTTGTTTGCTTTTTAAATGGGAGTGGGAGAGGCAATGAAGCACTGAGCTCTCCTTCAAGGTTGGCCTAAAGTAATCACAGAGAAGATATGGCAAGCTAGCCAAAATCGGTGTTCCACAAGAAAATTGTACATTTGCCATTTGCAATGAACTTAAAAGGAAATGCTTAGCCCTCATCAAAACTTCATGGAAGACAGCACTCCAGCAAAACTCCTGAAAACACAAAAGTCTTCCTTAAAAATCGACTTGAAATGTTTCAGAACGTAAATTCAAACGACATATTGAGTATCTTCTGTTTAAGATAGCTAAGATCTTTGGAAGATAAGATGACGACCGCTCTGAAGATACCTAGTGAGAATTTGGAAATAAAATTGTGTCTCTGGAACATTTCCTTAATGCATTAAAAAGACTTCAGTATTAAGATTCTTTCAGGATGTATACTTCCATGGGTTTTCTTCAAGCTGATGTGGAGAGAAATTATCTTGGTTGAAGACCTTGAAATATTTAGATATGGGTATTTATCTTCTTTGAATATTTTCATGTTACTTCAAAAGTATACAAATCAGGTTATCTTGAAGTTCACCATTTTATAAGAATGATGCCTGGATTTGAAATAGCACATGTGAATCACATGTGAACAAATTCCTTTGAATACATTCACACTGCAGAACAGCCCTGCTCTGGCTTAAAAAAAAAAAAAAAAATCTTCATTTGGTTTATACACTTCTCACTTGGAAACGTAATTGTGTATGAGTCTGTCTTAATCACATGCCATCTCCCTGATAAGATGAGAGAAGTATTCATGTGTGAATCTGTTTCCTCACAAAACATGTTTCCTTTGGGGAAGAAATTGAAGAACACGTTTTCAATCTTTGCAGGCCACCTAGACTTTATCTTCTCAGAATGAAACGTTCTGACCTGGAATATTCTATTCCTAATTAAAAGCAGCAAACATGAAAATGCCTTGTGTGGAATGGTGCGTTCATACAGGTCCTCACTGGAGAAAATGTTTTCTTCATATTCATGAAATAAAATTAAACTGGAATGAATTTCGAGTCAACATTTCAAGACTTCATTATATTTAAAGCGCAAAAGTATATAAAAACCAAAGGTACTAAAATCTTGACCGAAAAACATGAACCATGCGTGTGTTTTACAAAATTTCCAATGTATTATCGCCAAAACATAATATTTACAAAAATACATCGCTGAAAAAAACATATACATCTAGCCCTAAGTATCTGCCAAAAAGAAACAATATTAACAAAATCAAAATTAAAGATAATAAGTAATTTTTAAATGGCACTCACCAATCACAATTGAAGACTCACAGTGATAATAACCGTTACTTTGCTTTTTCTTTAGCATGGAGCAAAGATCTATGCGATGTACCATTTCTTCTCCAAATCTGTGACTGATAAATTTTTCATAGAATTCGGGGTCTATTTTTTTCACTCCCTTGAAATGACAAAACAAAATCACATCACTCAATCATTCCACTGAGGCAGGGCAGCTACTTCATATTTATATCCCTTTCTTGGAACCTGATATCACACTTCGGTACACAATACAGCCTACTGGCATTTGAAAATGGATACCACAAAATGGTTTTAAAGTTGTTTTTAAAGTCTCCCTGTCTAGGATGAGTTGTATTTAAAAAAAAAAAATCATTGAAGAATGTTGGGTTTAAAATTGGCAGCATTCAGAACTTCACACGCTTCAAGCTTCTGAAATAATAAAGTATATCAAGTTGAAATTTGAGGTATAAAAAAAAGAGTAATTGTCTTCAACAGAGAAATGGATGAATTTTTAAAAGTGATACAAATTTTAACATTTTATAGTGTTTAAAATGTTTTAATAAGATGAATACAATTTTTTTATTTTTTAAACGTTTATTTTTGAGAGACACAGAGACAGAGTGAGAGTGGGGGAGGGGCAGAGAGAGAGGGAGACAGAATCTGAAGCAGACTCCAGGCTCTGGGCTGTCTGCACAGAGCCCGACATAGGCTTTGAACCCATGAACTGTGAGATCATGACCTGAGTCGAAGTCAGACACTTAAAACGACTGAGCCACCCAGGCACACCAGATGAATGCAATTTTTAAACTCCTTATGTAAGAATCATTTAAAAAAATTTTTTTTAACGTTTATTTATTTTTGAGACAGAGAGAGACAGAGCATGAATGGGGGAGGATCAGAGAGAGTGGGAGACACAGAATCTGAAACAGGCTCCAGGCTCTGAGCCACCAGCACAGAGCCCGACACGGGGCTCGAACTCACGGACCGTGAGATCGTGACCTGAGCCGAAGTCGGCCGCTTAACCGACTGAGCCACCCAGGCGCCCCTGTAAGAATCATTTTAAAACAGGGGCACCGGAGTGGCTCAGTTAAATCCGACTCAATTCTAGCTCAGATCATGATCTCACAATTGTGAGATCGAGCCCTGTGTCAGGCTGTGCGCTCAGCATGGAGCCTACTTGGGATTCTCTCTCCTCCTCTCTCTCTCTCTCTCTGCCTGCCCCCCAAAATAAATACATATTTTTTTAAAAGAACCATTTGAAGACAAAGGTTATTTGAATTGGAAGAGGAAGTCATCAGATCTTCCAAATTGTTCTCTACCTGCCTCTCCTTATTCTCAGTGCCTTTCATATCAAGAAGAAGGCTGGTTGGTGAACTCACAGTGGAAGCCCTTGCTACCTGTGTAGTTTCCCCAAACAAGGGAAGGAATGTCTCCCTCTCCCCTTCCTATGCAATGGTCCTGCAGCCAGCCTCACAGTCCCAAAACACAGTCCACAAGATGAAGGTACAATACTTTCCAGGTCAAGTTTACTGGCTATGTGTGAATTTTTCCTTTTAATTTATAACTTAAAAGAATTTTACCCTGGCAATACTTGTCATCTGTTTAAAAATTAGAAAATACGAAAAATCGGAAAGAGAAGAAAAATAATTCATGTCCTTTCCAACACATTAACAGTGTGGGTATACCCTTCAAGTCTTTTTCTATGCATATATATATATATATATATATATATTATATTATATTATATTCAGATTATATTTATATAAATCTTATTAAAGTACAGTTAGAATACATATTTTCCCTTTTTATTCACAAAAAAATTATGACAAACATTTCAAAAAGATATAAAAACAAAAAATTAAAATGAAATCACGCCACATTGAAACTACTACAATTTTGTTATTTATTTCTCCTGTGCAAAACAAAGTACTTTTTTTTCTTTTTTATGGGAACGTGGTTGAGCCATGAGTACTATTTGGCAATCAGCTTTTTTTCCCAGTTAGTATGTCAATAAGTAATATACAGATGTGCAAGATATTTTTAATATTTTTGTTGCCACAGTACTCCACTATATGGGGGCATCATTAATTTATCCATCCAACTATTTATTGTTAGACATTTAAATTGCCCTTAATTTTTAATATTATATTTAACATGTTTTTGTTGATCTATGTTCTTGTTCCGTATCCAAGCTGAGCTGCTGCCCTTTCCTAACTGCTCCACTCACAGACTTTCCTACCTCCATTAATAGTAAATGTTCTAGCTGACCAGGCGGAAAGCCCTGGGGTCACCCTGAATTTGCCTCTTTCTTTCAGTGTTGCCTCCAATCCAATCTTGTTGGCTCTCCCTTCAACACATGACTAATTCTCACTACTGCCTTGCTACCTTGGTCCTGTCTTTCACCCAGATTATCCTGATAGCCTCCTGTTTTCTCACCCTTGCCTCCTCTACAGCCAGAGTGATCCTATCAAAACATACATCACATCAGGTCACTCCTCTGCTGAAAATTCTCCAGAGGTCCCCACTTTTCTCAAAAGTAGAGCCAGCTTCCCCAGAACAGCCCACAAGTTCCTGCTCTGCCCTCTCAGTAATTTCTAGGCCGTGTCTCCTGCTCATCCCCCTTCCTCTCCTGGCAATGTTCTTCCTCCAGATATCCTCATGGCCAGTCTCCCATCCTGCCATCCTGGGAGACTGCCTGCCTTCCAATTTTTTCTTTCTTTCTTTGTGTCTTTGTTTCTTCCGTTGTTTGTTTGTTTCTTTCTTTCTATCTTATCTTTCTTTTTATCTGAAAGAGAGAGTGCACATGCACAGAGACAGGAAGAAAGAGAGGCGGGGCGGGGGGGGGGGGGGGCGGGCAGTGGAATCTTAAGTAGGCTCACGCTCAGCACACAGCCTGATCCAGGGTTCAATCTTACAACCCTGAGATCATCACCTGAGCCAAAATCAAGAGTTCCATGCTTAACCAGGCGCCCCTCAAATTTTATTTTCTTAACAGAATTTTACCTGACCACACTCTTTAATTTGCACTCCCAAATCCTTTCTACGCTTCTCTCTTCATAAATATCTATATACGTTCTTCCACAGCACCTACCACCTCCTACCATACTGTGTAATTTACTTTACTGTGTTCATTTTTCACGGCCTGTCATTATCTATCTCTCCCCATTAGAATGCATGTTCCCCAAAGACAAAGACTTTTGTCTGACTTTCATTCACTGAAATGTCCCCAGTGCCTAGCACACTGCTTGTCAAGGAACAGTGCTTAATAAATAATTGTCACAAATGTCATATGACTTCACTCATATGTGGAATTTAAGAGACAAAACAGATGAACATAAGGGAAGGGAAGCAAAAATAATATAAAAACAAGGAGGGGGACAAAACATAAGAGACTCTTAAATACAGAGAACAAACTGAGGGGTGCTTGAGGGGTTGTGGGGGGGATGGGCTAAATGGGTAGGGGCATTAAGGAGGACACTTGTTGCGATGAGCACTGGCTGTTATATGTAGGGGCTGAATCACTGGATTCTACTCCTGAAATCGTTATCGCACTATATACTAGCTAACTTTGATAGGAATTAAAAACAAAAACAAAAACACCGAAGTGAAAAAAATCATAATTGTCACAAATTCAGAGGATAGAGTTTCAAAAGAAGGGCAGTTGACAGCATCAAATGCTGTTCATTCTAAATTCAGTAAGAGTGAAACCAAGTGGACTTCTTTTGGTTTGGTGGGTAGGGGGCCCTGAGAAAGCAGCACATGGTACTGAGGGGCAATCGAAATGTGGGAGTTCAAACGAGCTCTGCTACTTTTCAAGATGTGGTTTGGCCTCAGTTTCCTCATCGATAAAATGAGGTTAACAAGTGAACCTACTTCAAAGTGTTATATGGACTAAATAAGTGAACTTCTAAAATGTTTAAAACAGGGAAATAGAGTAAATGCTATCATATTTACATGACAAATGCTATTAAATATATACAACACTCTTATATATTGTCATTAGTGAACTTAGAGGAATAACTTCAATAGAGGTAAGGTTGCAGAAAAAGTTCTTAAAGGTTCTGAGTAAATGGAAACTGACCGTGCTTACTTGTCTTTTAAATGCTTTTTCACTTGTGCATGGGTGCTGGTTGGGAGCGGGAAGGCAAGGCAGGCTGGTGTCATCCCCTTAGACCAGGCACAAGATGACCAGTCATAACTTAGGAAAAAAAAGGAACTTCAATTTTCAAGGACCAACGCCAGCACTGGCTAGCCACTATAATCTCCATTTCAGTTTTGTAAGATATCATTATTTTTTTTTAAGTAAGAAATAAGGGAAACATTAGAAACATCGTTAAGCTAATTAATTTTAGCAAAAAAGTAAGAACTGATTATTTTTGCAGTTCTTCACAGATGACTTCCAACATGAGTCTTCAAGGAATGAATTTTTACTAGACAGTGGAACGGAATTAATTCTTTAACTCATAATTTACAGAGAGAACTGTGGTTCAAAATGCATGCCTTAGGAGGCACTGAAATTATATGCCCTGAACAGAAAGCATCTTTAATAATAAAGAATCTAGAAACAGGTAAGAATCTGCTTTGTCTGATATATAATATTAACATGGTCTTTGTTCTCTAGAGAATTTTTTGGCAATATATTTCTTTTTTTTTTTTTCAGGCACTTTTCCCCATAGCAATATACATCTTCTCTAATAAAATGTATCTGAATTGGTCTCCCCACAGCTGCAGCAGGTGGTGTTTTTTTCCATAATAAAATAAAGGACAATCATTCTAAGAAAATAAATGAGTATATCAAAGTTGAATATCAGTCAGGGTAAGGCTAAAAAGGTTCCTATTTTCTGAATGGATCCACTGGGTTGCCAAAACAGTCCCAGAGATATCACCCTGAAAGGTTCTAGTTCAAAGCTAAGAAGTCTGGGTTAGCATTATTTTTAGGTTTTAGACGCACCCCCCCCCCCCCCATTATTCCCTGTTTCCCTTCTTCATTGGCCAGGCCCTTTCCAAGGTACCTTGTCATTTAAGGATTGGTGGAAGTATATCACATTAGGAGAGCTCAAAGAAAATTATAAAAATGGTTAAAGCCAGAAAAATTTGACCTGTAAAGGCCAAGAGAGTTGGGATTATTTCAACTGGAGAGAAACAACGTGTAGGGTATCTTCAACAAGACCATGTCAAGGGAGTTGCAACCCTGCAATGGTGGATAGGCTTGGTGACTGTCTAATGCTACATCTGAATCTTATTTTTGCCTTGAACCTAGCAGGCACAGGGGATATTTTCAAGGGCTTCACATTTATCATTTTACCTAATATAAGTGGCATATCAATTATACAACATAACACTGAAGGAAGTCAAATACAAGATAGAAGACTTTGAAACAATAAATTAGTAGCAAGAAACATCAAACAGAAAAACTTTTCAAGACTATCTTAATTAAGCATTAGAAAGGACTAAAGTTTTACTTTCCTTTAGCCTAGTTTCAGGCACGGTTTAGGGAGAATTATCAGTGACATTCACAGCCACTTGATAACCTTTGATACGTTGTACAATGAATCCCTCAGAACTTCATTCTCGATTGCAATTGGCACCCAAAGAGCCAATACGGCAAAAATGCCACTGAGACCATGATGAGTATTTTTAGAATCATCCAAGGCGGCATCTGCTAAATAACGTAACCTATTTACTCGGGAAGCACTCACCAACCATATCACTTACGTTTAGCTAAATGATGTGTCTAATTTAATATGTGCCAAAGAGGCCTCAGACTGATGTTACTATGCACCCAACTTTATTTCGGTATAGAAGTAAAGACAGCCATGAAATATGAAAATTCACTTTAGTTCACAATCTGAATATGAAAATCATTCTAAGGTTCTGAAAGATAAAATTTAATTTCTGTAAGAAGGTTATTGTGATCAGAAGGACAATGGAATACCAGCTTCATTAAAAAGGTTAAGAATTTTTTACGATAGCAGATAATTTCTTATCGAGACTTGTTATCTTACACTAATCACGACTTCCATGATGAAAACATAAATAGGCTGTATATCAGATGAAGAAATGATGTGTCCTGCTGATATTCCTGGAGCTCTGCTGTGTTTTCTAATACTTTATTCCTGTTATGCAGTAGCTATAAAGAAATGTATGTTTCATGTGATAATGACCTGAAACCAAAATTCAGAATGTAAATTAAAAGCCAAACCAAACTGGTTTATCATTTTGGGGATTTGATGGTCAAAGAAGAATGGCAATCTTTTATACTCATTTTCATAACTGGGAAAAGTTTACATGTCTGTAGTAGTACGGCATTAGTTAAAAAACTAAAATATTTTTTAATGGCCACTGCCCCTAATGAAAAGTTACATATTGGCAATTCAAAGTTATAGAGAGAATGTGTATATTGACATGGGATTTCTCTGAGGCAGATCTTACTTTATAATTCTTTTTTAAGTATTATGCTTTATTTTTTTTTATATATGAAATTTATTGACAAATTGGTTTCCATACAACACCCAGTGCTCATCCCAAAAGGTGCCCTCCTCAATACCCATCACCCACCCTCTCCTCCCTCCCACCCCCCATCAACCCTCAGTTTGTTCTCAGTTTTTAACAGTCTCTTATGCTTTGGCTCTCTCCCACTCTAACCTCTTTTTTTTTTTTTCCTTCCCCTCCCCCATGGGTTCCTGTTAAGTTTCTCAGGATCCATAGAAGAGTGAAACCATATGGTATCTGTCTTTCTCTGTATGGCTTATTTCACTTAGCATCACACTCTCCAGTTCCATCCACGTTGCTACAAAAGGCCATATTTCATTTTTTCTCATTGCCACGTAGTATTCCATTGTGTATATAAACCACAATTTCTTTATCCATTCATCAGTTGATGGGCATTTAGGCTCTTTCCATAATTTGGCTATTGTTGAGAGTGCTGCTATGAACATTGGGGTACAAGTGGCCCTATGCATCAGTACTCCTGTATCCCTTGGATAAATTCCTAGCAGTGCTATTGCTGGGTCATAGGGTAGGTCTATTTTTAATTTTCTGAGGAACCTCCACACTGCTTTCCAGAGCGGCTGCACCAATTTGCATTCCCACCAACAGTGCAAGAGGGTTCCCGTTTCTCCACATCCTCTCCAGCATCTATAGTCTCCTGATTTGTTCATTTTGGCCACTCTGACTGGCGTGAGGTGATACCTGAGTGTGGTTTTGATTTGTATTTCCCTGATAAGGAGCGACGCTGAACATCTTTTCATGTGCCCGTTGGCCATCCGGATGTCTTCTTTAGAGAAGTGTCTATTCATGTTTTCTGCCCATTTCTTCACTGGGTTATTTGTTTTTCGGGTGTGGAGTTTGGTGAGCTCTTTATAGATTTTTGGATACTAGTCCTTTGTCCGATATGTCATTTGCGAATATCTTTTCCCATTCCGTTGGTTGCCTTTTAGTTTTGTTGGTTGTTTCCTTTGCTGTGCAGAAGCTTTTTATCTCCATAAGGTCCCAGTAATTCACTTTTGCTTTTAATTCCCTTGCCTTTGGGGATGTGTCGAGTAAGAGATTGCGACGGCTGAGGTCAGAGAGGTCTTTTCCTGCTTTCTCCTCTAAGGTTTTGATGGTTTCCTGTCTCACATTTAGGTCCTTTATCCATTTTGAGCTTATTTTTGTGAATGGTGTGAGAAAGTGGTCTAGTTTCAACCTTCTGCATGTTGCTGTCCAGTTCTCCCAGCACCATTTGTTAAAGAGGCTGTCTTATTTCCATTGGATGTTCTTTCCTGCTTTGTCAAAGATGAGTTGGCCATACGTTTGTGGGTCTAGTTCTGGGGTTTCTATTCTATTCCACTGGTCTATGTGTCTGTTTTTGTGCCAATACCATGCTGTCTTGATGATGACAGCTTTGTAGTAGAGGCTAAATTCTGGGATTGTGATGCCTCCTGCTTTGGTCTTCTTCTTCAAAATTCCTTTGGCTATTCGGGGCCTTTTGTGGTTCCATATGAATTTTAGGATTGCTTATTCTAGATTCGAGAAGAATGCTGGTGCAATTTTGATTGGGATTGCATTGAATGTGTAGATAGCTTTGGGTAGTATTGACATTTTGGCTATATTTATTTTTCCAATCCATGAGCAGGGAATGTCTTTCCACTTCTTTAAATCTTCTTCAATTTCCTTCATAAGCTTTCTATAGTTTTCAGCATACAGATCCTTTACATCTTTGGTTAGATTTATTCCTAGGTATTTTATGCTTCTTGGTGCAATTGTGAATGGGATCAGTTTATTTGTCTTTCTGTTACTTCATTGTTAGTGTATAAGAATGCAACTGATTTCTGTACATTGATTTTGTATCCTGCAACTTTGCTGAATTCCTGTATCAGTTCTAGCAGACTTTTGGTGGAGTCTATCGGATTTTCCATGTATAATATCACGTCATCTGCAAAAAGCGAAAGCTTGACTTCATCTTTGCCAATTGTGATGCCTTTGATTTCCTTTTGTTGTCTGATTGCTGATGCTAGAACTTCCAGCACTATGTTAAACAGCAGCGGTGAGAGTGGGCATCCTTGTCGTGTTCCTGATCTCAGGGAAAAAGCTCTCAGTTTTTCCCCGTTGAGGATGATGTTAGCTGTGGGCTTTTCATAAATGGCTTTTATGATCTTTAAGTATGTTCCTTCTATCCCGACTTTCTCAAGGGTTTTTATTAAGAAAGGGTGCTGGATTTTGTCAAAGGCCTTTTCTGCATCGATTGACAGGATCATATGGTTCTTCTCTTTTTTTTTGTTAATGTGATGTATCACGTTGATTGATTTGCGAATGTTGAACCAGCCCTGCATCCCAGGAATGAATCCCACTTGATCATGGTGAATAATTCTTTTTATATGCCATTGAATTCGATTTGCTAGTATCTTATTGAGAATTTTTGCATCCATATTCATCAGGGATATTGGCCTGTAGTTCTCTTTTTTTACTGGGTCTCTGGTTTAGGAATCAAAGTAATACTGGCTTCATAGAATGAGTCTGGAAGTTTTCCTTCCCTTTCTATTTCTTGGAATAGCTTGAGAAGGATAGGTATTATCTCTGCTTTAAACGTCTGGTAGAACTCCCCTGGGAAGCCATCTGGTCCTGGACTCTTATTTGTTGGGAGATTTTTGATAACCGATTCAATTTCTTCGCTGGTTATGGGTCTGTTCAAGCTTTCTATTTCCTCCTGATTGAGTTTTGGAAGAGTGTGGGTGTTCAGGAATTTGTCCATTTCTTCCAGGTTGTCCAATTTGTTGGCATATAATTTTTCATAGTATTCCCTGATAATTGCTTGTATCTCTGAGGGATTGGTTGTAATAATTCCATTTTCATTCATGATTTTATCTATTTGGGTCATCTCCCTTTTCTTTTTGAGAAGCCTGGCTAGAGGTTTGTCAATTTTGTTTATTTTTTCAAAAAACCAACTCTTGGTTTCGTTGATCTGCTCTACAGTTTTTTTAGATTCTATATTGTTTATTTCTGCTCTGATCTTTATTATTTCTCTTCTTCTGCTGGGTTTAGGCTGCCTTTGCTGTTCTGCTTCTAGTTCCTTTAGGTGTGCTGTTAGATTTTGTATTTGGGATTTTTCTTGTTTCTTGAGATAGGCCTGGATTGCAATGTATTTTCCTCTCAGGACTGCCTTCGCTGCGTCCCAAAGCGTTTGGATTGTTGTATTTTCATTTTCGTTTGTTTCCATATATTTTTTAATTTCTTCTCTAATTGCCTGGTTGACCCACTCATTCGTTAGTAGGGTGTTCTTTAACCTCCATGCTTTTGGAGGTTTTCCAGACTTTTTTCTGTGGTTGATTTCAAGCTTCATAGCATTGTGGTCTGAAAGTATGCATGGTATAATTTCAATTCTTGTAAACTTATGAAGGGCTGTTTTGTGACCCAGTATATGATCTATCTTGGAGAATGTTCCATGTGCACTCGAGAAGAAAGTATATTCTGTTGCTTTGGGATGTAGAGTTCTAAATATATCTGTCAAGTCCATCTGATCCAATGTCTCATTCAGGGCCCTTGTTTCTTTATTGACCGTGTGTCTAGATGATCTATCCATTTCTGTAAGTGGGGTGTTAAAGTCCCCTGAAATTACCACATTCTTATCAGTAAGGTTGCTTATGTTTATGAGTAATTGTTTTATATATTTGGGGGCTCCGGTATTCGGCGCATAGACATTTATAATTGTTAGCTCTTCCTGATGGATAGACCCTGTAACTATTATATAATGTCCTTCTTCATCTCTTGTTACAGCCTTTAATTTAAAGTCTAGTTTGTCTGATATAAGTATGGCTACTCCAGCTTTCTTTTGGCTTCCAGTCGCATGATAAATAGTTCTCCATCCCCTCACTCTCAATCTAAAGGTGTCCTCAGGTCTAAAATGAGTCTCTTGTAGACAGCAAATAGATGGGTCTTGTTTTTTTATCCATTCTGATACCCTATGTCTTTTGGTTGGCGCATTTAATCCATTTACATTCAGTGTTATTATAGAAAGATACGGGTTTAGAGTCATTGTGATGTCTGTATGTTTTATGCTTGTAGTGATGCCTCTGGTACTTTGTCTCACAGGGTCCCCCTTAGGATCTCTTGTAGGGCTGGTTTAGTGGTGACAAATTCCTTCAGTTTTTGTTTGTTTGGGAAGACCTTTATCTCTCCTTCTATTCTAAATGACAGACTTGCTGGATAAAGGATTCTCGGCTGCATATTTTTTCTGTCTATCACCCTGAAAATCTCGTGCCAATTCTTTCTGGCCTGCCAAGTTTCAAAAGAGAGATCAGTCACGAGTCTTATAGGTCTCCCTTTATATGTGAGGGCACGTTTACCCCTTGCTGCTTTCAGAATTTTCTCTTTATCCTTGTATTTTGCCAGTTTCACTATGATATGTCGTGCAGAAGATCGATTCAAGTTACGTCTGAAGGGAGTTCTCTGTGCCTCTTGGATTTCAATGCCTTTTTCCTTCCCCAGTTCAGGGAAGTTCTCAGCTATTATTTCTTCAAGTACCCCTTCAGCACCTTTCCCTCTCTCTTCCTCCTCTGGGATACCAATTATGCGTATATTATTTCTTTTTAGTGTATCACTTAGTTCTCTAATTTTCCCCTCATACTCCTGGATTTTTTTATCTCTCTTTTTCTCAGCTTCCTCTTTTTCCATAACTTTATCTTCTAGTTCACCTATTCTTTCCTCTGCCTCTTCAAGCCGAGCGGTGGTGGTTTCCATTTTGTTATGCATTTCGTTTAAAGCGTTTTTCAGCTCCTCGTGACTGTTCCTTAGTCCCTTGATCTCTGTAGCAAGAGATTCTCTGCTGTCCTGTATACTGTTTTCAAGCCCAGCGATTAATTTTATGACTATTATTCTAAATTCACTTTCTGTTATATTATTTAAATCCTTTTTGATCAGCTCATTAGCTGTTGTTATTTCCTGGAGATTCTTCTGAGGGGAATTCTTCCGCTTGGTCATTTTGGATAGTCCCTGGCGTGGTGAGGACCTGCAGGGCACTTCCCCTGTGCTATGCTGTATAACTGGAGTCGGTGGGCGGAGCCGCAGTCAGACCTGATGTCTGCTCCCAGCCTACCGCTGGGGCCACAGTCCGACTGGTGTGTGCCTTCTCTTCCCCTCTCCTAGGGGCGGGATTCACTGTGGGGTGGTGTGGCCCGTCTAGGCTACTTGTACACTGCCAGGCTTGTGATGCTGGGGATCTGGTGTATTAGCTGGGGTGGGTAGGCAAGGTGCACGGGGGCAGGAGGGGCAGGCTTAGATCGCTTCTCCTTAGGTGATCCACTTCAGGAGGGGCCCTGTGGCAGCAGGAGGGAGTCAGATCCGCTGCCGGAGGTTTGGCTCCGCAGAAGCGCAGAGTTGGGTGTTTGCGCGGAGTGAGCAAGTTCCCTGGCAGGAACTGGTTCTCTTTGGGATTTTGGCTGGGGGATGGGCGGGGGAGATGGCCCTGGCGAGCGCCTTTGTTCCCCACCAAACTGAGCTCTGTTGTCAGGGGGCTCAGCAGCTCTCCTCCCTTTGTCCTCCAGCCTTCCCGCTTTCTGAGCAGAGCTGCTAACTTATGTCCTCCCAGACGCTAAGTCGCGCTTATTGTGGGAACACAGTCCGTCAGGCCCCTCCGCTTTTGCCAGCCAGACTCGGGGGCTCTGCTTGGCCATCGAGCCGCCCCTCCGCCCCGGCTCCCTCCCGCCAGTCTGTGGAGCGCGCACCGCCTCGCCGCCCTTCCTACCCTCTTCCGTGGGCCTCTCGTCTGCGTTTGGCTCCGGAGACTCCATTCTGCTAATCCTCTGGTGGTTTTCTGGGTTATTTAGGCAGGTGTAGGTGGAATCTAAGTGATCAGCAGGACGTGCGGTGAGCCCAGCGTCCTCCTACGCCGCCATCTTGCCGGCTTCTCCTTACTTTATAATTCTTAACGACTCCTTCCTTCATCTCTTGGCATAACTACACTTTTCATTATTTGCACTGTCTCATTTCCACCTTCCTCCTGATACAGACCCTTCAATTACCTTCTTGTGAGCCACAGCCTCCCGCAGCCCCTCTCGGCCCGGGTAAGGGAGGCCCTTCCCGTTCAGGCTCAGTTCCATCCAAGCCCGTTCCTGACAGGGACGAAAGCAGGCAAAGGCACCTCACCACACCAGCTATTGGGCTTAGATTAGCATGGTGATTTCGGATCCAGCGCCGGCACCCTGGGTGAGAACTGCCTGGCAGCCTCCCCATCCCCTCTTCTGCCCCTCTGGACCATCTGTTGGCGCTGGGTTCCACCTTGGTCCCCCTGCCCAAGCATGCCCGTTTGCTGCCTGGGTGAGGCCCTGATACCCTGCCTCATGCCTGTCATTAGCTTTAGAGGTGAAAAAGCAAGAGTGATGGAAAATAGAAAAGACAATGGTACTTTGCTTATTGTTTCGAGCCAATCTTAAACAAACAAACAAACAAACAAAATGACGCTCTGTCATCTATCTGTATAACAACAGTAAGAGAAAACTTACACAGGTACGTATATATGTACATACTTACATACTATGTACGGGCACTATTCTAAAACCTTTTACTAACTCACTTAGTAATCACAATAGCCCTGTAAGATTGGTACTGTTATTATCCCCAGAGAAGGAAAGTGAATCACAGAGAAATTAGGTCACTTACCAAAGGACACATAGCTACTAAGAGGCAGAGTGTGGATTCACATTCAAAATAAGCAGAGAGCAGAGACAAATTGAAAAGAATAGAATGATAACATTCAAGCTCATCACTATTTCCTTTAAAATATTAAAATTCTAATAGTATTAATCATCCTTAATATATAATCATATATAATATACTACCATATTTCTAAAACCAATGTGAAAATTACTTTGGGAATCTCTAGCATTCTAAAAATACCTGCCTTTAACATGCTGCATTAATATTAATAAGTGATAATTATATGTCCATAACAAATGAACTTCATAGAGGGAAAAGAGAAATAATTCATAGATGTTACTTAGACATGGAAAAAATTATCCAAATAATCTTTATAAAAAGAGCTCTTCTTCTACTGTTAATACCCAAATAATGGAGTAAAATATTGGCGGAGATTGTCTGCATTTTCCAAACCATCTGTTTGAATATACAGTATTTCTCAATTACTTTAAAAAAAATTTTTTAATTTTAGAGAGAGAGAGAGAGAGAAGAGAGGAGATTGCTAGAAACAGAGAGGGAGAATCTCAGGCAGCTCCACACTCAGCGTGGACATGGGGCTAAATCCCACAACCATGAGATCATCACCTGAGCTGAAGTCAAGAGCTGGACGCTTAACCAGCTGGGCTACCCAAACATCCCCATTTCTCAATTCTTCATTTTATTTTATGATAGAGCATCTATTACTTTACCATGGGGTTTTTAGATAGGTCTTCTCTTCAATCCCTCTATTTATAAATTTGTGTTGAGCACGACTGCGTTGTTTAATCTTAAGGCTTTAGGGAAAGAAACAGAAACTCTTGGGGGCGCCTGGGTGGCTCAGTCGGTTGGGCGTCCGACTTCGGCTCAGGTCACGATCTCGCAGTTTGGGAGTTCAAGCCCCGCGTCGGGCTCTGTGCTGACAGCTCAGAGCCTGGAGCCTGCTTCAGATTCTGTGTCTCCCTCTCTCTCTGCCCCTCCCCTACTCACACTCTGTGTGTGTGTCTCTCTCTCTCCCAAAAATAAATAAACATTAAAAAAAATTTTTTAAAGAAACAGAAACTCTTCACTCTAGCACTGTATCTAATATTTATAATACCTTTCAGCAAGTAATAAGTAGAAATACAGCTGCTAGAATTCTATGTTTTTAATCTACTGTTGACACCTCCTTCTACTAATCCTAACGCTTTGAGAGCAGCTGAATGCTCTTTAGGGGTATCAAGTGGCAAGGAAAGCTGCCACATAGTAAAGATGATGTGTGACTCCTAATACCGCAAGCCACTTCACAAAATCACCAAGAAAATATGAGCTGTATTGCTTCCTGCAGTTTCTTTCCGTGAAGTGCTGCCATCAGAGAGAAGAAGAAACATGGCTTCCACCTGTATTTAGTTCATTTATACTAATGACATATTAACTAGAGAGGTAACATTTTGATGATATCCAGGGCATTCTCAAGGTCACTAGCTCAATGGAAAACTACAACACCTTTATTTTTATTTTTTTCATCCTTATTATTTTTGAAAAAGAGAGAGCGAAAGCAAGTGGTAGGGGCAGAGAGAAAGGAAGACAGAGGATCTGAAGGGGGCTCTGCACTGAGAGCAGGTGGAGAGTCTGATGTGGGGCTCGAACTCACAAACCATGAGATCATGACCTGAGCCAAAGTCAGATATGTAACTGAGCCACCCAGGCGCCCTTATAGCACTTCTATTTACAACAGTCTGCTGCCATATAGGTTCATTCTTTGTCTACTTAGCAAAACTCTTCCCAGTTCCTCCTTAAGTTTTCTTGAGGATAGCATGAGAGAGCATATGCTGTTTGGCCATGTAACTATTATATTTGCCTTGGCTTTTTTCATTACACTAGAACAAAGAAAGAACCTGGTCAGTGAGGCATCCAAGACTGCTTCCTATACAGTTCAGTCTCACTTGGATTCTCAATTCCCCGAGATCCAACCCCAGCTGTGTTCTTGGCTCATCACAGTTTTGTGGTCACTCAGACGCAAACAAGCTGCAGCCCACTCCTCCCTATCACATCTGTTTTCCTAATATTTTGCTGTTTGGAACAAATAAGAACATGTTCTCCCGAATTCACCAACTTAGCCATTTATTTCCATAAACTAAAGATAAAACATAAAATATCCCCACATCAAAGTATCTCGCCATATGTGGTCTATTCATTCACAACTTAATCTAAATGTTTTCCTCCTTCAATCGATAGCTGTCCCTTCTAATCAACCTTTCCCAACATGACGTAATGCCAGCAAATAGGTGTAAAAACTTCCCAAGGTCTCAACAACAAAAACAGGAGAGTAAAGCTGTTCTGCAAAAGATCATTCAGAAACAAGTTCACAGAAAAATCCTAATAATTTTAACTTGTCCTATAACACCAGCTTATGCACTGCAACATACTTCTATTGTGGTTGAACGTGTTCTGCTTTTATAACCTAAAGGTCAAAAAACATTCACCTCAATTGGTTAGATATCTATAGACAGAATTTCAGACCTAATTGTAGCCACAGGTATGATCCAAATGAGAGTTAAATACCTAGAAAGTGTAGACGGGGCCATATATTTGACGAAATATTTTAAATGCATCCACAGACATCACTAATTTTAACCTTGTGGGGTTTTTTTTAAGGTTTTTTTTTTGTTTGTTTGGTTTTTTGTTTGTTTGTTTGTTTGTTTTAGTGAGAGAGAGAGCAGGGAAGGGGCAGAGAGAGGGGGAGAGAAAATCCCAAGCAGGCTCCATACTGTTAGCACAGAGCCCGATGCAGGGCTTGACCCCATGACCATGAGATCATGACCTGAGCCAAAACCAAGAGTCAGTTGCTTAAGTGAGCCACCCATAGCCTTGTAATGTTAAGCAAGAGAGACATAGAGTGTTTTTATAATTCATCATGCTCCTATGCATCTAGTACTTGTTCTTCTCCCATTTTCTTATAAACTTATCAATTTCCTTGATTTTCCTCCCCTCAACATTCTTCCTTACTCCTCCCTCATCATTCTCAATAGAGCACTTTACTCATTTCTTTCAACTGCACAGGCATATTCTCTGCACTCTACATAGGACAGAAGACCCTAACAGAGGAAGGTATCCCAACAAGGGAATGTTATGAGAACTGAGTGAAGGACCAGGAAAGAAGTAACACTAAGATTTACACTGAGTGTGCTATAGGTTAGGAAATGGAACAAGGAAGAAAGGTGCTCAATGATACAGGCCTTTCCACTTTACTTGGTTGGAAACATTCCCTGTATATCATATAAGATAAAAGAGTTTGGTAGAAAAAAAGCAATAGTTATAGGGGCGTCTGGGTGGCTCAGTTGGCTAAGTATCTGACTGGCTCAGGTCATGATCTCACGGTTTGTGGGTTTGAGCCCCACGTTGGGCTCTGTGCTGACAGCTCGGAGCCTGGAGCCTGCTTTGGATTCTGTGTCTCCGTCTCTTTTCCCCTCCCCTGCTCATACTCTGTCTCTCTCTCTCTCTCAGAAATAAATGAACATTAAAAAAAATTTTTTTTAAGAAAAAAAGCAATAGTTACATATGAAACAGTCATTAAAGATATAACTTGGGAATCATGGCGCCTCTTAAACCAATTCCAAAATTAATGTTTCTCTCCACATAGAGCAAGAAATGTATCCAATGATTTTCTTGTTTAATGTGATACACGTTGCCATGCAAAATAATTTTATACATAATATACAACTGGAATCTTTCTTTTGTCCTCATTTCAAACTTAATCACATTTAACGTGAAATCTCCCCATGGTACACTCTTAAAATACAGAATTACAGGGATTACATAGTTTCCCCAATGGACTCGGTGTCAGTATATATCTATGAATATGAGATGACATATTGCTTCCAAAAAAGTACAGAGATAAACAAATTAGCCAGTTAATTTTCACACAACTTTCTCTTTTAGAAAATTTTTAAATAAGTATATTTTCACAATTTCAGGAAGCACTTCTAGATTAGTAAAATAAGCAGTAGGTTTGGTTGGGGAAAAGATTTTAATGGAAAAGTTAAGAAACAAGGGATTTCCATCTTAGCACAATAGTATGCAAAAAATTAAATGAACTGGCCTATTCTTCTTTTGCTATACCTGGACTATCACAGTGGGATGGGCCTCAGGAAAGCTAGACTGGCCAAATCCAACACCATCCCTTCCATATCCACCCTACCTATCAAATATCTACCTCTTTCTATCACACATATCTCTACCAGCAGGGATTACAATTTCGACACCTGCCATTAGGGATATGTGTGATAGAAGGTTACAAACCACTGAGACAGATATCTGACTTGATTTCCATATGCATTCAGTTTTTTCACAGGTGACCGCTTCCCTCCCAACGCGCGCACACACACACACACACACACACACTTAATTTCACTGAATTAAGTCCTAGCAATGTTTGTGCTAGAAGTCCAAGAGTACAAAGTACTCTGTCTACCATTTTCTGATTATCAGGGTAGGTCAGGGACGGGGAGAAGTAAGAATACAAGACGACCAAATCATGAAAAATGGAATGCGTATGAATAAGGAGGGATGTGGCTAAAAGCGCAGGACCACCAGAGGGAGTCAGAACATTCTCCCAACTAACAGCTCAGTAAGATCTCACAGTAGTACTGGAGGCCAAACATGAAATTACTGTGAAAGAAATGTTCTGGTCTAAATAAAGTTATGTAACAAATTATTATATAATCAAATTCATCTGTGGGGGAGGCAAGAGCTAAAGAGGGAAGAGAAGTACTTTCATACTCTGGTCACTGCTTAAGGGCAGGGTACAGTTACAGTTGTACTTCAAAGGCCCTAAAGATGGGTCTCCAAAATGGTATCACAAATTCTGGCAACAATTAAAAATGTTGCCACCAGCTAGGTTTTAGAGAAAGAACACTTACTGCAGAAACTAAGCTGGAGTTCCTGTAGTCAAGGGTGGCTAGTCCCATAGGTGATACGAGCAAGTTTTGTTAGGTCTTCAACTACATATAATGTGAAGTCTGTCCCTGGCAAAGAGGCCAGTAATAAAAAAAGTTTTTTCTTTAACTTATTGGAGTAACCAAAAGAGAGTCAACTGAGCAATTTAGTAATTCAAACTAGTACTGCTCTGTTTTTAAGTTACCTTTCCTTGAAAGAATAATATTCTAATGAATGGCCAAAAATAATCAGTTCATATTTAGGAATAGAAGTATAATTCCAGGGGCGCCTGGGTGGCACAGTCGGTTAAGCGTCCGACTTCAGCCAGGTCACGATCTCGCGGTCCGTGAGTTCAAGCCCCGCGTCGGGCTCTGGGCTGATGGCTCAGAGCCTGGAGCCTGTTTCCGATTCTGTGTCTCCCTCTCTCTCTACCCCTTCCCCGTTCATGCTCTGTCTCTCTCTGTCCCAAAAATAAATAAACGTAGATGTATAATTCCAATAGAAAATAGTTACAGTTCTGGATTACAACCTTAGTTTCCCCTCAAATCTAAATGGGGCTCCCTAGAAAAATTATAGCTTACCTTCTTTTATTATGTAGTTAATTCTTTTTTTCTTAATTTTTTTAACGGCTATTTTTGAGAGAGAGAGAGCATGAGCAGGGGAGGGGCAGAGAGAGAGAGGGAGACACATGTCTGAAGCAGGCTCCAGGCTCTGAGCTGTCAGCACAGAGCCCGATGCGGGGCTTGAACCCACAGACCGCGAGATCATGACACGAGCCAAAGTCAGACACTCAACCGACTGAGCCACCCAGGCGCCCCTATGCAGTTAATTCTAATTAACACAGGTAGATGACCACTCTCTAGTAGTAGAGAAAATCTTATTACCATACAAATAATACTAGCCGGTTTGCTTTTATATGACTAGTCAAGTGGGTAAGGAATTGGCTCCTATAACTAAACAAACTAAATTCTGTACCAACACTATTTTCAAATAAAGTTAAGGTTTTCTGGATCATACGTTCTGTTTTGCTATACACTATAATCAATCCACTGTGGGGTTTGCCAGTTTCATACAAGATCATTATGCTCCATTCTGTCCTTAACTAGGATAATGAAATTAAAGAGGTTTCAAAATGTCTAAAAAAGACTTGTTTAAAAAGAAATTTCTGGGGCCAAGATGGCAGAGCATCATGGAAGTTCTCTGCATCTCTCATCCCTGAAATGCAGCTAGATCAGCACCAAACCATTTTGCACACCTAGAAAATTGATCTGAGGATTAACACAACAATCTGCACGATTCGTGCCACAGAACTCAGTAGGTATGTGGCACAGAGAGGTGAACTGAGAGAGAGAAGCCACAGAGGGGCAGGGAGCTGTTTTTAGGAGAGATGACAGAGAAAGGGGGGAGAATGTAAGAAAAGGACTTCCCCCAAAAGCAGCTGGAAAGAGAAAGAGTAGAAACATCCACAAGCGACTGATCAAGAAAGAGAGAAAGGAGAGGGTTTCAATACCATTAGGACTCTATAAACAGGGGAGACCAGAGTCGGAAATTTCGCAGCTCAATACCTGACAGTGCTCTGGCAGGAAGGATGAATCCCCAGGAGCAGGCAGTGGGATTCAAGGGGTCCATGGGCCTCATGGAGTTCCCCTGCTATGAGGGCATTTGGTAGAGGCCCTACAGCCTCCCCACAGGCAAAGGTCCCAGCGGACCCCAGAGAACATGATTGCTGGTATTGGAATGAAGATGCCAGGGTGCGGTGATACCTGGGAGCCAGTTGTGTGTTGTGATTTACCATAATCCCTGAACTGCCACCCAATTGCATGAACTTATTCTGGGGCAAGCCAGCAGTCAGTAACAGTCTCTGAGCCTTGGCAGTGTGATTGGACAAATGTTCCTGGGGACAATCCAGCACCTGGCCATTACTGGGTGAGACCCACTCCCCCTCCCCACCAGAAGGTCTGAGTGGGTCCAAGCCACAGGGCCCTCAGAAGTGAGGGGTTTGGAAACGCAGCCCCATCTAGAATAAAATTCAGAGGGAGGTGCCACCTGGCAGGCTGACGGCTTAGACACAGATAGTGCAGAAGTGGGGAGTGGAAGGAAGCCAGAGACAAAGGAGGGGTGTTTGATTGCCGGTCGGTGAGAGCACAGAGTTCTGGTGCTAGAGACTGGGAGGCTGGGTGATGCCATTTCCACTTACCCTTCACACACATGCCACACTGATCTACACCAGTAAGCTAAGCAGCGCCACCTAGTGGAGAATGGAACAATTACACCAAACCTCATTCAACTGGGCCAACCAAGCCCTAGAGGAACAACACTCCTGCTTGGTTTACAGACTATAAAGTGCTTCATAGTTTGACTTCTAGAGGAAACTGGATGTAATTCATTCAGGTTTCATTCTGTTCACTGGTCTATCCATTTTTTTTCTTTTTTAAAATTTTTTTTAATGTTTATTTTTGAGAGAGAGAGGGAAAGAGAGGGAACAGAGGAGGAGCAGAAAGAGAGGGAGGCACAGAATCCAAAGCAGGCTCCAGGTTCTGAGCTGTCAGCACAGAGCCCTACACAGGGCTCAAACTCACAAACCACGAGATAGCCAAAGTCGGAGGTTTAAGTGACTTAGCCACCCAGGGGCCCCTTTCTTTTTCTTTTCTTATTCTTGGATGCAAAAAGAGGAAAAAGTTGTTTTTATTTTCTGTTTTTATAATTTTTTAATTTTTTTACTACATTTTTATTGTAATTTTTAATTCTATTTTACTTTCTTCATTTCATTTTATTCTATTTTATTATATACATTTCTTAAATTTTTAAATGTTTTCTTACTTTTTTTTTCTTTTCTTTTCTTTCCCTTTTTTCTCTATTCTACAAGCTTCTCTCAACAATCAGACCAAAAACACCAAGGATCTAGATTCCTTTATTTGATTGCTTGTGTTGTTTTTAATTTTATTAATTCTTTTTCTTCCTCCAAAATGATGAAATGAAGGAATTCACCCCAAAAGAAAGAGCAGGAAAAAATGACAGGGACTTAATCAACACAGATATAAGCAAGATTTCTGAACTAGAATTTAAAATCATGATAATAAGAATACTAGCTGGGGTTGGAAAAAGCATAAACTCCCTTTCTGTGGAGATAAAAGAAGTAAAATCTAGTCAGGATGAATTAAAAATGCTATACTGAGATGCAATCTCAAATGGATGCCACAGCGGCAAGGATGGACAAAACAGAGCAGTGAATCAGCAATATAGAAGGCAAAATTATGGAGAGTTATGAAGCAGAAAAAATGAGGGAAACTAAGGCACAATATAAGAATTAGAGCACTCAGTGATCCATTAAAAAAGAATAATATCCAAATCATAAGAGTCCCAAAAGACGAAGACAGAGAAAAAGGGACAGAAGGTTTATGTAAGCAAATCAGATCAGAAAACTTTTCTAACCTGGGGAAAGGCAGAGACACCAAAATCCAAGAAGCACAGAGTATTCCCATTAGGTTCAACAAAAACTGACCATCAACAAGGCATATCATAGTCAAATTCACAAAATACACTGACAAGAATTACGAAAGGAGCAAGGGGAAAAAAGTCCTTAACTTGTAAGGGAAGACAGATAAATTTTGCAGCAGATCTATCCACAGAAATGTGGCAAGCCAGAAGGATCAGCAGGATATATTCAACATGCTGAATCAGAAAAATATGCAGCCAACCAGCAAGGTTGTCATTCAAAATAGAAGGAGAGATAAAGAGTTTCCCAAACAAAAACTAAAGGAGTTCATGACAACCAAACTAGCCCTGCAAGAAAGTTTAAGGGGGGGGGGGGCACTCTCTGTGGGGAGAAAAGATGAAACAAAACAAAAAAGACCAAAAGCAACAAAGACTAGAAAGGACCAGAGAACACTACCAGAAAATCCAATTCTACAACCAACAGAATACGATAAATTCATATCTTTCAGTACTCATTCTAAATGTCAATGGACTAAATGCTCCAATAAAAATAAAGGGAGTAACAGAATGGATAAGAAAACAAGATCTTATATGCTGTTTACAAAAGCCCCATTTAGACCTAAAGACAGATTGAAAGTAAGGAGATAGAGAATCATTTATCATGCTAATGGTCACCAAAAGAAAGCTGGAGTAGCCATTCTTATATCAGACAATCTAGATTTTAAAATAAAGACTGCAACAAGAGACGAAGAAGGGTATTATATCGTAATTAAGGGATCTATCCACCAAATAGCTAACAATTATAAACATTTGTGCCCCCAACATGAGAGAAGCCACATATATAAATCTATTAAAAACATAAATAAACTCATTAATAATAATACCATATAGCAGGGGACTTCAACACCCCACTTATAGCAATGGACAGATCATCTAAGCAGAAAATCAAAAAGGAAACAATGGCTTTGAGTGACACACTGGACCCGATGGACTTAACAGATATATTCGGAACATTTCATCCTAAAGCAGCAGAATACACATTCTTCTCCAGTGCACATGGAACATTCTCCAGAATAAACCACATACTAGGACACAAATCAGCCCTCAACAAGTACAAAAAGATCAAGATCACACTGTGCATATTTTCAGACCACAGCCCTATGGTCTCGAAATCAACCACAAGAAAAAAAGTTGGAAAGACAACAAATACTTGGAGATTAAATAACATCCTACTAAAGAATGAATGGGTTAGCCAAGAAATTAAAGAGGAAGTTAAAAAATACACGGAAGCCAATGAAAATGATAATACCACATCCCAAAACCTCTGGGATGCAGTAAAGGCAGTCATAAGAAGGAAGTCTATAGCAATCCAGGCCTTCCAAAGAAGGAAGAAAGGTCTCAGATATACAACCTAACATTACACCTTAAAGAGCTGGAAAAAGAACAGCAAATAAAACCCCAAACCAGCACAAGATAAGAAACAAAAAAAAAAAAATTAGAGCAGAAATCAATGCTATTGAAATCAAACAAACAGTAGAACAGATACATGAAACCAGGAGCTGGTTCTTTGAAATAAATGACAAAATTGATTAACCCATAGCCAGTTTGATCAAGAAGAAAAAGGAAAGGACCCAAATAGAGAGGAGAGATCACAACCAATACTGCAGAAATTTATAAGCAATTATATGCCAATAAATTGGGCAATCTGGAAGAAATGGACAAATTCCTAGAAACATATAAACTACAAAATTGAAATAAGAAGAAATAGAAAATTTGAATAGGCCCATAACCAGTAAAGAAATTGAATTAGTAACCAAAAATCTCTCAAAAAACAAGAGTCCAGGGCCAAATGGCTTTCTAGGGTAATTCTACCAAACATTTAAAGAAGAGTTAACAACTATTCTTTTGAAGCTGTTTCAAAAAATACAAGTGGAAGGAAAACTTCCAAACTCATTCTATGAGGCCAGCATTACCTTGATTCCAAAACCAGACAAAGACCCCACAAAAAATAAGAACTATAGACCAATTTCCCTGATGAACATAGATACAAAAATTCTCAACAAAATACTAACCAAACAGATTCAACAATACATTAAAAGAATTATTCACCACAATCAAGTGGGATTTATACCTGGGATGCAGGGCTGGCTCAGTATCTGCAAATCAATGTGGTACACCACATTAATAAAAGAAAGAACAAGAACCATATGATCCTCTCAATAGATGCAGAGAAAGCATTTGATAAAATACAGCATCCTTTCTTGATAAATACCCTCAAGAAAGTAGGAATGGAAGCATCATACCTCAAGATCATAAAAGCCATACACAAAAGACCCACCACTAATATAATCTTTAATGAGGAAAAACTGAGCTTTTCCCCTATGATCAGGAACATGACAGTGATGTCCACTCTCACCACTGTTATTCAACTTAGTATTGAAGTCTTAGCCTCAGCCATCAGACAATACAAAGAAATAAAAGGCATCCAAATCGGCAAGGAGAAGTCAAACTTTCACTCTTTGCAGATGACATGATACTCTATATGGAAAACCCATAATATTCTACCAAAAAACTCCTAGACACGATCCATGAATTCAGCAAATTCACAGGATATAAAATCAATGCACAGAAATCAGTTGCATTCCTATACACCAATAATGAAGTAGCAGAAAGGGAAATCAAGGAATCAATCCATTTAAAATTGTACCAAAAACAATAAAATACCTAGCAATGAACCTAACCAAAGAGGTGAAAAATCTATTTGGTGAAAACTATAGAAAGTTTATGAAAGAAACTGAAGAAGACACAAAAAAATGGAAAAATATTCCATACTCATGGTTTGGAAGAACAAATATTGTTAAAATGTCAACACTACCCAAAGCAATCTACATATTCAGTGCAATTCCTATCAAAATAACACCAGCATTCTTCACAGAGCTAGAACACATAATCCTAAAATTTGTATGGAACCACAAAAGACCCCGAATCGCCAAAGCAATCCTGAAAAAGAAAAACAAAGCTGGAAGCATCACAATCCCAGACTTCAAAATGTATTATAAAGCTGTAATCATCAAGACACACAACACACAGATCACAAAACAGACACACAGATCAGTGGAACACAATAGAGAACCCGGAAACGGGCCCACAAAAATATGGCCAGCTAATCTTTGACAAAGCAGGAAAGAATATTCAGTGGAATAAAGACAGTCTCTTCAGCAAATGGTGCTGGGAAAACTGGACAGCGACATGCAGAAGAATGAACCTGGACCACTTTCTTACACCATACACAAAAATAAACTCAAAATGGGTGAAAGACCTAAATGTAAGACAGGAAGCCATCAAAATCCTAGAGGAGAAAACAGGCAAAACCCTCTTTGACCTCAGCCATAGCAACTCCTTATTCAACATTGACTTCAGAGGCAAGAGAAACAAATGAAAAAATGAACTACTGGGATCTCATCAAGATAAAAAGTTTCTGCACGGTGAAGGAAATAATCAGCAAAACTAAAAGGCAATCGATGGAATGGGAGAAGATATTTGCAAATGACATATCAGATAAAGGGTGACTATCCAAAATCTGTAAAGAACTTATCAAACTCAACACCCAAAAAACAATCAAGTGAAGAAATGGGCAAAAGACATGAATGGACATTTCTCCAAAGAAGACATCCAGATGGCTAACAGACACGTGAAAAAATGCTCAACATCACTCATTATCAAAGAAATATAAATCAAAACCACAATGAGATACCACCAGTCACAGCAGTCAGAATAGCTAAAATCAGCAACTAAGGGAACAACAGATGTTGGCAAGGATGTGAAGGAAGAGAATCTCTTTTGCACTGCTGGTGGCAATGCAAACGGGTGCAGCCACTGTGGAAAACAGTATGGAGGTTCCTCAAAAAATTAAAAATAGAACTATCTGATGACCCAGCAATTGCACTACTAGGTATTTATCCAAACGATACAGGTGTGCTGTTTCAAAGGAGCACATACACCCCAATGTTTATAGCAGTGCTATCAACAATAGCCAAAGTATGGAAGGAACCCAAGTGTCCATCAATAGATGAATGGATAAAGAAGATGTGGTATATATATACAATGGAGTATTACTCGGCAATCAAAAAGAATGAAATCTTGCCATTTGCAACAACATGGATGGAACTACATTGGATTATGCTAGGTGAAATTAGTCAGAGAAAGATAAATGTCATATGACTTCATTCATATGTGGAATTTAAGATACAAAACAGATGAACATAGGGGAAGGGAAGCAAAAATAATATAAAAACAGGGAGGAGGACAAAACATAAGAGACTTTTAAATATAGACAACAAACTGAGGGTTGCTGGAGGGGTTGTGGTGGGGGGGATGGGCTAAATGGGCAAGGGGCATTAAGGAAGACACTTGTTGGGATGAACACTGGGTGTTATATGTAAAGGATGAATCACTGGATTCTACTCCTGAAATCATTATTCCACTATATGCTAACTTAGATATAAATTTAAAAATAAATAGTACAAAAAAATTTTTAAATAAAATAGAAGTTTTTTTTCCAACACTAACAGTAATAGTTGAGATAGACAGAACATTTATATTTTAATGTAGTGAAGCTAAACCCATGCAATTCTAATTACCTTGAATACTTTGTTATTGCATATTTTAATACCAGTTCTAAAACTCTGTTTCTTAAATTATAATTAAATCAGAACTTTGTCTATGAGTACAAATGCAAGAAAATAAGTAAAAATGCCCACTGAATCTGGATGTTCGAAGCAAAAATATCATTTAGGCCTACATTATTAAGACCAACATTTCCTAAACCCATGTTCTGCCAAACACAAGTGTCACAAGACGGCCAATGGAAAAAAAAAAAAAAAAAAAAACTTGCTAGTCAAGTACATTTGGGAAACAATGCTGATATTCACTGCCCCTCCTTGTGGTGTCCTTTCCTGAATGTACATTATACATCCTGCTTTGTTGAACTCAGAAGGGATCATGTGACTTGCTTTGGCCAGTAAGATATGAGCAGAAATGATGTGCGTCACTTCTGAGCTTTAAAAATTGGCCTATGGGGTGCCTGGGTGGCTCATCCGACTTTGGCTCAGGTCATGATCTCACGGCTCGTGAGTTCGAGCCCCGCATCAGGCTCTGTGCTGACAGCTCGGAGCCTGGAGCCCGCTTTGGATTCTGTGTCCCTCTCTCACTCTGTCCCTCCCCTGCTCATGCTCTGTCTCTCTCTCTCTCTAAAGAATAAACATTAAAAAAATTTTTTTTAATAAAAATCAGCCTATGATTTGGCATCTCCTGTTTCCTTCTGTCAAAAGACCAGCAAGGTCCTACAGGGAGGCTGCCCAGCCAAGGTCCTCTGTAAAGATGCCGTGGAGTAGAGCCACACCTGACCCATGTTTCTGAGCAGAAAACAACGGTTTGTTGCTGTAAGCTCTTGAGCTTCACAATAAATGTTGCCAGTTTAAAAATCCTAAGAAGTGGTGGAATAAGGAATCAGATTAACTGTATTTAACCCCTCACTTCTAACATTGACTTCAAGACAGAATCGTTGCCTCACATAAAACCCTGGGGGATATTCTGAGAGAACAATTTCAAGAAATGTTCATGGAAATACTTCCTTCAAGTCTCCATTCCACTTTGCACAGACTTAAAACTATGTTGACTGTATCATTTCTTCTAGAGTTCTCAACGTTTTCAAAATCTTTAACAGTATTAGGATCAATCAGGTATATCATTTATTACTCTGACATTAGTCAATTCCTAGAATCCTTCCTTAAAATAATTCAGCTTTCTGTCTGTAATTCTCTATATGTTTCAACCTTAAAGATGTATAAAGTGCTAAACAGTTTCAAATGAACATTCAGTTTACCTGTGTAGGTATCATTTTCGGTTGTTAAATAATTGCAAACTTATTTAGGGTTTTTTTTCAATATATGGAAAGAGACAACACAACAGCATGAAGTTGAAAAATGCCATCAGAAACATAAATGAAGTCATTTGCTATAAATAGTGCTCTTGGACACACTCTAGATGACACAGTTGACTAATGGCACCTAGAATATCTCAGAAGAAATTCTAAATCCATCTCAGTAGATTTCACTGAATTTTTAGTTTTAAAAAACCATGAAAAAAAAAAGAGGTGTGTTGCTATGTTTTGTTTATTTACTGATTTTTAATTAAGAAAATTCTAAGAATTCTACATGAGCCTTAGGTCTAAGTGCACCTGATGTACAAAGAAATTTAAAACCAACTAAAACTCACGAGTAATTAAGTCATTTGGCATTGGGAGATTCAGGAATCGGTTACTGAAGAAATCTGCTTTACCTTGTACCAATGACATTTTTGTTTTAAATATGAAATTTAAATTGGGTGTCAAATTGGTTTCCATACAACACCCAGTGCTCATCCCAACAGGTGCCCTCCTCAATACCCATCACCCACCCTCCCCTCCCTCTGACCCCACATCAACCCTCAGTTTGTTCTCAGTTTTTTTTTTTAATTTTTTTTTTCAACGTTTATTTATTTTTGGGACAGAGAGAGACAGAGCATGAACGGGGGAGGGGCAGAGAGAGAGGGAGACACAGAATCAGAAACAGGCTCCAGGCTCTGAGCCATCAGCCCAGAGCCTGACACGGGGCTCGAACTCACGGACCGCGAGATCGTGACCTGGTTGAAGTCAGACGCTTAACCGACTGCGCCACCCAGGCACCCCTGTTCTCAGTTTTTAAGAGTCTCTTAGGTTTGGGTCCCTCCCTCTCTAACTTTTTTTTTCCTTCCCCTCCCCCATGGTCTTCTGTTAAGTTTCTCAGGATCCACATAAGAGTGAAAACCTATGGTCTTTCTCTGTATGACTTATTTCACTTAGCATAACACTCTCCAGTTCCATCCATGTGGCTACAAAAGGCCATATTTCATTCTTTCTCATTGCCACGTAGTATTCCATGGACATTTTAAGACAAGCTTTTGTCTGGAATGACAAAGGCTTGCTGATCCCTGCAGTCTTGCAGTCTTTCAGGGACAAGGTGACGGGAGTGGCAGGGCAGTTTTGCAGGCTCCCATGCTCAGGGCTTCCTCCTCTTCTGAGACAGGGATGGACTATTGTGAGGATGAGCCTGCCCACCTCCCTGCTGCCAGCCCTGAGCTCCTTGGCTGCTGCTGGAGGGACTCCCCCCAACCTTTGGAAGGTGACGCTTCCTGAGAGTCACCTCCTCTGGGCCCCCTTCCACATCTTCTATGCTTTCTTACAGTAGAGCCCTCACCTTCTGGGAGTGAACATTTGCTGATCATTTCTGAGATCCATCAGCCATAGGCCTGCCTCTCCCTCTACCATCTCCCCCACCTGAAGCAGCTTCTCATGAAAGCCCTGCTAGTTCCAGTTGTTTCTGGACATATTTGCACATCTGTTGCTTTTTACAGATTTCTCTTTCACTGAAGATGCAGTTCATGATATTTTTGCCGTCATCTTTATTGTTCTGTATGGTTCCAAGAGGAGAAATGGGGAGATCCAAATCTAAATTGCCGCCACCTTCCTACACTTAAAGACCTTTCTCCTTTCTGCGTAGGAGAAAGCCTCCCTCCATGCATATGAGAAAATCTATCTGAGGTTTTAAAAAAACAAAACAAAAACATCTCTATTTGAAGCCAAATTCACCTCTTTGGGCAAAATGCTTACTATATAGACATTTCAGAATAGCACAGGAGTCAAGAACCATTAAGACTAATGAGTTGCATTGTAACTCTATGAGTCAGCAAAGGTCAAGAAAGACTATAAGATTTGTCCAGAGCTAAACAACAAAGGTAACACAAGAAAACTTGTGCTGTTCCAAATTTATTATAGAGACTCCCTTGAGAAGGAACAGTCTAGCACTCCTGAGTTTTGAAATGGTTTATAAAGGCACATCATTGTGCAGAACCAGGAAAGTCAGTGGCAGCTACATTATACCAGCCACTTAACAAAATCCTGAGAAAATGTGCTACCTGCTAGATACATAAGAGTAAATAATGGCAGTAGGTGAGGAAAGACAACGGCAGAAGGTCCTGGCAGAGGAAGGCTGGGATTCAGCCAACCTAGCGTAGAAATTCTGTACTACAACTGGTCCTGTATATTGAATCAGGGACTGGGTTTTCCCCCTTAATTGTGCCACCATCATCCATACGCTCTTCTTTTCCACTTCCCATTGCCATCTCTAATGATGACTGACCTGTATTCTCCTCCCTGCTTCCCCCACCCAGCCTCATCATCTTATGGTCTGATAACCACTTCTTTGCCCATGCTTTCTGCATATCAAATCCTGCATTCAAAACAAACCAGTCTAAGTGACATTTGTAGCTAACAATTTCAAAGGAGACCATTTCTTTCCTTCTAAAGTTCTCTCACTGTCTAACTCTGTGAAAAGTTGCTACAAGGAAGTGCCAACTTACAAACTGTAGCTTTGTTGGTTTAGTGCTACCTTAGTAATTTGAAAGAGTCATAGGCCAGGAAAAGGATCTAAAAAGGCCAGAAAATAATTAATGCTTAAAAAAAACAGATTTATCCACGAAAAGATCACATTTATTTCTTAAGGAATCTAGATCTGCATTAAGATACTTTTTGATTTGAAACTGGTCTTCTTCTGCCACCAAGTGTTAGCACACATTTCTAACCAGCCAGTTTTTGCAATGGTTAAATCACAGAAGTACGAGGTTCCGCAGTAAGAAAAATATATCCAAAAGAAGGCATATAAAAAGCATGGACTTAAAAGCATGGATAAAAAGCATATAAAAAGTTGCAGACTAACCACATAAAACAAATATATTCCAAGAAAACTACACAGAGAACTTGAATTTTAGTTACTATTTCGGACACATGGCAATTTAATAAGATTTTCTAAGGCTCCATTCATTTAATGAAAGAAACTACAACTCTCAAAGCACAATGATAATCAAACTACCTTTAAAATATACAGTAACTATTTTCAATAGTCTCTAATGCAATATACCCGACTAGAATTTCATGAAACTAAGAATATGCAAAACTAACACATTGACTAAATGCCTCCTACTGTTAGAAAAACATATAATGCCAAGGGAAATCTTAAGTTTCTCAGATTCTAAATTAAGAGAACTCACTTCTGAGCTTGGGAACCAGAAAGCCATGCTGTAGCTGAGGAAGTTCCAACCAGGAAATTTGAAAAAGAGTTTCTGTATTTTCAAAATGCTGATCACAATCTACAGAACTTCTGGTTATCCCACTGGACTTTTGGTTAATTCTACTAAGTGGTATTACCTACAAATAGATGCCTATCAGAGGATGGCACCCCACAGCCTAGGACTTCTGCAGCCAACACTAAACACCACTGGGAAATCCTCATAGCAGATCCTATGACCGTTCCAGTGGTGGTAAACATTCATCCCCTGCACCAGAGATCTGTTCATATCTTTTACACCAGTGACATATGTTATCTTCATCATGAACAGACCAATTATGGCTTCAGCTTATACACACACACACACACACACACACACACACACACACACACACAGTGGTATGGATTAACAGCTTTTTAAGTTGTAAAAATGATTCAGTATATGGTGAAAAAAATACCAGTTGAAGTACTATTACAGAATAATTGGTTATACTTCCTGTCGATAATAATGAATGGATAATCTTAACTACCTCAGAATCTGCCTATAATGATGCAGAGCACCCGTCCACCCAGAACACCCCTTTTTACCAATAATTACCATGTCTACAGTAATAACAGCGGTATCTTAGGAGTATATCAGTATCTACTCACTACACAAAGTGATTTCCGGATGACCTTCTAGCAGGTCACACTGAAATATAAAGAGTACACCAACCTTCAGAACAGCATCTTGGTGGGAGATACTATTAGCTCTTTTCTAGATACTTTCACTACGTACCACCTATCCATACCAGAAACAACACTCCTCAGGATGATGGAAAACCTTCAAGTTTTCTGCATCTGGTGGCTTCGCCTTACCCTTCATTGTCATGAGACATCTAACTTGCCCATCACCATTTCTATGATCAGCCCACTAAGGCTCCACTCTTCCTCAGAACCTCAGCAAACTCCCAACAAACCACAAGAGAAATCCTGTGTGTGTCAAGAGAAATTTACTATATTCCAGGTGACGTTAAGATCAGAGGTATTCACTGACCTACCAGAAGAATTATGGGCTAAAAGAGCAATTGCAGGAACCCACATTTTACCGTCAAAATACAAGGAAGTTACATTAAGCTGTGTTGAAGGCAAACCCAAGGAACTACTTTATACAACCTTAATCATAGTTTACATTCTACATGTTATTTACCTTTTTTGTGCTATTAACACAGTCTTTATAAGTATCTATTTTAATAGCTTCTTAAATCATTGATATACCATAACCGACTTAAAAATTCCCTCACTGTAATGGAAGCTTTTTCTAATTTTTCTCTATTACAGATAGTGGTTCAGTAAACGTCTTTACACATAAAGAATTTCTTCTTTTAAATTGTTTCTTAGTTATAAAATAAGTAAGTCCTATGGATATAATGTACAACATGGTGATAATAGTTAAAAATAACTATATTGTTAAAAAATACTACATTATATATTTGGAAATTACTAAGAGAGTAGTAAAAGTTCTCACAACAACCAAAAATGGTAACTATAGGAAGTGATGGATGTGTTAACTAACCTTATTACGGTAATCATTTTGTAATATATTCATATACTAAATCATTAGGTTGTACACTTGAAACTTACACAATGCTATATATCTATTTTATCTAAATAAAAATTATTTGTTTAGGATAATTTCAGAAGCATGAACCTCTTAAAGAATATAAATATTTTAACTTTTTATAGGAATTGCTCAATGTATAGCTCAAAGGGCCATACCAAGCCACCATTCAAATCCCTGATGGTCCTTCTACCTCAAGCATACACTAACAAATGTTCCTCTAATACAAAATGGTTGGAAGTATAAATTAGGACCACTGTTTGTGGTGTTTTTAAAAAGTTAAAATGTACAATGCCCTTTGACCTTGACATTCCACTTCAAAAAACTGGTTCTTTGAAATAATGGCATATTTACCCAAAGAAAAATGAACAAGGATGCTCACTGCAGCACTGTTTGTGATAAAAAAAAAAAAAAAAAAAACCCAGACATTAATGTAATTATTCATTAAGGGGAGAATAAATTATGATAAATCAAAATAATGTATATTTATTTCTGTTTTAAAGAAACTATATGCAGGTTATTTGCACCTATCTATCTATATATTTGCAGTGTATAGAGAAAAAGTCAAGAGGATATACCACTAGTAGTGGTAACCTACAGAGAAATTGGGGAAAAGGCGGTGATGAGATAGTGATGAAAGAAAAATTATATATTTCACTCCATAGGTTTGCATGTGTTTGGACTGTTTACAGTGACCAAATATTCATCTAATACTTTTACAATTAAAATAACTTTTAAAATAAAAGAAAGTACTTGAAATAAGACAAACTTCATAACACTTGAGTGATTGAAACCTATTATTTCCTACCTCTCTCTTCCTCCTTTTATTCTTTATCAATCTAAATAACACTGAACACTAGCAATGCTTTCCATTACTGATTTTATCAATGTCCATTGCCTTGTAAATGACTGAACCAGAATAAAAACCAGGTAGAGAATTGGTGCTGAGAAAGGAGAATAGATATTTGGAAATGTAAAAAAATTAAGAAGAAAGAGACTGAAGAACCACGTATTTTCAAATAATCTGTATTCCAAACCACAAAGCATAATAAAAGTGTACTTTTATGCACGCTACCTTTTCATACTGGCTTTAACTTTTACAGTGGAAGAAACGATTTGCTGCATAAAGAAAATGCTGGATATTTATTTAAACCTGCAGGTCTCAGACTAAACCACTCTGCAGACCATCTGATTAGAATCACCTGTGGTACTGCCTGACCATCAAAAGCAAGGTCTTTAGGTACAACTCCAGATCTGAAGCTAGAGGGTGGATATCTTCAAGCTTCAATGTTGACATATGAATCCCACAGTTTAAAATATACATTCTTAAGCATTCAGGAACACTGGGCATCATAGTAGTACACAGGAACAGAGTCATTCCATTATTGAAAAGAAAAAAATCTCATCTGGCTGTCTGAAAGACAGTAAAGTCATAATTTATTTTCTAGGGGCACCTGGGTGTCTCAGTCAGGTTGGGCATCCAACTTCAGCTCAGGTCACGATCTCACGGTTTGTGAGTTCAAGCCCTGCGTCGGGCTCTGTGCTGACAGCTCAGAGCCTGGATCCTGCTTTGGATTCTCTGTCTCCTTCTCTCTCTCCTTCTCTCTCTGCCCCTCCTACTTGTGCTCTGTCTCCCTCTGTCTCTCAAAAATAAATAACTGTAAGAAAAAAAAATTTTAATAACAATTTATTTTCTAAAGATTACGCTTTCTAATCTAGACAAAATACAATCCGATTTAGATTTTATATACCATTCAGGCAGGGACTGTTTCTATTTTGATCATAACTCTGAGCCCAGCACCAATGTCTGGCACGTACTAGGCACTCAGTAAATATCTGCTGACTTAATAGGATTTGGACCAGGGAGCTCCTCACGTAAACACAAAAATTAATTTGGATGAACTGGATGTGGCCAGTGGGGGCAGAGAATATGAGCCTGGGAAAGAGATAAGATGGATTCCATGCAGGGCTCTGCAAATGGAGGGCAGGATCTCATTCAGCCACTTAACATTTGTTAGTCTCATATCCCTTTTCTATAAAATAAGGGAGCAGATTTGGGGAAATTAACTGCCAAGGAATCATTTAAATTTAGCCTCAAACGTTGAAATTGAGATTCTAGAGTAGCTGAAACACTCCTTTGATAAATGTCCTTGTGTGCTCTCATGTAAAAGCTAAAACTGTAAAGACACAGAAACATTTTGAAATGATGGATATTACCTTCACCACTGATTTGTCATTCTGTGATTAAGTGTGAAATCACTGGCAAGAGGACAATCCATTTGAAAGCAAAACAAGAAAGATAATGAGTAAAAACAGTAAACCATCAGTCTGCAAGTTTTGACGGTTGTTAGTCCAAATTTCAACATCTGTTACTTAAAATATTTAGGAATGGTACCTGATATAGTTATTACTGAATGTGGGGCATAGTCACCAAAAGAAAAAAAAAACATCTTTTTGAGAAAGTATTCACAATAGCTTGTAAAAACCTCACAACCACAGGATGGTCAATCACCCAAACAGAGGTTCTAAAAGACTGAAAAGACCTTCTGAGCAAAAAGACGTTAAATACAATATGTGCCAAATTTAGAAAAGAGATCTACTTACTAATAAACATGACCTTCATTTATAAAGCTGCAAATCAGTCTTAACTGCAGCAAAGGGTCATGGAGAGTAGGAAGGAATATTAATCTGCATGGCCATCTCCAGAACTCTGGTATGTTAGAGCAGGTCAGATGTCTAAATGTGCATAAGACGCTCCCTAGGCTGAAATGGGAAGAACAATGAAAGGTGCCCTTAGGATTCCAGGAGAAAAGCTCATGAATCCTGAAGAAAACCAAAAGTTACTCCAACCTGTGAGAAGGCAGAAAGTCACCCTAAGATGTGGGAGGTCAAGAGACCGGTCCCTCAGCTCGTGTCAGGAAAAAGTACTTTTAAGTGATGGGAGGATGGGGGCTCCTCAGTTACCCTCTTGTCCAGTCCATGGAACACCTGTTCCAAGCCCTAATGGCAACAACTGCTCAATGCACAAGGTCGTCTACTGGAGCCCTTGAAAGAGATGCGTAAAGGGGCGTAAAAAAGCTTGTCCCACCTTGAAGAACCCAGTTCCAGTGAGCAGCACCAGGGCATGCAGGCCAGAGGAAGAAGCTTTGAGGGCAGCAGGCTGTGAACAACCATAAGCAAAGAAAGCAGTAAAATGGGGCCCCAGCCCTGCCTCAACACCCTTCAACGGAGCAGATGTGGCAACAGACAAAGCAGCAGGAAACGTGGGTCAGAGTATACAGCTAACAGCCACAGAGGCAAAGGAGGGCACAGGGGTAATGGCCTGCATGGAGTCTCGTGAGCCAGCTCAGCATCCCTGGGAACTGGAAACAATCTCACTTGGAATCCCAGGACCAAGAGTAGTAGGGGGTCAAAAACGACCGCAAATGTCACTCATGCCCCAACCATGCTTATTAAGGCTGGTGTAGTGGGCAAAACAAGGCTTAGGATAAAACTGTCCACTCACCTTCTTCCGGAGCCATGGTGCTTTGGACAATTTCATAAAAGTCAAATGAGGCTTAAAACCCCTGTTTTCTCCTGCCAAGATGCCCTTTTCTTGAAACGTCCTTTTTGCAGTCTCTAAAGAAAAACCAAAAAAAAAATGCTACTGCAATACATAGCTACCTTTCATTATAAAAATGGCAGTTCAAAAAATAACAAATTACTCTATAATGAAGATTAAATACCTGTATGAGATATTATTTTTTAAGAGAGGAAAAACCACAATGTGTATAACAAGTATATTATTAAATTTGCAGAGATTTCAAATTTTAAGTTAAGCATGCAAAAGCAACAATTTGAAAAGGAAACATTTAATAAAACAAAAAAAAATTGTCTGATATGTTGATTTTCACTGAATATCCCAGTGGTATCCATACTCATAAAGAAGGACCAGCTTATCTGTAACCCATAATATCTAAAGACCAAGATGGAATAAAAGAAATCAGATTCACCCTCCCATCTGAAACAATAAAAGGACAAGGTACATAAAACAATGGTTTGCAAGACACTGTATGTATTGGGCAAAAATAGGTCAGTGATCTCTTAGAGATGAAAAACAAGGTAAGCCCCTTAGGGTTAGAGTTAGGGGTTAAGGGTTAGGGTTTGGGGTTAGGGTTAGAAATAGTGTTAGGGATTAGTGTTAGGGTTAGGGGTTAAGGGTTAGGGTTAAAAATAGTGTTAGGGGTTAGTGTTAGGGTTAGGGGTTAAGGGTTAGGACTTGGGGTTAGGGTTAGAAATAGTGTTAGGGGTCGCTCCACATCAGGGAAATACAAATCAAAACCACACTCAGATATCACCTCCCGCCAGTCAGAGTGGCCAAAATGAACAAATCAGGAGATTATAGATGCTGGCGAGGATGTGGAGAAACAGGAACACTCTTGCACTGTTGGTGGGAATTCAAATTGGTGCAACCACTCTGGAAAACAGTGTGGAGGTTCCTCAAAAAATTTAAAATAGACCTACCCTATGACCCAGCAATAGCACTGCTAGGAATTTACCCAAGGGATACAGGAGTACTGATACATAGGGGCACTTGTACCCCAATGTTTATAGCAGCACTCTCAACAATAGCCAAATTATGGAAAGAGCCTAAATGTCCATCAACTGATGAATGGATAAAGAAATTGTGGTTTATATACACAAGGAAGTACTACCTGGCAATGAGAAAGAATGAAATATGGCCCTTTATAGCAACATAGATGGAACCGGAGAGTGTTATGCTAAGTGAAATAAGCCATACAGAGAAAGACAGATACCATATGGTTTCACTCTTATGTGGATCCTGAGAAACTAACTGAAACCCATGGGGGAGGGGAAGGAAAAAAAAAAAAAAGAGGTTAGAGATGGAAGAGAGCCAAAGCATAAGAGACTCTTAAAAACTGAGAACAAACTGAGGGTTGATTGGGGGTGGGAGGGAGGGAAGGGTGGGTGATGCGTATTGAGGAGGGCACCTTTTGGGATGAGCACTGGGTGTTGTATGGAAACCAATTTGAAAATAAACTTCATATAATGAAAAAAAAAAAAGAAATAGTGTTAGGGGTTAGCGTTAGGGTTAGTGGTTAAGGGTTAGGGCTTGGAGTTAGGGTAAGAAATAGTGTTAGGGGTTAGGGTTAGGGTTAGGGTTAGGGTTAGAAGTAGCGTTAGGATTCGTATCAAGCTTTGCTAAGTGGTAAAAAATGGGTTTAGAGAGGTGGGCAGGAGCATTAGAGACATGGTAAAATCTTCAGATTGTATTCTCAGTATGGCGGGAAATCCTGGGGGTTTTAAGCAAGGGAAATGTACGTGTGAGAATAACTTTCTTTATTCATCTCTATTTCAACTACAATGTACACTTCTTCCTCTGGAAGAAATTCAATCTCAGACAATCCAGTGCTCCCCTCTTTTCGTAGGACTGTAGTTTAGCTGAATAGAAGGTAGCTAATGGGGTGTCATACGTTTTAGAAGGGGATGTAGCATCTGGCTCTTGGGTCATCATCCGCAACTCCTGAGACATGCACCATGCTTGGTTTTTGTAGTGGACCCTCCCTCATCCCTATATAATGACTGCAACTTCCCTCCCACCTCTGGTGTGCAAGATTTCATTCTGTTGGTCACCATACCTGGCAAGCAGGAGTTCACTGAACCTGTCTGAGCCCCTTTCCCACTTTCTTGCTATTCTTGAGCATGCAAAAATAGCATAATTACCCAGGACCAAGGAGGAAAGGGCCGAAACCCTGTAAGACCACCCATTCACACAATACCACCCTCACTTCATCTCCACCACCCCTCTAGAAGCACAGGGGCTTCTTCCTTGCCACACCTATAGGCACACTTCAGGAGCAAAGCACAGGGTCACCCCTGCTCTCGGACTCATGCGAGTTTCTGCTCTTCCAGTCAGGATGATGGAGGGGCAAGAACTCACACTCTACCTTGAGCTCTAACTCTCTTCTTTGCCTGACCCTGGGAGTCTTTTCTAGCATCAAAGCAGGAAAAACTTACCATTATGTTTAGGTGTTGAACTCCCAAAGCCTTTCCTTGATTTTTCATGCTATATTCTATTCTGTGAACATGGGTGCCACTGTCGGGGTGGGGGGAGGTGGGGAGAATAGGCACAGAACAAGGCATATAAGAAATACAAGGAGAGGGATGCCTGTGTGGCTCATTCAGTTAAGCCTCTGACTTTGGCTTGGGTCATGATCTCACGGTTCATGAGTTTGAGCCCCACATCAGGCTCTGCATTAACAGTGTGGTGCCTGCTTGGGATTCTCTCTCTCTCTCTCTCTCTCTCTCTCTCTCTCCCTCTCTCTCTGCCCCTATCCCCACCTTGCTCTCTCTCAAAAATAAATAAACTTAAAAAGAAACAGACTTAGAGTTAAAATATTAAGCCAACTCATACACAACTGCCATTTTTATGGGTCAAAAATAGTCAAATATTGGCAGTGTCTGATAGCTTAACATATACCATGGTGGACTAATTTATTAAGTTCCTAGGATCGGACTGAAGGGATTAGGACGTATTTCCTAAGTCTTCAAGTATTTGAAGAATTAGCACGTAGAAGAGTTACTGGTAGCAACTCGGCAACATGTTCGTATCAACCCAGAAAACAGACATGGCATGAAGGTGCGAAAGCAAAAATTCATTTGTTCATTTGTTTACTGAGCACTTCCCAAGTGTGTCAGGCACACGATCTGCTTGAGACAGCAAACGTGTCCCTGCTTTCAGAGAGCTTATAGTCTCAGGGGACAGATTTGGGTCCAGTAAAGAGAAGGACTTAACAATGTTCAGAATTATCAAAAACTATAAAAGATATAAAGAAAGTTTTGTGAAGAGAAATTAAAAGAGTAGGCATCTGTACTGTTCATTACTATCTATATTAGTTTACACTTACGTATTTTATTTGATGTAACAATCTTATTATCAACTGATTCTAAAGATATAACATTTTCCTATTTACTGGTTTGTTACATTAAATTTTGACCCAACAGTTTTCATTATTCACTGGGCGTAATTTTTTTTTTTTTCTTTCAGAGAGAGAGAGACAGAGACAGAGAAAGCATGAGCTGAGCTGGGGAGGAGAGAGAGAGGGAGACAGAATCCCAAGCAGGCTCCTCACTGTCAGTGCAGAGTCTGATGAGGGGCTCAAAGCATGAACCATAAGATCATGATCTGAGCCGAAATCAAGAGTCAGACACTCAACCAACTGAGCCACCCAGGTGCCCTAGGCCTTAAATTTTTGATGATAGGTATCTATTTACAATACTGTTTTAAATAATATGTCACAAAGCACATATAATTTGTTACTGTGTTTTGTTCAGTACAGTATATCCTCTAGGTAGACAGAAATAAGGAAAAAAAGAAATTGTTGTCTTCTTTTTGAAAAGTATTTCTTAGTGTTGGTGTTTTGCTCCTAATAGCAGTATAATCTATTGCTTAGCTAGACTACAGGGTAATGGTTATAGATATATCATTCTTGAGGGACACCTGGGTGGCTCAGTTGGTTAAGCATCTGACTCTTGATCTCTCAGCGAATTTGAGCCCAACGTCAGGCTTTGCTGACAGCACAAAGCCTGCTCAGGATTCTCTCTCTTCCTATCTGTCTGCCCCTCCCCTGTTCGTACACGCTCTCAAAATAAACATTTTTTTGAAAGGTCATTCTTGAGATGAGAAGAGTTTTTGCCAGTGTGAAAACCACATGTCATTTTTCATCTACGCTAACTCACATTCTGAAGAGAAGCTTATGAATAATTTAAGAGATTGTTCAATTCCTCCTAGTCCACAGCCATTCCTCCAAGCACTAAATAGAAAATCACACAGCAAATACATCAGACACCCTTCAAAAGCCAACTAAGAACCCTTCCTAAATAATACGACATGCCTCATAGCTAAAGGTGCAAAATGTCCGAAGAACAATTTCTTAAAATGTATTTAAACACTAGGAGACTTCACTATATAAAAGAAGACTGAAACAAATATTTCATTAAAGAAACAATATTTTGTAATCCTAACAAATACAGTTTTATCTATTTGGGGGAGGGGGTTGTTTTATTCAACAAACATTTATGAGTATGCTAAGCACTGGGAAGTTTTATCTGTTTTTTAATTTTTTATATTTATTTTTATATAGGACATTTTATTCAAATGAACTCTTAAGTATGTAGCAACAATAAATTTATAGCTAAAATGTAAAGAAATTGCTAAAGTTGTCTCAAAGTAAATGTTGCAACAGACCAATTTTAATAAAATCATGTCTTTTTAACTAAATACACTTTCTTGTAAATTTTTTTCCTTTTTTCCTCTTTTGCTGTTTTTACCCTTTTGCTAACATTGTAAGGGATATTTATATGATAGCATGATCTATAATTTGAGAATAATCACAAAGAGGTTTATTTTTTTATTGAGGTATACAAAAAGTTTACTAATAAGAGTAGTCTAGGGGCGGCTGGTGGCTCAGTTAAGCGTCCAAGTCCTGATTTTCGTTCAGGTCATGATCTCACATTCCGTGAGACTGAGCCCCGTGTTGGGCTCCATGCTGACAGCGCAGAGCCTCCTTGGGATTCTCTCTCTCTCCCTCTCTCTCTGCCCCTCCCATGTGTTCACGCAGCACACGTGCACTCTCTCTCTCAAAATAAAAAGAATAATTTAGAATACTAAATGTAAATTACATAGTCCTAATAAATTCTTAAGTTTTAATATTCTATTTCAGATGCAACAGAAATAAGCAGTTGGATTTCAACGTTTTTTATTTATTTTTGGGACAGAGAGAGACAGAGCATGAACGGGGGAGGGGCAGAAAGAGAGGGAGACACAGAATCAGAAACAGGCTCCAGGCTCCAAGCCATCAATCCAGAGCCTGACGCGGGGCTCGAACTCACGGACCGTGAGATCGTGACCTGGCTGAAGTCGGACGCTTAACCGACTGCACCACCCAGGCGCCCCAGAAATAAGCAGTTGGATTTTAGCTTTAAGAAGACTGATTTGTAATTAGACAATACACCATACAATAGGCGGTGATAAAGTCTCTCCATGCTTTTTAATTGGAAGATACTTTCTTACACTATTTTAAGTTACAGTAAATCTATGTCACATATAGTATGAAAAATCTCAATAAAATTTTAGAATCGCTGTTTAGCCATCTAAACTTGAATGAAATAAAAGCCATACAACTGTTTTTTGTTGTTCCTATGTTATTACTATTTGAAGGATTTTTGTTTCCATATATATGCTACTTAAACTGCTTCATTTCAGATTTAGTAAGTCATTTGAACTGTATATACACTTCAACATAAAGGCTGCCATAATATGAACTTCAATTAAAAAATTTTAGACTCATCATTTTAAGCAGATATTTCCAATTCATTACTATGTAAAACTGTCCAACAGAATTTTAAAACATTCATTCTTGAAAGCAAGTCTTTAAAATTACACCTTGATGCCACAGGAATCATATTCATTCCACTGCAGTTGAGGAAAGAGACCCAGATTGAGCACTCTAACACTGGCTCAGTTCTCTTATTATTCAATTTGTGTCCTTGGACAGATTCCTTAAACTTGACAGTAAAAGTGATAAGGCCATTACAAATGATCTCTCAGGTCCCTCTTCTCATCCCCACAACCAGCCAGTCCAAGTGAGCGGTCAGAGAATGCTGGTACATTATCTATCAGGGATTCTAGACACCAGGACTGGATTTTACGCTCATGCAGAGATTTAGACATAAATATAAATAAGAAAAGAGAAACTATGTTCATTCAGTTACACTTTTATGCTTACATCATACATTTTTCATTGACTTATACATCTCTTTAAAAGACAGTTATTGAATATCTATTAAATAGCAGGCTCTGGGGACCCAAAGATGAAAGATTCCCTCCAAAAGCTTTCACTCTAGTTGAGGAACATCGATTTTAAACAATCAAATTCAACGAACTACTGTAGTTTCTACAGTAGATAAGCATTTATACACAGAATATAGGGAAGGTTAGAGAAGAAAGTGGTCATTTCTATTTTTAAGAAATCAGAAAAGCCTTCATTTTGGAAATGACATTTGAAATGAGTCCTATAAAAGATCAATTATACAGTCTGAAAAGGAAATTAAGAAATTAAGAATAAACTCAATTCCATTTACAATAGTATCAAAAATAATACAATACTTAGGAATAAACTTTACCAAGGAGGCAAAAGACTGACAACTACAAAATGGTACTGAAAGAAACGGAAGAAGAAACAAAGTAAATGGAAGGCATCTCATGTTCATGGACTGGAAGCCTTAATACTGTGAAGATGTCAATACTACCCAACGTGATCTACAGACAATGCAATTCCTATCAAAGTTCCAATGACGTTTTGTGCAGAAATAGAAAACAACATCCTAAAATTGATATGAAATCTCAAGGAACCCTAGCCAAAAATTCTTAATAAAGAAGAACAAAGCTAGAAGTCTCACATTTCCTTGTTTCAACATTTACTACAAGGCTACAGTAATCAAAACAGTGTGCTCACACCTGTCAGAATGGTTAAAATCAAAACAGAAGAAACAAGTGTTGGTAAGGGTGTGAAGGAAAAGGAACCCTCTGGCACTGCTGGTGGGAATGCAAGCAGGTACAGCCATTGTGGAAGACAGAGGTTCCTCATAAATTTCAAAATAGAACTACCTTATGACCTAGTAATCACACTACTGGCTATTTATTCAAAAAAGACAAAAACACTAATTCAAAGGGATACATGTATCCCCATGTTTATTGCAACATAATTTACAATGGTCAAGATATGGAAGCAGCCCAAGTGTCCATCGACAGATAAATGGATAAAGAAGATGTGGTGTACATATACAATGGAATATTATTCAGCCATTAAAAAAGAATGAAATACTACCATTTGCAACAATATGGATAGAACTAGGGAATATAATGCGAAGCAAAGTGAGTCAGGAAAGACCAATACCATACGGTTTCACTCATATGTGGAATTTAAGAAACAAATGAACAAAGGAAAAAGACACATAGAGGCGAACTAAGAAAAAGACACTAACTCTAGAGAACAAACTGATGGTTACCAGAGGGGAGGTGGTGGGGGGGATGGGGAAAATAGGTGATGGAGATTAAAGAATATAGTTATCATGATGAGCACTGAGTAATGTACAGAACTGCTGAATCACTATATTGTACACCTAAACTAATACAACACTGCATGTTAATTATACTGGGGTAAAACAGTGTGGCACTGGCAAAAACACAAACCTCCAAAACCAATGGAATAGAAAAGACTGCCCAGAAATCAACCCTCTTGTATATCGTCAAATGGTTTCCAACAAGAATGCCAAGACCATTCAGTGGGGAAAGGATAGTCTTCTCAACAAGTAGTATTGGAAAAACCGGGTATCCACATTGCAAAAGAATGAAGTGAAACCCTTGCCTTATACCATATACAAAATACTAAAGTTGGGGCAATGAACCAGTGGAAAAAAAAGGTAGAAAATACAGAAGTACAGGAGAGAGAGGAAGGAACCAGTAAAGCAATATCCAGACTGAAGTGTCAGATCAAGAACACAGCTGAAGACATTAGTCCTTAAATAGACTGAAGATACATCTTTTCCTAAAACTATATGGGGCTTAAAAAGCCAAACACAGCAGCAGGTTTACTAAGTACAGGGAACAAATGAAGTAGGTCCCAGCCTCAGTTTTGTCTGTGGAGGGAAGGGCAGAAGGCTAAGGGAACTTAACAGAAGCCTGGAGCAGTGACAGGGGACAAGAGAAAGAAAGGCAGGAGAAGTGGCCTGTCAACAGGACGCTGCTGAGTCTTGAAAACTTACATTTGCAGGAGAACCAACATACATGACATGAAAATGTTTTCTTCATTTTCCCATGCCTGTGATAACTACTCATTAACACCTGTTATGTGTCACACTTTCTAGAAGGTACTAGGTAAATAAGTGTCAACAGAACAGTCATGGTCCTTGCCATCATGGAGCTTAACCCGGGGAAGACTGTCAAACAAAATTACGCTGTTACAACCGGTGATGAGACCTGCGAAGGAGACGCACCAGGTACAATGACAGAGAACTTACTCATGAGGAGACTCTCTTTACAGAGGAAAGGGAAATGGTCTCTGAGGTGGTGACATTTGAGCTAAACAATGAAAAGGTCCAAATGGAGGGTTAACTCATATATTTGCAAAAGTTCCATGGCAAGAAAGAACTCGTTGAGTCCCAGTACTGGAAAGAAAGCAGCATAACTACGTGAGCACAGTAGGCAAGATGAGAGAACCACGACGAGACAGGAGACAGGACACCAGCACAGAGACACTGTGGACCCAAGCAAGGAGTCGGAATTTTATTTTATTTTTAAATTTTTTATTTTAATGTTTGTTTATTTCTGAGACAGCGTGACCACACATGCGAGCGGGGGAAGGGGGAGGGGGCGGAGAAGGGGGGACAGAGGATCCGAAGCAGGCTCTGCACTGACAGCACAGAGCCCGATGAAGGGCTTGAACTCGAGAACTGTGAGATCATGACCTGAGCCAAAGTTGGATACTTAACCGACTGAGCTACCCAGGTGCCCCAAGGAGTCTGGATTTTAATTTGCCCAGGTTGTTGGGGTAAAAAAGCAAATGACTGAACTGATCTACCATTGGTATTTGCCAGACTGGTCACAAAACAGAAGAACAAGAAGACAGGGCACCTGAAAGAGCCACCAACAGAGTAATGCACCATGAAGCCATGACCAGTTTAAGAAGGAATAAAACATGTTGGCCAGGAAGAGGAAACAAGAGGGCTCAGTGGGGTCCCACAGCATGAGTAAAAATGGAGAGAAAGTGAAATAGCATGAAGGGTGGGAAGTTAGGGTGACAGACAGTTCTGTCCAATTTACGGTCTTACAGTAGTTCTGGCAGGTGAATAGCCAAAGGTTTCACTATACTTATGAACTTGCTGGAGCACAGTATGAGAGTAGGAGGCTACCTTCAAAGAAGTCAAGGGATTTTAAGAAAAGTAATAGTGATGGTAGCAGGGGGGTGGAGGGGTAGGACTTATCATTATTAGTAATGATAACAGCCACCATCTATTCACCGCTGTATATGTGCCAAACTGCGCTAAGCACTTCATGTACGTTATCCTATCTTGAGAACAGTTACTATCATGCTCATCTTACAAATAAGGAAACTGAATGCAAAGTCAGTCCCAACAGACTCCACTTCCACAGCTCACTCTGAGCCAGGATGGTTAGATGGTTGTGCTCATGGTGCTGCAAGAAAGGGTCGCAGTGTGAGGTAGGAAACAAAGTGCTCAACAAGTGAGAGGAAATATTTGGACAACAGCAAGAATGAGAGGTAGAGGGTGACAAAACTCCACAGCATGCACCACCAATAAGGATTGTGTGTGAGAGCAGATTGGGGACAAAGCAACAGAGAACGGAGAGAAAATGGATGACCTCTGGGCCTCATGGTGTGAGGCATGTGGTGGAAGGAGCAGCCTTCACCCAGAGGAAGCTGTGATCTCAGATTAGCAAATCTCAGATCAGCTAAGGCAAGAAGGTCAAGGGGATGCTACTGCAAACTAGGAGTCCACTTGCTAATTTACAGTGTAACTAGCACAGTGATGAAGAACACAGACTCTGGTGCAGGGTGGACAAAATGAGGACAGGGAATCAAAAGTACAAATTTCCAGTTATTATATAAATAAGTCAGGGGATGTAAGGTACAACATGGTTTCTATACTTAATAATACCATATTGGTATTTGAAGGTTGCTAAGGGAGTAAATAAAAGTCCTCATCAAAAGAAAAAAATCTGTTACTATGTGAGGTGATGAATATTAACTAGACTTTCTGTCTAGTCATTTCACAATAGACATGTACATAACAAATCATTATGTTGTAAACCCTGAAACTAATATAATTTCATATGTCAATTATTCCTCAATAAAAGAGGATGTCTAACAACAGGGGAACAGTAAAATAAATTAGGATGCAATGACATATTATACAATCATTTAAAAATACAATTACACAGGGGCGCCTGGGTGCTCGGTCGGTTAAGCTGACTTCAGCTCAGGTCATGATCTCACGGTCTGTGAGTTCGAGCCCTGCGTCGGGCTCTGTGCTGACAGCTCAGAGCCTGGAGCCTGTTTCAGATTCTGTGTCTCCATCTCTTTCTGCCCCTCCCCTGTTCATGCTCTGTCTCTCTCTGTCTCAAAAATAAATAAACGTTAAAATAAATAAATAAGTAAATAAATAAATAAATAAATAAATAAATAAATAAATAAAATAAAAATACAGTTACACAATAAAAAAATGCTTTTGGAAACTATGCTGTGATGTTGATAATGGTAACTAACATTTCTTGAGTGAGCATTTGTTCTGTACCAAATACTCTTCTTAATGTTTATTTATTTTTGAGAGAGACAGAGACAGAATGTGAGTGGGTTAGGGGCAGAGAGAGAGGGAGACACAGAATCCAAAGCAGGTTCCGGGCTCTGAGCTGTCAGCACAGAGCCCAACGCGGGGCTCGAACTCACAAGCTGTGAGATCATGACCTGAGCCGAAGTTGGACACTCAACAGACTGAGCCACCCAGGTGCCCCCAAATACTCTTCTTTATGGACATTATATATCACACATATATTATAATGAATAAGAATAACAATAATAGTAACAATTTTTTTTTTAAATAGACTGCCTGGATTTGAGTCCTGGCTATACCACTTACTAACGAATTATTTAGCTGCTTTATGCCTCAGTTTCCCTACCTATAAAGATGGGGATGATTGGGGTGCCTGGGTGGCGCAGTCGGTTAAACGTCCGACTTCAGCCAGGTCATGATCTCGCAGTCCGTGAGTTCGAGCCCCGCGTCAGGCTCTGGGCTGATGGCTCAGAGCCTGGAGCCTGTTTCCGATTCTGTGTCTCCCTCTCTCTCTGCCCCTCCCCCGTTCATGCTCTGTCTCTCTCTGTCCCAAAAATAAAAAATAAAAAACGTTGAAAAAAAAAATTTTTAAATAAAAAAAAAAAAGATGGGGATGATAATAGTGGTCCCTCTCTCATAGAGTTGTTAAAATTAAATGAACTAATGTCTGTAAAATGATTAGAATAATCGCACAAAGTAAATCCATTTAAGTGTTTGAAAGAAAATCAAGTAAAATAAAAGAGGAGATGGAGGGAACCAGAATACACCACCCCAAAATTTGCTACTTTGGCATAAGAACTTTGAGCTGGAGGCAAAGAAGACTCAGCATATGTAGAAAAAAACCTTCCCAGAGCCTCTCTTATCTAAGAGCTGACACTTCTAAAAAGTGAAACTGCCCCAAATCCCCTCTCCCAGGAAAGTTTTATGGTCAAGCTGGACCTCTACAAACACACCTTACTTCATGAGAGTCTCCCACATACTTACCTTCCCACAATTTGCCACTCTGGAAAGCCTAAAACCTCTTCCTTTATCTTATCACTTCTCTACAAAGTAACTGTTCTTCCGTTAAGATGCTCTAGTGCCCAAGTTCTAACCACCCTTTTTTTTTAAGGTTTATTTATTTTGGAAAGAGAGAGAGAAAGACAGTGTGTGAGCATGGGAGAGGCAGAGAGAGACGAAGACACAGAATCCGAAGCAGGCTCCAGTCTCTGAGCTGTCAACACAGAGCCCGACGTGGGGCTCAAACTCATGAACCATGAGATCATGACCTGAGCTGAAGTCAGATGCTTAACGGACTGAGCCACTCAGGTGCCCCAACCATCCTTTTGAGCTACTCTTCATTGAGGCTTCTCCACTGGATATGTACTGCACACATTAATAAACTCCTTGTTTTTTTCTTGTTAACCTTTTGTCAGTCTAATTTTATGGGTCCCTGGAGGACAATCCGGGGGGCAGGAGGAAAAACACTCTCCCTCCCCTGCGGGGACAGTGGAAACGGGTAAAAGAAAAATGAGAAGGGGCAGGAAGTATGGGGGGACTGTACCTACAGAAGCCTGTGCATGAGGTGGGGCATGCAACAGAGGCTCTGAAGGTCGTCAGTGGTGCAGGGTTGTCATTTATCCTGACTGGGGAGAAAAGTTGGTCTTTGCTTCTTCTAAATGAAGTGTGGCTAAGGTGTTCTGATGTTTTTGAAGACAGCCTAACCCAGGCCATGAAGGGGAAGGATGCCCACTGCCTGTGGTGGTTAGAAGTTCAAGATTTCATGTGGTCATAGGGCAGCCTAGAAAGGCTCAAAGATGCCAGCAACCAAACGGAATCCCCACAGGGAGCAGAAAACACAGGGCATATGCTCTCCATCTTTTGGGGGAAGTGACAACATAAGAGAAAGCGTAACATTCAAATGAATATCCTTAAAACCTTTCACTCGTCCTTATATGAGATAAATACACTTGGAGTCTTTTCACATGCTAACCAGGGGCACTTTCCTCATTAAAAAAAAAAAAAAAGAGAGAGATTTGCAAAAACTCTTATAATTCTAGCAGGCTACATTTTTAGCAATCTCTCAATCTAATACATATCTTAACAAAATTACATTTTGCTGAAATAAATTAATAAAATCACATATTCACTTCCACACAAAAAGCTTTTCAGTGCAATTTCAGCATTGTAAGATGTGGAGAAGTGCCACAAAAATGCATAATTTTCAGTATCTTCTTAGCTCTATGAGCTACCGTGTCCTGCTAAGAAAGGAGAAGGTGCTGTTTTATTCTGGAAAAACAGGACTTCTCAAGGTCCAGATAGGAAGCTGACACTCAGAGCTCTGATGCCACACGTCTTACCAGCTTCCTCAAGCAGCTATCGCCAGAAACCTACAAGGACACAGTGTGCAAACATAGGCTTGGTCTTTCGGCCCACGAGGCGGCTCCCAGAAATAACGGGTAGTAGTAGCCAGCAGATCCAGGGGTGTAATTCAAGTACTGATGGCAAAAGCACATATATTCAGATTGTATTAATTCAAAATGTACAGTAATTTTCTTCAATTTCACACATTGAAAATTCTAAATTATTCTTTATCTTGCAAAATTTTCAGCAATGAGTTCAAGTGTTAGTGTCTAAAATTCAGTCCTCTTTTTTATAACAACTATGTAATATTTTAAGAATTTGTTCTTTTAACTTGTAAATTTTAAAACTCTATGAAAATCAGGTAAATCACGCTATTCATGAATTACAATTTTGAACTACTTTTCAAGTTGGTTTTACTTCAGAACATGTACTTAAACTTTATTATCAATACTTTAATAATTAAATTTCTCTAAAAATTCTCCTGCTTTCTATTAAGGGCATCTAGCTCTGTATTCTGAACAAAAAAGATTTTAAAACTCCTGTGTAGGCATATACATATGCATAGTTTAGCACAGTGTTAAGAAATGTAATGGCCTGGTCAATGGAATATATTCTTTTAAAAGTTGGAATGTATTATTTGAATAAATCGTCTATAAAATATGACACAAAGACAAATATTACATTATTTACTGATACTGTTGGACTAAAACAATACTAATCCTGAGGCATTCTTGTCAAAATAAATCTAATGGGGGCACCTGGGTGGCGCAGTCAGTTAAGCGTCCGACTTCAGCCAGGTCACGATCTCGCGGTCCGTGAGTTCGAGCCCCGCGTCAGGCTCTGGGCTGATGGCTCAGAGCCTGGAGCCTGTTTCCGATTCTGTGTCTCCCTCTCTCTCTGCCCCTCCCCCGTTCATGCTCTGTCTCTCTCTGTCCCAAAAAATAAATAAACGTTGAAAAAAAATTTTAAAAAAATAAATAAATAAATAAATAAAATAAATCTAATGAAGTGAAATACCGACAAAAATTTCATGTATTGAACAGTCTATCTGAACACTGTATATATAGAGTGCTCCAACTAAAAACTTCAATGAAAATTTTCCATACACATATTTAAGTATTTAGATTTCTTATACCAGTGCATACAAACTATAATCAAAAGCAACAGTAAATATATATGCACAAGAGATTAAAAGCAAGTATAACAAACATTGATTACATGAGGACAGAATGCTATTCCCCCTCTATTTTCCATTTTTGTAATGTTTTGTTTAAATTTTGGAAAAGTATATACATTTTCAAGCAACAGTGTCTCCCATCGAGAAAGGAATTACAGGGGCAGTGGCCTTTCCTAAAATGACAAACCAATACCCTTCGGCTCATACTCATACTAAAGCTGGCAAGATTTCACATTCCTCAGCACACAATGGATCTTTCACCAATACTGGAAACCGCCTTTGTGAGAATATTTGCTAAGAATGGATGGAATTCTCAATGTTGCAAGCACCCATTGAATTATTTAAAAGAACAATGAATGAATGACTAGTTAGAAATGTTTCTTGAGCTCAGAGAAATTTATATTACAAAAGAAAAAACCTAAATCTAGCATTTTCTCCAGAGCAGTTAGGAAGAACAGATTAAGTTGCTAACTGTGGACAGTGGTTCCCAAATGCTTTATGCTATAAAAACTGTCAGAGTTGCCTTCTCCTTGACCAACTAATAATTTTAAGTCCTTCTTGACTCATAAATATTGTTTGCATGTTTGTTTATATGTACTTTGCTTCACAAAAGAAAACTTAACCAACAATGAAATGAAACTTAATCCTCAATGCCTCCCTTAACCCTAAAAGAGATGTACTTCTGTTTTTTGTGGGGTTTTTTTTGGGGGGGAGGGAGGTATTTAGGTTTTTTGTATTATTTATTTATTTAAGTAATCTCTATAACCAACATGGGGCTCCAACTCATGACCCTGAGATAAAGAGTCACGTGCTCTTCAGACTGAGCCAGCCAGGCACCCCAAGAAATGCACTTTTGAATAGGCAACTATAAAACTGCATAACGGCAATATAATATTAAGTAAAAAAAAAAAAAGTATGTCTCAAAAAATCATATACATGATAACCTTTTTATAAGGTTAAAACCACTTGAAAATACATACACTTTGGGAGAATATAAGGACATAATAAACACCAACTTCAGCTTCAGGATGATGGTTAGCTTAAATGAAGGACAATCATGGGATGCGTTGACAAAAAGGATAATACAATTAGATTACTGCCAATGTCCTAGCATTTGTTTTATGGATTTTGTTTTGTGCTTTTTGTTTGGTGGTGGATTCCCATGTGATTATGATACCATTTTAAAATAGATGGATGAAGGGGCGGTTCAGCTGGTTAAGCATTCAACTTCAGCTCAGGTCACAACATCACGGTTCCTGAGTTTGATCCCCACATACAGTTCTCTGCTGTCAGCATGGAGCACGCTTCAGATCCTCTGTCCCCCTCTCTCTCTGCCCCTCCCCTGCTAGTACTGTCTCTCTCTCTCAAAAATCAGCATTTTAAATTAATTAATTAAATAGATGGATGGATGGATGGATGGATGGATGGATGGATGGTAGATAGATGACAGATGGATAGATAGGTATACCGAGCAAAACAAGCATGGACCAATGATGAGTGTGTTACGAACCAAAAATCACTAAACCTGAAATGAAATGACCTGAAATGATCTGACAGAATATGCAAATAAAAATTTTTTAAAGCATGTAGACTAACACCCAAACTACAATCTCTGTATCAACTCAAAAGTCATCCATCCAGATTTTGTAATTTTCTGCTTATACTTCCCTAAACACTTTCAATTGTGCTGTAGTAAGCAACCTGTTCTCAACGGATAGGAGACCTTCTAATATCACCAATGGACCTGCTCAGAGAGTAGAACCTTCAGGAAGGGGGGAAAAAGTGGTACAAAGGAAAAAGGTGCTGACTCTCTGGAATAGGGCTGACAATGCCCACAAGCCTCTGAATAGGCAACTGGTGATTCTTATTCACACAGTTGGTACTTATTAAATGCCAAGTGTATGTCAAATGTCATGAAAAGCACTGGAACCCTTCAGACTTATGATTAGGACCGTCCTAGCAGGTCCTTGAGTCCAACCCACCACCTTCTAGATAGCCAAGAATCAACATATCCTCAGGTCAAAGAATCAAGATAGTACAATCACTCTGGAAAACAGTATGGAAGTTCCTCAAAAAATTAAAAATAGAAACACCATATGATTCAATAATTCCACTCTTGAGTATTAACCCCAAAACAACAACACTAATTCAAAAAGATACCTGCATCCCTATGTTTATTACAGCATGATTTACAATAGCCAAAATATGAAGCAACCTAAGTGTCCATCGGTAGACAAACAGAGAAGAAAGACTGGTATATATACAATAGAATATTACACAGGCACAAAAAAAGGATGAGATTCTACCATTTGAGACAACATGGATGGACTTAAAGGGTATTATGCTAAGTGAAATAAATCAGACAGAGAAAGACAAATACCATACGATTCTATTCATAAGTGGAATCCAAAAAACAAAACAAAACAAATGAATAAACAAAAAGCAGAATCAGACCTATAAATAGAGACAAAAATGATGGTTGCCAGAGGGAAAAGTGGTAGGGGGTTGAGCAAAATGAGTGAAGGTGAGTAGGAGATAGACTTCCAGTTATTCATGGGACTAAAATGCACTGCATAAGGAATGCAGTCAATGATACTGTAATAGCGATGTACTGGGTCAGATGGTAGCTACAGCTATGCGGTTAACAGAGCATAATGTATAAACTTGTCAAATCACTATGTTGTACACCTGAAACAAATGGAACACTGTATGTCAACTATACTTAAAAAAAAAATCAAGATAACTTTCAGGTGTTTTATTTGGCTCATAACTACACAAGCAGATACTGAAGCGTTTCACTTATAAAGTAAGGTTACAATGGCTCCCCAAAGTTAAAATCTCTATTATAAGAATTGGGGATGGGGAGAATACTGCTTCTTTAAACAGATGAGATTTCAAATGGATGTGTTGCTGTTCATTTTACCTGCTATCTCCAAAAGTGGGTTTATGTGATCTCCTTCTGCCAGCTTCACAAATCCAACCTGATTTCCAAAAGTGTCAATCCCTTGAAAAGGCAAAATCAACTGTTTTCCTTGGAGGATTTCTTCTATGAATGGTTTTAATTCCAAAAGAGCACCAATACCACTGGTAAGAGATAATACAATTTTCAGTAATAAATTAGGTAATAAGATATACAAAACCAAACAAGAAATCATCAGTTTTTAGAAAGATAAGTTAATTTTGATATTTGTTCTAATTATTTTAGAGCTCAAAAATAACTTCAAAATCTAATCTGTATGATTAAAATACAACTAATATTAATTTTTAAATAAAAACTATGGAAGAAGTGAATTACATCTTTACTTAATTATAATTTATATTAAAGACATGAAAGAAAATACTATTTTATTGTTCACCAAGAAGTTTTTAATCAAGGAAACACTGCAGGGACAACTCAAAAACATTACTGATAATATATTCCAAAAACCTAATGCCACAAGAGCTTATATTATTAGATTATATGAAAAGTTATAAATTCTTATCAAAAGTACTAATACAGTATTTACTATTTGCAAGGCACTCTACTAAAACTTCATTATCTCTTAAACTACAATAGCCTCCGTAATAAGATAATATTGTAACTGGATTAAACAAAAATAAAAGGTTATATTTGTCAACTGCAACCACATAAGTTTGTTATTTCTGTTTAACTTATGTGATCATAGGGCTACTCTGTGTTTCAAGTGCTTTATTTCTCTTTATAAAACAAGTGTTTACTATATTAATGAATTAAACATCATCAGGTTTAGAATATTTTGAAAATTAGGATGAATTATTTCCATCTTAAAGAGAATTCTGGTGTAGATATGTTGTTATGAGAAAAAAATTAAAATCTCACTAGAGGGCAGCAATTACTCCAAAAAGAAATAAGCACAATCTTATATAATAGGGCTTTAAAACACCCTTCTGGTGAAACATCATTAAACTATCTTGATCATTCACTAGTAATTATAAGTTAAATGTGTGAAGAGAAATTTAAGTATTTTTCTAGTTCTTTCATATTTCTAAACTACCTTCCATATAAAGTTTTTAACTGACTTCATAAATAAATTCATACTGAGTCTCAATTCTTATCTATGTCATAACATAATATACAATTGTTCAAAATAGCTTTGGAAGGAGCACCTGGGGGGCTCAGTTGGTTAAACATCCAACTCTTGATTTTGGCTCAGGTCATGATCTCATGTTTCATGGGTTCGAGCTCCCCATCGGGCTCTACACCAGCAATGCAGAGCCTTCTTGAGATTCCCCAGCCTCCGCTCCTCCTCTCACAAATAAATAAAAATTTAAAAAATAGCTTTGGAAATTTCCACATTTCTCATTGTACCTCCAAATCCACATCCTAAACCCAATCCTTCCTAACCTTATTTGGGTCCATCCTAAAAGACAATGTCCATACTTTTACTGCAGCACAGTCCTTCACTGTGTGCCATGAGCTAGAACACGTGAAAACAGAACAGCCATTTCTGGCTCATCTTGCATAAATTGGGGGAAATCAAGATACTTATTTTAATTATAACTATATACTAAAGCAGGCCATGCTAAAGGTTAGGGCTTTTCAGAGACCGTGAATTCTATATCCCATTTTTCATTAAAGAAATATAGATGATTTAAACTCAGCCTGGTTTTTTCAGTTCTCCAGGAGCAAAAATCAATAAATACGTCCCAGCGAGATGTCACTGATCGCAGAGTGAGAAAAAGTCATAGTGTCTGTTGGTAAGTATCACTAACTTTCAAATTCTTTTAAATAGAATACCTTTCGAAGAGTGGTTTATGGAAAGACTTCTTTATGGTAAAATAAGTAAAAAGTATATGTGTATAGAAAAAAAGAACTCTCAAACTAGAGTTCAGACCAAAAGGAGTATTTGAAATTAAGAAGGACAGTCTTCTTTTCAACTCAGCAGCTAGGTGTGGTTGGCCTTACAAATTTCTATGCCTTTCTTCTACCCTGTAAGGGCAAAGGACCTTACACCTAAAGTCCTTTGTGAAGAAATTCATGATTTTTTAAAAAAATTTAAGTAATCTCCACACCCAACATGGGGCTCAAACTCATAACCCCATGATCAAGAGTCACATGCTCTACTGACTAAGTCAGCCAGGCGCCCATGAAGAAATTCATGATTTCAAGAAAATGCTTCTGCATACTCCACACCCAACCCATTGATCAATACATCATTAAACACCTAAAATATGATGCTAGATTTTGAAAAGTAACAACACAGAAAAAGAAACTGACAACATAGATGTCAGCATATTATACAGTACAGGATGAAAGGTAAAATGAAAAGATTAGAGACTTAGAAAATCCTTCATACAAATAACATCTTACCAGAAAACCCAATTCATTTCTCTCTCACGATATAGCAACGCAAAGCGAAGCCACACCTTGATTCTGTTCCTCCCTTAAAAGTTCATACTGCCACAGACACTTCCCTGGTTTCCCAAACTAGTAGTAGATCTTTTCTCCTTTGAAATTCCATTAATATTTTATATTTCATGAAACACACCACGTTTTACATTTTTATATTACAATTTTTGAGTTCATATGGTATCCAGTCAACTTAACTGTATAATACATAAGCATAAGAGCCATTCCTGACTCGTCTTTATTTTCCCTAAAGCACTTAACTCAGTATCTTGCACATGGCTGATAATCCTGGTTGAGTTGTAAAACACTATCTTGTCTGTATAGCAAACCTTATTTATTTCTTAGATTTTTTCATTATAACTTAGTCAAGAGCAGGGCGCCTAGGTGGCTCAGTTGGTTAAGCATCCGACTTCAGCTCAGGTCATGATCTCGCAGTTTTTGAGTTCGAACCGTGCATCGGGCTCTGGGCTGACAGCTCGGAGCCTGGAGCCTGATTCTGATTCTGTGTCTCTCTCTGTCTCTAATCCTCCCCTACTTGCTCGCGCGCGCTCTCTCTCTCTCTCTCTCTCTCTCTCTCTCTCTCTCAATAATAAACAATAAACATAAAAAAAATTAACTTACTCAAGAGGAATTACTGAATTGCAATATCTGGTCATCATCTTCTAGTAGAGATAATATTTCCAGTATCATAAAGTTGCATAAGGATGCCACTTTAACTCTTCAAACACAAAGCAGACTTGCTAAACATTTAGGGTTTTTTTCCCCACAAAACTGAAAGTATTTGCAAAACGACATGGTGAAACACAGGGATGAATGATGCTGACTGTCACCATGCTCTGTACGGTAATTCTTCAATGAGTGATGCCATGATTTAGGGCAAGAAAATGCTTCCTAGTTCCAGACTCTCCCATGCACCGCAGGTGGTTTAGCCGCCCTCGCTCCTGCCCATCAGATGCCCACATTACTCCTCAGTAATGGTGACGACCAAAAATACCCCCCAAATATTTCTAGAAGTCTCTTAGGACTTAGAGGCAGTCCCACCTCCACTGAGAAATGTAAACAGTACAATACATCGGGAGGCATACCTGCCCCCTCACCCTGACCCCACTGCACACCACGTGCTCATCAGTAGAGACCACTGAGATACAGGAGGCCCTTCATACCTATGCAGACTAATCCTCCCCACTGCTTTCATGCCCTTGTGCTCATCCTCTCCTTTGTCTCCATCCTACCCCCTCTCTCTCGGCCTCCCCATCTTTTACAGACACGCCCCATGGAATAATAAGAGAACGGACTAGTTCTGGCTTCTCTACTAACCAGCATTTGCTTAATTCCTAGGGCTCTTGCTTCCCCGTATGTATAAGAGAGATGACATTTCTGTGCTGCCTCACAATACTGTTAAGAGAATAAAGCAGAATATTTGTATGGGAGGTGGAGGCTGAGGAACAGGACTGACACACAGATGCCATTTGCCACGGCCAAGACCTACTTCTGATGACAGAGATAAACCTAAACCTACTGGTCAACGGGGATCTTTGCTGGTTTCAAAAGGTCTCTTTGGAGTACAATTATTCAGTTAATTCACACCTCCTCTTAGGAGTTTTTCCCTTCCCTCTCCTCTTCCTTCCCAAGGAATCCAGCATACTCTTCCTTTTTTAAAGAAGACATATTCATTTATTTTTGAGAGACAGAGCACAAGTTGGGGAGGGGTACAGAGAGAATGAGACACAGAATCTGAAGCAGGCTCCAGGCTCCGAGCTGTCAGCACAGAGCCTGACGGGGGGCTCGAACCCACAAACAGTGAGATCATGACCTGAGCCGAAGTCGGATGCTTAACCGACTGAGCCACCCAGGCGCCCCTCCAGCATACTCTTCTAAGAGGACTGAGGGAGGTCTCTAGACTGCCTGCTGTTTGAGTCCTCAGAGATTCCCATTTTGGGGGGACTGGTCTGGCTATATCCTTGGGTGTCCCATATCAGGGACCATGAGAACATGCTTATTCTTTCTGGGCTTTGTACCAGCACATACTGCAGAAGCACGACCCTGCCAGAGTCTCTCATCAAGAAACATGGATGTTCAGCAGTATGCCCTTGTCTCTTATCCAGTTCTTTCTGACCCACCATTTTTTTCTGAGTTGGGCCTCCACATCAACCCACCATGGCACAAGAAATTTCTGGATTCATCTATATGTCTTGATAGGAGATGGGGAATTGAAGAAACTACCTCAGGTATATCTGTTGGAAATCCTCCTCAACTCTAATCTACCACCTATGTGACACCACATTCTTGTAGCATTAGTGAACAGGAACTTCTCCAAAGAGCTTGAGCTTTCCCCAGCTTCACCCTGAGAACCCCAAACCAATGTGAATGTCTCTACCATTCCTAGTTCTCTGTTCCAAAACCGGTGAGGGCCAGGTTTGGAAAAAACATTCAGCCCCGAAAGGGGAGCCAGGACATTGTATCTGGTTCCATACTTCTTCCTCTGCCGTTGCTTACTCCACCTAGCACTGGAAGGGTTCTATACTCCCTCCCACCCTGGACAATAAGCCTCAGAGCAGCCACCTACAACCCTCCTCAAAGCTGTCTGTGTTTTCACTGACCACACTGAAGGTCTTTTGAATTTATTGCTGGCTCCGTGTCTCCTACTTGCCACCCTTCACGCCAGCTTACCGAAACACTGAGGTCCCCCAAGAAAGAAGGAATTCTGCCTCCAGACTGCCTTTGGACTTGAGACCACAGCAACTCTTCCCTGGGTCTCTAGCCTGCCCTGCAAACTTTGTACTTGCCAGGCTCCACAGTCACATGAGCTAATCCTTTAAAATAAATTCTGTATGTAGTCACAGATACAGATATATTGAGACATCAATATATCTAGATATTCATACAGATATACATCCTGTTGGTTGTGTGTCTCTGGAGAACGCTGACTAATTCACCACTCTAACACACACAGGACACTTCTCTCAGGCTTTCAGCTCCTCATGTCACATCTTCTTTGGCTCTTTTTCCCTTAAGAGCATCACAGTATTTATTTTGTCTTCTGACTGGCAAAGTGAACAGTGAAAGCAAGCCAAATAAAATCTTCTAGTCCTCTCTGCAAATGCAAGGTGCTCCAGACCTGCTCTTGGGTAGATCAGGTTGGAATAGAATGGAAAACTGATCTCTAAACACATGAGGGTCTACTGTTTAAAAGACATAACTACAAGAATCATAATTTGGCTTCATATTTTAAATCACTAGTTTCATGTTTTCTCCCTTTTCCTCACCCCTTCCCAATTCAAGCCTTGTTCTTCATTCCCTCAGAAGTAACCTGCAATACATTCTGGCTCTGGTTTTCCAAAGAGCTAAAGCTTAAGCTCAATCTGGAGAGCTATACAGATAGTAATAGGGAAAGGAGTACCCCAGGGAATTGGGGGAAGACCAAGGGTTCTCCACTCCAAGCAGCAATCAATGACTTATATACTCAAACTTTATGGCACAACTCTGGAATTAGGAGTGGGTAGTATGTAGGTACTCAAGAATGAGTAAGGTAAAATTGTAACTATCTACTGGAATAGAGGACAGCTCTAATAACAATAACATCAGCCACCTACTGTGGGCCGGGGCTGTACAAAGAGTCTTTACATGTATTGAAACTATTATTTGTTTCCATTTACATAAAAAGTAAACAATTTGCCCAAAATTAGGCAGCTATTCAGAAATGGTTGTGTCACAGTTCCAGAATCTTTACCAAGAATCCTAACCTAAATGGTCGGCCTCCAGAGTGCTGACATAATTAACATGGGGAAAACAACTACATAACCAAGGGCAACTATTTGATAACAATAACAATTTAAAGTCTCGATTAGGAGGAATATTTATATTGCTAATTCT